>NC_068424.1:36012840-36681590 GCF_023373465.1 Oncorhynchus keta
AAGACTACCTAATATCTGAACTGCATGATTAATCGTCTTGAATTCCAACTACATTATTGACATACGCCAGTCAAAAACTGAGTTTTTAATGTGTTGCAATTGATAACTGGACAGAGTATTCATAAGATTAGCTCAAGTATATAATATAATCAGCATCATTGGGCCGCTTCACTTAGTTTGTTTGGCTGTAATAAAACAGTTAATGGCCTGTAATCATTCGCATTTAACGACTCAATTTATTCACCCCAAATGGCAACCTATTCCCTATGAGCCCTGCTCAAATGTAGTGCACTGCATAGGGAATAGGGTGCTATTTGGGATGTGGACAATCTTTCCTCTCATTATTATGATTGATAAAGCCCTCATTGATCCAACAGGATAGGAATTTGTTTGTAACAACTTTAGCCTGTCTCACACATAAGCCTTCTAATCCTGCAATCCATTGCAGATACAAGTATGGCATATAGTATTACCACTGACTGCATGAGATCCCCCTCTTTTATAATGATGTCCAGGCTATCAGCTTAACTGTGGAACTGTTTAACAATGGTCGGTCAGGCTATGAGTTACAGTTACACACAGGGCAAAACTGGATGACATGGTTATGACTTGACAAGCAGAAACATTTCAACCACTTCTGCCCTGGTAGGTGTCTGTGGTAAGGAGTGAGTGAGATGGGATGTAGGGCTGTTCTCTGTAGCCTATTTCTGTCATACGTACCAAGAGGTTACATATCTGGTATGTGTGTGAATTAAGGGTCAGGGTGTGGGTGTTCATACGCACCCAGTGGGGACATCTCGGGTACCTCTGTGAAGTAAGGGTTCTTGGTAAACTTGGGCTCATTGTCGTTAATGTCATGAATCTTGATGATAAACTCTGACTCTCCCTCTAGAGAGGTGTTAGTGATTCTGTTGACAGCCTTGGCCCGGAGCGTGTAGTAGGCCTTCTCCTCCCGGTCCAATCTCTTAGTGGCATGGATATCCCCAGAGTTCTCATCGATGATGAACAGACTACCGGCTCCATCACCGGTCAGGACGTATCGTATGCTACCGTCACCCCGGTCCCCGTCTGAGTGGAGCTGTAAGAGTAATGAGAAACAAAGGGGGCGGAGTCAGTTCACAATGGCACTCAATCTCAATACGAAGGATTTGCAGTGAATGTGCACATTTCAATTATTGGACTCCTCTTGGGACAAAGGAACTTCAATAGTCTATGCCACTCTGTGCTCGCGACTGATTGCAAATGATCTGAAGACAAATAATCTAACTGTGACATAAAGATACCCTGACCATTTACATATTTTTTCTAAAATGACTCTTTAGATGTTTGATTTAAGACATTTGTGTTGTCCCCAAATTCCTATGCCATTTGTAGAAATAATTATAGTTTCATAGAAATGTAATCAGGTTGAGTGTGACCAGTGTGTCCTATGTCTGTTCTTACTAACTCTGAGGAGATCAGATTTCTCTAAAATGCTGTAGAAATATGACATGATATTTTCACTTCTTCTTTTCTTCAATCATTTCCTCTCCTATCAATCTCCTCTCTAGTCCACTATTTGCTCGCTCTCCTGATGTGGCCTGTTTCTGTCTGCATGAACAACAGCTTAGCTTGCTCTGACATTTTAATTCAGCCACAAAATCTCCTCAACATATTCATGTCTGGGAACTCATCAAAATCTTGTCTGCGTCCTGAATTGCACTGTATTCCCTATACAGTGCACTTCCAGGGCCCATAGATATCTGGTCAAGGGTATAGCCAATAGTGTACTACTTGGGACACAACACTTGTCCTACCTCTCTTTCCTCCTGCTGTTCCCCCCTCCTTTATTATTTATATTTTAGTGCATTCAGAAAGTAATCAGACCCCCTGACTTTTTCCACATTTTGTTACATTACAGCCTTATTCTAAAACGGATTCCATTTTTCTACTGAATCTACTGACATATCACATTTACATAAGCATGCAGAGCCTTTACTCAGTACTTTGTTGAAGAACCTTTGGCAGCGATTGCAGCCTCAAGTGTTCTTGGGTATGACGCTACAAGCTTGGCACATATGTATTTGGGGAGTTTATTCCATTCTTCTTTGCAGATCCTCTCAAGCTCTGTCAGGTTAGACGGGGTTGTTACTGTACAGCTATTTTCTGGTCTCTCCAGAGATGTTCGATCGGCTTTAAGTCTGGCTGGGCCACTCAAGGACATTCAGAGACTTGTCCCGAAGTCACTCCTGTGATGTCTTGGCTGTGTGCTTAGGGTCGATGTGTCTGTTGGAAAGTGAACCTTTGCCCCAGTCTGAGGTCCTGAGTGCTCTGGAGCAGGTTATCATCAAGCATCTCTCTGTACTTTGCTCTCTGTACTTTGCTCCGTTCATCTTTCCCTTGATCCTGACTAGTCTCCCAGTCCCTGATGCTGAAAAACATTCCTACAGCATGATGCTGCCAACACCATTCTTCACCGTAGTAAAGTTGCCAGGTTTCCTCCAGACATGATGCTTGGCATTCAGGCCAAATAATTAAATATTGGTTTCATTACACCAGAGAATCTGTTTTCTGAGGGTCTGAGAGTCCCGTTAATGCGAGTGTATTTGTATTTCATAGTGTTCAGTTTATGTTTTAAAATAAACAATATGGACACTTAACACACTGCATTTTGGTCCTCCGATCCTTCTCGCTTCTCCTCCTCCTCAGAAGAGGACGAGATCCCTTACAGCTATAAGAATATGTTGAAGGCTAGCTGTATTGGGTGCAGATGACTGATATGCTCATTTTTGTGTCCGTCTCTACACCTATACAGATGAGGAGGCATACAAAGGATTGCCAATTGGTATTGGTTTGTTATGCAGATCACATGTACCTCTTCAATGAAAACCCCATAGGCTTCTACATTATGGACAAGGTATGTGTATGAACACCATTATAAAAAAACTTTTCCCCCCCATTCACATTTACAAAAAAAAACAAGGTATGAATACTGTTGTGTGCATGTTTGTTAAACATCTGTATAATTACTATTTATTGGATTCACAGACCCTCCCTACACCTCTGATGAATATAACAGGAAACCTGTTCGATCCCCGTGCACTGCAAAATCATTGCTATGGATTTGGAGAACATCAACATTAACATACCAGAGGATATACCAGTTGGACTTGGGGCTCTGCTGGGAGTTTACCTCATATTTAGATTTTTTTCCCTTGCTTTGACACTGAAAATCATAAACACTGACATTTACAATATTATGTTATTGTTAGCCTTGTTATTATTGATAATAAAAAAAATAATAGGGGAGGGGGGTAGTTAAAAAATTAACCCCAAAACGTTCTTCAAAGGTTCTTTGAGGATCCTTTAAAAGGGGTTCTTTGAAAAACTTAATTTTATTTTACCTTTATTTAACCAGGCAAGTCAGTTAAGAACATATTCTTATTTTCAATGACGGCCTGGGAACAGTGGGTTAATTGTCTGTTCAGGGTCAGAACGACAGATTTGTACCTTGTCAGCTCGGGGGTTTGAACTCAACCTTCCGGTTTTTAGTCCAACACTCTAACCACAAGGCTAGAGCGTTGGACTAGGAATTTATAGGGGTTCTTCTACAGTTTCAATTTGAAGAACCCCTAAAGGATACTCCAGGAACCTCTTATTTTTAGAGTGTAGTCTCTATTATGCGCCTCAATTATCTCAGCCAATCATGGACCCTTCCTTTCTTCCTACATAGCTCATTTATTCATATTTACGGGCCCCAGACCAGCTTGTAATTAAGGCATATGAAAGTTCTCATGTTAAAGAACACAATATTTTTTTTCAAAAAGCCCTACTTTGAAGTAGGAAATAGCATCAAAAGCCTACGATCCTGAATCTGGTCACATAATGTGGTGTGTGACTTGCTAGCTTCTGGTGTTGGACAGATGGAGTATGTTAGATTGTGCAGTCAGTAAATTCAATCAGGTGGATGAGCACTGCAACAGTATGAATGGGTCCCAAATTGCACCCTATTCCCTATGCAGTGCACTACTTTTGACCAGAGCCTTATGGGTCTGTGGGCCCTGGTCGAAAGTAATGCACTCCATAAGAAATAGGGCACCATTTGGGACGAAGACAGTATGCACCCTACTCCTAACTCCCCCTCTCTCTAAAATATGAATGGCTTTTTATTTCAGGTGCTGGAAGGCTTTATATAACTAATTCATTGTGTCCTGTGTGAAAACAAAGCTGTGGAAGCAAAATGGCTGCCTTTTAAGTTTAGTATCTTTAACATTTCTGTGTTTGTTGTAAATACTGAAAGATATGATCGTTGTGTTTTCCACCTATCTAACAAAAGTTGGGAGAAGCTAGCTACTGACTGTCTATATTTGTGGTTATGTTGTGCTGACCATGTACCTCCCCTCTGGTGTGGCAGGTAGCTGAGTGGTTAAGCGTGTTGGGCCAGTAACCAGAAGGTTGGTTGGTCAGATCCCTGAGCTGGCAAGGTGAAAAGTCGGTGTTTTTGCCCTTGAGCAAGGCAGTTAACCCCCAACAACAACTTTGTGTACGTTGATTAAGGCAGCCCCCACACCTCTCTGATTCAGAGGAGTTGGATTAAAAGGTAGAAGGCACATTTCAGTTGAATGCATTCAGTTGTGCAACTCTTCTTGATCCTCTCCCAATGAGATACATTTAAGTAATTTAGCAGACACATATCCAGAGCAACTTAAAGGAGCAATTAGAGTTAAGTGCCTTGCTTAAGGTCACATCAACAGATTTTTCACATAGTCCGCTTGGGGATTCAAACCAGCAACCTTTTGATTACGGGCACAACACTCTTAACCGCTAGGCTACCTGCCACCGATAGACAGACAGTGTGACATATTCCGTCCAATTTTGTTTGTATGGACAGAGTGAGCGCTCGGGGTCTGCTCTTTTGGTTTTGAGGGGTTCGGCATCATTCCTTCATTCCCCTGAAGGATATTACACAGCCAGCTCAGTGTATCGAACCCCTGCTCTCCTCTCCTGCTTACTACACTAAGGTTTGTGATCCCTCCGTCTCCCTCCTCTTCTAGTCACCCACCCTACCCCTTTCTATGGTAGAAGTGAATTTACAGCCGCCCACCCGGGTCCCAGCTACTCAAATTAGGAGAAAAACCTCTCCCGAAAATCAATCTGTCAGCCAGACGTGGATCCACAATGGCTCCTGATACATTTATCTTGAAAATTCAATAAAAGACTCACCAGGGGGAAGAAAGCATTGATCATGGCCACCAGGATACCGCCACACATTGATGCAGAGCCCTTTCTCCTCCGTCCGCCATGATATCAAATCATAATGAAATAAAGCAAAGGAGGAATATGTCCTAAATGGCACCCTATTACCTATTTAGTGAACTTCTTTAGTGTGTAATTTGGGAAGCACACAAGGAAGATGCTCCAGTACTAGTGCTACAGGAGAGCTTTGGTATTTTGTGGAGCGAGTTTCTGTTCTGTAGGTCACCCATACTCTATTAGATTAAGAATTATTCCATTTTATTACACACAATAAAGAGGTCATGAGACAGTAGTTTTGAAAGGCAACATTAACCAACTCCGCAAGATCCATAAATCCTACATTCCTAAAAATAATGATATCACATACGTTTTTACCTTAATTCTTCATATTAGGAGCATGAATATTGTATATGTTTTTATTTTAAATGAATGTATATCATTAGCACAGAAATGGCATGGTGGTCCAGACATATTTAGCTGCCATTTGAGTATCACAGAGCTATAGAGTATACAATATGTATGGTTTTAGACGAGGCCCTTAGGTCAACCAGCCAGTTACCCTTTTAGCCCTACAGTCTACCGCCAAATAGTCTGAGTGTGTCCCAAATGGCACACTATCCCATATGCAGTGGACTTGGGCAAATATGGACTTATAAAATTAATAACATGATTATTTAAATAACATAACAAAGTGGTAACTATTTCATCATTGGGATACACATAGGCACTTGAGGAACTCAACTTGTGTAAGCCTCATTTAAGACATGCTCCAGAATACTGACAACTACTAAGTATTTTTATAAACATTCCAATTTGGGCTGGATGTGTCAACGTGTAGTTCATACATGTGTAACCGATGTGAAATGACTAGCTAGTTAGCGGTGGTGCGCGCAAAAATATCGTTTCAATCGGTGACATCACTCGCTCTGAGACTTGTAGTAGTGGTTCCCCTTGCTCTGCAAAGGCCGTGGCTTTTGTGGTGCAATGGATAACGATGCTTCGTGGGTGTCAGTAGTTGATGTGTGCAGAGGGTCCCTGGTTTGAGCCCGGCGAGGGGACGGGCTAAAGTTATACTGTTACGCATGCATAATCTATGAGTAGAATTACTGTAGTACCTCAGTTAGCGACGAAATCCCTAGTTTGAAAGCGACATCATGCACCCACAGCAGAGCATGAGAGAACAATGACGTGGCGCACATATCTGCACGTACAGGGGTTCCTCCTTTAGAAGATGCGAACTTGCACCGCGGGACTTAGAGGTACCCAGTGTCATGGCTTCATTGCTCTAGATTACCACAAGGGGGAGATAGAGCACTCATTATGCATTTGGGTCCCAATGTTTTTTGTGACCAATCATATCGAGTGGTTCCAATGAAGAACTTTGGCACGAGCCACCCTTGCCTTGTGGCATGCTTCAACAAAGATGGCTGACAAAACATTATGGTGGAACTAGATGTAAGTTGTTATAACGTCATAACGAGTCAAGCAAAACATTGAGAGGAATATGTTAGTTAATGTAAAGACAAACATTTGTGCATATTCTTTTGTCATAAAGTTAATTTACGAAAATCTCTATTTAGCAAGTTGACTAGCTATCATTAGACAGCTAGCTAGTGTTAGGACAATGAATTTGTAATTTGTGTGGTTTAATGTTTTAGGGACTCCTGAGAAAAGCAGCAAACCAGGCTGTCGTCTTGTGAAACAGTGGATGTAAAGAATCTAGCTAGCTAAAGCATTTACTGCAAATTGATGCAGCTCCAGTAACATAGCTAGCTAACTATTTACTTGTTGATTGTGTAGTGGAGGATAAAAATAACTATGCATATGGATGTGTAGCTAGCTACAGTATATAGCCGATCTGTGCATGGACCCTAAAACATTTGGTATGAATATTAGTTTAGAACCTCAGCTATCATAGTTGTATCAACTTCAAGTCTGAATGGCATTAATGAAGCCTATGGATAGAGTAGAATATAATAACTTTATTACGCCAAGGATGCAAGTCCTATATACACATGTTCTGTAGTTATTACCATGCATGAGATTCCAACATTGTAGCCTGTACATTGAATATATTCACTGATCATGTACTCTTCCCTGGCAAATAAAGGTGCGGTCCTTCTGTAGCACAGTTGGTAGAGCATGGCGCTTGTAACGCCAGGGTAGTGGGTTCGATTCACGGGACCACCCATACGTAGAATGTATGCACACATGACTGTAAGTCGCTTTGGATAAAAGCGTCTGCTAAATGGCATATATATTATATTATTATATTATTCTCTGAGACATTATTTTTCAGTCATATCAAACTCCATTATTTGAATGATTCTGTGTCTGCATGTATGTATTACAACTATACACGTCAACAATGTTTACCACTCATGCTCCTGGGACATCAATGATTACACATTGTAACTATGCAATAGACTAGAAACATGATTGATTTGTAATTCACATATACAAAAAAAAACGATGCATATCTAACTCCCTTCATCTGCATTAATCTGAGGACACAGGATATTATTTCAATGAGGTACTTAATTTCAACCAGTGAAGAATGTGAAACGCTTTATTGAAAGAAGTTCATTATCCAGGTGTTACAAATACATAAATGCATTATAATTATGATAATTGTAATATTATAAATACAAGTTGAATCTGTACTTCAATGCATTATAAAACGAGGAAGAAAAACGAGGTGGAGAGAGGTGTAGAAGACAGAATGGGAAAGAGGTAAGAACAGCGAGTAGACAGCATATGATTCATGAATTACAGTGCTACCCTAATATTCTCTAAGTTCATCACAACCAGCCTTGAGCCCCCAGTTGGCCCGAAGGTTATCTTAAGAGTGGGTGAGGTGGCGATGATAGGACTGGCTTCCTCTCACATTACACATACCTGCAGACGAGTGACAAATAGATAGAGAGAGAGCATGATTAAGCCTTGTTTTTTCCCCCATCTTAAATCAGGAGGTGAAATGCAAAACTGACCTTGGATCATTAACTCCGGGACTACTACATCGATGTCTGTATTTCAATGTAAAACATCTCTATAATAATACTTCCTGTTGACCTGACCAAGTGACATCTAACCTATGATCATGCTGTGCCCTCTGTGTCAGCCAGTTCAGATGCAGGAGGGGTTCACCAAAACAGCTGATATAACCTAGAGGATTTAGGGAAAAGGGGAGAGGGGAGGAAGTGAATAAGAGAGACTGTTATTGTGTGTGTGTGTGGTTTCACCTGGTGTCCACACTAATTGGCTACAGAGTACTTTATGCTGAAAAACAGACACATGAGGACAAACAAAGAAGATAATGTCAATAGAAGATACAGTATGTGATGCAGACAAATCGGAGTGTGCGGAAACATGTACATATAGAGGGCTATGTGTCTCACCACTTGGTTATTGAAAGGCTAACCCCCAGGGAAAATTATAGTTCAGTGAAAATGGCGTGTAAATCTGAAAATTAGCAGCTGACATCGTAAGTTTTTTTTTATTAATGCATGTGAGACAGGTTCCATGTACCACAAGACAGGCAGAGACGGAGAAAAAGAAAACATAACAGTTTAATTACCTCTGGTAATGGACACTTTTGCCAGCAATAAAGCTTCCACGGCCTGTTCCTCAGACAGTGAACACCTGTCAATATCTACATTTTCGACCCCTTGGTCAGCTCGCTCTCTGAAAGTAAAGAAAATAGCATATTTTTTATAGATATGAAAACAATAACTGAGATATGACCGTTCAATCTAAAGCAGCAGATTTTTAGGATATACAGCCCAGTGCTGCTTACCTGAGATGTCATCTTCGTAGGTGTCCGCTTTGACTTCCTTTGTGTTGGAAAAAAGTTGCTTTCAGAAAAATTATTTATGATTGAAAATTAAAAAAAGGTTTTGCTCTCGACAAAAAGACAAATGTACCTCCATAGCATATAAAAATATCTGTGAATAACCACACCTTCATACAAACGCGCTACTGTATGCAGAATTCTTAACGCACAACCGAAGATGCTGCCATATCCTGCCAGCACTTCCACAAGCGAGCCACTCAGGAGCAGAATGATGATGCGTGGAAGAGGGAAAGGAATGAGATGGGAACAGCAATTTGTTGCAAGTTGGGGAGGGGTGCTAATAGCTGAACAATAGACTATTCAACCTTTTCTTAATACACTAATAGCTGAGCTAAGTGTGACCCCCCTCCTATCACAGAACAGATTTGCCCTAACAACTAAGGGGTAGCTTACTACTCAATGTAATAAGGTAATGACTTTTCAAATAAGTTACCTTACACGTTATGTTGGCTGACAATTTGTTAGCTACGCTG
This sequence comes from Oncorhynchus keta, assembly GCF_023373465.1. NCBI lineage: Eukaryota > Metazoa > Chordata > Actinopteri > Salmoniformes > Salmonidae > Oncorhynchus > Oncorhynchus keta. The sequence goes on from NC_068424.1 coordinate 36,022,402, forward strand.
TCCTTACGAACCACATAGCATATGATAGCAGTATGTACCGGTATGTTAGCTAGCTACCTAACGTTAGTAGTTATACATCAAACTTGCCAGTATATTACCTATAGGCTATCTAACTACCCAACGTTTATTGACTTGATTATTCTCGTCATTCTTAGCTTAGCTAAATGGTATAGTCGTTGTACTTTCTCAATGGACATTTGGGTGCTTTCATAAATTCGCCCTGGCTGTCTATAGCCTGGACAATATAACTCGTCAAAAGTCACCCAAGGCTGAAAGACTGGAACACTAGCGCGAGCCCATGAATGGAATTGAACGTTCGCAGAGCCTGTTTTGACTGGAGTGATGCTTAGAATTCCATAAAAAATGTATCTCTTTTATTTCACCACTACAATCTGTTTGTTGGACAAAAACAACTTGCGTAGAAAGTGGTTATGTCTGCGTAATGAAAAAGTAGGGGGGAAAAAAAGAAAAAAAAAAGCTCGCTGCCCAGACTTACATAATTACAAAGAGGAGATTCTTCTGTTTAAAATGGTGCCTGTGTAACAGTTTTGCCTCCGTCCCTCTCCTCGCCCCTAACTAGGCTTGAACCAGGGACCCTCTGCACACATAGATAACAGTCCCCCTCGAAGCATTGTTTCCCGTCGCTCCACAAAAGCAGCAGCCCTTGCAGAGCAAGGCGGACAATTACTTCAAGGTCTCAGAGAGAGTGACATCACCGATTGAAACGCTATTAGCGCGCACCCCGCTAACTAGCTATCGGTTACAACTGATTTTTAAAAAATCTAAATATACACATTGTGAGATATTTGGCAAAATAGACAGACATGCGTATATTTCCCCCATAGGAAACAATGGGAAGACCGCAGAGTTCTAATATTATTTTTGTTGTTTACATTTTAACTAAAAAAACAACGTGAGCAGGCATTGTGATGTTGAACAATGAGCTGGGAATAGAATGTTCGGAAGGTGAGTTGGTGCCACAGTGCTCAATAGAACTAATAGGAGCTGGCAGGGTGAAAAATGCACTAAAATGGCCGGTGTCAGCAAACGTCAGATAAAAAGCACAATTCAATTGTTTCCAGCAGCACATTTAGCAGCACATTTACAGTCACCAACACTCTGGTTAACATGAAAACGGACTTACCAGCTCTGCTTGGGCAAGTAAAATGGTCAGAGTGGTGTCTTTTGTGTCTGGAAGTAGCTAACCAACGTTAGCTTGGGTGCTTGACTGCCGTTGTAAGCCCAGAGAGCTTAAATCAACCCTACTCCTCGGCCCGAACGTCCAGTGTGCTCTACGAGAACGAAACGTTTTGAATTGACAGTCGGACCCTTTCTCTGAATGGAAACACCATAATATTAATCAAATGAATTAAGCCAAATTTCTTAAAATCGATCCCATATACTATGTTATTACAATACGGAATACGATCAAATGCTTCTCAAAGATGCCCTCTGGTGGTCAAACTAGCAATAACTTGCAGTAACAGAATAAATGGCTGAGAATTAAATGACATGCCACAGAATGCTGCAACAGCATGCAGCTTTTATAGGAGGAACCACTGTATATGATGTAGTACGCAATTTTCGTGTACCACTTTTGGCTTGTGAGCGCTACAGAACTATACAAACTAACGGAGAATCTCTTTAAATACAAAAGTGTCAGTGATCTACCTTAACACTTGTTAACAATACAAGAGAACATTTTTGCTCTCCTAGATGGCGTAGCAGTAGGATGTGTGTGTTTGTCTTATCCCGTGTAAATAGCCGGTCTTTTTCATATACATCTTAATCTCACTTTCTATCTACCAACTAAACATACTTTCCTGCAACCCTCCTCGCCCAATGTGGTACAGAACTGCTATTTCTATTCCTTATATCTGGAACTTCCATCAGGCTCTAGCCAGCTAACTAGCTACTAATCTTTGTTAGCCACGGGTAGCGGTCTTCAAATTTTTCTCGGTCACCTGCCAGCCTGGACCATTTATTGTCGACACGGAGCCCCGCTGATCCATCACGACTGGACTACCGACGTGATCGCCCAATGTGGTCTTAACAGGCTATTCTGATACGATGCAGCCGAAGAACCATCTACTTAGCCCCGGCCCGCTAGATTTTCTGAACGCTGTGTCCCCTGCTCGCCTAGTGTAGTAGTGACTACCGAATGGCATCCTGACTCACCTATTGCTACTCTTTTGACCCTATGATCACTCGGCTACACAGCTGATGCTCCCTGGACTGTTTCAATAACAGTCCAGGGAGCATCATTTTGTTTACCTGTCGGCGCCAGCCTCGAACTAAGGTCCTGTGTATACCTAATTGACCCTCTCTGCCCATTCATCGCCTTGTCTACTGCAGTCTTCGCTAGTTCTTATTGTTTTATTTCACTGTAGAGCCCTCAGTACCGCTCAAAATGCCTCAGATAGCTCTTTTAACCCACCCCACACACATGCGGAGACCTCACCAGGCTTAACTAGTGCTTCCAGAGAACAAAACCTCTCATCGTCACTCAACGCCTAGGTTTACCTCCACTAAACTCACAACCTACCATAGTCAGTAAATTATGCTCTGAATCTATTTTACCATGCCCAGAAATCTGCTCCTCTTATTCTTTGTCCCCGACCGGTTCTTATAGCCTTTAACCGTACCCGGATCCTACTCATCTATTCCTCTGGTGATCAGTAAAGCACTGCCTTATCTCAGGTCACTGGTCGTCGTAGTAGGACCCACCCGTAGCATGTGCTCCAGCATGTATATTTCACTGGTCATCCCCAAAGCCAACTCCTCCTTTGGCCGCCTTTCTTTCCAGTTCTCTGTTGCCAATGACTGGAACGAATTGCAAAAATCATTGAAGTTGGAGACTTATTTCTCCCTCACTAACTTTAAGCATCAGCTGTCAGAGCAGCTTACCGATCATTGCACCTGTACACAGCCCATCTGTAAATAGCCCACCCAACTACCACACCCCCATATAGTTCCCCCCCAGTGTTTAATTACTAAATTGCAATTATTTTGCCACTATGGCCTATTTATTGCCTTACCTCTCTAAAATCGTACTACATTTGCACACACTGTATATAGGTGTTCTATTGTGTTATTGACTGTACGATTGTTTATCCCAAGTGTAACTCTGTGTTGTGTCGCACTGCTTTGCTTTATCTTGGCCAGGTCGCAGTTGTAAATGAGAACTTGTTCTCAACTGGCCTACCTAGTTAAATAAAGGTGAAATATTTTTTCTTATAATAAAAAAAACAGAATGACATTTACTCTCATTGGTGTCCAAAAATAACTATCTGAAAGCAACGCCAACTGGCTGGGTCAGAAATAGCCCAACGTGTGTTCTGTCCTCTATTTACCCAATTCTGGGGTGTTTTTAACCCAGCATGTTTTTAGAGTGTACTGTTGATATTTAAACCAGGTAGCTTGCTACACTCACCCGACAAGTCAACGCATCTCATGTCTGGATACTGGTCACTTAATCTCCGTACATGGCAGACTGGGAGACCTTACGAGCTCTGTAAAAGGCAGATAAACAGGTGCAACCAAACAATGGACTGGGTCGGGATGGACACACCTACTGTCACGTCCATCTTACCAAGGAGAACAAGGTGCAGCGTGGTATACATACATTCATCTTTATTAATTTAGAACGAAACACTGAACAATATAACAAAACGAACTGTGCCGCTAATATGAATAGTGCAGACAGGCAACCACACATAGACCAAGAACCCACAAACACAAAAGGGAAAATGGCCACCTAAATATAATCCCCAATCAGAGACGACGATAAACAGCTGCCTCTGATTGGGAACCATATCAGGCCACCATAGACATATACAGAGCCTTGCGAAAGTATTCGGCCCCCTTGAACTTTGCGAACTTTTGCCACATTTCAGGCTTCAAACATAAAGATATAAAACTGTATTTTTTTGTGAAGAATCAACAACAAGTGGGACACAATCATGAAGTGGAACGACATTTATTGGATATTTCAAACTTTTTTAACAAATCAAAAACTGAAAAATTGGTAGTGCAAAATTATCCAGCCCCCTTAAGTTAATACTTGCCATGGTACAGGTACAAAAAGTGTTTCTGTCTGTGCCATATTACAAACTCCATCGCCCAGTGGGGGATGGGGGAGCATGAAAAGATGCTGAGAGCAGAGCTAGGCCCCACTTTCTCCACCACCACCACCACCATGGGAGCCTCCAAGACTGGGCTGCTCCCCACAGATTCCCACATAGCTTATATGTGACTCTCAAATGGCACCCTAGTACCTTTGAGGTGCGCTACTTTTGACCAGGGTCCATAGGGCACTGATCAAAAGTAGTGCTGTGTATTATGTAGGGAATAATGTGCCATTTGGAACACGTTTCAGGAAGGCGCTGACTGACACACAGCTAGATTGACTTGGGAATGCCGAGTAGGAACCAGCCTAGCCTGATGCATTATGTGTCACGTTCTGACCTTTATTTCCTTTGTTTTGTATTTATTTAGTATGGTCAGGGCGTGAGTTGGGTGGGCAGTCTATGTTTGTTTTTCTATGTTTTGGGGTATTTCTATGTTACGGCCTAGTATGGTTCATTAGTTGTCTCTGATTGAGAATCATACTTAGGTAGCCTGGGTTGCACTGTTTGTTTGTGGGTGATCGTCTATGTTGATGGCTTGTTTCAGCGCAGCTCGCATTAGCTTCACGGTTGTTATTTTGTTTACTGTTTTTGTATAGTGTTTCAGTGTTCAGTTCTTTCTTTAATTAAAAATTCAACATGAACACATATCACGCTGCATTTTGGTCCTCCGATCCTTCTCGCCTCTCCTCTCCAGATGAAGAGGACGACCGTGACATTATGTCTCTGTTCACTTGCTTTATTTCATTAAATGTTCCCCGATTTCCAGCCCATTACTGTGGGGTAAACAGGGCCAGGCAGTGAAAATAGATAGAATATAACTGCTTGCTTGGGAGGCGCGGAGAGACCATACCCACCAGGCCTAGCAAACCATTGGGGCCTATCAGGGTCTGTAAATACTTTATGAGATATGATGATACTCCTCAACCACAGGCCATTAACCATTTTCACTAGGAATGTGCCCTTTGGTAAAGCAGGAAAATAATCAAATAAGCAAACAAACTCTTCCCCAGTGACAGCCCAGGCTCTCTTTAGGCCGATATGTTGCTCGACTGCTAATGAGACTCTGTGTACGGTGATTCTCTTCTCTTCCTCCAGGAAAAACAACCAACCGGCCAATACACACACCAAGACAACAGCCAACGGTTGCATCCCAAATGGCGCCCTATTCCCTATTTAATGCAGTACTTTTCACAAAGACCATTAAGGCTATGGTAAAAAGTAGTGCACTCAGGGGTCTAAAGTGTGACCAATTTGGTCGCATCTGCAACAAAATATTTTGCTGTGCGACCTGGAGTTTTATTTTGGGAGCCCCAGTGTGACTAAAAGAAAATCCAATAAAAGATTCAATGCGGAACTATATTTCACCTCAACACCCTTCTCTACACTGCTCAAACAAAACAGACTGCCTCCCGATGCTACTTGCTTACAATTTCCGGGCCACACACACTAAATCCTGGCCCTTCACTAAAGCAGGTAGCACACAGTTCCTCCACGCTGTTCATTCTCTCAGAATGCTGTCAATTCATGCACTAAACATATTCCTCCAAGACACAAACGATGCTGCTTTCCACGTTGCGTCTAAATATGAATCCACATATATCTCTATTATACTATTAGTTTGTGAATGTTGCTCTCTGCAAAATGTGAGTTAGTTAGTCAAAGGAAGCTGACATGTGCCTAGAAATAATGCTAATGCTAATCGCTATCTAGCTAGCTAAATGTAATTTAGCTAAATTCACTAACTACAGAGAAGCAAACGATAACTCTAATACAGGTTGCTACCAGAGGTGTTGTAGATCATCAAGTTGTTTGTGCAACAGCATGTTCTGAATCAGATAGCCTATTCTAAAATATTTGTCTAAATGCAACATCTATTAAAATGTGATTAGGGTCCCCTGGGAAACACTGACCAACACATTGGTTCCCTACCCTATCATAACACCACTCAACTGGAGATGGAGTGTCCTTGATGTACTACGCATGCTGACATTCAATTGGCACAAGCCTCCTCACAGACTAATATGTCATCAGAGTGCTCAATGAGGAACGAGAGAGAGCTCAGGTTTGTTGTTTTGAAAGTTTCTGAGAAAGTGTTTGTTTACCAGTCTACCTGTTTAATTTGGATCCCGCGACGCTGTTAGCCTCAGTTGCTGGGACCTCTACTATCTGTCCCGGCATACTGCCAACCGCTAAAGTCTGAAGAGCTGCTGCATGGCGATGCTACCTAGAATTCCTTGACAGTTTGAACACAGCCGGTAATGCGGTTAGCCCTCGTAGCTGGGACTGCAGATAGTCCTGAGCTTGTGGCTGTTTGTTGCTGTTTCCTTTATTCCTGCAAGCTGTGGTGGCTGGAATTGTGTGGAGTACCAGCATTAGCCTACATTGCTACCATCATGCTGCCCAAAGTTAAAGAAGGTTGGAGTAATGGAGAGTACAGTGTTTTGCTATCACAGGTGCATGATCTTTTAAAATTAACAAAAATATGTCTACAAGCATTTGTAAAAGCAAAAGGAAAAAAACGTCAAACAGTATTTGGAGAAATTTCTTAGACTCAACAAAAGAATGGACGATCTGACCAGAGGTCCAAGACCGTAATAACAGTTTGCCGTTCTCCCAGGGATAGGTGGATGTCCTGAAATAGACTTGCGGTGAGATGACAACAAATGAAGCTTGTTGACATCAGTACTGTCTGTGAATCATTATTACAGATCACTGGGAAAACAGACTATCGAGAAGGACAATGCTGTGGATAGCATAACAGAGTCTCCACATGATACCTGTAAAGTGTCTGAGGAGAACGTGAGAATTATTGTCACCGAAAGCTACAGATGGATCATAGGAAGGTTGAGGTGGAGCGCGCCCACAGGTCTGGAAAACCTGGTACTGTATATATATATATATACAGTTTGGACACACTCATTCAATGATTTTTCTTTATTTTTACTATTTTCTACAATGTAGAACAATTGTGAAGACATGAGAACTATGGAATAGCACATATGGAATCATGTAGTAACCAAAAAAGTGTAAAACAAATCAAAATATATTTTACATTAAAGATCCTTCAGTGTCGCCACCCTTTGCCTTGATGACAGCTTTGCACACTCTTGCCATTCTCTCAACCAGCTTCATGAGGTAGTCACTTGGAATGCATTTCAATTAACAGGTGTGCCTTGTTAAACGTTCATTTGGGGAATTTCTTTCATTCTTAATGTGTTTGAGCCAATCAGTTATGTTGTGACAAGGTAGGGGTGGTACACAGAAGATAGCCCTATCTGGCAAAAGACCAAGTCCATAATGCAGCAAAACAGCTCAAAGAAGCAAAGAGAAATGACAGTCCATCATTACTTTAAGGTATGAAGGTCAGTCAATGTGGAACATTTTAAGAACTTTGAAAGTTTCTTCAAGTGCAGTCGCAAAAACCATTAGGCGCTATGATGAAACTGGCTCTCATGAGGACCGCCACAGGGAAGGAAGACCCAGAGTTACCTCTGCTGCAGAGGATAAGTTCATTAGAGTTAACAGAACCTCATAAATTGCAGCCCAAATAAACGCTTCACAGAGTTCAAATAACAAACACATCTCAACATCAACTGTTCAGAGGTGACTGCATGAAGCAGGCCTTCATGGTCGAATTGCTGCAAAGAAATCACTACTAAATGACACCAATAAGAAAAAGAGACTTACTTGGGCAAAGAAACGCAAGCAATGGACATTCAATCGGTGGAAATCTGTCTTTTGGTCTGATGATTTGAGATTTTTGGTTCCAACTGCCGTGTCTTTGTGAGATGCAGAGTAGGTGAACGGATGATCTCTGCATGTATGGTTCCCACCGTAAACCATGGAGGAGGAGGTGTGATGGTGTGGGGGTGCTTGCTGGTGACAATGTCAGTGATTTCTTTAGAATTCAAGGCACGCTTAACCAGCATGGCTACCACTGTATTCTGCAATGATACACCATCCCATCTGGCTTGAACTTAGTGGGACTGTCATTTGTTTTTCAACAGGACAATGACCCAAAACATACTTCCAGGCTGTGTTAGGGCTATTTGACCTAGAAGGAGAGTGATGGAGTGCTGCATCAGATGACCTGGCCTCCACAATCACCCGATCTCAACCCATTTGAGATGTTTTGGGATGAGTTGGACAGAGTGAAGGAAAAGCAGCCAACAAGTGCTCAGTATATGTGGGAACTACTTCAAGACTTTTGGAAAGCATTCCAAAGCATTCCAAAGCAAAGCTGTCATCAAGGCTAAGGATGGCTACTTTGAAGAATCTCAAATCTCAAACATATTTTGATTTGTTTAACACTTTTTGGTTACTACATGATTCCATATCTGTTATTTCATAGTTTTGATGTCTTCACTATTATTCTACAATGTAGAGTCAATATTTACAGTGTTGACCCTTCTTTTTCAAGACCTCTGCAATTCGCCCTGGCATTCTGTCAATTAACTTGGGCCACATCCTGAACTGATGGCCGCCCATTCTTGCATAATCAATGCTTGGAGTTTGTCAGAATATGTGGGTTTTTGTTTGTCCACCCGACTCTTGAGGATTGACCACAAATTCTCAATGGGATTAAGGTCTGGGGAGTTTCCTGGCAATGGACCCAAAATATCGATGTTTTGTTTGTTCCCCGAGCCACTTAGTTATCAATTTTGCCTTATGGCAAGGTGCTCCATCATGCTGGAAAAGGCATTGTTCGTCACCAAACTGTTCCTGGACGGTTAGGAGAAGTTGCTCTCGGAGGATGTGTTGGTACCATTCTTTATTAATGGCTGTGTTCTATGGCAAAATTGTGAGTGAGCCCACTCCCTTGGCTGAGAAAAGAAGCATCAAGCTCCTCACCGTGCACTTTCACCATTCTGTGAAGTTCATAATAACGTATTTAATCTGTAACCTAATAAACTGTATTGTTTCGAATCAAATGAAATCAAATTGTATTGGTCACATACACATGGTCAGCAGGTGCTATTGCGAGTGTAGGGAACAACAACTAGTTTACAAAGTTGTAGTGGCAGGACAACAGACCATATCATCGACTCCAAGTTTACTTTGAAATGATGTTATATTATATTATATAATATTTGCACATAAAGGCGTTTCCACTGCCATTTCTCGTATAATACATTTGACAGACACAAAAATATCCCATGTCGAACAAACAAATTGCAGCATTTATCAAGTTGTACCAACACGTTTTGTTTCCATCGCAGCTGTCGTGATAAATGTTGTATACGGAATTACTTTGTTCACTTAAAACTGTGGATGGAAATTTGGTTACTTTGACAAAGCCGTTAGTTCCTTATAAGTGGCACAAATTAATCATTGTACCTTATGGTGGGTATTGAGGTTACACAAAATGCATTTGTACCCTGGAAAACAGAAATGTGACTTCACCGTAGTGTGCGATGATTTTACACTATATATACATTTAGATTAATCTATTTCAGTCACACCCGTTGCTGACAGGTATATGAAATCGAGCACACAGCTATGCAATCTCCATAGACAAACATTGGCAGTAGAATGGCCTTATTGAAGAGCACAGTGACTTTCAACGTGGCACCGTCATAGGATGCCACCTTTCTAACAAGTCAGTTCATCAAATTTCAGCCCTGCTAGAGCTATTCCGGTCAACTGTAAGTGCACTTCTTGTGAAGTGGAAACGTCTAGGAGAAACAACGTCTCAGCCGCGAAGTTGTATGCCACACAAGCTCACTGAATTGGACCGCTGAGTGCTGAAGCACGTAAAAATCATCTGTCCTCGGTTGCAACACTCACTACCGAGTTCCAAACTGCCTCTGGAAGCAATGTCAGCAAAATAACTCTTTGTCGGGAGCATCATGAAATGGGTTTCCATGGCCGAGAAGGCGCACATAAGCCTAAGATCACCATGTGCAATGCCAAGCGTCGGCTAGAGCAGTGGAAAACGTTCTCTGGAGTGATAAATCATGGTTCACCATCTGGCAGTCTGACAGACAAATCTGGGTTTTGGAGAATGCTACCTGCCCGAATGCATAGTGCCAACTGTAAAGTTTCTTGGAGGAGGAATAATGATCTGGGGCTGTTTTTCATGATTCGGGCTAGGTGCCTAAGTTCCATTGAAAGGAAATCTTAATGCTACAGCATACAATGACATTCTAGACGATTCTGTGCTTTCAATTTTGTGTAAACAGTTTGGGGAAGTCCCTTTCCTGTTTCGGCATGACAATGCGCCGTGCGCTAAGCAAGGTCCATTCAGAAATGGTTTGTCGAGATCGTTGTGGAAGAACTTGACTGGGCTGCACAGAGCCCTGATCTCAACCCCATCAAACACCTTTGGGATGAATTATAACGCCGACTGCGAGCCAGGCCTACTCGCCTAACATCAGTGCCGACCTCACGATGCTGTTGTGGCTAAATGGAAGCAAGTCCCCGCAGCTATGTTCCAACATCTAGTGGAAAGCCTTCCCAGACGAGTGGAGGCTACTATAGCAGCAAAGGGGGGAATAACTCCATATTAATGCCCATGATTTTGAAATGAGATGTTTGAAGAGCAGGCATCCACATACCTTTGGTCTTGTAGTGTACATTTTATATGAAAAATATTGGGTACAAAAATGTACCATTATACTAAATTGTCTGCACATATACCCTAAAAAGGTACCAAACAGCACCATGTGAGATCATTATGTGTACCTCTGAAGGTACATTATGTGTATTTAATATTTGTTGTACCCCAGGGTACATTTTGTACCCTAACTGTACCCTTATTTCTAAGAGTATAGAGGAGAATGCCCCGGCATCTGTGTGTCCTTGCGAAATAACACACATCACTCAGAGAGGCTTGATTAAGTGAATCACTCGTCAATGGCTTGATACCTTAATGGTGTCTATCTTCAGTAGAAAGGCTCTTAAGGCCGCGGCCCCGCCGTAGCTCAAGGGTTGTTGCCGTGAGTCTGTGTGTCTCTAGTGTGTGCGTATTTAATGTGTGTGTGTGTGTGTGTGCACTTGCCTGTGTGCTAACCATGTTCTGATAATCCATATACCCTCACAGTCTATTAGCCATTTACACGCTAAAGGACGAGCCAGAAACATCAATCAATGCTCAAAGGAGATAAAGTGGTTTGATTATACTCCAGTGGTTGACTTTTGATCTCAACCGTCTTGTATTTTCTTTACTTTTTAAAATTATTCTCTCTGTCTTTTTTTGTTCTCATATTTGTTCTTCTCCTCCTCCTCCGCTTCGTTCCTTCACAAGCTCTGTAATCGTTTTAGAAGCAAAGCTGAAAGTCAAGCCTCGCTTGGGGACGATGTTATGTTGTGGAATCTTATTTGGGTTTGGATGGCTCTATTCTCTGGATGGACGGAGAGACCGACTGCACCACAGGAATGCAAAGCAACCAGACCCTATTCATCCAGTGTTTCATCCCAAATGGCACCCTATTCTTGTAAAGTGCACTACTTTCGACCAGTAATGTAATATATAGAGAATAGGCTGCCATTTGGGACACATCCCAGTCCTCACAAGAAACTCTTTACTCCTCGTCACTTGTCCTGACCTTGGCTGGGATGCTTGACATTCACAATCTCTCAATTACAGTATGTTGTACGACGTTGCAAACAAACAGAATGATATCGACTTCCTCAACTCTCTCATCTAGCTATGTAAAGCATTTCTTATTGGATATACTTTGCTGTCGGCCTACTCTCCGTTATGTTATCTAGGTCGACATTGTGTTTTGATTATGTTGGACAAATAATGGCCGTAAGAAGCCTGTGTGTTTGGCAGTAGGGAACTAGTCCACTACCTCCTTAGGATGTTTTGATATGAGTGGAGTGGACATCGGCCGAGCCACCACAGAGCTGACAGTCAGCACTGAACACATCAGACAACACGACATCCGAGTCAGCCTTGGGGGCAGTGCTCAGGGGTGAAGTTTCCTCTAGGTACAGATCTAGGGAGAAGTACATGGAGGAGTTTGCTTTACCAGTGAAAGTATTGTATCTCAATCAAAGTACATTTTAGGCCATCTGAGAATGATAATATGTGGTGTGTATCCTATTTCAAAATAAGTGTTATGGCTGGAATGCTGGCTATGACTGAAGACTGATTATTCAATATCAGAATAATAATATAAGTCCCCACCTTTCATCCTGTCGAACTCAGACAATGAGATGAGAACAATAATGACAAAAAATTAAGAATAGAAAACAACGGAGACATTTAACATCACGCCGTACCTTGCCAACATACTGGTGATCCATCCCTGTGTACTCCTCCAGCAGGAAGAACTGGTTCCACATCCATCCTCGTTTGGAGCGTCTCAGAGGCACTCCATTAGCGTCCTGTCCCATCAGCGTCAACCCCACCCCTGCGCCACCCCGCCTCCCCCCTGTAGTCCTCCTCAGGGCTCGCAGTCCGTCCCCATGGGAACACAGGTATGCCCAGAGGACCAGCAGGAGAAGTACAGTTCTTCCTCTCAACATGGCCAGGCCAATAGCTCCAAATACAGCTTCACTCAGCTAGATGTTCTACTCCCTCTGGGTGTTAGTGTGAAGTGGTCAGTGGACTTTAGTCAGAAGTTTCTTCATTGGGTCACTCCTCCAGGTCTGGGTGTAGGTCCACAGTAGCAGCACGGGCTGTCAGTCTGTCATTGGGGCCCAGGTCCAGCCAGTATCTGGAACATAGAACACACAGTCAGGATGTTAGTACTGGGAATACTTGGAACAGTTAACTACTACGATATTTGGTGCAACAATCCCTGTCTGTCTGTCTGTCTGTCTGTCTGTCTGTCTGTGTCTCTCTCTCTCTCTCTCTCTCTCTCTCTCCATTCGATTCAATTCAAGGGGCTTTTTTGGCATGGGAAACACACTGCTCAAAAAAAATAAAGGGAACACTAAAATAACACATCCTAGATCTGAATGAATTAAATATTCATATTAAATACTTTTTTCTTTACATAGTTGAATGTGCTGACAACAAAATCACACACAAATTATCCATGGAAATCAAATTTATCAACCCATGGAGGTCTGGATTTGGAGTCACACTCAAAATTAAAATGTAAAACCACACTACAGGCTGATCCAACTTTTATGTAATAACCTTAAAACAAGTCAATATGAGGCTCAGTAGTGTGTGGCCTCCACGTGCCTGTATGACCTCCCTACAACGCCTGGGCATGCTCCTGATGAGGTGACGGATGGTCTCCTGAGGGATCTCATCCCAGATCTGGACTAAAGCAACCGCCAACTCCTGGACAGTCTGTGGTTCAACGTGGCGTTGGTGGATGGAGCGAGATATGATGTCCCAGATGTGCTCAATTGGATTCAGGTCTGGGGAACGGGCGGGCCAGTCCATAGCATCAATGCCTTCCTCTTGCAGGAACTGCTGACACACTCCAGCCACATGAAAGCACCGGCAGCATTCAAAAGTGACCAAAACATCAGCCAGGAAGCATAGGAACTGAGAAGCGGTCTGTGGTCCCCACCTGCAGAACCACTCCTTTATTGGGGGTGTCTTGCTAATTGCCTATAATTTCCACCTGTTGTCTATTCCATTTGCACAACAGCATGTGAAATTTATTGTAAATCAGTGTTGCTTCCTAAGTGGACAGTTTGATTTCACAGAAGTGTGATTGACTTGGAGTTACATTGTGTTGTTTAAGTGTTCCCTTAATTCTTTTGAGCAGTGTATATCTTTACATTACCAAAGCAAAAATTAAACAAACAATAGAAGTAAACATTGCAAAATGAATAAAGACATTTCAAATGTCATATTATGTCTATATACAGTGTTGTAACTATGTGCAAATACTTAAATAAATACATATGGGTTGTATTTACAATTGTGTTAGTACTTCACTGGTTGCCCCTTTTTTGTGGCAAATCTTGCTGCTGTGATTGCACATTGTGGTATTTCACCCAATAGAAATGTGAATTCTTTGTGGGTCTGTGTAATCTGAGGGAAATGTGTGTCTCTAATTTGGTCATACATTCGGCAGGAGGTTAGGAAATGCAGCTCAGTTTCCACCTCTTTTTGTGGGCAGTGTGCATATAGCCTGTCTTCCTTTGAGAGCCAGGTCTGCCTACGGTGGCCTTTCTCAATAGCAAGGCCATGGTCACTGAGTCTGTACATAGTCTAAGCTTTCCTTAATTTTGGGTCAGTCACAGTGGTCAGGTATTCTGCCACTGTTTACTCTCTTTTTTGGGCCAAATAGCAGGTTTTTTGTTAACTATTTCCAATGTGTCAAGTAATTATCTTTTTGTTTTCTCATGATTTGGTTGAGTCTAATTGTGTTGCTGTCCTCGGGCTCTGTGGGATCTGTTTGTGTAAATGTATTTGCATTGTGAAAACATTATGTTTCAGAAAGTCCAGCAATGCAATTACAATGAACATTACAAAGGGCTGTGAATAGTGTAGCTTGTCCCTGAGCTGGCGTACTAATGTTTTTTGCCTCTCTGCCTGCTGTAGGTACTGCATGTTGGTTCTAACCTTAAATGAAACAACAAAGAAAGTTAGCAGGTGTCACGCCTTGGTCTTAGTATTTTGTGTTTTCTTTAATTATTTGTTCAGGCCAGGGTGTGACATGGGTTTATTGTATTGTCGTATTGGGGGTTTTGTAGGCATTGGGATTGTGGTTGATTAGGGGTGTGTCTAGTATAGGCGTGGCTGCCTGAGGCGGTTCTCAATCAGAGTCAGGTGATTCTTGTTGTCTCTGATGGGGAACCGTATTTAGGTAGCCTGGGTTTCACTGTGTATTTCGTGGGTGATTGTTCCTGTCTTTGTGTAGTTTCACCAGATAGGCTGTAATTAGGTTTCACGTTCCGTTTGTTGTTTTTGTATTTTGTATAGTTATTTCATGTGTCACTATTTTCATTAAAGTCATGAGTAACCACCACGCTGCATTTCGGTCCGACTCTCTTTCTACAAACGAAGAACGCTGTTACAGCAGATCTGTTAATAAATGCCTTTGTCCAACCATCTGGATAAGGGCCTTTCAGTGCTGCGCCAGAAATGCTCTAAATAGTGAAATGGGAAACTCAATTTGACTCGTGTTATTATATTCCTCTTTCATTTACAAATCTCATGACGTGACTATGAGACGTGGCTGTATCTAGGGGAATTTTTATTTAGCTGACCCTGCTAGCTAGCAAAATGTTATTAGCTAGCTAGCAAATGTTGTGAAATTATTTTAAATAACGACTGAAGTAGCTAAGTTATCTAGGTCAACACTACACTACTACAAATTAATTTAAATGACAATAAATAAAGATTAACCTGTTTGATTTTTTGCTGTCCAGTAGCCCCACAAGCGGGCATTTGATTTGCGAACTTATGTGCGCATGTGTGCTTACTGTGATACAGAAACACCACTATCCAAAAAACTGTGCAGGACATGTACACTGAATTAGGGCAACTACAATACGTTTCTAAGATTTTCCCCTGAACTGAAAAGTCACTCCCTGATGTGGTTTATCCATTTTTGTGAACACAGAAAATCAAATGTTGCTGTTTTTCTATAAAAAAATGTGAAAAAACTGGGGGAAACCAGAATTGGGGGGGGATTGGAAACCCGGAAAAACAAAACAGAGAGAACTTGAATTTGGAAAAAAACAAACATAATTAGGTCAAAAATAAAAACAGATTGCAAAAAGGTCCAACTAGTGTTTTTTTGCTGTAAATGACTGTACTTCAGAGCGGGGGAAAGTTGAGGTCAGGTTCAATATTGGCAATGCAGCCAAGAGGGAAAGAGGTTTAGCCATCCTATAAATATTTTAGAGTAATATATACAATTTAGCAAACACTTTAATACAAAGCAACGTACAGTCATGGTTGCATGTTTTCTTTAACGTATGGGTGGTCCCGGCACACCACCCTTTATAAAGCACAGGTTTTGTCATATTCGACCTAGTGGGTTATGTCACGTTTGACATTGGTAGTTATGTCACACAGTTATACTACATTTATGAACCCTTTACAGACTATGACATATGGTTATAGATGATTTGCAACACATTTATGTAGTGTTTATGAAGGCTTTATAAGCTCCACGTCATTTAAAGCAGGACGAGAATAGTCATTTGTGGTCCTGGCAACTGGACCTTTTTTGGTACCCCATTATTTTTGACTTTTTGACTGAAATTCACTTTCAGGGCCCAGGTCTGACAGAATCTGTACAGAAGATCTAGGTGCTGCTGTAGGCCATCATTGGTTGGGGACAGAAGGACCAGATAAATCAGCAAACACTAGACATTTGACTTCAAATTCTAGCAGGGTGAGGCCGGGTGCTGCAGACCGTTCTAGTGTCCTGACCAATTAATTTATATATATGTTGAAGAGGGTATGGCTCAAGCTGCATCCTTGTCTCACCTCATGATCCTGTGGAAAGCATGTGTTTTTTTGCACATTTTAACTGCACACTTGTTGTTTGTGTACATGGATTTTATAACGTCATATGTTTTTCCTCCAACACCACTTCCCATCAATTTGTATAATAGACCCTCATGCCAAATATAATCATAAGCTTTTTTGAAATCAACAGAGCATGTGACAACAACCTTTTTTTGTCAATTTAGGTGTGCAGGGTGAATATGTGGTCAGTATTTTAGTCTGCTGTTAATGATAATGCAGATGATTTTCCCAAAGTTACTGTTGACGCATATCCCACTGTTGTTATTGCGGCAGTTTGTGGATTTGGGTGATCAGTCCTTAGTTCCAAATATTGGGGAAGATGCCAGATCTGAGGATGACGTTAAAGAGCTTAAGCATAGCCAATTGGAATGTGTGATATGTATATTTTAACATCAAATAAATTGTTATTGGTCACATACACATTAGCAGATGTTATTGCGTGTGTAGCGAAATGCTTGACCTTCGACAGTGTAGCAATATCTAACATGTAATCTAACAATTCCACAACAACTACCTAATACACACAGATCTAAGTAAAGGAATGGAATACGAATATATACATATAAATATGTGGATGAGCAATGACAGAGTACCATAGGCAAGATGCAATAGATGGTAGAAAAAACAGTACATACATACATGAGTAATGAAAGATATGTCAACATTAATAAAGTGGCATTATTAATGCGACTAGTGATCCATTTATTAAAGTGGCCAATGATTTCAAGTCTGTATGTAGGCAGCAGCCTCTCTGTGTTAGTGATGGCTGTTTAACAGTCTGACAGCCTTGAGATAGAAGCTGTTTTTCAGTCTCTCAGTCCCAGCTTTGGTACATCTGTACTGACCTCGCCTTCTGGATGGTGTTCTGGAGGGCAGGTAGTTTGCCCCCGGTGATGCATTGCGCAGACCGCACCACCCTCTCGAGATACTTGCAGTTGTGGGCGGTGGAGTTGCCGTACCAGGCGGTGATACATCCTGACAGGATGCTCTCAATTGTGCATCTCTAAAAGTTTCTGAGGGTTTTAGGTGACAAGCCAAATTTCTTCAGCCTCTTGAGGTTGAAGAGGTGCTGTTGTGCCTTCTTCATCAGACTGTCTGTGTGGGTGGACCATTTCAGTTTGTCCGTGATGTGTACGCCTAGGAATTTAAACCTTTCCACCTTCACTGCTGTCCCGTCAATATGGATGGGGGGTGCTCCCTCTGCTTTTTCCTGAAGTCCACGATCATCTCCATTGTTTTGTTGACGTTGAGTAAGAGGTTGTTTTCCTGACACCACACTCCGAGTGCCCTCACCTCCTCTCTGTAGGCTGTCTCGTAGTTGTTGGTAATCAAGCCTACTACTGTTGGGTCATCTGCAAACTTGATGATTGAGTTGGAGGCGTGCATGGCCACCCAGTCATGGGTGAACAGGGAGTACAGGAGGGGGCTTAGTATGCACCCTTGTGGGGCCCCAGTGTTGAGGATCAGCGAAGTAGAGATGTTGTTTCCTACCTTCACCGCCTAGGGGCTGCCCGTCAGGAAGTCCAGGACCCAATTGCACAGGGCGGAGTTGAGTCCCAGGGCTGTTTTTCCTTTTGTAGTCCATGATTGTCTGTAGACCCTGGTCTCATCTCTCATGTCTGAGCCGTTGAATTGCGACTCTATCTATAGATCTTCCCAGCTTTATGTAATAACACTTAAGATTTTCTGGGCTAACAATGTTAGAAATAATACATTAAAAAACAAAATACTGCAAAGTTTCCTAAGGACTAGAAGTGAGGCAGCCTTCTCTGTCATCATCATCTTGTAACACACAAGATGTTATCATTTATCAGGGTTTGTATTTTGTCCTGTAGTTAATTCAGTGTAATTAGAGAATCCAGTGGGTTCTGGTAGTCGTTAATAGCTGATTCTAAGATTTGAAATTGATCATGTATATGTTTACTGTTTGTTCTTTGTTATAGAGTCAAAAAGACTGGAGAAGTGGTTTATCCGTTTTGGATAGATAAGTCTGTTGTTGTTTGTTTAGTGTTCCAATTTTCCCAGAAGTGGTTAGACTATGGATTCTTCAGTTACACTGAGCTGATTTCTGACATGCTCTTCCTTCTTTTTCCTTCGTGCATTTCTGTATTGTTTTCGTGATTCACCATAGTGAAGGCATAGGCTCAGGTTTTCTGGATCTCAATGTTTTTTAGCTTTCTCAATAAATTGTTTTGTTTTTTACATTCTTCATCAAACCATTTGTCATTGTTGTAAATTTTCTTAGCTTGTCTGCTTTACATTTTTTAGATTTGATTGGGAAGCTGAAAGCTCAAATATATTGTTTAGGCTTTTTACTGCCAAGTTTACACCTTCACTAATTATGTGAAAGTTTTATCCATGAAGTTGTCTAAAAGGGATTGAATTTGTTGTTCCCCAATTGTTTTCTACATGACTTTCCTTCCATCTATAGCATTTCTTAAAATTATGCAGTTCCATTGGCTTTGATGACTTATGACAGAGTATTGCTCTGTTCAAGTAGACTGTAATGTTGCTGTGATCTGATAGGGGTGCCAATGGGCTGACTGTGAACACTCTGAGAGACTCTGGGTTGAGGTCAGTGATAAAGTAATCTACAGTACTACCGCTAAGGGATGAGCTGTAGGTGTAGCTACCATAGGAGTCCCCTAGAAGCCTACCATTGACAATGCACAGACCCAGCATGCAACAGAGCTGCAGGAATTGTGACACATTTATTGTTGTTTTGTTGTAGTTTCGTCTCGGGGGTCATATTGGGGAGGGAATGCTGTTACCTCTCTCTCTCTTTCTCTCTCTCTCTCAGAAATTCGATTTCAGATTGCCCCTTTAAAGGAATATGACTCAATATAATGAGTCTACTTCTCCATCCACACATTGACACAGCTACAAAGGGCTACATGTACATCGGGCTTGCGCTTAGTGGAACTATCATTTGATTCCATGTGTAATTTCAGAGTTTTGATGTCTTCACTATTATTATACATTGTAGAAAATAGTAAGAATAAAGGAAACCCTTGAATGAGTAGGTGTGTTTAAACTTTTGATTGGTACTGTATGTATACTAAACTGAATAAACTTTTAAAAGACTAACAGGTCTACATGCTCAGATTGTATCTCTTGAAAAAATCTGTTTGGTCACACTATGTTATCAGAGCAAGCAGGCTGTCAATGGAGACCCTGAGCAATGTCAATCTGAGTTTATTACCTTCAGATCATTGTAAAGATACTAAGCAAAATGGTGGTTTGCAAACCACACAATGAAAGCACAGAGCATACAGTGCCACACACACTCTCCCCCATGTTCTCTCTTTCTCTCACTCTGCTCTCTCTCTCTCTCTCTCTCTCTCTCTCTCTCTCTCTCTCTCTCTCTCTCTCTCTCTCTCTCTCTCTCTCTCTCTCTCTCTCTCTCTGCTCTCTCTCTCTCTCTCTCTCTCTCTCTCTCTCTCTCTCTCTCTCTCTCTCTCTCTCTCTCTCTCTCTCTCTCTCCATTAGACAAACATGGGGGGAGAAAATGGAACAAGATGGAGAGATGAAAAAGGGCATGACTTCTTATTCTATGCTCATTATTCCTGTCTGGGTGCTATCCAGGCCAATGATGTGGTACCGCTGGGGTCTGGGCGCTGGGTTATCAGTGGGCGCATTGGGAACTAGCAGCACCACTGTCACTATCACACACAGACTATGTCTTAAATGACATCCTAGTTCACAACTTTTGAGCAGGACCCATACTTTTACTGGTCAAAAGTAGTGCACTCTATAGGGAATAGGGTGCATTAGGGACACACACATGCTCCGCTCAGATAGAGAGATGCAGAATGCTGTATGGCAGCTCTGCTTTTCTCACAGGACATAAAGGAAAACATCTCTGGCCATTCTGCTGAATTAAGAGCTTTGAACTGCATGCAGAAAGTGGGGAGAGATTGAGCAAGAGAAAGAGAGGGAGAGACAGACCAGTCGAGACACATTGAGAGTGGGAGAGATGGCGGGAGAGGCTCAGAGAGAGGTAGAGAGAGGGAGGGCCATGGTAGGTTGGGCAGAGAGAGAGATAGAGGGAGAGAGATGGAGAAAGAGAGAGGGAGAAGGAGGTAGAGACAATTGTTGAAAGGGGGAGAGGGTGGGTCAGGGACTAGTAGGGAGAGTTTGAGAGGATGGAGAGAAAGAGAGAGATGGAGGGAGTGCTCCTGTCAGAGCAGCGTCAGCAGGACAGTTATGAGAGGAGCTATGTGTGTGGGTGAGAGTTTGTGTGTGTCTAGCCCATCCATTACCCTACCTGTCTTCTCTCTATCCTTTTAGCCATCCAAGCCAAGGCCTCTCTCCCTGCCCTCCCTCCCTACCTGCTTTCAACCCTGCTTTCCCCTTATGAGGCAAAACGCAAATGGGAAAAGCTGAGGGGTTAGGTCCTCCTTTCTCTTTTCCCCCATGCCTAGCAGTTTATTATACCCCATGCCAAAGCTCCTCTCCTCTATGCCTGCTGCATGCGCTTCAGCTGATATGCATTGTCATGGGGGATTTCCAGATGCTTGTGATGCTAGTCACTTTGAATGTGTCCTTTGCATGCCTCAGCAGGGGGAATAAGAACCCATAGGTCACAACAGGCTCTCTCTGGGCCGACGAAGCAGGTGAGAGTGACGGCCTGTCTCAAATATAGTGTGTTCCCTTTGACGAGATCCCATAGTCAACTAATAGGGCTCTTTTCAAAAGTAGTGCACTATGTAGGAAACAGGGTGCCATTTGGGACGGAACCATAGAGTACCCGAACCCACAACCCACTCACATTCTCTCTCTTAGTAACTCTCACTTGGATAGCTGTTTCAACTACATTTTTAGCTAAAAGTATTTTTTTTCTCCTTTACTTCCTCTCTTCTATTTCACTCCTTCTCTTTCCAAGTCCTCACACGCTTGACTTTATGAATTTCCTTAATTGACCATGGTGAGGGAGCGTGGGGGACTGGGAGCTATTGATTTGCTATAGGACTCAGCAGTGTGGTTGGAAATACCATGCGGTCTCCGGGGTTGCTTCTCAGAGCCTTCTAATACCTCCAGTCTTCAGCTTCTCAACACACGCACACACATAAGCAAGCACACACGCTGCTCTGCTGTGGTGGGAGGCAGACAGTCAGTCCTTTCAATATATTTCTTTATAATGTCACTGTGGAAGGCTGGAAGCTAATGCCTGACTGACTGTATGGAAAGGCCCTGCCTGCTGTCCCTGAGGAGTGCTCGCACCGCTGATCACATTTTGTCATGCCCTGGAATCAATGTTGTCCCAAATGGTACCCTATTCCCTACACTGAAAAAAAATAAAGGTTCTTAAATTGTTTTTCCTCAGCTCTTATGGTTCCGTGGGAGAACTCTTGCCCAATAAAGAAGCCTTTGAGTTAAATTTGGGGTTCTTGATGTGGCATCTACGGTTCTTATGAATTCTGAAAGGTTCTTGAAATGTGGAAGCCTTCAGCTGTATCCCTTTCATAGCACACATCTATGGCCAGTGTTAACTCGTGTAAAATGTTTCAATATCAACATTTTTACATCTACATTGACGGATTAATGTATCTCATGCTAATGAAATATAAATACAATTTTTACAAACTATTCAAATCTGTTGCTTGGACATATTGCACTTAATGAAACGGTTGTTCCAGTTTGGATGTTGAAGTTAGTCTCATATCTTAGTGTTCCCAACCCTGGCCGTCATTCTGAAAGCAGGTTGTGGGTGAATTAAAACATTGGATATGCCATCTCTGGCTGGATTAGAATATGACTTACACATCACTTTGCAAACCAGCATAATGTGACATGCAGGCTTGATGTGGCCTGAAAACCTTGAGTTTCAGGCCACATCAGGACAAGGAAATCTTCTTCAGAGACCCTAAAATGGTTCCCCTAAGACATCGCTCTCAAGAACCTAATGCGGTTCCTACTTGCACCTTTATTTTTAAGAGTGTATGCAGGGCACTACTTTAAATTGGGAGGATACAATAGTAGTGCACTATGTAAGGAATAGGGTGCCATTTGGGACACTACCACAGCTCTCTGACCCCTTAATTATTCATCAACAGTGGACCAGTAGCAGTAAGTCAGTTACATCCAGAGCTTAGTTTTCTCCACATCTGTGTGTACGTGTGTTTGTGTGTTTGTGTGTGTGTGTGTGTGGAGTAGCTCTCCTCTCTTTTCTTGGTACACAGCCCCAGTAGGTGTCAGCGTCATAATGAACCTGTGTAATAGAACATGACAACGCAATTATATCCTCACAGTTAAGAGAAAGTGTTTACAACAACCCTGACACTGCTTGATTTTCTGCCTCTACTCCCTCTTTCTCCTTGCATCCATTTTTTGCGCCATTTAATTGCAACCATAAAAAAAGCTTTAAATTGCCTGTCACCAATTATCTGGAGTCACTACACGTGGCTATAATACTTCTGCATTGTGTTTCGTGCAGGGTTAGCAAGATGAATGTGTCTGCAATTTGGAGAGTGGGCTCAAGGATTCTAGGCTCATAGAATTGCATGAAATAACATTTCAACTCATAACAATTAGCTATTAAATATATATATTGCTCGTATCGAACACAGGGACTCATAGATAAAGACAGGGACACAGCGAGACATATAAACTTATCCTTCATATTGGATGTAGCAGACTAATAGCTTTTCTAGTGTTTTATATGTAACTACACTAAATGGCTTCAGGGGCATTTCGTGTATAGTCTGGAGCCATGCAGGCAAAACTGACCTATGAACAGCAGTACTACTCATCCTCCTCTTGCTTTTTCTCTTCTTCCACGTTCCCTCTTTCTCTCTCTGTCTCTCTCTCTCCCTCCTTCTCTCGCTCCCGCTCTCTCTCTCCCCAGCTCTCCTCTCTCTGTGTGCCTCTCTCTATCTTTCTCTCTCTCTCTTTGTTTCTTTAGTCTCCTAACGAGAGAAGATGAGCGACACAGAGAGACAGTACCCTATCGCACCCATTGAGCCACGGCAACCCAGGCTTCCACGGCAACCCAGAAAATGCCCTCAGGGGGGGGCAATTAAAAGTGAGATATGAGAATGTCAGCCACGGGCAAGTTGGGGCGGGGGGGGGGGGGGGGGGGGGGTAGGTACATTGTCCTGGTACAAACCAAAGAAGAGGCCCTTAAAGGCTGCTAATGTGTGTCACTGTCGGCGACAGGTTGTTTCACAGTTTCCCTTCTTTCCCTTCGCCTTGACACAATGTTGTCACGCTCTGAATTTATTTTATTAAGAGGACATGGGCGACATCCCAAATGGCATCCTATTTCCTATGTAGTGCACTACATTTGACCAAGGCACTGGTCAAAAGTAGTGTGCACTACATAGGGAATTAGGGTGCCATTTGGGACGCAGGCACGGACACAGACCGAGAGAGTCACTCCCTCACAGTATCGCTCTCCATGCTATTATTCTCTAGCCCCTCTTCTTGGCTAAATGTATCACTAAATCCCACTTGGTGCATTGGGAATAGAGTAGCCGACCCAAATATAACTCTTTACTTTTTTGTGTGTCTTTCTTTCAGTTTTTGTTCATATACCTGTGAGAGCATGGAAACCCAACGAATGGGCTACTGGGTAGGGTTTAGATTTCCTTGTCCTCAAGTCAGTAAGTAGCGTAGTACGAGCCAGAACGGCCCATAGGGCAAGAGCCTATCACTTGTTTCTGCAGTTTGATGAACACCACCTGGACAGGACACTACTCTGTCACAAGGTTTTTAGTAATGAGCCAAACCGCTGGGTAAAGAGTGCTTGGCTGGCTGTTCTTGTTTCACCAATCTCCTCGCCTCCTCCTACTGACAGAAGAAACATAGGACCTTCTAGATTCTCATTCAGAAAACCTGATCTTTGGCTCGACTGGGAGTGTCTGTCTAGTCTTTGTCTTGAAAATATATTTTGATAAAAGAGGATTCAGCAAAGAAACTGGGGGATGTTGAGAAGTATGTGGCAGCATGTAGCATACACAGTAATTCCCCTTTTACAGAGTAATCCTCCTTTACAAAGTGTGTACATGTACACACTTTCTCTCGACAGAAAGCCTGAGGGTCCTTCCCTTGTTTGTACTCTTTTTTTGGCTTTGCTTAGGTTGTTAAGGTTAATTAGTAGAACCTGTTTATTCTCTTACGGTCCCCTTAAGGCTGAACCATAATCACACCTTAGTCACATCTCCTAAAGGTGTCCACATGCTTCCCAGCCAAAACAGTTCAGAAGAGTTTGTGCATATATTATGATGAGGTTTTGCGATGTTTTAGTTCGTTTTTGACTTCGGTGATGTTTTTTTTCAGCTGTTCCGGGCACACAAAATGTTTTATGGAGGCAAGCCGAAGTTCGGAGCTAAAGTCTTCGCCCCTTTGTCTGTGATTGGTCAACAGTAGGGATTCTTCAATAATGTCTGTTGTCATTCAACGAGAGACGCCTCGTTTTCATGCACATTTTTTCATTGAGAAATACTGTACCAAGCATATTAGTTATATGTAAAATTGTGCAACTAAGATGTCCTCGGCAAAAATGTTATAATTAATGACAGATTTCTTTAGTTATTTTAGATTAATCTGGACTTTTTTGAGGAAGCGTACGGTGTCTCAAAATGGACAAACTATTGCCGCTTTTATCTAGGCCTTTTAAAGGAGTATGCGAGCACACTTGTTCAGTTTCGGCTCTAACTGAACCAGGTTAATGGAAGGGAGCGGGTATGGAGAAGTGCATTTAGAATATGATGGTTGATTGTATAACTTGACAGAGACAACATTACTCCTTGCTAACATTTCTCCATCTGCATCCACCCACTCTCAGGCTAGCAGAGGTAATACCCAGGGCATTAACCAAAGAAAGCCTATAAATTAAGACATTTATAACCAATAAGGACGATGCATTCTTCGATCATGCCCTGAATAACTGCATGTCGATTTCAACCAATGCACCATTCGCATAATAACACAAAACAAACAAATGAACCTGTACCATCCTTGTCAGGGGGCGGGGGTGTGTTAGTCCGAACCATCCATGCCAATGTTCAGGGGATGTTCCCTCAACAATACATCCAGGTGTATCACTCCAGAGCTCAATGCAAACACCATTACCTTGCCTGGCTGCCCAAATGCTTACCAAATAACCTGATAAATCATAAGATCTGGGCCAAGTCAATGCGACTGGGCCATTTCCCTCTGTGCATCCCTAATGACACCCTAATCCCTAAATAGTGCACTACTTTTCACTAGACCCTAAGGGACCTGGTCAAAAGTAGCGCACTATATAGGGAATAGTGTGCCATTTGGGACTTGGTCCGTTTCTCATTATATCCAGCCCCGCTATCATTCAGAGACGATCCCATCACTCAACCCAAGCAGGCGCTCCAAAGCCACCACTGCTCACATTCACAACACTTGTCTTCACCGCATGTATGGCCCAGTTTAGATACCGCAGACATAGGCTACTGGTGTAACCCTTTCTTTCCACCAGTCTTTCTGTTGCCTTAGCCTCTTTAGCTCAGGTTGTGCGTGTTAAAATGAGGTTACTACTATACCAGCTTTCTCAACATTCTGTTCATTGATCTGAATTATTTTTATCTCTTTCTTTCTTTTCATTACTCTCTCTTTTTATATAGTGGATGGCCCTGTCAACATGTCCCTGTGTTAGCTAGTGGTGTTACTGTTTACGATAGTGGAGGGACATAGTGGTTAGGGAAGAGGGTCCTCTCTCTCTGTGTCCCCCCATCGTTCTCTGTTGTCTCTGTGGATCATTTTATCCTAGTTTGTTTGTTCTTGTCTCCTTAGCTAGCACAGATAGTCAAAAAGGAAATCAAAAGGCGGAATGTTTTGAAGTGTCTGTCCTATATATGAGAGATATAAGAAAGCTCAAAATGTATTTATTTATACCGTATACCTTTGATGTGGAAATGCCCAATTCACTTCCAATCATTTTTACATCCCGGTAATGTGTTACCTTCAGAAAAGTCCCTTGAAGCCGAAATGTCCGTGTTTGTGAGTCTCAACTTTCGATAGTGGGGTCCAAATAGATTCTTGCTCAAACCGTACGGACTTGACAGACATTTTTGTGATAAGTAACTTTTCGGGGGAGAAACTGGGAAGTGCCGCTCTACTGCTACTGCGACGTAGCACATGCTAGAAACAGGAAGTCAGTAGTGTAAACACACAGTGTTTTAATAAAACGTGATGGCATCACCGATTTCCGCAAATCGACCTCTGAGGTTTGGCATTTAGGCTGCATTCAAAGAGTTTCCTATTCCCTACGTAGTGCACTACTTTTGACCAGTGACCAAAGGGATTGGTCGAAGGTAGTGCACTATGTTGGGAATAGCTTGCCATTTAGAATGCATTTTTGTTGTTTACAACAGAGAAGGAGGAGAGAACTCAGCGGGGGGTTCGACTGGTTCCCCTGCCTTACTCATTACTCATTTCCTGCCTGCCCATTGTGCTTCGGTGATGGGTACTGTATGGGAGCCTCTATTCCTATGCAAATGACCTGTGAATGTGTGCCAAGTGTGTGTGTGTGTGCATGTGTTTGTGTGCCAAGTGTGTGTATGTGTGCCTGCCATGTGTAGTCAAGTGTGAAAGTGTATTCTCTCAAAAATTATCCCAATACACAGTCCACAGGAAAAACACCCCAAATACATCAATACAGAAATAAACACACTCAAAGCAAATGTAATTAAAAAGAGTGTTGTTATTATCCATTATTCATTGTTTTGTTTGTTCTGCTTTAATAATGTACCTGGAGATTAGATCGACTGCTAACAATTCCTTACTTTTTAAAATGAATGGTGCAATTTAGAAGCGGACACATTGATTCAGCAACACAAAGGTCAAACAGTGTGTTGTGAATTGAAAATCAGAGCGGCCGTTGCATTCCCACGTTCCGTTTGTTTCATTTCCCTCTCTTCCTCTTTCCAGCCTGGTGGTGACAATTACAAACAGGGGGACCTTTGTAAAAAAACACATCTTCATTCAAGCGTCTATTGACGCTGTAAACAGCAGGTCAGCTACAGTTGCAGTGTACTGAGGCACAGCTTGCATGGTGCCGCAGAATTCTATGACACGTTATTTAAGTGCCAACCATGGGTACCATTAGTGCTAGTTAGTGCTCGTTCGACCACCAGAAGGCATATTTGAGAAGCATTAGATAGCCTTCAATACTGGCTGTACTAAAGACTTTAAAACATTTTTTGTAAGAACATAGTATATGGGACAGAAATTTTGCTTAATAAATTTGCTTAATATTATGGTGTTTCTATTCCAACAAAAATAAAAAATCCTCTGGGTTTTTATTAGGACAGAACAGAACAAATGGCGCTGTACCAAGTGACAGTAGAGAGTAGGCTACAGTACTGGGCTATTTAGATAAAGAATCCCAGTGTCGTGCGGTCACGCAGGAGACCGGGTTTCAATTCCCCCGACAGGGAGGAAGCAGTAGGCTGCCCTTGTAAATAAGAATATGTTCTTAACTGAT
Source organism: Oncorhynchus keta (assembly GCF_023373465.1). Classification (NCBI taxonomy): domain Eukaryota; kingdom Metazoa; phylum Chordata; class Actinopteri; order Salmoniformes; family Salmonidae; genus Oncorhynchus; species Oncorhynchus keta. The sequence goes on from NC_068424.1 coordinate 36,050,396, forward strand.
TTGCCTAGTGAAAGAAAGGTTACACAAAGAGCATAACATTTCTACACCCTAATTGTATAATTGTAGTCTAACGAATACCCAAATGGAGATTCAGTGAAAATAAAAATCTACTTTATTTATCAAGACCAGTCCCCATGCTTGTCTCAGAGCAACACGAAACAGTGCAAAAATAGTTATAGGCTCCTGCTTCAAATCCTACTCCTTCTAACTTCAATATGCTCTTTAAATAAATAAGACCTACACCACGTTAAGCAGCACAATACTCAACACTAGTGAGGCTCATGTTGCCTACGGTAGGCCTACAGTACATCAAAAAAATATGACGTCACTCTGCCAATATTTACATATAGAGGATTGGAGGATTCTAAATTAAAACCAAAAGCCGCCTCATGGGTCTCCCGGTGGCGGCCGGCACGGGTATCAAGCCTGCATCTGTAGCAATGCATTTTGCACTGTGGGAGCCCCAATCCACTCGGGAGTCTCTATCCACAAAGTATCAAAATACAGAGAAGTGTTGGTCAAGGTAAATTGTCCTGCTAATAGCCCATAATGGATAACCAACACATTTCTTTATTAAAGACTATCAGAAAGAATGTTGGTACTTATTTATTTTGATCCAAAGCCATGAATGAGTGAGTCACTCAGCTTTATGTAGGTGCCGGGCTACAGTGGCTTGCGAAAGTATTCACCCCCATTGTCATTTTTCCTATTTTGTTGCCTTACAAACTGGAATTAAAATAGATTTTGGGGGGATTTCTATCATTTGATTTACACAACATGTCTACCACTTTGAAGATGCCACACATTTTTATGATGAAACAAACAAGAAATAAGACAAAAAAAATGGAAAACTTGAGCGTGCATAACTATTCAACCCCCTCCCACCCCCCAAAAGTCAATACTTTGTAGGGCCACCTTTTGCAGCAATTACAGCTGCAAGCCTCTTGGGTCATGTCTCTATAAAATTGGTGTATCTAGCCAATGGGATTTTTGCCTATTCTTCAAGGCAAAACTGCTTCAGCCATTTCAAGTAGGACAGGTTCCGCTGGTGTACAGCAATCTTTAAGTTATACCACAGAATATCAATTGGATTGAGATCTGGGCTTTGACTAGGCCATTCCAAGACATTTAAATGTTTTCCCTTATACCACTTGAGTATGCTTTGGGTTATTGTCCTGCTGGAAGGTGAACCTCCATCCCAGTCTCAAATCTCTGGAAGACAAACAGGTTTCCCTCAATAATTTCCCTGTATTTAGCGCCATGCATCATTCCTTCAATTCTGACCAGTTTCCCAGTCCCTGCCAATGAAAAACATCCCCACAGCATGATGCTGCCACCAGCATGCTTCACTGTGGGGATGATATTCTCGGGGTGATGAGAGGTGTTGGGTTTGCACCAGAAATAGCGTTTTACTTGATTGCCAAAAAGCTAAATTTTAGTCTCATCTGACCAGAGTACCTTCTTCCATATGTTTGGGGAGTCCCCGGCATGCCTTTTGGCAACCACCAAATGTGTTTGATTATTTTTTTCTTTCAGCAATGGCTTTTTTTCTGGCCACTCTTCCGTAAAGCCCAGCTCTGTGGAGTGTACGGCTTAAAGTGGTCCTATGGACATATACTCCAATCTTCACTGTGGCGCTTTGCAGCTCCTTCAGGATTATCTTTGGTATCATTGTTGCCTCTCTGATTAATGCTCTCCTTGCCTGGTCTGTGAGTTTTGGTGGACGGCCCCTCTTGGCAGGTTTGTTGTGGTGCCATATTCTTTCAATGTTTTATAATGGATTCAATTGTGCTCAAATGTTCAAAGTTTAGGACGTTTTTTAATAACCCAACCCTGATCTGTAGTTCTCCACAACTTTGTCCCTAACCTGTTGGAGAGCTCCTTGGTATTTAGGGGCTTCATAGCAAAGGGGGTGAATACATATGCACGCACCACTTTTCAGTTGTTGTTGTTTTTTTTGTTTTTTTGGGGGGGGGTGTTTTTGTATTTTTATATCATTGTTATTTATTTATTTCACTTCACCAATTTGGACTATTTTGTGTATGACCATTACATGAAATCCAAATAAAGATCCATTTAAATTACAGGTTGTATTGCAACAAAATAGGAAAAACACCAAGGGGGATGAATAGTTCTGCAAGGCACTGTATATGACTGTGCCATCAACTTGATTATACACAGCGTGCACAATTATTAGGCAAGTGAGCATTCTGACCTTATCATTATTTCTATGCACATTTTCCAAACCATATAAACTTGAATGCTTATTGGATTTAATCATATTCAGGTGATATGTATTTGTGTAATGAGGGAGGGTGTGGCAAAAGTGAATAACACCTTATATCAAGGTGTGCATAATTATTAGGCAGCTTCATTACCTCAGGTAAAATGGGCAAAAAAAAAAAGATTTAACTGACACTGAAAAGTGAAAAATTGTAAAAATTCCTTTCAGACGGATGCAACACTCTTAAAATAGCCAAACTATTGAGTCGTGACCACCGGACAATCAAACGTTTTGTTGAGAATAGTCAACTGGGGTGGGAAAAAAAATGAAAAGGCGCAAATGAACTGCAAAAGACTTGAGAAGAATTAAACGTCAATCTACTAGGAACCCATTATCCTCCAGTGCTACCATGTTCAAGAACTGCAACCTACCTGGAGAGTCCAGAAGAACAAGGTGCTCAAGTGCTCAGAGACATGGCCAAGGTCAAGGCTGAAACACGACCACCACTGGATAAGATTCACAAGTTGAAGCGTCAAGATTGGGCAAAGAAATACCTGAAGACAGATTTTTCAAAGGTTTTATGGACAGATGAAATGAGAGTGACTCTTGATGGACCAGATGGATGGGACCGTGGCTGGATCAGTAATGGACACAGGGCACCACTTCGAGTCAGGCGCCAGCAAGGTGGAGGAGGGGTACTGGTATGGGCTGCTATCATTAAGGATGAGGTAGTTGGACCTTTTTGTGTTGAAGATGGCCTGAAACTCAACTCCAGAACCTACTGCCAGTTTCTGAAAGGTACTTTCTTCAAGCAGTGGTATAGGAAGAAATCCTCAGCATTCAAGAAGGCCATGATCTTTATTCAGGATAAGTTATAGGTCTGTGAGAGCCAGACATCTTGCTTGTTCATTAAAAATCCTACAATGTGATTTTCTGGATTTTTTTTCTCATTTTGGCTGTCATAGTTTAAGTGTACCTATGATGAAAATTACAGGCCTATCTCATCTTTTTAAGTGGGAGAACTTGCACAATTGGTGGCTGACTAAATACTTTTTTGCCCCACTGTACATTCATCTCGAGGAGACAAAACACATCCCCTTCCTGAGCGGTATGACATCTGCATGGTCCCATGGTGTTTATACTTGCATACTATTGTTTGTACTGATGAACGTGGTACCTTCAGGCGTTTGGAAATTGTTCCCGAGGATGAACCAGACGTGTGGAGGTCTACAATTCTTTTCATGAGGTATTGGCTGATTTCTTTTGATTTTCCTATGATGTCAAGCAAAGACTCACTGAGTTGGAAGGTAGGTCTTAAAATACATCCACAGGTACACCTCCAACCTCCAATTCAAATTATGTCAATTACTTATCAGCAGCTTCAAAAGCCATGACGTAATTTTCTGGAATTTTCCAAGCTGTTTAAAGGCACAGTCAACTTAGTGTATGTAAACTTCTGACCCATAGGAATTGTGACACAGTAAATTATAAGTGAAATAATCTGTAAACAATTGTTGGAAAAATGACTTGTGTCATGCACAAATTAAATGTCCTATCCGAGATGCCAAAATTATAAGTGAAATAATCTGTAAACAATTGTTGGAAAAATTACTTGTGTCATGCACAAATTAAATGTCCTATCCGACATGCCAAAATTATAGTTTATTAACAAGAAATGTAGGAAATAGTTGAAAAACAAGATTTAATGACTCCAACCTAAGTTTACATTTACATTTAAGTCATTTAGATCTTAAAATGATTCACCTTATGACATCCAGTGGAACAGCCACTTTACAATAGTGCATCTAAATCTTTTAAGGGGGGTGAATCCTATCCTAGGTATTCCTTAAAGAGGTGGGGTTTCAGGTGTCTCCGGAAGGTGGTGATGGAAGTGTATGTACACTTCTGACTTAAACTGTTGCCCTGCTAATAGTCATAAGGGCACACTGTACAATGTGACCGTGTGTGTTGAAGGAGTATTTTCTAGTAAGCAACCATTTGTTAACCTTCATTAAACAACTTTGCTCCAATATTTCTTTAAATCATTGATATTTATTCCCATAGTTATTCTTAATGGATCCATAACTCAATAAACATTGGCATTTTGAAAGAGTATTTTTATAATTATTTTATTAACATAAGCATAAAGATGCTGATGAAGAAATACAGTACTGTACAGTATTGTCATGCCCTGGTCGAAGTATAGTATGTTTGTCTTCATTTATTTGGTCAGGCCAGGGTGTGACATGGGTTTTTGCAGCGACAGCAGAAGCAACAAAGAGAGGAATGGACATGGGAGGAAGAATTGTTCGGAGAAGGACCCTGGGATCAGCCTGGAGAATATCGCCGCCCCAAAGAAGAACTGGAGACGGCGAGAGCTGAGAGGCGCTGGTATGAGGAGAAGCAACAGCGGCAGCAGGAGCAACAATATCGGGACTACACTACTTGGGAGGAAATAGACAGGTGGGCGGTCGACCCAGGGAGAGTGCCGGAGCCCGCCTGGGATTCGCTGGAGCAGTGCGAAGAGGGTTATAGGAGAATGGAGTTGGAGAGACAAGCACGGCGGCGCGGAAGGAAGCCCGAGAGTCAGCCCCAAAAATGTATTTGGGGGCTCAGGGAGAGTGTGGCAGAGTCAGGAGTCAGACCTGAGCCAACTCTCCCTGTTTATCGTGAGGAGCCAAGGAGGAGACCAGAACCAGAGCCGGTTTTAGAGTTGAGCGAAGCAGAGACTGTGAAGGAGTTAATGGGGAAATTGGAGGAGAGAGTAATGAGGGAGTTGCTAGTTTGGTGCTTTAGGTACGATATTCTTCCGACGGAACGTGTCAGGGATTTGATGGCACCTGGGTCAGCGCTCCATACGCACGTCCTGGGTCAGCACTCCATACGCACGTCCTGTGCCAGCCCTGCTCTCAGGCTCTCCAGTACACCTTCACGGTCCAGTCCATCCTGTGCCACCTTCACACACCAGCCCTCCGGTGGCAGCTCCCCGCACCAGGCTTCCTGTGCGTGTCCTCGGCCCAGTACCACCAGTGCCAGCACCACGCATCAGGCATACAGTGCGCCTCGCATCTCCAGCGCTGTCGGAGTCTCCCGTCTGTTCAGCGCAGCCAGAGCTGCCAGCCTGCATGGAGCAGCCTGAGCTGCCAGCCTGCATGGAGCAGCCAGAGCTGTCAATCTGCATGGAGCAGCCTGAGCTGTCAGTCTGCATGGAGCAGCCAGAGCTGTCAGTCTGCAAGGAGCTGTCAGTCTGCATGGAGCAGCCAGAGCAGCTAGATCCGCCAGTCAGCCAGGATCCGCCAGTCAGCCAGGATCAGCCAGTCAGCCATGATCTTCCAGATCCGCCAGTCAGCCAGGATCCGCCAGTCAGCCAGACTCTTCCAGATCTGCCAGTCAGCCAGACTCTTCCAGATCTGCCAGTCAGCCAGACTCTTCCAGATCTGCCAGTCAACCAGACTCTTCCAGATCTGCCAGTCAACCAGACTCTTCCAGATCCGCCAGCCAGCCAGGATTTTCCGGATCCAACTGCCTGCCTGAGCTTCCTCTCAGTGATGAGCTTCCCCTCAGTGCTGAGCTTCCCCTCAGTCCCGAGCTTCCCCTCAGTCCCGAGCTACCCCTCAGTCCCGAGCTGGCTCAGTCCCGAGCTGCCCCTCAGTCCCGAGCTGCCCCTCAGTCCCGAGCTGCCCCTCAGTCCCGAGCTGCCCCTCAGTCCAGTGGGGTTTTGGGTGAGGACTACTAGGCCATGGTCGGCGGCGAGGGTGGACTATCCTAGGACGCGAGGGGGAGGAACTAAGACATTGATGGAGTGGGGTCCACGTCCCGAGCCGGAGCCGCCACCATGGACAGACGCCCACCCAGACCCTCTCTATTGTTTTGATGTGCGTCCGGGAGTCCGCACTTTAGGGGGGGGGGGGTTCTGTCACGCCCTGGTCGAAGTATAGTATGTTTGTCTTCATTTATTTGGTCAGGCCAGGGTGTGACATGGGTTTTCGTGGTGCGTTTTTGTTGTGGGGTTTTGTGGGGTGTCTAGCATAGTCTATGGCTGCCTGAGGCGGTTCTCAATCAGTCATGTGATTATCGTTGTCTCTGATTGGGAACCATATTTAGGCAGCCATATTCTTTGAGTATTTCGTGGGTGATTGTTCCTGTCTCTGTGTTTGTTGTCACAAGATAGGCTGTATAGGTTTTCACGTTCCGTTTGTTGTTTTGTAGATTTAGTTATTTCATGTATCGTTCATTTTCCATTAAAGAACATGAGTAACCACCACACTGCATTTTGGTCCGCTTCTCCTTCTACGGAAGAAAACCGTAACAAGTATATGATTTTACATTTGGATAATAAAGCATTTAAAACATTTTGAAGTTATAAGCCACCTGCATTTGTTTATTAGGTTGTAGCAGAACAGCATAACAGTCCGGACGGCCCTTGCTGTGCACGGTGAGCAGTTGGTCAAGTTTTACTGTCAGAAGAATGGAAATGTCAGGGTGAACCGACGCCGTGGTGAACCCGCCAGGTATGCTGACTCTGCCTGTCGGAGGTGGAGTTCAGATCTCACAGGTGTGCCTGGCATGGATTGTGACTCCATCTCGTTCCTCGCACTCTTCAACGCATCATCCTCTGCCCATCTCTCCGCCAATGCCATCTGGCTCTGGACCAATGTCGCCCGTATCTCTCCCACCCGTTAATGTTTCTCTTTCTGCGGGTCTGCCTTCAATGACTCGATCTCGGTCTTCAGTGTTTTAATCGTATCCATGTGCACCTTCATCAGATGAGCAGAATGGTACCCACCCTGAGCACCCATTGATTACAGTGGCCTATTATAGAAACGGTAGATCAATTGAGAATTAAAAGTGACTCCAACACACAAATGTTGTGTACACATTTTAAGAATCTTGCAAAACTTACCACTTTCTTGGCAACCATGAGTTTTTTTTCGGTGCGGCCAGTTGTCCAGCCCTTTGTCCACTGATCACCACGGATGGTTGTCGGCATGTTCGTATGCTTTGCAAAAACACATTCCCGTTTTTATTACACAATCATTTTTATTTTTATTTAACCTTTATTTATCAATGTTATTACACATTATGCTTACACTTTGATAGGCTATATAAATTTTGTATTGAAGAAAATGCACTGAAAGCAAAATATCTTTAGTTTTGGCAATCCTCTCAGCTCGGGCTCATTTTTATGTCCTCTCGTGGTTACGGTCCTAACCTTGGAATGGGTAGCACCACAGCTGGCTTGATGAAAATGATGTCCATTTCGTTGGTTCTCTTTGGTCGCAATGTCATTTTTTGCAGGTAAGGGGATGTTCATAACTACAATAACCGGGCTGTAAAGAGTCCTGCTCATCGGTCTGCAATTATATGAAAACCTGTTTTCAAAATGCCACCAGCTGGCCATCATTACTGTAAATAAAAACACAGCTTGTTTACATCTTGTTTACATTCATTATTGTAACCACAATGTCACAAATAATTTGTATCTAATTACTTTTCGAATTTGGGATTTACAAATGTGTGCTTTTCATGTTCGTCCAGTTCGTATTTTAAGTATAACTTTTGAGTGACACCTTTGGTGAGAGGTCCAATGCTTTAATATTTAATAATATCTGCCCTCCGAATTCATATCTAAGGGGCATTTTTTGTTACATTGTTTAAGTTTGAACTTGCAGACTGGCACTAAGAACAGCGGGAGTGTTTCCCTAGTCAGCGCCATTATCCCCCTCGTGCACCCACCTCTGTTTCAGTGGATACAGCTGGAGAACTGCAAGGCAATCCCATTGTGCACCACTCGGAAGCCATGACCAATATGACCAATATATATTGTCCTGCTAATAATATATCTGTGAGAATAACCAAAGACCTACAGTCATGTAATAGGTCTTCCAGCTAAGGCCGGCATCTGTAGCAACACAGCTTGCACCACTAAGCAGTGTCTTAGACAGTTGCGCCACTGAGGCGCTGTTCAATGTGACCTGTCGTGGGCTACAGTACTACAGTTTCGCCCATGCATTGTCTGTTAGAGACACAGTCGTACCCAAAAGCATAATCAGTGCTCTAATTCCCCTTTACGCTGGTCTGGGGCAATGAAGTAGTGACGAAGAGTACCGTACTAAACCAGAAATGACCTCAAAGTCCTGCAGCATAATCACACAACTTTTAGTGGAGCAACCACTCTACAGACCTAATTGTCACACAACACTACATAATTCATGGAGCTAAAACAGGAGACATTACACATTTAAATTAGAAGGGCTTCTTCTTCCTCCTCCTCTTCCACCGTCCGGAGAAAAATAATGTATTTTCTTGGAAGCTCCCAGTAAAACAGCTGCTTTTACATTATTGATGTGTCAGTCACACATCCAGTTGAGTCAGAGGGTTGAGTCATACATGCACTTTGTAAATGCGTCTTGTATACTTGATAAAATGAGATCATTGTGAAGATATGGATATGTGTCCTTGACCTAAAGAAACATGTGATTACCATGCTTCCATTCAGAAAGCAATAGTGGTTATCCTACAACAGCAATCAATTTATCTCAAGTTAGATTGTGCTCCAATCAGCGGTGGAAAAAGTACTCAATTGTCATACTTAAAGATACCTTAATAGAAAATGTGAAAGTCACCCAGTAAAATCCTACTTGAGTAAAAGTCTAAAAGTAATTGGTTTTAAATATACTTAAGAATCAAAAGTAAAACTATAAACCATTTCAAATTCTTTATAAAGAAGCAAACCAGACAGCAGAGTTATTTTTTTTAGACAGATAGCCAGGGGCACACTCCAACACTCAGACATATTTTACAAACTAAGCATTTTGTGTTTAGTGAGTCCACAAGAACACAGGCAGGAGTGATGATCAGGGATGTTCTCTTGATAAGTGTGTGAATTGGACCATTTTCCTGTCAAAATGTAACAAATACTTTTGGGTGTCAGGGAAAATGCATGTAGTTAAAAGTACATAATTTCTTTAGGAATGTAGTGAAGTGAAAGTAAAAGTTGGCAAAAAATATAAATAGTAAAGTACAGATACCCCCAAAAAGGACTTAAGTAAAAATACTTGAACGTATTACCTAAGTACTTTACACCACTTGCTCCAATGAATGGCTTGGTGGAATTTGTCTCTTTCATTTCTAACCACTCTGTCCGTGAATTCCTTAGAGATGTGGCCTGGCGTAACCTCTGTTGACCCTAACAGTGACTCATGGTGACTATCGGCAATACGTTATTCCTATGGCTTGGGTTGTCTAATCATTGAAATTAAGTGCTTTGAATGTGTTGTTTTTTATACACCCTAATGAAAGAACCACACACACACACACACACACACACACACACACTGAACCACACACACACACACACTGAACCACACACACACACACACACGCACGCACGCACGCACACACACACACACACACACACACACACACACACACACACACACACACACTGAACCACACACACACACACACACGCCTAAATAGTATACAGGACCCCCACCACCCTACTCACCTCTCCAGTGACCAGGGTGACATCCGGTGCATGTTTAATTACCAGGCACTTCAGGGGTCTGGCTGAACAACAACCCCAGCCACAGGTCACTGTGATACACTGTATCTGACCATATGGGCTGGAGACCCAGTGGCCTTGGGCAGAAAAGAGAGGGTGCAGAGAGGGGTGGATGGTGGACACAAGCCCTTGGCACCAGGCAAAGCCAACAGGAAGCCACTAGACTAGGGCATAAGATTTCATATGAATTTGAGGATGCCTTATCGAACATGAGCCACATTTCTAACATTTCAAACTCAGGTTCTATCTATTTAAGACGTGGGCCATTAATGTACTGTACTGCTAGGGTGGAACTTGTAAGATACAGGATCACAACCGGTCTGTAAAGCGTGTCTGATTATCCATCATGACCTTTACCACCCAGCCTTTCTCCCCCACTGCCCTATCCATCCTCTACCCAACCCTCATTGCCACCAACACAGCTCCAGCACTGTGTTATTTCACATAAACAATCAATACCACATTAAAGAGGAGGCAACCTGGTTTTAAACAGCTAGATGAGGAAAATAATTCAGCCCAATGTCATGGGTGCACTACAGGCAACCAATCTCCCTCATGAACTTGAGGGGCAAACTGATATCGAAAATGTAGGCCACTTTCTTTCATTTTCCCTCGATGTCATTTCTTTGTATATGAGGTCAACAGATACACACTCACTCAGTCACTCAGTCAAACAAGTGTTCTCTTTCTTACCCTGGCCTTAGTCTCAGAATGAAAGACCCCACTGCATTAAAAAACGAATACCCTACTTCATAGCCTTTTTGCTTTTCGATCAATGTCACAGGGCGAGGAATGGATATTTTAACACGACTCCCAGGCCAAGTATTTCCACTCTAAAAGTATCTGACCCTTTTCTTTTTGATGATTGCTTCTAATCCACATTCTTGGCCACTCCATTTCTACACTGTGACGATGATGACCATCTATAAAATGGTTAGCTCAAAGGATCCGTCTTGCCCTTTATAATGCCTGCTCGTAATCAATACATTCCCTGCCATAGTCCATGCACAGCCAATGAAATAAGCAACTTTTCTGAACCTCTGTGTATAGCTGATAACAAAGCTGTATTTATCAGTAGGCCCAAAAAGTACCCCCTCCATACTTGGATCAAACTATTTGTATTCATCGCCAAGTAAAATCCCCAACTGCCCAATTCCGGTCAGCTTTTGTTTTCCTGGATATGGCTAGTCGAAGTCATGCATGAGAAGAGGCACGTTGCTAGAACTGGTTGAATGATGGCTGAATGATTACAGGTTATGTTTACTAACACCGCAGCTCATTCTTAGCTTTATTAGGGAGCACCACGATTTCCATTACAGAGGGAGAAGGGGAGCCAGCCCGGAGGAGGGTGAGCCGACCGGGAAGAGGGAAGCCAGTCAGTAGGAGGGTGAGCCGGCAGGGAGGGGGGAGGAGAGGAAGACGTAGGAGTAGAGGGGACAGGCAGGCTGGGAGGGCCGCAAACGTCAGATAAAAAAAAAATGCTCAGTTGATTTCCACTCATTACTCTCTCTCACACTGCTTATTGCAAATCATGATGCTGTTTTATGAGCTGAATCCTCCATTAGGACAAAGCTGGGTGGACAGTGCTCTATAGTCCATACACCAGCTATATCAGTACAGCCGTACAGTACAGTACCCCCTGGCTGTGTCCCAAATGGCACCTTATTCCCTATATAGTGCACTACTTTTGACCTGGGTCCCGGTCAAAAGTGGTGCACTATATAGGGAATATGGTGCCATTTGGGATGCAACCTGCCAACACTCATTCTACTGAGCACCTCAACAGCGGTGAGCAGGGAGAGGCGTATAAATGACAGCAGCCATGAAAACAGAGATTCAAAATGTCCTGAGACATATTTCGCGGCCACTTTTAGCCCTATGTCAGTGAGCATAGAGGTGCGTTGGTTTCATTGAGCGAAGCTGCCTGCAGAGTGGGAATGTGAGATCATAGACTTACATACTAACTCACAGATTGTTCTTTAAAAAATGTGTGGGTAAATATTGAAGATTGTCTTTGGAGTGCTGTCCATTTCATTGTTCAAGAAGTGTAAGAGTGCCCTCCATAAATTGACAGACCGAGGGCATCGGAGGCTTAAGTTTATTCTACAGTCATACACTCTGAAGATGTTACGTTACTGGCCAGTTTCCGGGCGGCAGGTGCCAGTTTGTTTGTTTGTGTGGAGGGGAGGATGGTCAATTTAGAGACCTAGGACCTCATGAATTCATAAGATAGAGATGGCAGAAGTGTATGCTGAGTTTGAGTCAAGCAGCAAGCACATCCTGCTTGACTCCTATCTGGAACAGGTTGACAGATGCTTCGCCTGTGTCCATTATATATCATTTTTATTTAACTAGGCAAGTCAGTTAAGAACAAATTCTTATTTACAATGACAGCCTACCAGGGAACAGTGGGTTAACTGCCTTTTTCACAGATAGAACAACTGATTACTTTTCCTTGTCTGCTCTGGGATTCAATCCAGCAACCTTACGGCTACTTGCCCAACGCTCTAACCACTAGGCTACCTGCTGCCCCTGGCGGCTGAAGAGGAGGACTACAAGATATGGATGGACTGCATTGCATTTTTACAACTGGTCTGCAACTCAGCATCTGATAGAATTCAAGTTCTGACTTTGAGTTGGTTTGTATGTAGTATAGTCTTAGGCAAGCCCATGAATAAGGTCAGGTTTGAAGTTGTGTGTTTGTAGTGTAGGATAAGTGAAACATGAATAACTACTACACCTGACTCCGTGAATCCAACCCCTGACCACTTGGAGTAGTTCTCATTCTCTCCAGACAGAAAGAAGCCTAGCTCTTTAGCTCTGTTGTGACGGGCCATACACACCCTCAAACATAGTCCCCTATCAATCCCAAATGGCACCCTTGTCCCTATGTAGTGCACTACTTTTGTCCATGGCCTCTGGTCAAAAGTAGTGCACTACAAAGGGAATAGGGTGCTATTTGGGACGCATTCCCAACTCTCTTAAAGCCACTTAGAGAGGCTGACCTGTGAGTGTCGGCCATTTGATTGAATTAAGAGGATGATTCATTTAATCTGCTGGTGAAGAGCTTGAATGACTGACAACGTCCCACGGGAGCAGAGGTCTAAACATTATGATTAACAATATACCAACTGTTGGATTCACTTAACTTGCGTACCAATGGCACCCATTTTCCCTATATCAGTGTTTCCCAACCCTGGTCCTCGAGTACCCCCAACAGTACACATTTCTATTGTAAACCTGGACAAGCACACCTGATTCAAGTTGTCAACTAATCATCAAGCCCTCAATGAGTTGAATGAAGTGTGTTTGTCCAGTGCTACAACACAAATGTGTACTGTTGGGGGTACTCAAGGACCAGGGTTGAGAAACACTGCCCTATATAGTGAACTACTTTTGACTAAGGGCCTAAGCCACATACAGTTAGCTTCTGGTTGTTCTAATGTCTTTTCAGCATGACTATCCAACACTGTTCCTGGAGAGCTACTGTCCTGTAGGTTTTTGCTCCAGCCCTAATCTAGTGTACATGATTAAAAACATTTGCTGGTTCATAAATTAAATCAGGTCAGTTTTAACTGGGGTTGGATCGAAAATCTACAGGAGGGTAGATCTCGAGGACAATGTTGGAGAGTCCTGCTTTAGTTATTCCTTACCACTGCTTGTCTATGTCCCAAGTGGCACCCTATTCCCTATATAGTACACTACCTTTGACATAGGGAAAAGGATATCATGTAGGAAATAGCCTTAAACTGCTGTTTCTGCTGCTAGTAGGAGAAGCACACCATAGCTACTAATAGCAAGCACAATATGATTAATACAAATGGAATGTTTAATGCAATTTTTCCATTTCAAAGAAATTCCCCAAGCATCTTAAATCAAATTCAACTTTGTATTGTCCTCAGGGCTTACAATAACTCTCATTTGGCATCGGCTTCATTAGATCAAACTCAATTAATGACGAGTACCCTGCAGCCCCTCCACAATGACAGGGGTTCGTGGACTTTTAGGCATGCGCACGCACACACACGCACACACACACACAGTCTTGTCCAACTAACATTGTGGGGACACACAATTCAATCTCATTCAAAATCCTTTTTTCCCTAACCTCACCCTAAACCTAACCCTAATGAGAACCTTAACCCAGAAATCCAAACTTAATGCTAACCCTAACACAAACCCTAAACCTAACACTACTTCTAACCAGAACCCTAAACCCCCTAGAAATAACATTTGACCTTGTTTGTTTACTATTCTTGTGGGGACGTCTGGTTCCCACAAATGTAGTTAAACACACACACACACACACACACACACACACACACACACACACACACACACACACACACACACACACACACACACACACACACACACACACACACACACACACACACACACACACACCAACCTCTCTGACAGGTCCTTGCTCTCTTTCTCTTTGATGGGCTGACACGTCAGAAAGTAATTGGAGGCCTTCACAGCCCATACAAATCCACCTGTCAGTTAAGTGTGTCACGGCACTGTGTTCAGCTGTTTTGGGTCTCAAAGTGTGACCTTTCCACAAAAGGGCTGACTGAGGACATGTAAGACACAGAAGGGACCCCAGCCCCTGGCCCCACCGACATGTTCATTTTCTGACTGTCACTCTCTAGACAGATTGTATTGTACCATTCCAATAAGCTTGTAGGGCCACAACCGGGATTACATGTATGCTGTTTAGTCTCTCTTTCTCGCAAACTATTATTAGTGTCCATATTATGAGGTGAATTCATTATCTAACAGTTAGAATAAACAGTTCAAATCGATGAAACGCCAAATGTGTTCTGATACGGAAAAAGGAGCAAGGATCACGTTGTTTGTGGTCAAAGTGACTGTGGACAGCGATGGATTAACCTTTTCACAGGAGTTCCAAATATCTCTAACGGTCGCCCCCCACGTGATGTCAGAATGCACTCACTGTTCCAAAATGTGATTATTACGCAACAGGACAGTGAACACGTGCTTCCTTGCTAATTATTTATAGGCTGTTTCAAGTTGTCAATTTCAAATGATTTCTATGAAGTTGTATTTTCTAACAACAGTTTGAATTTATTAATTCACATAAAAGTAGTCCATTTCAGCGTTGTGGGCAATTTTTGTTTGAGGCTTTACTTAGCCGGGTTTAAATTTCTCTCTTCCAGGAGAACCCACCGCACTTCACTCATGTTTGCGCAGATCAAGAATGCATGTATTTGCGCAGACTTGCAAGAATTTGAATGTTTTCTTGCTGGTGGTCGCTTTGCCTTCTTTGTTGTTTTCCTTACAAATAATAACTTTGGACTTGTGCTTTCCTTTTTTAAAAAAAATGTTTTAAGAGGGTGGATCAGCTTAGTATTGCGGAAAGAATGTTGCTTCCAATGTAATTGTCTGCATCATTTCCAGTCCCTCATATTTTTGGGGTAAATATATATATCCATACACGCATGCATATATATACACATATATACATACACATACCTATATAGACATACATACTTTTTTAAAGAATATAACGTTAATTATTATTCCCCGCAAACCCTTCCGCCGATCCCCCAATTGGAGTAAACTAATAAACACTTCTGCTTCTACCTTCAATCCATACATCTTATAGACATTCTACAGACACAGTCTACTTTACAATAGTTCTCTCTTGTTTGTTCTTAGTCCTTCCTCTATTTCTGATGTCCATCCAGTTTGATGATTTCTATTTGTAACTATGCTATTTCACAAACGTTCCGAACCTATATACATTTTACAGATCCCGTATGTTTTACATTGTTTATCTTGTTATTAGTCCCACCCTTCAGCTCCACTCAACCACTCCCATCTGTCTCTCAACATCATCCATTTCGGATTTCTACTTGCCATATATTTTTCAACTGTGCTGTGATGCTTCACAAAATAATTGAACCTGACATAACGCCCCCATAGGTTGAAGAGGTTAATATTATTGTTTGATCTAATCTTTGCAGCTAACATTTCGATGGCAATAATAAACAGATATGCCGATAGTATAGTGGACAACCTTGTTTTACTCCTCTAGATAGTTTAAAACTTTCTGAGATGTAGCCATTATTTATTATTTTACACCTTGGGTTACTATACATAACCTCAACCCATTTTATAAGATATTCCCCAAAATGTAAATATTCTAGGCATTTATCAATGTGTGTGCGTTCCTATCAAAGTAAGTTCCTTATTTTCTGTATATCGTGTCGTCATTTCTACTGTAGGCGCATACAGTATGTATTTATGTATATATGCAGCATAATGTATTTAGTTTTATTCACATGTTTTCAATTACTGGTGACAAATAATGCATTCCGATTATTACATATATTGTAATAGACACCTATGATGTGTGTAACATGCTTTTTTGAAGGCTGTACTGATTTTAATGAGCTAAGCTATTTGCCAGCTCTGTGTGGCGCCATGTTTGTTGACATTATACAATGCATTCTGGGTGTCACGTAATCTGCCAGACCAAAGATGTTATAATGAGATGAAGGAATGGTTCACTCATATTTCGGGTAAACTTCCAGAAGTGAATGAAGGGAAGTGGATGATCATAGACGACACACCCCCTTCACCATGCATACTATAAACAGACCAAACTCATCTTGTCTCCTCTTATTATCTTTGGTTGATGCGAGAAAAAAAACAAGCATGGCGGCGTGCACAAACTACCCATCGTCGGATCACATTCAATTTCTAGAAAGTGTTTTACTCAGGTATTTTGAACAATGGTGAGCTCACCCGTGATGTGATTAATTCGAAATTGTAATTGCTATTAGCTAATTCATATTGTAGTTTCTGTCAGCCAAAAATATGACCACTTCGGTTACGTCAATCTTTACTCAGTTAGCACTAGGACAAATGTAGCCTACATTTTTCCGGTTTGGATGATTGTGTTATGCTGTAGCTACTTTTGTGAATGTCTGAACATTGCATTCAAAAATAAACTGCTCACATTCTAGACATAACTTTGTAAGGACTGTGTTTGTGCATAACGTTTCTGAAAAAAACAGTGTGGCCAGGTCAAACGCTAATTGCTGAATCATTCGAAACTGGACATTCTAAATAAGCATTATAATCACACCGGTTTGATCGTACGCTACAGGGACCACTGTAGAAAAGGTTAAGATTATTATGAGAGATTGTTCCCAGTCAGGGGAGTCATGCACATCAGAAATCCGAGGGGGGCACAAAGTACGTGAGCATGGATAGGGGGGTGGTCTGGTTGACCCCCCCACACAGCCTATGCAACTCTGCTGAAAATGTGAGATTTTTCAAACACCTGAAACAGCTATTTCCTGCAATCTAGAGCCATAATTATCATGCTTAATTTTGTGTAAAAAAAATACGTCTATTTTCTGCATATCTAAGCATACCTCTGTATCCTCCTGTCTGGTGGTTATTTTTTTAAAGAAACAAATATATGTGTCTGCATCTCTGCCTAAATCTGGGTAAATGATTGAAATGAATGTGAGTCTTATTCAGTACATGTAGTTATTGCTTGCATTTCTAAAGTCTATCAAACTTTTCCAGCAGGCATGCCAGCTAAGATAGTTAGACAAGCTCACTCAACTTCTCCCAAACTCGGTCCTGGGGACCTCAAGGGTTGCACGATTCGGTTTTTGCCCTAGCACTACATAACCGATTCAAATAATTAACTCATCATCAAGCTTTAATTATTTGAATCAGCTGTGCAGTGCTAGGGCAAAAACAAAAATGTGTACCCCTTAGGGTCCCCAGAAAAGAATTTGATAAACGTTCATTTGGTATTTTATTAGGATCCCCATTAGCTTTGGGGATAGTTTCTTAAATGGTTCTTCCTCAGCTCTTATGAACCTTTGAGGTAAGTGTGGGGTTCTTGACGTGGCATCTACAGTTCTTCAGACATCTGAAAGGTTATTGAAATGCATGGGAGCCTGAAAATGTGTCCCATTCATAGCACACAGCAAATTGGACAGTGTTAATTAACTAGTGTGGATTTTTCAGTGAAACACTTCTAGTGTTGATTAAAAAAACAAAACAAAGAAACACTGTAAATAGTTAAATAGACACTCAGTTGTGTACAATAACCCCAGAATTGGTGTTCATAAACAGAGTTATCATATTTACCATCATGGTCTTTTGCATGTAGATTTTTTTATTTATTGTTTGATTCAATATCTATGTTTTTTGCATGAACATTCATTGATTAATTAATCTTATTCTACTCCAATATAAATAACATTTAAAAAATTCAGAACTATTCCAATCTGTTACTTGGACTTATTGTACCCGTTACTGAAATTGTTTTTTAGATGTAAAGTCCACATATTTGATTGTTTTTATTCAATTCAGTCTGGTATGAGAATGGTAGCCCCTTTCTGCAAAAGCTGAGTATCTTGGCTATTGATCGGTGCCTTCAAATCTTTGGTATGACTTACTACCATATATGGGCATACACATTTATAATGGCAGGCCGAGCCCATGACCTTGTTTCAAGATGGCTGCTACCTACATTCCAGTTAGCGTTGTGAAGCTACCGTTATTGATCACCAGACCAGAGAGTCAAAATGTATATTTTACACATTTTCACCAAACAGCGAACATCTTACAAGGTAAGCTTCAATTTGGTCTGTATTTGAGCTACAGCTACATGGAGGGTATCAAATTAATCCTTAGGTTGGTAGGAACAAATCTAGCATATTATCAATGATAACTGATGATGTATGAGTTAATGGCAACATCGAATGTCCACTGAGTGACTATATCTTTGCGCATCAAAAATATAACGTTGTACCCTGGATACCCCATAACACCACCACTATGTTTGAGTGTTTTTATACTGAACAAATAGCATTTAGGGATTGCAAATATGATGTTGTGTTCCCAGCTCTAATTTGTTGTCAATGAAAGATGCCTTTCAAAATAAAAAAAAGTTATTTTGTGTGTGCTTGATCTTGTGTATTCTGAACTATGTAACTCCTATCTATCTTCTGATAATTTCCTCATAATCTACCAGATGTCTTCTTTCCAAATGTACCAAGTTGTTGCATGTCAGAATCATGTAATTACACATGAATAGCAGTTACTTTGGGGTATGGCTATTTAGGTGGAAATCTACATTGTGCCATTACATTAAAGAGGTTTTAATTACGCTAGTTTCATGTCTTCGTCATTTTGAATGCAGGTGGTGGGTGAATAAAAATGTAAATGTTGGATTTACTCATGACTTTGCAAGCTAGAATTATGCATTGCAAGCTAGCATTATGCATTGCAAGCTAGCTTTATGCATTGCAAGCTAGCATTTCAGGCCACTGTATTAGGATAATACTAGGCCCTCAAAAGAAATATGTACTGTATTGTCTAAAATAATTTAATTTTAATGAAAACATATTTTCTTAGGATCTCATTTGGTAAAGGCCACAGGACTGAAAATGAATGAATGCATTAATCCATGTCTGTCACTAGCAAACACAGTCATGGGTGGTACCGGTAACTCTAAAATTCACTTGAAAGTAGCGATGGGACGATCGATTTGAAGCAGGTGTTGGAACTCCGAAGTGAGAGCGCCGACCTCTGTTGTAAGCCTTCTGTTTTATCTTGATATTTCACCTTTTAAACAGGTGGAAAGACAGCTCAGGGAGTAGAGCTACACAGCAGACAAATATATCATAGCACACTAGTATCGAATTGAAAGAGCCTATTTAGATATCTTTCTTCCTCAAACAGTGATTGTAAATTAAACAGCTCTAGTATTTGTTAATGGTATTTATTAAAATATGGACCCAAAGTGGTTTGCTAATATGTAAAAGTGAGTCGAAAAAGTTTAATTCAAACCCAAAGCAAACTTGAAACGTAGTTATCACATGATAAATGACGTACAAAGCTTTGGCTTCCAAAACGTTGACTTCAGCTGGACTCTACTTACAGACGGGCAAGTGTCTTCACTGACATTTTCAAACTCTCCTGTCCGAGACTGTAATACCAACATATTTTGAGCAGACCACCATAGTGACTGTGCCCAAGAACACTAAGGTAACCTGCCTAAATGACTACCGACCCATAGCACACATCTGTAGCCATGAAGTGCTTTGAAAGGCCTGGTCACATCAACACCATTATCCCAGAAACCCTAGACCCACTTCAATTTGCATACCACCCCAACAGATCCACAGATGATGTAATCTCTATTGCTCTCTACACTGCCCTTTCAAACCTGGACAAAAGGAACACCTATGTGAGAATGCTATTCATTGTATACAGCTCAGCAATCAACCCCATAGTGCCCTCAAAGCTCATCAATAAGCAAAAGATCCTGGGAGTCAACACCTCCTCTCTGCAACTGGATCCTGGACTGAAGGACCACCCCCAGGTGGTAAGGGTAGGTAACAACACATCCACCATGCTGATCCTCAACACAGGGGCCCCTCAGGGGTGCGGCCCCTTAGTCCCCTCCTGTACTTCCTGTGCACTCATGACTGCACAGCCAGACACGACCTCAACACCATCGTTAATTTGCTGATGACACAACAGTGGTAGGCCTGATCACCAACAACAACGAGACAGCCTATAGGGAGGAGGTCAGAGAACTGGCAGTGTGGTGCCCGGACAACAACCTCTCCCTCAATGTTATCAAGTCAAAGGAGATGATTGTGGACAACAGGAAAAAGAGGACCAAGCACACAGCCATTCTCATCAACGGGGCTGCAGTGGAGCTGGTTGAGAGCTTCAAGTTCCTTGGTGTCCACATCACCAACATAATAACATGGTCCAAGCACACCAAGACAGTCGTCAAGAGGGCACGACATAACCTATTCCCCCTCAGGAGACTGAAAAGATTTGGCATGGGTTCTCAGATCCTCAAAAGGTTCTACAGCTGCACCATCAAGAGCATCCTGACTGGTTGCATCACTGCCTGGTATGGCAACTGCTCGGCCTCCGACTACAAGGCACTACAGAGGATAGTGCGAACGGCCCAGTACAAGCTTCCTGCCATACAGGACCTCTATACAAGGCGGTGTCAGAGGAAGGCCCTAAAAATTGTCAAAGACTCCAGCCACCCTAGTCACAGACTGTTCTCTCTGCTAGCACATGGCAAGCGGTACCGGAGCGCCAAGTCTATGTCCAAGAGGCTTCTAAACAGCTTCTACCCCCAAGCCATAAGACTTCTGCACACCTAATCAAATGGCTACCCAGACTATTTGCATTGCCCCCCCCCCCCCTTTTTACACCGCTGCTACTCTCTGTTGTTATCATTTATGCATAGTCACTTTAATAACTCTACCTTCATGTGTATATTACCTCAATAAACCGGTGCCACCCCAGCACATTGACTCTGTACCGGTACCCCCCTGTATATAGAATGGCTACCCTATGGCATCGCTCTCAAGAACCTTATTTGGTTCCAATTTGCACCTTAATATTTAAGAATGTATGAAAGCCTGTTGTAAAGGTTAGCTGTTCTTCTTCCGTATAAGGTACATCTAGTAAGATGTGCTGAGAGAGGACTGTCGGGAAAGGAAAGTCCAGATACAGTATCAGTGTCACAACGGGCAGGGAAGCCATCAACAGCAAAGAGAAAGAGAGACACACATAGAGTTCCCACAGAGTGAGCGAGAGTGAGAGATTTGAGAGATGCTATAAAATCCTACAGAGTTTTCAAGTGTTGTTCCATGAACGAGAGAGGGAGAGAGAGCGAGAGAGCTTTGCTTGGAAATAATATTCTGCTTTCTGACAACTGACAGTCATTCTAACCTTAACTCCTCCCCTTTCTGATTGATATATCTTGGACCGGTGTTTTAGAACCATTTCTTCCCTCCAGTATTTGAAAGTTGGGTCGAGATAGGATGCTAAGCAGTTTAGCGTTGGGAAATAAATGATACATTTTTACACACTTCATGGGAAACATTTTATCATGCAGATTCGTGTGAATGTGCTACTAAAAAGTGTGTGTTTGAGTGTAGAGAGAGAGAGAGAGAGAGAGAGAAATAATAAAATAATGATTGCCTGCCTGAATGGGCTGGGTGTAAGAGGAGAGTTTTGGCCAGCAGCAGGACAGAAGCACAGCCCCTAGGCTAATGCACAAGGACAGCCTGTCACACTGTGAACATTCACTGAGCTGACGTGTTACTAGTCATATGCAATAACCTGCATAATTACTTCTGAAGACTATTAGGGTGTGGAAATCATATCACGCCCCTCTGCTGCCAACTTACAGTATATACACACACACACACATTCACACACACACTGACAGACAAACAGTCTATCACACACACATCTTCCTTGGTCTTATAGCGTTCTCTGTAGTTGACAGTTCTCTGCTGTGATGACAGAACAATGGCAGGCCCTGCAGGAGTAAGCATGTGTCATTATCACCCTATTTAGCTAGATCCCTCTCTCCTCTCCTCTCCTCTCCCACAGTCCCTGCTCTAGCGAGTCAGACACAAACACACACAGCCCCATTCCTTGTCTATGTATCAAAGCTAGCCACTAATACTCTCGTCTTCTGCTTGGATCTGTGATCTCTTCTTATTGCCCCGTTCTTAGTCAATAGGATCCATTCCTTTTCTCTAACACCAGTCAGACCCTCCTGTGCTGTACAGTATGTTGAGTCAGTCAGACAGACAGGCATTGTTGTCGTCTGTTCTCTGGCCTCCACTTGGTCTTCTTCTCAACACTTATTAACTGACTGTCATGTTCTGTTCTGTTCTGCCCCCCAAACACTGTTTAACATCCTCAGGCCACTTAGTGCAGTCTTTTCCTTCGTCCCAAATGGCACCTTATTCCCTATATAGTGCACTACTGTCGACCAGATCCCTATGGGCCCTGGTCAAAAGTAGTGCATGATATTGGGAATAAGGTTCAATTTGGGATGTGCCCTGTCTGTAGTGCTTGAGTTAAGCCCCTGGGCTGTTTACTGCCAGGAATCCTTATAACCAGAGTGAAGCGGCTGGACGCGAGGTAGGATCTGGGTGTGTGTGAATGTGTGCTGCTGTGTGAGTGTCTTCATCTACAGTATCTGTCCACACCTTATAGCTCACAGCGCAGATTAGACACATGCTATAATACTACTGAGGGAACACACATGATGCGTCATAGAAAAGTCTGCATTGCATCTCTTGATTGGATCAATACTGACTTTGTGAATCTATAATAATGGCCACCTGTCTGTGGGTGGCCTGTTTTGTCATAACATTGATTGCCATTGCCTCCTATGCACGCTGAAGAAGGGCTCATACTCTAAAAGTTTGTGCGTTAATACAAATGCGTTCATTTCAGTTTATTCACCGGTGTGCTGTCCTATTTGTGTTGTTTGGACTACTTTGTTTGGACTATCTAAGTTTATATACGGTGGAGTTGTTTGCCTTTTCATACCTAACAGCTCACAGCACTGTCCAAACACAACAATTTAGCTAAAACCTGCATTTTAGCCACCGTAAATCCCCCTTACTCTAATTCCAACTCTTTCCAAGCCTATATCCCTAAGAAAAAAGAAAAATAAGTAACTAGCCACTGTATGTGTGGGCTTTCACGGCCATGCCTCAACCATGTGACGTCCCAGCCTCTGAAATAGTGCCATGGTCTACAGGGCTTTGTGGTAAATCACTATCTCTCTTCCCCAGTCAGAGCCCAGTCTGCTGAGCACTGTGGACGGCTGGCTTTTTGCTGCCTCCTGGGTGACGAATATATCTTGTTAAATTGTGCTGAGAAGCGTGTTGGGAACCTTATACCTTTTGCTTCATGCTGTCTCTGTGCGTGTGCATGTGCATGTGCGTGTGCGTGCGTGTGTGTGTGCGTGTGCGCGTGTGTGTGTGTGTGTGTGTGTGTGTGTGCGTGTGTGCGTGTGTGCGTGTCAGGGTTTCAAATCCACCCAATTCAGAAAGTAAACAAAATTCCAATTCATTTTAAAAGCATTGGAAATAAGTGGAATAGGAATGCCAGTGTACTTCCTGAATCGACTGGAATTGAAATGGAATTGACCCTAACCCTGGTGTGTATGTAATTGTTGTTACCAGCCTATTTCCATCATTAGCTCAAGATGGAATAGACCCTGGGATTAAGTGGGGGATTTGATGGTAGTGGCACTGTGTGGTTACAGGTAACGAGGTCACAATTTATTGGCCGTTATGAACATGTTAACTCACCGTTTACTTTTATACGTGTTATTACATAACATTAATTACATAGTGGAACAAGAAAATGTGTAATAACTTTAGTAATGGAATAACCATCAGCAAGTGGATCTGTAATTACAGTCCTTGTTCCAATTGTGTAATAACTGATATCTCTAAACCCTATTACCCTGTAATTACATAGTAATACCTGTGTAACTACTATGTTGTTACAATGTTGTTACTAAAGTTATTACTGAGATAATTAACAACTGAGAAATCAGGTGTGGGTGATCTTCTCCTACAGTGTATTTAATGACACACAAAAAACGCAGAAAATGTCCCCTTTTAACCGATTTGAGCAGATTCTGTAATTACGGTAAAGGAGACGTGGGACCTTCCAGGGGTAAAGAACACTGACCTCCACAAACACTGAGAATAACCAAAATACAGACGTCTCAGAAGTTTGGGATGTCGGCACCACATCTTAAGTGTTATTTTGCTTGTGTTCAGTTACAAAATGTTCTGACCATACCTTTCTGAATGAAGATACACCATTAGCACATAGAAACTCAAAGAAACTTTAACATGCTTAGTTTTGATGATGACAAGTCAGCAGTCATAAACACCTGTCATAAACACCTGTCATATAGTTTCCATATCTCTTCTGTCCAGAAGGGGGCATGTTTTTTTGTATGGGCAAAATACTAAAGGCAATTCTTCAAACATTCTAGTGAGTCCATCCTCCATTTGAGTTAAACCCAGGAATATCCAAATGAACAAATGCTCAGTCTCCATACCCTTTGTTTCAATACAACCATAGCCATGACAATCACAACATGTGTGGACCTTCACTAACGCACAGAAGAAATCAAGATGCCCCAAGGTATTCTGTGACTGATACGCATGTGCACACACACACACAGACACGCATGAGGACACACGCGCACACAAACACAGCAAGAACGCAATTCGTTTTGTGTGTCACTGTGAAGTGGTACCGATAGTCAGTGGGCATGGGGATGTGATTTCATGAAGACCAGATGCTGCTACTTGGAGGACTGAGGACTTGAAAGGTTCAATATTATGATTCTGGAGCAGGACACATCAAAATGACGCTGTCCATCTGGAGCGGACATAATGTAATCAGCAGTGGGTCATTGGTCATCGCAGACAGCGCGGCCAACGGGTTTATCCGCATCCTGTGGTGTCATCATCATCACACTAACACTCAAGAGATGAGAGATAGTGAAGACAGGAGAGAGAGAGAGGAGAGAGAGAGAGAGAGAGAGAGAGAGAGAGAGAGAGAGAGAGAGAGAGAGAGAGAGAGAGAGAGAGAGAGCAGATTGAGAACACAGGTAATCAGCATCACCTCATAACAACATCCAGCTTTTGGATTTGCCCTAAACTGATGAAACAAATTACCTGTGGAATATACTAGATATTTTTTTATATTTATTTTTATGATTAATGAAATGTTGGCTCCAAAGCATTCATTTCAAGGCCTTAAAGAATAATGGTTTTGATATGTTTATTCCCTTACCTGTCAAAACAAATTCCATGATATGTCTATTCCCTTACAACCCCCCCACACACACACACACATCCATGCACGCGGGCACACACACAGAGGAATGTCTATTTTCAGAGGCTATAAATATTCATTCCCTGACATGTTTACTGTATGTCTTTGATCAGACACAGATCTTATGCTACTCTCTCTCTTTCATCTTCCAACTTCAAACCAAAATGTATGTACAAACTGAGCCATGAAATCTGTTCTGTTGCAAAAACCTTGGTCTCGTCACACTAGTAAGTTATTTTACAGTACCAAACTGCTGTCATCTGTCTCATGCAAACAAAATGGTGATAAGTAATTTTCAAATGCAGATGGGTGAATTATGAAAAGCATATCAGCATTAGGCCTGTAACACAATTCCTTGCAGGTGTCAATGTAAAACGTATGTTATTTCCAAAGCCAACATCTTAATGTAATGCATGAGCTACCCATTGCACAGGTCACTGTCAACAGCGTACAATCTTTTTTATTTTTAAGCATGTACTGCAGTACATGATCGGCTCATTTGAATGTGTGAGAGGGTGATATTCTTGCAGCATATTCCCCTGGTAGCCTACTTAGTCAACTCCCCCTAACAACTGCTTGGCCTCCTCCAGGCATATCACTGCAGGCTTTAGAGAGAGCTAGAACAATATAACCAACATGAAGCAATCTGGAGGCTAGAGGAAGGCCTGGATAACTTTTTCAGGCATTAAAACACAAAATATGAATGTTTGAATAATTCATTACTGTTACATATCAACTTTAATTTAACAGTGGTTCTTTTTTTATTTTTATCTTTGTGTTTTTTTTGGTCACAGTGAGGTATTGTAACGGCGTTCTTCGTTTGTAGAAAGAGAGTCGGACCGAAATGCAGCGTAGTGGTTACTCATGACTTTAATAGAAAAAAGTGACACATGAAATAACGATACAAAATACAAAAACAACAAACGGAACGTGAAACCTATTACAGCATATCTGGTGAAACTACACAGAGACAGGAACAATCACCCACGAAATACAAAGCGAAACCAAGCTACCTAAATACAGTTCCCAATCAGAGACAACGAGAATCATCTGACTCTGATTGAGAACCGCCTCAGGCAGCCAAGCCTATACAACACCCCTAATCAGCCGCTATCCCAAATACTACAAACCCCAATACGAAAATACAATATAACATAAACCCATAAACCCACCCTGGCCTGACCAAATAATATAACGAAAACACAAAATACAATGACCAAGGCGTGACAGAACCCCCCCTAAGGTGCGGATTCCCGGACGCACCTCAAAACCATAGGGAGGGTCCGGGTGGGCGTCTGTCCATGGTGGCGGTTCCGGCTCGGGATGTGGACCCCACTCCATTAATGTCCTAGTTCCTCCCCTTCGCGTCCTGGGATAATCCACCCTCGCCGCCGACCATGGCTTAATAGTCCTCACCCAGAACCCCACAGGACTGAGGAGCAGCTCGTGACTGAGGGGCATCTCGGGACTGAGGGACAGCTCGGGACTGAGGGACAGCTCGGGACTGAGGGGCAGCTCGGGACTGAGGGGCAGCAGCTCGGGACTGAGGGGCAGCTCGGGACTGAGGGGACTGACTGAGGGCAGCCCGGAACTGAGGGACAGCCCGGAACTGAGGGGGAAGCCCAGTACTGAGAGAAAGCCCAGTACTGAGAGGAAGCCCAGTACTGAGAGGAAGCCCAGTACTGAGATGAAGCTCAGGCAGGTAGTAGGCTCCGGTAGATCCTGGCTGGCTGGCGGATCTGGAAAATGATGGTTGAAGATTCTAGCAGATCTGGAAGATTCTGGTTGACTGGCAGATCTGGAAGAGACTGGTTGACTGGCAGATCTGGAAGAGACTGGTTGACTGGCAGATCTGGAAGAGACTGGTTGTCTGGCAGATCTAGAAGATCATGGCTGACTGGCGGATCTAGCTGCTCTATGCAGACTGACAGCTCTGGCTGCTTCAGACTGACAGCGCTGGCTGCTTCACAGACTGACAGCTCTGGCTGCTTCATGCAGACTGACAGCTCTGACTGCTCCATGCAGGCTGACAGCTCTGACTGCTCCATGCAGACTGACAGCTCTGACTGCTCCATGCAGGCTGGCAGCACCTTGCAGACTGACAGCTCCTTGCAGACTAGCAGCTCCTTGCAGACTGACAGCTCTGGCTGCTTCATGCAGACTGACAGCTCTGGCTGCTTCATACAGACTGACAGCTCTGACTGCTCCATGCAGGCTGACAGCTCTGACTGCTCCATGTAGGCTGACAGCTCTGACTGCTCCATGCAGGCTGGCAGCACCTTGCAGACTGGCAGCTCTGGCTGATTCATGCAGAATGACAGCTCAGGCTGCTCCGAACAGGCAGGAGGCTCCGGCAGCGCTGTAGAGGAGGAAGGCTCTGATAGCGCTGAACAGGCGGGAGACTCCGACAGCGCAGGAGGGAAGGAAGGCTATGGCTGTGCTGAACAGGCGGGAGACTCCGACAACGCAGGAGGGAAGGAAGGCTCTGGCTGTGCTGAACAGGCGAGAGACTCCGACAGCGCAGGAGGGAAGAAAGGCTCTGGCTGTGCTGAACAGGCGGGAGACTCCGACAGAGCAGGAGGGAAGGAAGGCTCTGGCTGTGCTGAACAGGCGAGGCGCACAGAAGGCCTGGTGCGTGGTGCTGGAACTGGTGCTACAGGATTGAGGACACGCACAGGAAGCCTGGTGCGGGGAGCTGCAACCGGAGGACTGGTGTGTGGAGGTGGCTCTGGATAGACCGGACCGTGCAAGCGCACTGGAGCTCTTGAGCACCGAGCCTGCCCAAGCTTACCTCGCTCGATGCCCACTCTAGCCCGGCCAATACGAAGGGCTGGTATGAACCGCACCGGGCTATGCACCCGCACTGGAAACACCGTGCGCTCCATAGCATAACACGGTGTCTGCCATGTCTCTCTAGCCCACCGGTAAGCACAGGGAGTTTGCGCAGGTCTCTTACCTGGCATAGCCATACTCCCATTAAGCCCCCCCCCAATAATTTTTTGGGCTGCTTTTCGGGCTTCCTTGCCAACCGTGTTCCCTCGTATCGTCGGCTCCTATCTCCGGCTGCCTCTGCTCTCCTTAGTGCCTCCACCTGTTCCCAAGGGAGGCGATCTCTTCCGGCCAGTATCTCCTCCCAAGTGTAACAACCTTTACCATCCAACACGTCTTCCCATGTCCATTCTCCGAATAATTCATCCACCTTTTGCTGCTCCAGCTGTCGCTGCATGTTTATACCAGCGCCTCTCCGCTTTAGCCGGCGTGTCTTTTTTTTTGACTCCATTCGCCTATAGCCCTCTTCGCACTGTTCCAGCGAATCCCAGGTGGGCTCCTGCACTCTCTCTGGGTCGGCCGCCCACCTGTCGATTTCTTCCCACGTCGTATACTCCATGCCTCTGCTATCTATAACGTCCTCCCTTCGCTGTTCAAGCTGTCGCTGCCTGTTAACACGCTGCTCGGTCCGAGTGTGGTGGTTGATTCTGTAACGGCGTTCTTCGTTTGTAGAAAGAGAGTCGGACCGAAATGCAGCGTAGTGTTTACTCATGACTTTAATAGAAAAAAGTGACACATGAAATAACGATACAAAATACAAAAACAACAAACGGAACGTGAAACCTATTACAGCCTATCTAGTGAAACTACACAGAGACAGGAACAATCACCCACGAAATACAAAGCGAAACCAATCAGAGACAACGAGAATCACCTGACTCTGATTGAGAACCGCCTCAGGCAGCCAAGCCTATACAACACCCCTAATCAGCCGCGATCCCAAATACTACAAACCCCAATACGAAAATACAATATAACATAAACCCATGTCACACCCTGGCCTGACCAAATAATATAATGAAAACACAAAATACGATGACCAAGGCATGACAGGTATGTCTAAATGGGACATTTTTACTCCAAAAGTTTTGAGGAATATGCAGATTCCCAGAATGCAGTGCGCATGACCAACAGCATGGTCATGTCTAGAAGGGATTCAGTTTATGCCAAATTGACGTCAAATTTTAGCTAACCCTAAAAATGTTCCTAGCTTTAATCGAATGATCCTAACCTGCTATGTTAATTCTCCTAACCTGCTGTGTAAGTTATCCTAACCAGCTACGAAAAGTCAATGTTGACATAACTGTAATCCATCTAGACAACACCCAGTAGCGCTCACCTGACGTTCCCACAACCTGAGAATGTAGTTTGTAATCTTATCCTTTAATTAAGAGCAATATTTTTCATAATTTGTAAGTCGCTCTGGATAAGAGCGTCTGCTAAATGACTTAAATGTAAATGTTAAATGTAACTGAAGCATGGAACATGGAGTAATTTATAAGCTGCACAAGCTAAGGCGTACAGAGCAAAGGGCCTGTTAAAACTTTTTGAGCGTAGGGGGCAGGATTTTCGTTTTTGTCTAAAAAGACATACCTATTTGAAACGGACTAAAAAAGGCGTAAACCTGAGGAAAATCAAACCAAGAAGTGGCTTCTATTTTGAAAGCTCCATGTTCCATAGCCTGCCTTTGCTCCATTTAAAGGGATATCAACCAGATTCCTCAAGATTTCCCAGCTTTCTCAAGTTGTCAACAGTCTTTAGACACAGTTTCAGGCTTTTATTTTGAAAAATGAGTGAGAAAGTTAACTTTGCGTCAGTGGATAGCTGGGTGATCACAGTTTTGCTTGCGCAACAGAGTGGGGCAGCCATTGTCTCTCCCTCTCCTATTGAAAAAGTGACAGTCCCGGTTGATATATTATCAATTATATATTTTAAAAACAACCTGAGGATTGATTATAAAAAATGTTTGAGATGTTTCTGTGGACATTACGGATACTATTTGGAATTTTCGTCTGCGATGTCGTGACCGCTTGAGCCTGTGGATTTCTGAACATAACGCGCCAAACAAATGGAGGAATTTTGGATATAAAAATAATCTTTATGGAACAAAAGGAACATTTATTGTGTAACTGCGAGTCTCGTGAGTGCAAACATCCGAAGGTCATCAAAGGTAAGCGATTTAATCTATTGCTTTTCTGACTTTCGTGACCAATCTACTTGGCTGTTAGGTGTTTGTAATATTTTGTCTACTGAGAGATCTTACATAAACGCTTGCTATGCTTTCGCCGAAAAGCTGTATTGAAATCTGACACGCCAGGTGGATTAACAACAAGCTAAGCTGTTTTTTGCAATATTGCACTTGTGATTTCATGAAAATTAAATATGTTTAGTCATTTAATTTGAATTTGGCGCACTGCAATTCAGCGGGTGTTGATGAAAATGATCCCGCTAACGGGATGGATGCGTCAAGAGTTAAGTTTGTGATATAGGCTAAATGGCACCAAACAAAAGAAAATTACTAGGAAAGAATCAACTGCCATATTGTCCAAGAAAATTGCATAAGGTAGGCCAAACCAACCCAAAGAATACAGTTCAATCAAACTCATGCAAGCAATTAAAGTTATTAAGGTTCCAGGCATAGGCAACATAAATGTAGGGCCCCTGACTGTATGGGGGGTGGGGAGGGCTCAGTCTGGGTCTCAAACAGTTTTTTCCCCGTTTTTTTCCAGGGTGTAGATCAGCTTTAATATTGCAGATAGACTGTAGCTTCCATCAATGTAATTAACTGCATCACTTCCAAACCCCCATACATTGTTTGGCATACAAACATATATAAAGCAACGTTTTATCTTGTTATGTCAGTCACTGACAGTCACTCAATTAGTCATGCCAACTAACAATTGTTGGATTGGTAATTAGTCTAACCAGCTATCTAAACTTGTAGTAATCACGTCCGAATACCGACCGGGCATATAGGGCACTTGATCAGGGGCCCTGACTTCCGGGGGTCCCCATTGATTTTGTTAGTCATTCTCACTCAGATGTCATTCCAACATTAGCTTTAAAGTTTATGAAATGTAGCTTTAATACTGCAAACATCTTACTCCACCCCATGACAAAATGGGTAGAAATGCAGGAAATTAGCTGTAAAACTGCAATTGTTTTCCCTCTGCCCATGGCAACAAAAACAAATGCAGTGAGGTGGGGGCCCCCCCAACCAAATCTTGCTTAAGGCCCCCAAAAAAGGCTGATGAGAATGCAAAGATGTTGAGGAATGGCAGAGCCTACAGGCCTACCCGAATGTACCTAGTCCAAATTAATACTGTAAAAGCCTCACACGTTATGACTTAATGTAATATGACTGAGGGCGCACTTGAGGAGGCATACTTGGAAAAATCCAGGCATCTCCAGGAGCCTATTCAAATCACGGTCTGGCCCCTGCGCTTCAAGCTACACCAACCAACTGTACAGAGGGGAAGAATTTAATATTTTCATCAATGCATGTAGCTTATTCTACTGTAGCCTTTAGGCTACCTGCATCGATATCCGTAGCATAACCAGTGGGTAAGAATTAAGAGGAATGAGAACATTTCATATAGCCCCAACAAACAATGAATATTACATCAAAAAAATATTCAGTTGTCATTATATTAAAGAGATATAAGGTGGACCTCCCTCTGTTTGATACTCTCCATGATGTGTTGCCTTGTGGTGCCATCACAGTGCTACTGCAGCCTACTGTACATCTGATCTGAAGGAGTCAAATAAATAATATTATCCAAAATACATTATCCAACATCGTGGCCTATAATAAACGAAAGCCTAAAGTTGACGCAGTGGTCTATTATGTCTAATGCCGCGTTGATGTGGTAGTCGGAACAAGGAAACTCGGAAATATCCGACTTGCTAACTAGTTAGAGGCTGCACGCGCCGCGTGCAACCAGTTAGCAAGTCGAACATTTCCGAGTTTCGTAGTTCCGGGTGGTTCCGTGAATGCGGCATAATGCATTACACATCGAGTGATATTCCAAGCAACTTCCAGCGATGTAGGCTAAAGTTAACTCGCCTCGACTTACCCTTATTTATTAATCAACTATTGAACATATAACGTATAATGATACCTGGAAATCAATTCATGCACAACGGTCAATAAATTACACCAATAGCCTAACCTCTAGGTCGCAATAGCACTTGACTCGGCAGTTTTCAAACAGTAGCCTTATATATCGGGACAACCTTTCATTTGGCTACAAAGCACAAAGCTGAAAATATGTTCACATCGATATATATATATATAAAAAGTTGATTTGATCGTTTCACTCACCTGCCACCGGAGTTCTTATGCAGTTAAAGAAATCCTACGATAGCGAAGGGGTAGTTGGTGAGATGAGAGCGAAGTGTATCCTTTCGTTCACTGCAGCAGTTCCAAAAGAGCTTCAAGGCTGTACCTCAATTGCGTTTAGCTTTTTCGCGTAGGCAGCATCACTTCTCTGTGTGTATGTCAGGGAGGCTGAAGGAAAGGGCACAGCCTCCGATTGGTTGTCTTTCACAAGTCCCTGATACAGGGCAGGGGGAGAAATCGTCCGACAGAAATAATGAACAGCTTGCCGCGCTGTGGAGGCATGTTTGAACGGACTGATGTAGGCTACTTCAACGGAGGGATGGATAGAAATTATATATTATTGTCAGCTCAATTTGAAAACCTCAGACTGAAAGTAAGACTACTAACATCTATAACAATATAGACCTAATAAAGAAATGTCCAAATATATTGACATATCCCACTGGACAAAACCTGGTGAATCAACGTTGTTTCCATGGAATTTCAACCTCCAATAATATATGTGATGATGTTGAATCAATGTGGAAAACTATTTGGATTTGCAAAAAGTCATCAATGTAAGGGCATTTCTCTTTTTGTCACCCAACTTTGAACCTTTTTTTGTTCATTTCATGTTGAATTCATGTTAGTTGACAACTCAAAACGAGATGAACTGACATCTGTGACCAGTAGGATAGGCCTATTTATCATGTAAGAATAAGGTAGGCTACTGTTTGCATGCCTTTTTGTAACTATTCAAATGTTAACCTTGAAGTGTGGATAATATAAAAAACTTGAATTACATAGTGTGGCAATAATATTTTTTTCCTCTAAATACAAATGTAAAAAAATCTATATTATGCAAAATATGTCAATTATTTAGTTTGTGGTTCTAATTTAGATTTATTGAACTATGGCGAGTTCTTTATAAATCGTGACAAACAGCAGGCCTACAAGAGTTGTTCCCTCCCCAGGGTGTTAGTTGCATGAGTTTAATTCCTGGAACTCTCCCAAGCTTTCACTTTGGAGCTGTCCTCCCAACCAAGCATCAAACTGTAGCTATTCACTGAGCCAGAGGGATTTCTACATCTGGCATTTTCAATTAAAAGATCAGCCACTGATTGACAATGACTGACTGTGGGTCTTGACCAAATCTTCCCTACTGAATGGGCCTGGATAGACTCAATATTGGTTTTGTGAATATTTATGAATTCGGTTTTGGTCTTGGTCTCAACTAACTCTCACAGTCTCTCGTCAGAATTAGAAGTTTATCCATGTTTCAGAAAAGTCCAATTTCGAAATTCTTCTAAACAAAATGTGTGTTTCAGGTTAAGTTTAGGCATTAACTCAGAATGATTAAGGTAAGGGTTACGATTTTAGATAGGCTTAAAGGAAAAATACAAATAACTTTCCATCGCTGGATTCCACATTCAAACTTTGGCAACATAAGTCCCAGTCCACAACGCCCGAGCAATACCGAAACCTACTTAAAGGTAATAGCGCTCACTGTTGCCCCTAGTGGGCGGTTTTAACACCATCTTCAAATAAAATCAAACTTTATTTGCCACAAGCGCCGACTACAAGTGTAGACTTTACTGTGAAATGCTTACTTACAAGCCCTTAACCAACAGAGCAGTTCAAGAAGAAGAAAGTATTTACCCAGGAGGCTAAAATAAAAAGTAATAATAAAAAGTTACACAATAATAATAATAATAACGAGGCTATGTACAGCTGGGGGCGAAGTGACTATGCATAGGTAACAAACAAACAGCAGTGTAGCAGCAGTGTAAAAGAGGGGGGGTCAATGTAGTCTAATGGCTTGGGGGTAAAAGCTGTTGAGAAGACTTTTGGTCCTAGACTTGACGCTCCGGTACCGCTTGCCATGCGGTAGCAGAGATAATAGTCTATAACTTGGGTGACGGAGTCTCTGACAATCTTCTGGGTTTCCTTCAGACACCTATTATTGGCCCCAGTGATGTACTGGCCGTTCGCACTACCCTCTGTAGTGCCTTACGGTCAGATGCCGAGCAGTTGCTATACCAGGCGGTGATGCAACCAGTCAGGATGCTCTCGATGGTGCAGCTGTAGAACCTTTTGAGGATCTGGGGACCTATGCCAAATATTTTCAGTCTCCTGGGGGGGAAAATATTTTGTTGTGCCCTCTTCACGACTGTCTTGGTATGTTTGGACCATGATAGTTTGTTGGTGATGTGGACACCAAGGAACTTGAAACTCTTGACCCGCTCCACTACAGCCCCGTCGATGTTAATAGGGGCCTGTTCGGCAGCCTTTTCCTGCAGGAGAGGCATCAGCTCCACAGACATGGAGGAATGTTGAATACTGACTTGTTTCACGGATGCATGGTCTCTTTCTCTTACTCTCTCCTATTCTCTCCTCTTTCTCATTTTCTCCCCCCTCTCCCTCTCTCTCTCTCTCTCTCTCTCTCTCTCTCTCTCTCTCTCTCTCTCTCTCTCTCTCTCTCTCTCTCTCTCTCTCTCTCTCTCTCTCTCTCTCTCAATTCAATTCAATTCAATTCAATTCATTTCAATTCAAGGGCTTTATTGGCATTGGAAACATGTGTTAACATTGCCAAAGCAAGTGAGGTAGACAACATACAAAGTGAATATATAAAGTGAAAAACAACCAAAATTAACAGTAATCATTACACATACAGAAGTTTCAAAACAATAAAGACATTACAAATGTCATATTATATATATATACAGTGTTTTAACAATGTACAAATGGTTAAAGGACACAAGATAAAATAAATAAGCATAAATATTAGTTGTATTTACAATGGTGTTTGTTCTTCACTGGTTGCCCTTTTCTCGTGGCAACAGGTCACAAATCTTGCTGCTGTGATGGCACACTGTGGAATTTCACCCAGTAGATATGGGAGTTTTTCAAAATTGGATTTGTTTTTGAAATCTTTGTGGATCTGTGTAATCTGAGGGAAATATGTTTCTCTAATATGGTCATACATTGGCAGGAGGTTAGGAAGTGCAGCTCAGTTTCCACCTCATTTTGTGGGCAGTGTGCACATAGTCTGTCTTCTCTTAAAAGAGCCATGTCTGCCTACGGCGGCCTTTCTCAATGGCAAGGCTATGCTCACTGAGTCTGTACATAGTCAAAGCTTTCCTTAATTTTGGGTCAGTCACAGTGGTCAGGTATTCTGCCGATGTATACTCTCTGTGTAGGGCCAAATAGCATTCTAGTTTGCTCTGTTTTTTTGTTAATTCTTTCCAATGTGTCAAGTAATTATCTTTTTGTTTTCTCATGATTTGGTTGGGTCTAATTGTGCTGCTGTCCTGGGGCTCTGTAGGGTGTGTTTTTATTTGTGAACAGAGCCCCAGGACCAGCTTTTTTAGGGGACTCTTCTCCATGTTCATCTCTCTGTAGGTGATGGCTTTGTTTTGGAAGGTTTGGGAATCGCTTTCTTTTAGGTGGTTATAGAATTTAACGTCTCTTTTCTGGATTTTGATAATTAGTGGGTATCGGCCTAATTCTGCTCTGTATGCATTATTTGGTGTTCTACGTTGTACACTGAGGATATTTTTGCAGAATTCTGCGTGCAGAGTCTCAATTTGGTGTTTGTCCCATTTTGTGAAGTCTTGGTTGGTGAGCGGACCCCAGACCTCACAACCATAAAGGGCAATGGGCTCTATGACTGATTCAAGTATTTTTAGCCAAATCCTAATTGGTATGTTGAAATATGTTCCTTTTGATGGCATAGAATGCCCTTCTTGCCTTGTCTCTCAGATCGTTCACAGCTTTGTGGAAGTTACCTGTGGCGCTGATGTTTAGGCCAAGGTATGTATAGTTTTTGTGTGCTCTAGGGCAACAGTGTCTAGATGGAATTTGTATTTGTGGTCCTGGTGACTGGACCTTTTTGGAACACCATTATTTCTCTCTCTCTCTCTCTCTCTCTCTCTCTCTCTCTCTCTCTCTCTCTCTCTCTCTCTCTCTCTCTCTCTCTCTCTCTCTCTCTCTCTCTCTCTCTCTCTCTCTCTTTGTCTCTCTCTTTCTCAATTTCAATTTCTATTCAAGGGGCTTTATTGGCATGGGAAACATATCTTTACATTGCCAAAGCAATTGAACTAGATATTAAACAAAAGTGAAATAAAACAGTCAAACATTAACAGTAAACATTACACTCAAAACAGTTAGACAATTCAAATGTCATAGTATGTTTATATACAGTACAGTGCTGTGATGATGTGCAAATAGTTCAAGGGAAAATAAATAAACATACCTATAGGTTGTATTTGTCTGCAATATTGTCATAGATTTGGCAGGAGGTTAGGAAGTTCAGCTCAGTTTTCACCTCATTTTGTGGGCAGTGTGCACATAGCCTGTCTTCTCTTGAGAGCCACGTCTGCATTCGGCAACCTTTCTCAATAGCAAGGCTATGCTCACTGAGTCTGGACATAGTGAAAGCTTTCTTTAAGTTTGGGTCAGTCACAGTGGTCAGATATTCTGCCACTGTGTACTCTATGTTTAGGGCCATATAGCATTCTAGTTTGCTATGTTTTTTTGTTAATTTTGTTTATGCGTCAAGCAATTATCTTCTTGTTATCTCATGATTTGGTTGGGTCTAATTGTGTTGCTGTCCTGGGGCTCTGTGGGGTCTGTTTGTGTTTGTGAACAGAGCCCCTTGACCAGCTTGCTTAGGGGGCTCTTCTCCAGGTTAATTTCTCTGTAGGTAAAGACTTTGTTATGGACGGTTTGGGATTGGCTTAATTTTAGGTGGTTGTAGAATTGAACAGCTCTTGCAGTCTCAATTTGGTGTTTGTCCCGTTTTTTGAATTCTTCCTTAGCGAGCGGACACCAGACCTCACAACCATAAAGGGCAATGGGTTCTATAACTGATTCAAGTATTTTTAGCCAGAACCTAAGTCACATTTTTATGTTCCTTTTGATGGTATAAAGGCCCTTTTTGCCTTATCTCAGATGATCAACAGCTTTGTGGAAGTTACCTGTGACGCTGATGTTTAGGCCGAGGTATGTGTAGTTTTTCACACGCTCTAGGGCAACAGTGTCTAAATGGAATTGTATTTGTGGTCCTGGCAGCTGGACCTTTTTTGGAACACCATTATTTTTGTATTACTGAGATTTACAGTCAGAGCCCAGGTCTGACAGAATATGTGCAGAAGATATAGGTGCTGCTCTAGGCCCTCCATGTTTGGGGACAAAAACACATAGACATTTGACTTCAGATTCTAGTAGGGTGAGGCCGAGTACAGCAGACTGTTCTAGAGTCCTCGCAAATTTGCTGTTCTTTATTTTGAAGAGGGTGGGGCTTAAGCTGCATCCCTGTTTCAGCCCCCGGCCCTGTGGAAAGAAATGTGTGTATTTTTGGCCAATTTTAACCACACACTTGTTGTTTGTGTACATGGATTTTATCATGTTGTATGTTTTTCCCCCAACACCACATTCCATAAGTGTATAGCAGACCCTTATGCCAAATTGAGTCTAATGCTTTTTTGAAAACAACAAAGCACCAGAAGACTTTGCCTTTGTTTTTGTTTGTTTGTTTGTCAATTAGGGTGTGCAGGGTGAATGCATGGGTGTCATATGGTAATTAGGTAAAAAGCCAATTTGACTTTTTCTCAGTAAATTGTTTTCGCTGAGGAAATGTAAGTGTCTGCTGTTAATGATAATGCAGAGGATTTTCCCACTATTGCTGTTGACGCATATCCCCCGTTAGTTATTGGGGTCAAATTAGTCTCCACTTTTGTGGATTGGGTGATCAGTCCTTGGTTCCAAATATTGGGGAAGATGGCAGAACTGAGGATGATGTTAAAGAGTTTAAATATAGCCAAATGGAATTTGTGGTCTGTATATTTTATCACTTCATTTATGATAACTTCAACCCCACAGGCCTTTTGGGTTTGAGTGTTTGTATTTTGTCCTCTAGTTCATTCAATGTATTTGGAGAATCCAGTAGGTTCTGGTCTTTAATAGTTGATTCTAATATTTGTAATTTATCATGAACAGTTGAAGTCGGAAGTATACATACACCCGAGCCAACTACATTTAAACTCAGTTTCACAATTCCTTACATTTAATCCTGGTAAGAATTCCCTGTCTTAGGTCAGTTAAGATCATCACTTTATTTTAAGAATGTGAAATATCAGAATAGTAGGAGAGATAATTATTTATTTCAGCTTTTATTTCTTTCATCACATTCCCAGTGGGTCAGAAGTTTAGATACACTCAATTAGTATTTGGTAGCATTGCCTTTAAAACGTTTAACTTGGGTCAAACGTTTCAGGTAGCCTTCCACAAGCTTCCCACAATAAGTTGGGTGAATTTTGGCTCATTTCTCCTGACAGAGCTGGTGTAACTGAGTCAGGTTAGTAGGCCTCCTTGCTCGCACACGCTCTTTCAGTTCTGCCCACACATTTGCTATAGGATTGATGCCTTGGCTTTGTGATGGCCACTCCAATAACTTGACTTTGGTGTTCTTCAGCTTGCAAGCCTCCCCCTTTTTCCTCCAAACATAACGATGGTCATTATGGCCGGTTCTATTTATGTTTCATCAGTCAAGAGGACATTTCTCCAAAAAGTACGATATTTGTCTCCATGTGCAGTTGCAAACCATAGTCTGGCTTTTTTTGTGGCGGTTTTGGAGCTAGTGGCTTCTTCCTTGCAGAGTGGCCTTTCAGGTTATGTCGATATAGGTCTCGTTTTACTGTACCTGTTTCCTCCAGCATCTTCAAAAATTCCTTTATTGTTGTTCTGGAATTTATTTGTACTTTTCGCACCAACGTACGTTCATCTCTAGGAGACAGAACGCGTCTCCTTCCTGAGTGGTATGACGGCTGCATTGTCCCATGGCATTTATACTTGCGTACTATTGCTTGTACAGATGAACGTGGTACCTTCAGGCGTTTGGAAATTGCTCCCAAGGATGAACCAGACTTGTTGTGGTCTACAATTTGTTTACTGAGGTCTTGGCAGATTTTGTTTGATTTTCCCATGATGTGAAGCAAAGAGGCGCTAAGTTTGAAGGTATGCCTTGAAATACGTTCACAGGTACACCTCCAATTGACTCAAATTATGTCAGTTAGCCTATCAGAGGCTTCTAAAGCCATGACATAATTTTCTAGAATTTCCCAAGCAGTTTAAAGGCACAGTCAACTTAGTGTATGTGAACTTCTGACCCACTGGAATTGTGATACAGTGAATTATAAGTGAAATAATCTGTCTGTAAACAATTGTTGGAAAAATTACTTTTGTCATGCACAAAGTAGATGTCCTATCCGACTTGCCAAAGCTATAGTTTGTTAACAAGAAATGTGTGAAATGGTTGAAAAACGTGTGTAATGACTCCAACCTAAGCTTATTTAATCTTCAGACTTCAACGGTATATGTTTTTGCTGTTTGTTCTTTTGTTATAGAGCCATAAGATTAGATAAGTGGTTTATCCATACATCTCCGTTTTGGATAGATAACTCTTTATGTTGTCGTTTGTTTAGAGTTTTCCAATTTTTCCAGAAGTGTTTAGATTCTTTTGATTATTCAATTACATTGAGCTTATTTATGACGTGCTGTTCCTTCTTTTTCCATAGAGTATTTCTGTATTGTTTTAGTGATTCACCATAGTGAAGGCGTAGGCTCCGTTTTTTGTGTCCAGTTCTGGCATTTAGGTCGCCACAGATTAGTACATGTCCCCGAGCTTGGAAATTGTTAGTCTCCCCCTCTAGGATGCAGAAGCTGTCATCATTAAAGTATGGGAATTATATTGGCGGGAGATAGGAAGCACACATGAGAACATCTTTCTCTGTTTAGATCATTTCCTTATTCATTTCTGGCCAAATGTAAAATGTTCCTGCTTTGACTTTTAATAGAATGGGTTAGGTCTGCTCTATATCAAATTAGCATAATACCTCCTGAGTCTCTTCCCTGTTTCACACATGGTAGTTTGGTGGATGGGACTTCCAGCTCTCTGTAACCTAGAGGGCAAACAATGTATCCTTTAAACCATGTTTCTTGTAGGATGACAATGTCTGTATTTTCAATTTATTTGAGGTCTGGGTTCCCGCTCTGTAGTCCAAAAGCAGATTACCTCAGACTTTGTATATTCCAGGATGAGATAGTGAAAGCTTTGTGTTCCATAGTGTCTAGTGTTGTTTTTGTGTGATTTACGCCCTGACCATCACAGTAGGTGTGAGCAGAGCATGTTGAGCATCTGATACATACCTCTTAGGTTGCTGTCACTTAGTTCCTTTTTTATGTCTCTATTTTGGTTTGGTCAGGGCGTGAGTTGAGGTGGGCATTCTATGTTTTTCATTATATGTTTTATTCTGTGTGTTGTATTTCTATGTGTTTGGCCTGGTATGCTTCCCAATCAGAGGCAGATGTCAATTGTTGTCTCTGCTTGAGAACCATACTTAGGTAGCCTGTTCCCACCTGTGTTTGTGGGTAGTTGTTTTCTGTTTTGTTTATTGCACCTTGTAGAACTGTTCGTTTGTTGTTTTTTGTTCAAGTGTTCGTATTTATTAAACATATTTTGAATACTTACCACGCTGCAACTTGGTCCTCTTCTCCTTCTCCCGACGACATTCATTACAGTTGCACTATGGGGCTTGGGAGTGTGTAATAGTGGGGGTTGGGCCTGTTTGTCTCTTTGTCTCTCTCTCTCACTTTCTTTCTCTTTCTCCTTTTCTCTCTTAGCCATTTCAGACAGAAGAAGTAATATATTACCTATACATATGTACACGTTTAATACATAAAAGTGGTTAACGGGCAAATAGGGATGGTTGGAGGGTGTTGTTGAGCCATGGGGGCTGTTTGTATTTCAAATTAAGGAGGTGCTAAACAATGGTAGTTTTAATGAATTTTCTGGAAAAACAGCAGAGAACCATTCACACAGA
Source organism: Oncorhynchus keta (assembly GCF_023373465.1). Lineage (NCBI taxonomy): Eukaryota > Metazoa > Chordata > Actinopteri > Salmoniformes > Salmonidae > Oncorhynchus > Oncorhynchus keta. The sequence continues at coordinate 36,091,933 of NC_068424.1, forward strand.
CCTGTATTTTGGTTACAGGGTCTGTGAAAATGCAGGAATCATGACTAGGTCTTTAGGTGGCTTTTAAGTGCCATGTTTTTAACCCCCTACCCCTTTCAGACATACCTAAAAGCAGGTAAAAAGAAGCAGGCATGGTAAATTAGTGGAATCTTTGTATGTTTATGAAAGGGTATCTGTCTCTCACTCTCTCTCTCTTTCTCTCTAAACTACCATCTATAAGTGTGTCCTGACATACATCATAACACCATAGTCCACAAACACGCCAGTAGGGATCAATGGTAGTGGCACAACATGAACATGAATAAGAGAGCACAGGGGAGTCAGGCACCAAAAAGAGCCATATCTGGGATAGTTCCTTTTAGAAAATATCAGATACCCTGTTGTTCTGTGAAGCAAGGATAACTTTTTATCAACTAGTTTTACAATTCTATGGGGAAATAAAACGGCAAATGTTTTAGATTTGGCTGGTGGGGAAACTCTGGTATAAATCATCTCACTGTCGCAATATTGCAGCTTCTGCATACATTTAGCTGGCGTTTAAATGCTTTTTCATGATAAAAAAAGAAAACAAATATATATATATATATATATATATATAAGGACTGAATGAATATTGAAATGTAGCTATTTGTTAGAGCTACAAGCAACGTGCTTAAATCATCTTTGGATTCAAAGATCAGTAATAAAGCTAATCAAATTATCCAGTGACCATCTTGTGATTTATGGCAAAGTGTTTTCACATTTCAGCCTGTATCATGACCCCTTGTCCCAAATATGGGTTGCATCCCTATTCCGTATGTAGTGCACTACCTTTGACCAGAAACCATAAGTCTCAGGTCAAAAGTAGTGCACTATAGGGAATAGGGTGCCTTATGATGCACATTTCACTGGAATGCTTACCAAGCTGACCACTCTTTGCCACGGTGTTAAAATTGCTGTGGCCAGCAAAACCCCTCCGGATTAGGTGAAAATCCTAAATGTTCAGACAAAGAAATACTCAATTTGATGTGCATTTAGATTGGTGTACAGATTAGCAGAGAGTACAGTGGGAGCATTGATAGAGACTGTGTATACAATAGAATCATGCATTTATTAAGATGTAAATAGGATACTATTCACACACATCACACACACACACACACACCTATATATACACACACACACACACACACACACACACACACACACACACACACACACACACACACACACACACACACACACACACACACACACACACACACACACACACACACACACACACACACACACACACCTATACACACACACACACACACACACACACACACACACACACACACGCACACACACACACACACACACACACACACACACACACACACACACACACACACACACACACACACACACACACACACACACACACACACACACACACACACACACACACACACACACATTGTAAAACATTTCCTGTAAAATGTACAGGGAACTTACTGGCAGCAATTGGCCAGTAAATTACTCTAATTTATAAGAAGACACAGTGGCAGGATACCTTCAACCAAACCTTTGTTTCATCACAAAACCGGAGAGCAACCTCTATCCTGTGAAGTCCACAAAGCATATTGCATGTAGCAAGCACGGTCAAACAAGTCAATGTTTCCGACATATTCGGCTCACTAAACAACTATTGATTTAGAACCACAGAGAGTTAATGCAAGTTTAAAAGGAAACAGGAGCTACCTCGACTATTCTTGCACAATTTCATTTTCAATATTTCAACATCATCAAATCACCTATACTTAGTCTAATACAGTGAAAACTAAACAATACCAAAAACTATTTAGTCCAATCAACCTAAGGAAAATACAGTATGATGTGGCAGTCCTCGGTTCTGATTTCTTTGTGTGTATGTGTGTATGCATGTGCGTTCATGCAAGTAGAAAAAAATGCCAATGCCATCCTCCTCTCTTTGAATTTGATGAAAGGGTCTATCACTGTGATACTGTACATGCTTTCATTTTTGTTGTCCTAGGCAACCTGGCTAAAATGCTTGCTTGCTAGCCTAGCTTCCTTTCATGGGCAACTCTTAGTTAGTTAACATTAGCCTTCTACATCGAGCTACATATTGAACATCAATCCTCTCAGGCCAGGGGCACAATCAGTGGCGATTTTAGCAAGTACATCTTGGTGGGTCAAACAAAGAAAATGTGGGATGCATGCCAGCAAAGCCACAACACAACACTAAACAATACATTAATTGCACTATAATTACACTATAACAAACGGTGCCCACAAACTGTTAGGGCCTACATAAAGCTGTCCCAACAGCAGAATCCCAACAACGCCTTACCACTGCTACAGTTCATTCACCCTCATTTACTGCCTTTCAAACATATTTGGGATAGGCAGGACACAAATGTCTCAACTGGCCAATTGCCAGGGAAAATGTAGTGTGCTAGATTCAAATAAAATACTATAAAATTCAAACTTTCATTAAATCACACATGTAAGATACTCAATTTAAAGCTACACTCGTGAATCCAGCCAACATGTCAGATTTTTTAAATGCTTTTCGGCGAAGGCATAAGAAGCTATTATCTGATGATAGCACCAGCAGTAAACAAAGGGGTTAGCATATTTCAACCCTGCAGGCGCTACACAAAATGCTGAAATAAAATATAAAACATGCATTACCTTTGACAAGCTTCTTTTGTTGGCACTCCAATATGTCCCATAAACATCACAATTGGTCCTTTTGTTTGATTAATTCCGTCCATATATATCCAAAATGTCCATTTATAAAGCGCGTTTGATCCAAAAAAACAGCTTACAAAAAACGCAACATCACTACAAAATATTTCAAAAGTTGCCTATAAACTTTGCCAAAATATTTCAAACTACTTTTGTAATACATCTTTAGGTATTTTTAAACGTTAATAATCAATCAAATTGTAGATGGGTCTTTCTGTGTTCGATATAGAAATGAAAACAAACCAGCGATACTTTTTACGTCTTGCGCAACTCTCAACAGTGTACCCAGTTCCTAGTTGGCCTACTTCTTCATTGCACAAAGGAATAACCTCAACCAAATTCCAAAGACTGGTGACATCCAGTGGAAGCGGTAGGAACTGAATACAGGTTCCTAAGAAATATCCCTGGGTAATGACATATCAGGGAACAGTGAGAGAAAAAATAATAATAATTCTGAACAGTTAGTGCTCGGGATTTTGCCTGCTACATAAGTTCTGTTATACTCATAGACATGATTCAAACAGTTTTAGACACTTCAGAGTGTTTTCTATCAAAATCCATGAATAATATCCATATTGTATATTCTTGGCATAAGTAGCAGGAAGTTGAAATTGGGCACGCTATTTATCCAAAATGAAAAGTCTGCCCCCTAGCTCCAAGAGGTAAAAAAAAAACATAGCTGCTATGGCTGACTTGCTTAAACAAATGTGGTTTCTACTGACAGTTGAGATGTACAAACTATTGCATAAGAGGATGACAAGCGGATAAGAGGCCATCCTTCATTTCGATTAAGACATGAATTAGCGAGAGGGAAAGGGGGATACCTAGTCAGTTGATCAACTGAATGCATTCAACTGAAATCTGAATAAGAGAGCTGCCTTGGGGGCTGCTTAATCGGCATCCACGTCTTCGGCTCCCGGGGAACAGTGGGTTAAGTGCTACCTGCCGCCACGTAGTCTTATATAACTATTTGTTCAGCACTTATGAAATGTACAGTGACAGAATTCATACACATAAACAGAAAATAAAAGCTCTTACAATATTCAATGTTTACATCTCTCGAAAACAGGTCATAGGCAAACCAGCACACACCAGCCATGAACGATGTGTTTACAATACCGCGTTGGTGAATATAGGCCAATTATTAGGGTCAGACACATGGGCTATGAACAGCTTACTACACAACATACACTTAGTATTACTTTCTCAGCTTCAGTATACATAGCTCCCTGGCATATTACATCATTTATGCAGCAGCATGCAAGACATTTTTGAATTCACCTTGGCTTCTGATGTGCTCACTTAAACATGAAGATGGCGCGGCGGTTTTGTCATCAAACTTTGTCATCAAAGTCTGTCATTCTCTGGATTTATGGTGAGTCCTTGGGGGGAAAAAAACACACAGCCACTCGATTGAATAGCAGGCTACTCTTACTGATTTCTTTGTACTGCTTGCAGTTAGCCACTGATTCCTTCCAAACAACTCGTTGTTGAATTTGAGATTTCCAACTTGTTGTGTAATCTTTAGTAGATTAAGCATTGTGTTTTAGGTTTGTGTACTGCTGAAAGGTGAATTAATCTCCCAGTGTCAGGTGGAAAGCAGACTGAAACCAATATCTCCTCTAGGATTTTTACCTGTACTTAGCTTCATTCCGTTTCTTTTTAATCCTGAAAAACCCCAGTCTTTATTGATTAAAAACATACCCAAAACATGATTCAGCCACCACTTATGCTTGAAAATATGGAGAGTGGTTCTCGTGGTACTCAGTAATGTGTCACATTCACAAGAGGTTAGTGGCACCTTAATCTACACTGTCGTTCTGCTCCTGAACAGCCACTGTTCCTAGTCCGTCATTGAAAATAAGAATTTGTTCTTAACTGACTTGCCTAGTTAAATAAAGGTAAAATAAATCAAATAAAAAATTGGGGAGGACAGGCTCACGGTTGGAGTGGAATAGGTGGAATGGTATCAATTACATAATACACATAATTTCCATGTGTTTGATTCCATTCCATTTGATCCAATACGGCCATTATTATGAGCCGTCCTCCCCTCAGTAGCCACCACTGGGGTGCATTAGATTTGCCCCATTTTGTATTCAGGAAAAAAAGTAAATTCCTTTGCAGTTTTTTTTCCAGTATTACTTTAGTTGCAAACAGGACGCATGTTTTGGAATGTTTTTATTCTGTACAGGCTTCCTTCTTTTCACTCTGTCAATTAGGTTAGTATGATGGATTAACTACAATGTTGTTGACCCATGATCAGGTTTCTGCTATCACAGCCAGCCATGTACCTCAGTAACTATTTTAACCTTTTTCACACATACCAACACATGGGTGTGATCATTCTCCAGTGGTACCTGTAGTGTACGATCAAACCAGTGTGACTAGAACCCTTATATAGAATTGACAAAACAGTCAGAATTTGAGCTGGCCACACAGTTTTTACAGAAATATTTTGCACAAACACAAGTCCTTACAAAGTCATGTCCAGAATGTGAGCAGTTCATTTTTGGATGCAATGTTCAGACATTCACATATGTAGCTACAGCATAACACAATCATCCAATCCGCAAAAAATGTAGGCTACATTTGTCCTAGTGCTAACGGAGGAAAGATTGACGTGACATAATCTGTCATATTTTTATAACTCTCGGCTGACAGAAACTACAATATGAATTAGCTAATAGCAATTACCATTTATAATGAATCACATCACGGGTGAGCTCACCATTGATCGAAATAATTGAGTAAAACACATTCTATAAATCGAAAGTAATCAGACGATGGGTAGTTTGTGCACGCCGCCATGCTTGTGTTTTTTTTTCATCAACCAAAGATAATAAGAGGAGACAAGAAGAGTTTGGTCTGTTTATAGTATGCATGGTGAATGAGGTGTGTCGTCTACGATCATCCACATCCCTTCATTCACTTCCGGAAGTTTACCCGAAAGATGAGTGAGCCATTCCTTCACGTCATTTTAACATATATAATATAATTAGACCTTTGGTCTTGCAGATTACGTGACACCCAGAATGCATTGTTTAATGTCAACAAACATGGCACCACATATAGCTGGCAAATAGCTTTGCTTTTTTCTTTTGCCTGTCCACGACCATTCTCTTGTCTACCCCTTGGATTACAATAAATATCAGAGACTCAAACCATCTGCATTCCGTGTCTGCATCTGGGTCTCACCTTGTGCCATTATAAACTCTACCTCTGGCTAATTGTAAAACTGATAAGGTCTTTGCTGTGTTGAAAAATGTCTGAATGATGAACATGGTAATATAAGTTCAGTAGTGCAGTACAGTAATGAAGATTAATTTTCTGCTTGCATGAATAAAAAAACTATACGTTGTGTGATGAGTAGAACAAAAAGACGCTAATAAGAGTCTCTGTTCCACGACTTTCATAAATATAGTAATTCTAATTTGTGGTAAAGGCATCAGACCATGCTAGTTAGGACAGTATCAAGGCTGCAACAACATTTGAGCCATATTCTAATTGTGAATTATCTCGATGTTCATAACCCCAAACAAGTACATTGCTATTACTCTTTAATAAGCAGTGTAATCGCTGCTTTAGAAAAGAGAACAGATCATCAGACATTGTGCAATAATTCACATAATTCTCTGCTAACAAAATGGCCACTCCTCATGCTGATCAGCACGTTAGTCAATGGAAACATTTTGAATGATTCTCAATGTCTTAGAGGGCCAAATGAATAGAGTATTGGCTAGCGCTCACATTTGCTCCTAATAAAGAACTAGGCTCCATCCCAAATGGCACCTATTTTCTATTTCTGCACTAAAAAACATGCACTGTATAGGGAATAGGGTGCCATTTTGGACTCAACCCTATAGATCAAAGCCAAGAACGGTCACAGAGTACATGATGACAAACTCATTTGGTTTTGGTCAGCTGAATCTTCAAACTGATTACAGTGAAGTTGTAATACTCAATATTGGAATATAAAAAACAACTACAATTACTGTTGTTAGCTTAGTGGTTTAACCACATTCTAGTATATGTGATTGAGGCACCAAAACAACAACAACAACAACAGCAACCAAAATCACAGCCATCCAGTCAAAGTCCTGTGTATCACCAGGGACAGTTCCTATTTGCATGACTCTGTTGACACCATGTGTTTATAAGCATGCAATCACAGCTTCTGACAATACACGCGCACATACACACGCACACATACAGAAACCAGAATCCATTCCACCCCTTTAACCATGGGCTAGGCATCTGGGCATGGGGCATGCTTAGGCAGCGTAGCTAATCAGTGAAGCCAAGTTGCCTTCTTTGACAGAGAAAAATCCCACTCTGGGTCTGTTGACACAGACGCACACACACACACACATGCACACACACACGCTGCACATGACTGGCAGCCGCGTGGCTCTAGCAGGGGATGAAATGAATTAGACACACATCCAAATAGACTCTGTCATGTTGCATTGCATTTACTCACAGCCATTTTTAAAGGGGAACGTTAAGAAGTCTCCTATCACCTTCAAATACTGATAACTTTCTGTTACTTGGTATTTTGCAAGGTGTGCTGAAGAGTTTTCACCTTACTGCATATTTGCTTTGTAAATAACTGGCTACAGTAGTTCTGGAGTTAGAAAGTGCACAGTTTGATATTCCCTCTCAGAGAGATGCACAGCTCTCCTCTCCTCTCTGTGAATTGATGTTAACATCTAAGCATGGACTATAAACAGTATGTCATACCAATATGTCATACCAACTTGGTCTAGTAGTACCCCAAAGAGATGATCACAGCATAATCAAACAATGTTATCAATACCGTTATTGCACGTGTTACGATAAAAGCATGACATAAAAATGTAATGAAACATTGCCCTAAAATAAATGAAATGCTGAAACTATCAAAATAATGTGTTGATGTACTTGGTCAAGATTACGTTAACACATCGTGCTGATCATTGCCGATTCAAGGCGCCTGCATACATACGGTACCAGTCAAAAGTTTGGACACACCTACTCATTCCAGGGTTTTTCTTTATTTTTTACTATTTTCTACATTGTAGAATAATAGTGAAGACATCAGAACTATGAATGAATACATATGGAATGACGTAGTAACCAAAAAAGTGTTAAACAAATGTATTTTATGTTTGAGATTTTTCAAAGTCGCCTCGATGACAGCTTTGCACACTCTTGGCACTCTCTCAATCAGCTTCATGAGGTAGTCACCTGGAATGCATTTCAATTAATTAACAGGTGTGCCTTTTTAAAAAGTTCATTTGTGGAATTTCTCTCCTTCTTAATGTGTTTGAACCAATCAGTTGTGATGTGACAAGGTAGGGGTGGTATACAGAAGATATGGCAAGGTTAAGGCAAGAACAGCTCCAATAAGCAAAGAGAAGCGGCAGTCCATCAATACTATAAGACATGGTCAGTCAAAGCGGAAAATGTCGAAACTTTGAAAGTTTCAAGTGCAGTCGCAAAAGCCATCAAGTGCTATGATGAAACTGGCTCTCATAAGGACCGCGACAGGTAAGGAAGAAGCAGGGTTACCTCTGATGTAGAGGACAAGTTCATTAGAGTTAAATGCACCTCAGATTGCAGGCCAAAATCAGGCTTTCTTGGTTGAATTGCTGCAAAGAAACAACTATGGACTATTGTGTGTAGATTGAGTGCAAAAATTATTTAATAAATGTTACTGATAAGGTTGTAATGTAACAAAATGTCGGAAAAGTCAGGGGTTCTGAATACTCCTTTCGATTGCACTGTATATACAGCCTCAACTGTTAATTTCACTAACCGACCTAGTCTTGATTACAATAAAGATCTGCCTATGGCTTAGTATGAAATGTAGCTGTAATGCTGAGACAACATTGGTATGCACTATGTTCTATTGCTCTTGACTGTTGCTAGGCTGCGCCCATTACTACTATGCTTCCTCCTTGCAGTTCTAAACTTCACCATCTCTTTGCATAGCCCACCACATGCACTGTTATTCTTAATCAAAACTGGGTGGACCCATAACAAATTACTTTGGGAATAAATATCACTGAATGATGGAAATATTGTAATTTAGTAGGCTAATGCAATTGAAGTCATCAAATGGTTGTTTAGTGAAACTCCCAATGTCATCCAATTATTACAATGCATTTTAAGCGATAGCCTACCCGCGTGGGGTCAATTAGTCCAGCACCATTTTTTGCTGCTTTGAGAGAAGCATGTGGACTCTCTTGATCAATCAATCAATGTCCACTTTTTCCTTTCACTAAATCTCCATTTTGGATTTTGGTTAGGCTACAATTAAGCTATGGAAATGTTAGCTAAGTTGAGGTGAGTGCTGCTCATGATCATGTTGTCTAGTTGGCTCATTTATTAGCACTGATCATAGCATTTTAACAGCATGTTATGTAACTTAACAAGTGGAATTGTTTGTGTTTCACGTGCAGTTGCTTTGTCGCCTAGGCCTACTCCCGACCAAAAGCCTTGACTTGTCTTAATCAATCAATATGATTTGATTTCACTGAATCTCTGTCTGTATATTTGGTTAATTCTCTGAATGGGCAAATAAATGGAGGTGGTATAGCTATTTATTTGCTCATCTGTCACTGATCATAAACATTTAGCATGCAATAATGTAGCCTAAATCAAGTGAGAGACAAAAGCTTTTGAAATAAATGTCTATTATTTTAAAGGGTATAAGAGAGAGAGTATCATATTACAGCAGTGTGAGACAGAGGCATACAGTAAACTGTACAACAACACAGTGACCCTTGGTAAAGTACAAACAAAATAACAGTGTAGGTGTTGACGGCATCATAAATCATAGTCCTAATGGCAGGCAGTGAGCCCAATAGTGTTGTGAGGGCACATGGAGTCTACTATCCTTCCTCCTCCCCTGTCCCTTGCCTACGGTTGTGTCCCAATTTACACCCTATTTAGTGCACTACTTTTGACCAGAGCAAAAATAATGGACTTATGTAGGGAATATGGTGTCATTTGGGACGCAAACCACGTTTGCTGTTCTTCTGATATCGGCTGCAGAAAGTGGAACGGCCATGTCAGACAAAACACAAGAGACCAACAAAATAGATAAGAGTGTGGCGTTATAGCAGGAACAGCAGCATCTAATGGGTAAAATCTGGTACTTTAACAATAATTTATGGTAAATAATGCAAGCAACTTCAATAGCTATATTCTCTGAACAGGGGGAGAGAAAAAAATGACCAGATTCTCATGGAATACATTACATAGGATGAAGAAGCAATACCTCAAGCCGCAGCTCCATATTACTTGTCAGACATAGATAACTGGTTGTTGGGGTGTGATTGGCATGGAGTGTGGGGGGTCCGTGGGTGGCTTTTTTTTAACCATTTCCCATGTCTTGCGCAATGGTAGGAGGAATTATGGTCCAAATCAGATGTTGGTTACTGTATTTATTAGGGCTGTCCAACAATTAAAATAATTAGTTGTGATTAATCACATGATTTTCTGTAGTTAATTGCAATTAATCACACTTTTTGAATTTGTTAAGATGTTGCCCTAAATATTTTCCATTTAAAAAGCAGTGCATTGTGTTATAGTCATACTCTACTTTGATTGTAAGGGACGGAACACAAATAACACAAATAATCTATCAGAATGTTTTTAGTAGCATTTTGACCAGAACATAAACCTGTACCATTCATTTCAGTCCTCCTATTACTTTCCACTGAGCCAGTTGCTAAGACAAACAAGCCTGCTGACATTTTCAGATGATAAAGCTGCTCTTTTCTTCTGTTAAATACGCCCTGATAGTGAAAACAACCTCTCACAAGGTACTGCTGTGGCAGGTGTTGCCAGGGTACTGCATGCAATGCGGGCCAGCCTGTTGTGTGCCCCTGCATGCTGTGACCCCCCCACTGCATTCAACAGTCCTCCATGTTGATGCAGGGCTCTGCTTTGTAACACTCCACACATTTCTCATTGGACTCCTCTTCATCAGACTCAGACTCTGAACCCAACAATTAGGCCTCTTTCTTCTTTGGTGGCTCTGACTTTGTTGCTTACTCAGGTTGCTGTGCAGGCCTCTCTTCCGTCAATAAGATTTGACCAGAACCCTCACCTCCCCACTCTCAGCTCTGAGAAGGTACTTCAGATCTTTAAACCTTAGGTCGTGCTGTGGTGTTCTTCAGCCATGTGACGTTGGTGTTTTCCTTGTGTTTCTCCAAGTCTGTTGTGAATGTCAGCTTGAATCTTACCACGTAGGCAGGGTCACCAGCAGAGCTGTCCGTCACCCGCAAGAGATGGCACAAAGCTGGCAGGACCAGTGAACAGGAAATGTACTTCTCTCCTCCCAGGAATTCAGTCAAGTACATGTACCTGCATTGGAAGATAATAAAAAATAAAAAAAACGCAGTCAATTGTTTCTCCAGTTCAGCTGTGGTTGGCATGGTGATGTTGGTCTACTGTTGGGCCAGAGCATCTCTGTGGTTGCTGGTTTCTGTGCACACACTTGACCATTTCCAGTGTGAAATTACACATTGTTGCGACGGCTTGTGTGAGTGACTCCTTCTGTTGCCCATGTGCAACTTGCTGTTGTTCTAACTCTGCAGCGCTTGAAAATGAACAGCGTCATGCATTTTAAATTAATCACACACGTTAACTTTGACAGACCTATTTGTTGACAATTCAGTGACTCCTATACATTAGAAGGGCCAATTTGGGTGCATTCAATTAGCCTAATGTCAAAAGTTTCAAGAATGCTAATATTAGCTGTTTCTAACTACATAAACAATTTCAGAATGATCTGAGATGGTCGGTGTCGTCGCTAGCTGAAATGACATGGAACGACTCCTTTTTGGTGTTGTACGTGGCCATTAAGCGAGCGACACATATAGCACAAACAGGCAGTCATATCATCTTGTTGTGTGGCAGAAAAACAATCTATCCACAAATAACATATGATCCATCAAAATCGCGTTTGGCTACTAGAAAAGCCTTATAAAAATCTGGTGCATGGTTACTTCTCAGGTTACTGCTGAAATGTATTGATATAGTGAAGAAAAGCAATGACAGTGTCTCTCCTTTTTTGTGTGTGTGTGTGTGTGTGTGTGTGTATGTGTGTTTACTTGTGAAAGTTAAGAGAACACATGTAATCATTTTGTATTTGAATTGAAAGGCGGTGAAGCCTGAGGATCACAGTGAACAACACTATGGGGCCTCTCTGATTTAGATGCCCCTGGGGGGATAAGATCAGAGGGTGTGGGCCTGGGCCGTGGATGCTCTCCATCCACTCTGGAGAGGAGAGAGAAGAGAGAAGAGATGAGGGGAGAAGCCATTCCCACTCCCTCTCCTCTCCTCCCGCTCTTGTTGCTGTTGACATGGGCCATCAGAGGAAGGGTTTTTAACGTACAGTCTCATTCACTGTGTAAGGGATTAGTCCAGTGCTCCGCCAGAGATGGACTCAGACTGGCCCCTATTACTAAATCCTCCAGTGATGCTGTCGTATTATCATCTGGAAGGTTTTTTTTCCAAGGCTCCAACACTAGTGGATGGACATGAACTACTGGCGTGACGCACTAATCTTTCCGCTACAAAAGTTTTTAAAAAAACAACTGACATGACGAATTGAAAAGGGGTTGGGAGAGAGTAGAAAAGCATTTCTTCCTTTTTTCCCCCCGGCTGCATAATTTAGTTCCTATTATCAACATCATTCGGACATTTTTTTTGTGATGATAATTTGGAATTCTGGGGTTGGCACTGCTAATCCATCGGCATTACACTTTGCCGAGGGATTACTGAGTGACAACTTCAAGTGAAACGAAAGATGTAAGGGCCTCTTAAGCCGTGTTCCTATTAGGAGCCACAGTATGATGTGACACCGTAGCAGGCTTCATTGCACACTTGCCAACTAGTTGTGGTCCAAAATTATCAGCACCCTTAATAAAGATGAGAAAAAAAGACGGCATAAAATAAATAATGCAAATACTGAGCGATACTGTACGCATACCTTTTTTTAAATGAAAATTACAGAACGAATTGGAAAGGATCTTAGACAATTCCTTCACACATAATCTTCCAAGATCCTTGACATCCTTCGCCTGTGCTTATGGATGTCCCTCTTCAATTAAAACCACAGGTTTTGAATGAGGTTTAAGTCTGAATAGTTTGATGGTCATTGCAAATGTAGATTTTTGCTATTAGTTTTGTTCTGCATATGCATCTTTCGTTCAACGCCAAACCCACCACTAGTGTGCGTGGCCAAAGATCTCTGTTTTTATGTCATCTGACTGTAGCACCGAATCCAATCCAAATGTCAATGTCGTTTAGAGATTACATTTGTTGGATGACATGCAAATAGAACTGTTTGGTCACACACGTCGGTGTTGGGTTTGGCATCGAAAGAAACATGCCTGTGCAGAAAATAACCCCACACCTACTTTAATCGTATGGGACTATTTCGTTTCCACTGGTCAACGGCATCAAACTTGGTCGCAAGTGGAAGTGCATCTTCCAGCAAGGCAATACCCCCAAGCACACAAAGATATGGTTAATTGACTACAAAATTCAAATTTTGCAATGGCCAATTTTGCACACCCCATTGAACAACTATCTTAATTGAAGAGGGGAGTCCGTAAGCAGGGACAAAGGATATCAAGGATTTGGAAAGATTCTGTATGAGAATGGTCACCAAGAATGTGTTCTCCAATCTCATTAAACATTTAGAAAAGGCCTTGGTGCCATTATCCTCGCAAGGTGAGGTAATGAAAACAGAGGGTTCAAAATGAACAACTAACAAATTTGTCTCTCAAAAAGATGGGTGCCAATAAAATAGTACACTTTCCAAATGTAGTTTTGCATACAATATACAGTAGCTCAGTATTTGCATTATTATTGAGCGTGCCAATCATTTTGGACGTGACTCTATACCCTCAGAGATAAACTCTCCAGTGCACATAGGCAAAATGTATTTATTTATTTTTCTGACTAGTTTCCAACTACTTCCACACACATCACTTAACACACTTATATTTGGGGGTAGGGGAAAGGAGGCTAAAAGTTTCCTTTTGATACTCCAACCCATCAACCTCTCTGCCTCTGCCACTGACCTTCACTATCTGTATGACTGAGCGGAAGAGATGTTTAATGCCAAAGCTATGCTGCTTTATCCCGGCCCAGACTTCCAGCCAACAGAGCTAGTTTAATTAGGTTCTACCTGCCCTGAACCAGCTAAAATCCTCTCAGGTGTTTATAGTGTTTTTAATCCCTTGCTTTGAACAAAATCATAAAAAGTTTTATATTCTTCCAAGGACGTTGAATGCTGCATAGAATAACGGGATGTTTGTGAATACCGTATGTGGTAAATCACCTCAATGTAATTCATTTTAGAATGACCCAATCATGCCCCCTCTCTCTCCTCTAAAAAGAAGGAAGTGAGAAAAAAAAGCACCTTCCCATAAATTCACTCAAAATGTGATTTTTTTCCTGAGGCTACTATACCATCAAATAAGATTGATTCCTACACGAAATTATGAAAAACAAGACACACAGGAGGGTAAGAAGAGAGGAGAGGGGAAAAAAGGAATCTTGCAGCCAGTTTAAGACACATCGCTTTGCTCTCACGTACGTGCTTCTGTGTGTTTCGCCCCGGCGAGGGCCAAAGTAACTGCTCAATCCCAGGTAATTAACCCAGGGAACACTCTAGCGCAACACACACACACTGCAATCCTTTAAGCACAACACTCCATTAGTCATATCCCACAAGGCCTTGCAAATGACAGGCAGGACAAACAGAGTGGGTATCCTAGGGCTGTGGCAGTAGTACCAGGAGGGAGAGAAGACTTACCCGTATAAAGTTATCACACTTGGGTATTGTTAATTATAAAATGTTGCGTAGAGGCCAGTTTAAAACTATGGAATCGCATCTGATTGAAGTTTGCTAAGACTACTTTTTCACTGTGGGTAAAGGTCCCAAAGTTTAGGAATTCCACTAGAAGAGTAATTGGAACTACGGTATATGTGTCCTTTTGTGACAGACATTTTTGGGGAATGACTTATCACAGTAATACAGGATAGGTCAATGTAAACCTACAGTACCAGGGCATCACTTTTTTGAAAGAGTCACAACTTTGATATTTATATCACATCCAAGCAGTCTGTTGAAAGGATATCTACACTCTTAGAAAAAATGGTTCCACAATGGTTCTTCTGCTGTCCCCATAGGAGAATCATTTTTGGTTCCAGGTAGAAGAACCCTTATAGGTTCTATATTAAACCCAAAAGGGTTCTACCTGGAACCCAAAAGGCTTTTTCAAAGGGTTCTCCTATGGGGACAGACGAAGAACCCTTTTATGTTTTAGATGGCAACTTTTTTTTAAGAGTGTATCATAAGTATTCACACCCTTGGATTTCTTCAAATGTTATTGTTACAAAGTGTGATTAAAATGGATTTTGTCAATAATCTACACAAATTTTTGTGGCTCAGATAAGTATTCACCCCCTGAGTCATTACATTTTAAATCACCTTTGGCAGTGATTACAGCTGTGAGTCTTTTTGGGTAAGTCTGTTACAACTTTTCACACCTGGATTAATATTTGACCATTATTCCTTTCGAAATTATTTAAACTCTGTCAAATTACTAGACATCCATTTTGGAGTCTTACTATAGGTTTTCAAGCAAATTCAAGCAGAAGTCAAAACTGCAACCAAGCCATTTATGTATGTCCACTGTCTTCTTGTTAATATATACACTGCTCAAAAAAATAAAGGGAACACTTAAACAACACAATGTAACTCCAAGTCAATCATACTTCTATGAAATCAAACTGTACACTTAGGAATCAACACTGATTGACAATACATTTCACATGCTGTTGTGCAAATGGAATAGACAACAGGTGGAAATTATAGGAAATTAGCAAGACACCCCCAATAAAGGAGTGGTTCTGCAGGTGGTGACCACAGACCACTTCTCAGTTCCTATGCTTCCTGGCTGATGTTTTGGTCACTTTTGAATGCTGGCAGTGCTTTCACGCTAGTGGTAGCATGAGACGGAGTCTACAACCCACACAAGTGGCTCAGGTAGTGCAGCTCATCCAGGATGGCACATCAATGCGAGCTGTGGCAAGAAGGTTTGCTGTGACTGTCAGCGTAGTGTCCAGGGCATGGAGGCGCTACCAGTACATCAGGAGATGTGGAGGAGGCGGTAGGAGGGCAAAAACCCAGCAGCAGGACCGCTACCTAGGCCTTTGTGGAAGGAGGAGCAGGAGGAGCACTGCCAGAGCCCTGCAAAACGACCTTCAGCAGGCCACAAATGTGCATGTGTCTGCTCAAACGGTCAAAAACAGACTCCATGAGAGTGGTATGAGGGCCCGACGTCCACATGTGGGGGAGAACACCAAGATTGGCAAATTCGCCACTGGCGCCATGTGCTCTTCACAGATGAAAGCAGGTTCACACTGAGCACGTGACAGACGTGACAGAGTCTGGAGATGCAGTGGAGAACGTTCTGCTGCCTGCAACATCCTCCAGCATGACCGGCTTGGCGGTGGGTCAGTCATGGTGTGGGGTGGCATTTCTTTGGGGGGCCGCACAGCCCTCCACGTGACGGCAGAGGTAGCCTGACTGCCATTAGGTACCGAGATGAGATCCTCAGACCCCTTCTGAGACCATATGATGGTGCGGTTGGCCCTGGGTTCCTCCTAATGCAAGACAATGCTAGACCTCATGTGGCTGGAGTGTGTCAGCAGTTCCTGCAAGAGGAAAGCATTGATGCTATGGACTGGCCCGCCCGTTCTCCAGACCTGAATCCAATTGAGCACATCTGGCACGTCATGTCTCACTCCATCCACCAACGCCACGTTGCACCACAGACTGTCCAGGAGTTGGCGGATGCTTTAGTCCAGATCTGGGATGAGATCCCTCAGGAGACCATCCGCCACCTCATCAGGAGCATGCCCAGGCATTGTAGGGAGGTCATACAGGCACGTGGAGGCCACACACACTACTGAGCCTTATTTTGACTTGTTTTATGGACATTACATCAAAGTTGGATCAGCCTGTAGTGTGGTTTTCCACTTTAATTTTGAGTGTGACTCAGAATCCAGACCTCCATTGGTTGATAAATTTGATTTCCATTGATACTTTTTGTGTGATTTTGTTGTCAGCACATTCAACTATGTAAAGAAAAAAGTATTTAATAAGAATATTGAATTCATTCAGATCTAGGATGTGTTATTTCAGTGTTCCCTTTATTTTTTTGAGCAGTGTACATTTGTCACTCTGTGTCTGGTGGAAAGCAAACTGAACCAGGCTAGAATTTTGCCTGTGCTTAGCTCCATTCTGTTTATTTTTGTCCTGAAACTCCCCAAACTTTGATGATGACAAGCATATGGTGAAAGGTACTCAGTGATATGTTGTTTGATTTGCCCCAAACAAGCGTTTTATTCAGGAAAAAAGTGAATTTGTCACGAATCCCGCTTCCTGAGTCTGTGTTTGCCTGTGTTTCTGTCCTGGAGTGTGTTTCCAGTATCCTGGAACGCACTCTGTCTGGTTGCCGGGCGAATTAGCTTGTTGGGAGATCGATGTTCACCCGCACCTGTATCCCATCAGTAATCTGCACACCTGTCCTGATCATCACCTCTCCCCTTCAAAAGCTCTGACCTGACATCCATTCCCTGCTGGATCGTTAGCCATGAACAGTATGTTGTGCCCACGAACCAGCCTCCAGTTTATAGAGTTTGTTTTCTTTTTATTGTTTTGTACGTCTTGCTTGCCTTTAACTTACCGCTGTTTGTTTTGTCTAGAGCCATTCACCCGGAACCCATACCCCATCCCTGTCATACCCCATCCCTGTCATACCCCATCCCTGTCTGCTCGTCGCCAGTGTGTTGTTATCCATTGGATCAGCCTATCCACTCCCATCAACCCACCTCCGCTGCCCGCTCCTCCACCCGGAACTATCTACCTCCACGTTCTCATTGATTAATAAATACTCACCATCTTTATACTCACCTTGTCCTGGTCTGCTTCTTGGTCCATTTCTGGTAAACCTTGACAGAATTGCCCTGTACCACATTTTTTCAGATATACTCCAGTGCGTTGTTGCAAACACGATGCATGTTTTGGAATATTTTTACTCTTTACAGGCTTTCTTTTCACTCTATTGTTTATGTTTGTATTGTGGAGTAACTTCAATATTGTTGATCCATCCTCAGTTTTTATCACAGCCATTAAACTATGTAACTGTTTAAAAATCACAATTGTTCTTACGATGAAATCCCTGAGCGGTTTTCTTCCTCTACGGCAACTCGGTTAGGAAATATACCTGTTCTTGTAGTGACTTGATGTATTGATACACTATCCAAAGCCTAAATAGTAACATCACTCATAGGGATATTCGATGTTTACTTTTTAACCTATCAGTGCCTTTTTTTGCAAGGCATTGAATAAAGCTCCCTGTATTTTTATTTAACTAGGCAAGTCAGTTAAGAACAATTTCTTATTTTCAATGACAGCCTCGGAACAGTGGGTTAACTGTCTTGCTCAGGGGTAGAACAACAGATTTTTTTTTTACCTTGTCAGCTCAGGGATTTGAGTCCAAGACTCTAACCACTAGGCTACCTGCCACCCCTTATCTTTGTAGTTACTTAGTGGCTACTTTTGAGTTTATTTTACCTTCTCAATCCAGGATCTTGTAAGGGATCATCATGGTCGATCTCTATTACAATACTCTCTACTGAGTTCCAAACCACGTCGGGAGCTTCATGAAATCTGTTTCCATGGCTGAGCAGCCGCACACAAGCCTAACATCACCATGCGCAATGCCAAGTGTTGGCTGGAGTGGTGTAAAGCTCGCCTCCATTGGACCCTTAAGCAGTGAAAACATGTTCGTTGGAGTGATGAATCATGCTTCAACAACTGGCATTTGGGTTTGGCGGATGCCAGGAGAACGCTACCTGCCCAAATCCATAGTGTCCACTGTAAAGTTTGGTGGAGGTGGAATAATGATCTGGGGCTTTTTATCATGGTTTGGGCAAGGCCCTTTAAGATGTCCCTTCACTGGACCCAAGGTTACAGCAGACAACGATATTCGAGACAATTCTGTGCTTCAAACTTTGTTAAAAAAGTTTGGGGAAAGCCCTTTCCTATTTCAGCATGATAATGCCCTCGTACACAAAGTGAGGTCCATAAAGAAATGGTTTGTTGAGATCGGTGTGGAAGAACTTGACTGGCCTGCACAGAGCCCTGACCTCAACCCCATCGAATATCTTTAGGATGAATTAAAATGCCGACTGCGAGCCAGGCATAATCTCACAACATGAGTGCCTGACCACGCTAATGGTCTTGTGGCTAAATGTAAGCAAGTCCCTGCAGCAATTTTCCAACAGCTTGTGGAGGCCTGGGCAAAGGCCAGCCCGCGACCTGATTCAATACTGCCTTTGGAATCATGCTCAGATCATATACACGCTGACCTCATATACAGTATTTGCATTAGTAAAGTTTTGAAAAACATATTTGCTAAAAGCCCAATCAATACTCGCGTTTGTGTAATTGATTTAACTTCCACCGCTTGTGGGACATTTATTTTGAAGGCACGTTTAAATAACAACTGCACGAGGACAGTGACTGACAGGCTGGCACACACATCACAGTTACAAATATTAGCTAACTTGAAATTGCGAAAAAAAAGGTTTTCGCAAGTTTTCCACGAAAAGGAAAGTAGACAATGAATGTTGGGTGTTCCAGCAAGAGTGGACATCGAAATATTTATTTATTGAGGTATCAGGGAATGCTGTGTGCTTAGCGTGCAAAGAGAGCATTGCTGTCTTGAAAGACTACTGTACAACTTTTCCCGACACATCCAGATGAAGCATGCAGAGAAATATAGGAATATGTCTTCTGAGCAGAGTGCAAGTGCATCAAAAGTGTTGCTTTCTCAGTTGCAAAAGCAGCAAGGACTTTTCACAAAACTGAATTCAGCAAACAACGGAATTGCGAGAGCTAGCTATGTGCTGTCCCACAAAATTGCTAAACATAGCAAGCCATTTGCTGATGGCGAATTCATTAAATAATGTTCAATTGACTCTGCAGAAATAGTTTGCCCTGACAAGAAAAATCTGTTTTAAAATGTTTCCCTGTCAAGATGAAGAGTGACACGCCGTGTTGAGGACATTGCAGAGAATACGGAACAACAGTGGGCGCCCGAGTGGCGCAGTAGACTAAGACAACTGCATCTCAGTGCAAGAGGCACCACTGCAGTACCTGGTTTGAATCCAGGCTGCATCACATCTGGCTGTGATTGGGAATCCTATAGGGTGGCACACAATTGGTCCGGGGTAGGCCGTAGATGTAAATAAGAATTTATTCTTAACTGACTTGCCTAGTTAGGTAAAGGGTTTCTCCTTGGCCCTGGATGAGAGCAGTGATGCACGTCACAGTTGTTGAGTTTCTTACGAGGCATAATCTCATAAGAAATTACAGAGGAGTGTCACACGCTGACCTGTTTCACCTGTCTTTGTGCTTGGCTCCACCCCCCACCTCCAGGTGTCGCCCATTATCCCCTGTGTTGTCTGTTGCCAGTTAGTTTTGTTTGTGAAACCTACCAGTGTTTGTTCCCCTGCTCCTGTCTGTTTCTTGTTCCTGTTTCCTCGTCCTTCCCGGTTTTGACACTTCTGCCTGCCCTGACCCTGTGCCTGCCTGCCGTTCTATACCTTGCCCCACCTCCCTGGATTATTGACCCCTACCTGCCCTAACAATGAGAGTGCCTGCCGTTCTGGACCCTTTGCAACCTCTCTGGATGGCTGAGCCCTGCCTGCCTTTGAACTGTCGTTTGCCTGCCACTGTATTAGAAATAAACTTTTGTTTCTTCAACACTGCCTGCATCTGGGTCATACCTGAAACCTGAGCTTGCTTCAGTGCAATCAGTGAAGAGCACATCCACATAGAAAGGTTTAATGGAGGAGGATAATAAGTGTGTGGCAAAGCTGGGACTGCGTTTTGAAAAGTTATGCAGTGTGACCACTGATGGGTGCCCAAACTTGATAGGAAAAAGCGTTGGTCTTTTGAAAAGGATACAAGATCAAGTAGCTAAGCTTTTTTCCTGCTTTGCATTATTCATCAGGAGGTGCTCTGTAAATGTGTACTGAAAATGAGCCATGTTGTGGATACAGTCACTAAATGTCATAAGAGCAAAATCTTTAAACCAGAGACAGTTTCTCTCACTGTTGGAAGAGACAGAGTCGGGTCATGCAGTGAGATGGCTGAGTTTGGGGAAGGTGCTTAAAAGGGTGTGGGATCTGAAGTCAGAGATTGCTGAGTTTTTGCAAATGAAAGCAATTCCCCTCAACTGCAAGATAAAGAATGGTTGGCTGATTTTGCGTTCTTTGTGGACATCATGGCCCTCATGAATTAGCTGAATTCCAAACTACAAGGGAAGGGCATTTTTGCACATCAGATGTACAGCCTTGTCAAAGCCTTCAAGGGAAAATTACTCCTCCTGTCCCGCCAAGTAGAAGCCAACAATATCACCCACCTTCCGACACTACTAGTCTGCTCCCTATCAGATGACCGTTGGAAGAGGTATACAACGCTGGTGTGTGCTTTGAATGGTGAGTTTTGAGGATTTCAAAGTGTGGGAAAGTGACATGCTGTTGGTTTCCTATCTTTTCACCTTCAATGTGGATAATTCTCCCACTGACCTGCAGCTTATCGATCTTCAGTCTGAGGCAGTGATTGGAGAACTATTCAAAACAATGTCTCTGACGAGGTTCTATGCATCTTTCGATAAACAAAACTTTCCAAAGATTAGGAATCGTGCTCAGAAAATGTTTGTACTGTTTGGGTCAACCCATGTATGTGAACAGACATTTATAGTGATGAAATATAACAAGTCAAGGCAGATAATATCTTATTGACTCTCTGGCCAGGTCGCAGTTGCAAATGAGAACTTGTTCTCAACTAGCCTACCTGGTTAAATAAAGGTGAAATAAAAATAAAAAATAAAAACCTCTCAGCAATCCTGCGCATAGCTATGTCAGAAACTATACCTGACTTCACTGCTCTAGTCAATGCCCATCAGAAACTTCACTCCTCACACTTATTGAGTAGTTTAAATGTAATGTTGAGTTCTCTATTTCTTGTGTTTTTGTGCATACCCGTTCACAAGAATTCTGTCCGTGGTGCTGAATGCACAGTGTACTTTTCCCTCCCTATAGTTCATTGCATGTGTAATAATGGACATGCCTACCAAAAGGAGAACATGGATGTGGTTTATTTCTGTGCATGTTAAAACTTCTTACGGCTGAAATCCCGTTAACGGGATCGATTTGACAACAGCCAGTGAAAGTGCAGGGCGCCAAATTCAAAACAACAGAAATCTCATAATTAAAATTCCTCAAACATACAAGTATTATACACATTTGTAAAGATAAACTTGTTGTTAATCCCACCACAGTGTCCGATATCAAAAAGGCTTTACGACGAAAGCATACCATGCGATTATGTTAGGTCAAGTCACAGAAAAACACCAAAGAGACGAGCCACAAAAAGCAGAAATAGAGATAAAATGAATCACTAACCTTTGATGATCTTCATCAGATGACACTCATAGGACTTCATGTTACACAAAACATGTATGTTTTGTTCGATAAAGTTCATATTTATATCCAGAAATCTCAGTTTACATTGGCACGTTATGTTCAGTAATGTTTTGCTTCCAAACCATCCGGTGATTTGGAGAGAGCCACATCAATTTACAGAAATACTCATCATAAATGTTGTTGAAAATACAAGTGTTAAGCATGGAATTAAATTAACCTCTTCAGTCTACCCTCTACTTTTTCGAACATTCTGTTAAAAATCGTGCAACATTTCAGCGCCCTGCTACTCATGCCAGGAATATAGTATATGCATATGATTAGTATGTGTGGATAGAAAACACTCAGACGTTTATAAAACTGGGTAAATCACGGCTGTGGCTTTAACATAACGTGTGTTTCATTGAAAAGTGCAGGAAAATCTGATCACTGAAAGTGGAAAAATATATCCATCCGCCGCTTCAACCCATTGTTATGGGCGAAAGACATTAAATATGGCTGAGGTTGCAGTACCTACAGCTTCCACACGATGTCAACAGTCTTGTCATTTGCCCTTGGATTTGTTTCTTGGTCAAACGAACAAGAGACAGCCCATTTCTTCCGATCTCTGACCGGATATTTTGGTTGAGAAAGAGACTGACAGTATTTCAAGATGGATCCCTATAGAAAACACTTCGTCTCGTGATTAATTTGATCGCTTATTAACGTTTACTAATACCTAAAGTTGCATTACAAAAGTATTTCGAAGTGTTTTGTGAAAGTTTATCGTCGACTTTTTGAATTTTAAAAAATGACGTTACGTTATGAAACGCAATTTTTTTTCATTTATCACACAGTCTACATAGAACGATATCTAGGCTATATATGGACCGATTTAATCGAAAAAAAGACCCAATAGTGATTATGGGACATCTAGGAGTGCCAACAAAGAAGATGGTCAAAGGTAATGAATGTTTTATATTTTATTGTGCGGTTTGTGTAGCGCCGAATATGCTAATTATTTTGTTTACGTCCTCTGCGGGTCTTTTGTGGTGTTACATGCTATCAGATAATAGCTTCTCATGCTTTCGCCGAAAAGCATTTTAAAAATCTGACTTGTTGCCTGGATTCACAACGAGTGTAGCTGTAATTCAATACCCTGCATGTGTATTTTAATGAACGTTTGAGTTTTAACTAATACTATTAGCATTTAGCGTAGCGCATTTGCATTTCCAGAGCTCTAGATGGGACGCCTGCGTGCCAGGTAGAAGCAAGATGTTAATGCAATCGCTGTGTCAGATTTCAAAAAAGCTTTACGAAAAAAGCACACCTTGCAATAATCTGAGTACAGGACTCAGGGACCTAAACAAGCCATACAGATACCTGCCACGTTGGAGTACACAGAAGTCAGAAATAGCATTATAAATGTTCACTTACCTTTGATGATCTTCATCGGTATGCACTCCCAGGAATCCCAGTTCCACAATAAATGTTTGTTTGGTTTGATAAACTCCATTTTATGTCCAAATACCTCCGTTTTGTTCGCGCGTTTAGTTCACAAATCCAAATTCACAAGGCGCAGGCACTTAGTTTAGATGACAGTTCCATTACAGTTCTTCGAAATATGTCAAATGATGTATAGAATCAATCTTTAGGATCTTTTTATCATAAATCTTCAATAATATTCCAACCGGACAATTCCTTTGACTTTAGAAATTAAAAGGAACAGAGCTCGTGCTCACGGCCACGCGCGTGACTTAGCTCATGGCATTCTGCCAGACACCTGACTCAAGTAGCTCTTATTCGCCCCCCCATCACAGTAGAAGCGTGAAACAAGGTTCTAAAGACTGTTGACATCTAGTGGAGGCCTTAGGAAGTGCAATCGGACCAAATTTCACACTGTATATTCGATAGGAAAAGAAAACCTACAAACATCAGATTTCCCACTTCCTGGTTGATTTTTTTCTCAGGTTTTAGCCTGCCATATGAGTTCTGTTATACTCACAGACATCATTCAAACATTTTTAGAAATTTCAGAGTGTTTTCCATCAAAATCTACTAATAATATGCGTATATTAGCTTCTGGGCCTGAGTAGCAGGCAGTTTACTTTGGGCAGCTTATTCATCCAACCTACTCAACACTGCCCCCCAACAATAAGAAGTTAAAAAAGTAAAATAAGTTTCACATCTGGACATGATTTACACATTTATCTTTCAACACAGTCATACACATGATGTGCAATCCTGTAATATGATTCTGGCCTGCGATGGAAAAAATATATTCTAATGTGGCCCTCCATGGAAAATAATTACCCTGGCCTGATCTAGTCGAAAGCTTTCGCAGAAGAGTGAGGACTAACTCCATGTTAATGCTCATGATTTTGAAATGAGATGTTCAACAAGCAGGTGTCCACATACTATTGGTTATGTAGCGTACCTTAGGGATATCCGCTTCTGTGCCAAAGTCTTCTAGCTAACTTGAGCTTGGCTGAAAGAGCCTGCTATGTAGAGTTATTTTATTTGTAATGTTATATGACAATTATCCTCTCTTAACCATTTTATAAAATGTCCCAGGAAATACAAAACCTTTCTGTGCGTTGCTGGGGAAAAAATCAGATACCACAGTAGAAACCACTTAAAGAAACCATGAGTAGAAACCACAAACAGAACATGGCCTACAATTAGATGCAGGAACATTTAAAAGTTGTATGAGCAGAGTTCAGTTCAGAACAAGTTAAGGTGAACTGTCTCACCTTCTTATAGTTTTGTTTGGACAGATGATGTCTGATGGGGAGATCAAGGTCATAAACTTCTCACCTCCATTCATCCCTGACAGGTAGACGGACACCTACTCCTACCTCCTCCCTCCATTCTCCCCACCCTACACCTGTCAGCTAACCATTTACCAAATGCCACCTCCAATTACTTTAGATATTACTAATGATTACACATTGTGTGAAAATGCAAAACTAAGTAAGAGGAAATGGAACAAAGAGCTGAGAGTCAGTCATACCATGACTAATGATGAGTGGAATTAAGCATTTTACTTTCCATGGGTGTCTTAGAGTGGCATAGATTGGTTGCATCCCAAATGACAGCCTATTCCCTATATAGTGTTTTTGACCAGAGACCTATGATGAATAGGGTGCCCATTGGGAAGCAGAATTTTAATTACTCATCTGTCAAGCTGGCTGGTAGGTGACCTTTTCTCAAGATGTGGACAGAAGTCAATTATTATGATACCCAGCAAACCGGGAACTTTTCCAGAACATTAGCTAAGATTCACATTAAATTCTAGTTTGGGTTTTATCTACCATTAGGATGACAACATCCCTAAAAACATTCAAAGGATGTTATTGATAACAGTTTTTTTAATGAAATATCCTTGGAATGTTCTAACATTCACAAAAATGTTCAGAGTAAACCATAATTGGCTCCGTGAAAGTTCCCAAAACGTTCGTCAAGTTGCGGCAAATGTTCTTACAACACAAAATCTGTCCAGTCTTGCTGATTATATGAAACGTTCACCTGATGTTGCAAGAACATTCCCACAACACATCCCATCTGTTATTTTGAAGGATCCAAGAATGCTTCATTAACTGTGGGAAAGTTCTGGGGACATCACAAAAGATGAGCTGTCCAGTTGAGTGGATGTTTATACAATGTTTATTTTAGGGTGCAAAAAAACATTCACAAAAATGTTTCCAGAACACATTGAAATCTTCTTTAAAAGTTCCTAACACATTTATTTTAGTTTGAGGGAACATTGTGGGGATATGACAAGGTTTCCAAAACACTAAAACTGTCTAGTGTCATGTTTCAGGTAAGGCCCAGATGCAGACAACGCCGAAGTAACAACAGTTTATTAACAGTGTCCCTTCCACGGTAAGTTGAGCTAATGCAGGATAATGGGATTAGCATGAGGTTGTAAGAACATTTCCCAGGACAGAGATACCTGATATTGCCAGAAAACTTAAATTCTTGTTCATCTAACTGCACTGTCCAATTTACAGTCGCTATTACAGTGAAAGAATACCATGCAATTGTTTGAGGGGAATTTCGAACATGAAAAGTTATTAATAAACAAATTAGGCATATTTGGGCAGTCGTGATACAAAATCTTGAACAGACATGCAATGGTTGATTGGATCAGTCTAAAACTTTGCACATACGCTGCTGCCGTTGAGTGGCCAAAATGTATATTGCAACTGGGCTGGAATAATACATTATGGCCTTTCTCTTGCATTTCAAAGATGATGGTACAAATAAAATACAAAATAATGTTTGTTTTTTTGTCTTTGTATTATCTTTTACCAGATCTATTGTGTTATATTCTCCTACATCCCTTCCACATTTCCACAAACTTCAAAGTGTTTCCTTTCAAATGGTACCAAGAATATGCATATCCTTGCTTCAGGGCCTGGCTACAGGCAGTTAGATGTGATCCTCCCCCCCTCCTCCCTCTCTGCAGATGACTTCGTCAACCATTTTGAAAAGAAGGTCGATGACATCCGATCCTCGTTTGCTAAGTCAAACGACACCGCTGGTTCTGCTCACACTGCCCTACCCTATGCTCTGACCTCTTTCTCCCTCTCTCTCCAGATGAAATCTCGCGTCTTGTGACGGCCGGCCGCCCAACAACCTGCCCGCTTGACCCTATCCCCTCCTCTCTTCTACAGACCATTTCCGGAGACCTTCTCCCTTACCTCACCTCGCTCATCAACTCATCCCTGACCGCTGGCTAAGTCCCTCCCGTCTTCAAGAGAGCGAGAGTTGCACCCCTTCTGAAAAAACCTACACTCGATCCCTCCGATGTCAACAACTACAGACCAGTATCCCTTCTCTCTTTTCTCTCCAAAACTCTTGAGCGTGCCGTCCTTGGCCAGCTCTACCGCTATCTCTCTCAGAATGACCTTCTTGATCCAAATCAGTCAGGTTTCAAGACTAGTCATTCAACTGAGACTGCTCTTCTCTGTATCACGGAGGCGCTCCGCACTGCTAAAGCTAACTCTCTCTCCTCTGCTCTCATCCTTCTAGACCAGGGGTGTCAAAGTCAAATGGACGGAGGGCCAAATAAAAAATTTAGCTACAAGCCGAGGGCCGGACTGTTCGAATGTTCATTGAAAATTTTTTAAATGACGCATATAGTCTAGTGAACCTAATTGAACCTACTGAAAACCTAACAAATATATTCCAATATGATCAGATAAATAAAGCAATATTTTCTTATGGCTCTGTCAGTAATCTTTAATTTTCAACAGACACAAAAGACAAATTTCCTTTATATAAAAATCCCCATAACATGAACATTAAATGAAAGAAACCGGTATTCAAGGCACCATCAGTAGCCTATATTTTCTATTTTAGCAAAAGTGGGCTAAATTTACTTCAAAGAAAAAAACAATAATAGCAATTTTCTATCATCCACTCAACTGAAATATTTTTAAAATATAATTGGATTGAAATACAATAAAATAAAGTGCAAAAATCTATTAATCAAAAACAACACTTTGTTTAAGGAGAAGTAACATGCAGTGAAAACAAATATTAAACTTTAACTTTTAAACTTGAACTGAGTAAAAACTCTAAATATGTGATTGCACAGTAATGTTCACTTGTTTGAGGTTGAGGGTGATACTTGGTGGTGTCCCATCTTTTCCACAAGTTCATCAATGTTCGGGGTAAGGCTCTGAGCTGAGGAAATCCTCAGAATTGAGTGGAGGTGTTCAGCAGTAAGTCGACTTCTGTGTGATGTTTTGTTCAAGTTCATCAAAGAAAACAGTTGTTCACACAGGTATGTGCTGCCAAACATAGACAACGTTTGAGCAGCCTGGATGCGCAGCTGGGGCATTGTGTCGGGGAGGAAACGGGCGAACTCCGCAGCACCCACTGCCGCATATTTTGCCCTCAGTGCATCATTGCATTGGAGGTCAATCAACTCCATTTGGAGGTTTGGTGGTGAGCTTTCCACGTCAACAGCAAATGGGTTACCGAGCAGTTCCAACCTGCTTTTTGTGCTTCAAAGTCAGCAAATCGGCGTCGAAAGTCAGCGGCAAGCATACCTATTTTATCAGCCAACTGTGCGCTCGGGAACGCACTGGTAGAGAGCTTCTCTTTCATGGTCTGGCAGCTGGGAAAGTGGCTCAAATTTTCTTTCCGCATCTGCGTCTCCCACAGAGTCAGTTTGGTTTTAAATGCCTTCACTGTACTGTACATATCAGAGATGACACGATCCCGACCCTGCAGCTGCAAGTTCATTGCATTCAGATGACTCGTGATGTCACACAGAAAAGCCATTTCACACAGAAACATTTCGTCTCGGAGTTGTGTTGTGTCTTTCCCTTTGCTGTCCAAGAACAGACAAATCTCCTCACGAAGCTCGAAACATCTTTGAAGCACCTTTCCCTGGCTTAGCCATCGCACCTCTGTGTGATAAGGCAAATCACCATGCTCCGTTTCTAACTCCGTCAGAAATGCCTTGAACTGGCGGTGATTCAAACCTTTGGCTCTGATAAAGTTAACTGTGCGCGTGATGATGCTCATTACATGCTCCATTTTCAAGGCTTTACCGCACAACGCTTCCTGGTGTATGATACAATGATAAGCTGTCAGCTCACCTGTTGCGTTTTCCTCTTGCATCTTTTCCCGTATCTTCGCCACCAGTCCGCTCCTGTGTCCACACATCGCAGGTGCTCCGTCGGTTGTCAAACCCACGAGTTTTTCCCAAGGCAGCTCCATCTCATTTACACATCTTGACACCTCTTCATACAAATCATGCCCCGTAGTTGTGCCATGCATAGGACGTAAAGCCCAAAACTCCTCTGTCACGCTTAGGCTGGAGTCCACTCCGCGGATGAAAATTGACAACTGGGCAATGTCAGAAATGTCGGTGCTCTCATCCACAGCCAAGGAATATGCAATGAAATCTTTTCCCTTTTTCACAAGCTGCTCTTTTAGATTGATGGACAACTGGTCTACTCTCTCGGCAATGGTGTTTCTGCTCAGACTCACATTTAAAAGAGTTGCCTTTTTCTGGGCAAACTTCGTCACAAACTTTAATCATGCAGTTTTTGATGAAATCCCCCTCCGTAAATGGCCGGGCTGATTTAGCGATCTCTTCTGCCAAAATAAAACTGGCCTTGACAGCAGCCTGGCCTTGTGATTTGGCTTTTTTGAACAGAGCCTGTCGAGATTTGAGGCCTCGTTTTAATTCCTCTGCCTTTTGTAGCCTTTGTTCCATGTCCATATTCTTGTTTTTGTCCGCGTGTTTCGTTTCATAATGTCGTCTCAGATTATACTCTTTCAGTACCGCCACACTTTCTCCACACAGAAGACACACAGGTTTTCCAGCTACCTCCGTGAACAAATACTCCGACTCCCACCTTGTTTGAAACCCCGGTTCTCAGTGTCCACCTTCCGTTTTGCCATTTTTGATGGGTATCTGAAAGTTAATTTTACTGTGATGCTGACAACTGCTGTGCCAATAAATATTGAAATGAAGCAGCCTACTGCTCGGTGCGTCACCGTTGCATTGTGGGAAATGTAGTATTGGTGCGTGTAAAAGATCTACGGGCTGCCGGCTTGCTGCGGTCTGCGGGCCGGTTCTAATAATAAATCAAGATCATCCCAGGGGCCGTAAAAAAACCTTCTCGCGGGCCGGATGTGGCCCGCGGGCCTTGACTCTGACATATGTGTTCTAGACCTATCGGCTGCCTTCGATACTGTGAACCATCAGATCCTCCTCTCCACCCTCTCCGAGTTGGGCATCTCCGGCGCGGCCCACGCTTGGATTGCGTCCTACCTGACAGGTCGCTCCTACCAGGTGGCGTGGCGAGAATCTGTCTCCTCACCACGCGCTCTCACCACTGGTGTCCCCCAGGGCTCTGTTCTAGGCCCTCTCTTATTCTCGCTATACAGCAAGTCACTTGGCTCTGTCATAACCTCACATGGTCTCTCCTATCATTGCTATGCAGACGACACACAATTAATCTTCTCCTTTCCCCCTTCTGATGACCAGGTGGCGAATCGCATCTCTGCATGTCTGGCAGACATATCAGTGTGGATGACGGATCACCACCTCAAGCTGAACCTCAGCAAGACGGAGCTCCTCTTCCTCCCGGGGAAGGACTGCCCGTTCCATGATCTCGCCATCACGGTTGACAACTCCATTGTGTCCTCCTCCCAGAGCGCTAAGAACCTTGGCGTGATCCTGGACAACACCCTGACGTTCTCAACTAACATCAAGGCGGTGTCCCGTTCCTGTAGGTTCATGCTCTACAACATCCGCAGAGTACGACCCTGCCTCACACAGGAAGCGGCGCAGGTCCTAATCCAGGCACTTGTCATCTCCCGTCTTGATTACTGCAACTCGCTGTTGGCTGGGCTCCCTGCCTGTGCCATTAAACCCCTACAACTCATCCAGAACGCCGCAGCCCGTCTGGTGTTCAACCTTCCCAAGTTCTCTCACGTCACCCCGCTCCTCCGCTCTCTCCACTGGCTTCCAGTTGAAGCTCGCATCCGCTACAAGACCATGGTGCTCGCCTACGGAGCTGTGAGGGGAACGGCACCTCAGTACCTCCAGGCTCTGATCAGGCCCTACACCCAAACAAGGGCACTGCGTTCATCCACCTCTGGCCTGCTCGCCTCCCTACCACTGAGGAAGTACAGTTCCCGCTCAGCCCAGTCAAAACTGTTCGCTGCTCTGGCCCCCAATGGTGGAACAAACTCCCTCACGACGCCAGGACAGCGGAGTCAATCACCACCTTCCGGAGACACCTGAAACCCCACCTCTTCAAGGAATACCTAGGATAGGGTAAGTAAGGGTAAGTAATCCTTCTCACCCCCCCTTCTCCCCCCCAACAAGATTTAGATGCAAGTGGCTGTTCCACTGGTTGTCATAAGGTGTATGCACCAATTTGTAAGTCGCTCTGGATAAGAGCGTCTGCTAAATGACTTAAATGTAAATGTAAATGTATGTGAGTATGTCATTTCAGGCGAAAATTGAAAAAAGGGGCAGATACTTAAGTAATCCAACAGGGGCAGGCAAAAGACAGGTCAAGGGCAGGCAGGGGTCAGGAATCCAGATAAGTGGGGCAAAGGTACAGGATGGCAGGTGGGCTCAGGGCAGGCAGAAAATATCAACACTGGGAAAACTGGAAAATAGGAACAATCGAGAGACAGGAACAGTGGGAGAAACGCAGGTAGGCTTGATGAAACAAAACAAACTTGCAACAGACAAACAGAGATCACAGGTATAAATAAACAGGGGATAATGGGGTTGATGGGCGACACCTGAGAGGGAAATCTGCGCTGAAGCTTGGGTCCAGGATGACCCTGGCGGGGACCCACCACCTCTCCGCCTGGCCTTAACCTGGAGGTGGTCTTGAGGAGGGCCGACCGGGCTCTCCTCCGGGTATGACGACAGTGGCGGACAAATATCTCGGCAGAAGGTATGCCAACCTTTTCTTTCTGCTCAGGAAAGAGTGGGGGCTGATACCCCAGGGAACACTCAAATGGCGATAGGCCCGTGGCAGAGCAGGGAAGGGTGTTGTGGGCGTTTTCCACCCACACAAGATACTGGCTCCAGGTTCTGGGGTTGGCAGAGACCAGGCAGTGCATAGTTGTCTCAAGGGCCTGGCTGGCTCACTCCAACTGGCTTTTGGTCTGGGGTGGAACCCAGAGGACAGGCTGGCCAACGACCCAATGAGGGTACCGAATGCCTTCCAGAACCGGGATGAGAACTGATGTCCACGAGTAATGCTATGCTAGGCTATCGATAAACTTACACAAATGCTTGTCTTGCTTTGCTGTAAAGCATAATTTCAAAATCTGAGATGACATGGTAATTAACAAAATGCTAAGCTGTGTTTCAATATATTTCACCTGTGATTTCATGAATATGAATATTTTCTAGTAATATTTTTGTCTGTTGGTTATGCTAATTAGTGTCAGTTGATGACAATTCTCCCGGATCCGGGAACGATAGTTCCAAGAGTTTAGGGATGGGTAGCGTCAAGACGTTAAACCACAATTAAAACGTAAAACAAGTAGTTACGTTCTAGCTGTGGGTCCAGTTCTGACATTATCTTTAGGCCTAGCTGAGTCGACCCCGATTCCCAAGTTTTGGCTCGATAGGTCATTTGGAGCCCGAGCAGCGACCTTAATTGGTGCTGAAAATCGACATTTTCCGGCCGTTGCTACGGGGTCCTTGAATGAACAATCGAACAGAAACGTTACGGTCTGTTTCTATGGGCTGAGGCAGTTTCAATGCACCTAGTCTTGTGAGTCATTTTCATTTTCGTGATGTTCAAAATTAATTGAAGTTATTGCAAATGTACGAGGCTGTTTCTCGGTCTGAGAACTTTCTAGAGCCACATAACTCACCGTGCACTATCAACTTGAGCTCTAGAACAGGTTTCCAACGTCTTGGAAATCTGATGGGATGAATGACTGATTTACAGTTCATGAGAGTTGCCAAATCACACTTATGAAGTTTTGAAAAGATCTGACCTTTTTTAACCCTTCGAAACTGCCCCTATGACACCATTTTAAGGCACTTCCGGTTGACACAGGAAGCTGAAAGTGAACACATGGGGTAGCCTCTTATGAAAAATGTAGTTTTAAGTCTTTACGTTAAGAACTGACGTATTTACAGAGGGTTGAATGAGTGTCGCAGGTCTCGAAAACCCGCCTTAACAGATTCGTCTGAACATGCTGCAACTGGATCTGTAACCTTTTTGAAAATACTTTTTTTTTAACATCACCAATTGTACATTTTATGATTTATCTTAAATTACGATAGATAAATGTCTGGTTCTTTTTTTCCTGACACAGTAGGTTCATGTACTTTCACGTGAAGTGGCCAAATAAGAACTCGATTTTCACTTTTGACCTTAAATCCCAGAAAAATGGCCTTAACTTCTTTGGGATAGGGGGCAGTATTTTCACGTACGGATGAAAAGCATGCCCAGAGTAAACAGCCTGCTATAAAGCCATAAAGCCATAAAATCTATAATATGCACATTATTAGTGGATCTGGATAGAACACACTCTGAAGTTTATACAACTTTTTGAATTATGTCTGTGGGTATAACAGAACTCATATGGCAGGCAAAAACCTGAGAAAAATTCCAACCAGGAAGTGGGAAATCTGAGGTTGGCCGACTTTCAACTCAGCTCCTATTGAAGATACAGTGGGATATTGGTAATGGTGCACTTCCTAAGGCTTCCACTAGATGTCAACCGTCTTTAGAACCTTGTCTGATGCTTCTACTGGGAAGTGGGGCTGAAGGGGAAGGGATTGAGTAAGGTCTGCCTTTAGCTGACCATGCTCTGACCATGTGCGTTCACATGAGAGAGAGCTCTTGTTCCATCGCACTTCTGAAGACAATGGAATTCTCCGGTTGGAACATTATTGAAGATTTATGTTAAAAATATCCTAAAGATTGATTCAATACATTGTTTGACATGTTTCTATTGACTGTTATGGAACTTTTTGACATTTCATCTGCTTTTAGTGAATGCGCTTCATGGCTTTGGATTTGTTTACCAAACGAGCTAACAGTAGTAACTACTTGGACATAAATGATGGACATTACCGAACAAAAGGAACAATTCTTGTGGAAGTGGGAGTCCTGGGATTGCATTCCGATGAAGATCAGCAAAGGTAAATGAAGATTTACAATGCTATTTATGACTTTTATTGATTGCATAATATGGGGGATATATTTGTGTCTTGATTGGGCTCTGAGCGCCGCCTCAGATTATTGCATGGTTTGCTTTTTCCGTAAAGCTTTTTTGAAATCTGACACAGCAGTTCCATTAACTTCTTATGGTATAGGGGACGCTTGCGTCCCACTTGGCCAAAAGCCAGGGAAAATGCAGCCCTGCAAATTCAAATAAAATGATATAAAAATCTAACTTTCATTAAATCACACATGTAAGATACCAAATTAAAGCTACAGTCGTTGTGAATCCAGCCAACATGTCAGATTTTAAAAAGGCTTTTCGGCGAAAGCATAAGAAGCTATTATCTGATGATAGCACAACAGTAAACAAAGAGTGTAGCATATTTCAACCCTGCTGGCGCTACACAAAACGCAGAAATAAAATATAAAACATGCCTTACCTTTGACAAGCTTCTTTTGTTGGCACTCCAATATGTCCAATAAAAATCACAATTGGTCCTTTTGTTTGATTAATTCCGTCCATATATATTCAAAATGTCCATTTATTTGGCGTGTTTGATCCAGAAAAAAAACAGCTTCCAAATTGTGCAACGTGACTACAAAATATTTCAAAAGTTGCCTGTAAACTTTGACAAAACATTTCAAACTACTTTTGTAAGCTGTTAGAAAACACTCTAAAGTTTCTACAACTGTTTGAATGATGTCTGTTTGTATAACAGAACTCATACAGCAGGCAAAAACCTGAAAAGAAATCCAAACAGGAAGTGAGAAATCGATTTTCAAAACAGTGCCTATTGAAATCCCAGTGAGATATGAATGAGGATGCACTTCCTAGGGCTTCCACTAGATATCTTTCGAAACGGATTTGAGGATTCTACTATGAAGGAGGGGCTCATAATAGCTCTTTGAGTGAGTGGTCTGGCAGAGAGACTCGGTCTCAGGACGCACGCTCCCGACAGAGATTGCTCTCGTTCCAATGCTTTTCTTCAGACAATGAAATTCTCCGGTTGGAAACGTATTGATGATTTATGTTAAAAACATCCTAAAGATTGATTGCATAAACTTTTCAAGTTTTTGTCTGGAGGAAGTGCTCGCGCCTCATGAAGATGGATTACTGGGCTGAACCCGCTAACAACAAGTGGCTAAATGATGGGCTTTATGGAACAAATCAGTAATTTATTGTCGAACTGGGATTCCTGGGAGTGACTTCTGATGAAGATCATCAAAGGTAAGTGAATATTTATAGCTTCTGTTGACACCAAAATGGCAGATATTCCTCTGGCTGTTTTGGGTTCTGAGCACCGTTCTCAGATGAAGTTTTTTTTTAAATCTGACACAGCGGTTGCATATAGGATAAGTCTATCTTTAATTCTGTGAATAACAATTACATCTTTTATCAATGTTTATTTTGAGTATTTCTGCAAAATCACCGGATGTTTTGGAATCAAAACATTACTGCACGTAACGCGCCAACATAAACTGAGATTTTTGGATATAAATATGCACATTATCGAACAAAACATAAATGTATTGTGTAACATGATGTCCTATGAGTGTCATCTGATGAAGATCATCAAAAGTTAGTGGTTAATTTCATCTATATTTATTCTTTTTGTCACTCCTATCTTTAGCTGGAAAATGGCTGTGTGTGTTTTTGTCACTTGACTCTGACCTAACATAATCATATGTTGTACTTTTGCTGTAAAGAATTTTTTAAATTGGTCACGATGGGTAGATTAACAAGATGTGTATCTTTCATTTGCTGTATTGGACTTGTTAATGTGTGAAAGTTACATATTTCCCAAAAATATTTTTGAATTTCGCGCACTGCCTTTTCAGCGGAATGTTGTCAAGGAGTTCCCCTGCAACTGGAAAGGTTAAGAGAGGGCTGCCCACCAAAACTCACATACGAGGCAAGGAGGGCATTAATCAGAGAGGCAACAAAGAGACCAAAGCTCCGCAGCGGAGATTGGAGTATTTGTCCATAGGACCACTTTAAGCCGTACACTCCACAGTGCTGCACTTTACGGAAGAGTGGCCAGAAAAAAAGCCATTGCTAAAAGGAAAAAATAAACAAACACGTTTGGTGTTCACCAAAAGTTATGTGGGAGACTCCCCAAACATATGGAGAAGGTACCCTGGTTAGATGAGTCTAAAATGTAGCCTTTTGGCCATCAAGGAAAACAATATTTGAGGTGCAAACCCAATACCTTTCATCACCCCGAGAATACTATACAGCATGATGCTGCCACCACCATGTTCACTGTGGGGATGTTTTTCATCGGCAGGGACTGGGAAACTGATCAGAATTGAAGGAATGATGGATGGCACTAAATATAGGGAAATTCTTGAGGGAAACCTGTTTCAGTCTTCCAGAGATTTGAGACTGGGACAGATGTTCACCTTCCAGCAGCACAATGACCTTAAGCATATTGCTATAGCAACACTCGAGTCATTGAAGGGGAAACATTTAAATGTCTTGGAATGGCCTATTCAAAGCCCAGACCTCAATCCAATTGAGAATCTGTGGTATGACATAAAGATTGCTGTACAGCAGCGGAACCCTTCCAACTTGAAGGAGCTGCAGCAGTTTTGCCTTATAGAGACTCGCAGCTGTAATTGCTGCAAAAGGTGGCCCTACAAAGTATTGACTTTGGGGGGATGAATAGTCATGAACACTCAAGTTTTCTGTTTTTTTGTCTTATTTCTTGTTTGTTTAACAATAAAACATATTTTTGCATCTTCAAAGTAGTAGGCATGTTGTGTAAATCAAATTATACAAACCCCCCAAAAAGCTACTTTAATTCCAGATTGTAAGGCAACAAAATAGGAAAAATGCCAAAGGGTGTGAATACTTTCCCAAGCCACTGTAGTTGCATAGGCTCGGGAAGCGGTGACTTGGCCGTGTTCGGCGACTCTCGGGGGAGGTCAGGAAGCCTTGGGTTCTCTCTGCAACGGGATCAACAGGGACTTCCGGGATGACTCTGAGGCAAGGTTCAATCCCTGGATGTGTTAACGAAATCGAATTTCCTCTCCCTCCATCTTTCCCTTAATCGCCCATCGATATGGATGGTCAATGTGAAGCAATTCCTCATGCATACCGATGGTGGCTCCTTGGGAGGAGATTGCGTTGTGCAGCTGGCCCGCGTCTGCTGGGTCAGTCATGGCCAGTTTGTACTGTCACGTTTCAGGTAACACCGAGATGCAGACAACGTCGAAGTAACAACAGTTTATTAATCCAACAGGGTCAGGCAAAAGGCAGGTCAAGGGCAGGCAGGGGTCAGTAATCCAGATAGGTGGGGCAATGGTACAGGACCGCAGGCAGGCTCATGGTCAGAACGGCAGGCAGGCTCAGGGACAGGGCGGGCAGAATGTTCAACACCGGGAAAACTAGAAAAGAGGAACAATCGAGAGACAGGAATGGAAGGAAACACGCCGGTAGGCTTGACGAAACAAACCAAACTGGCAACAGACAAACAGAGAACACAGGTATAAAAACACAGGGGATAATGGGGTAGATGGGCGACACCTGGAGGGGGGTGGAGACAATCACAAAGACAGGTGAAACAGATCAGGGTGTGACACTAGTTGTGCTGACATGCAGATAATCTTTGAGTCAGGGTGCACAAAACATTCCGTTGATGTAAAAATGTAGCGTGAACAGCCTTTCTAAGTTGTTTAAAGGTTCCCAAAACATATTATTATGTTGTGGGAACAGTGTGGGTGCATTACAATAAGAAAATATGCTCAGTTGTGATGTAATCAACCGGTCATTTGCACAGCATTTAATCAGACAATCACAACCAAATGTTTTACACTTCATATGTTGACAATCTGCAATACACATGTTGTGTTTAAAACGGCAATCTTCGGATTATCAGTCAGATCATTAACCCTCCGCACCACCAGAGAATAGCAGGCAGGGGTTCAGTCTATTTACAGTTGATAGGGCATTATGGTCAATCAAGACATTATTAAATGTTCCCATCTTTATGTGCTGCACATTTCCACCACTGTATTTTAGTTGTTATTGTTGTTTAAAGTATTTTGAAATTTAATTTTAGTTGCATTGATATTTATAAAGTTTATTTTAAATAAATAACTTGTATTCCTTCAAATAATGTCTTCCTGGGAAAGAGGCAGATGGGTTATCAGAGAAGTGGATGGCATTGACCTGTGGGCACTGTACAACTACAAGAAGCGGAACAAGAAACGATCATTTTAAATTCTGAAATTATGTGAACTCAAAATCTGTGTGTTGACATTAAAACATGATACAATTGTATATAGTAACAGTCTTGCTTCCATCCTAAATAACTAGCCATTTCATTCAGGTTACATTAGCATTCAGACACTTAAAGGTAGTAGAGTACATTAGGCTGAGGACTGTTTTCATAACACGTCGTAACATGTTGTTGATTTGTTAAATATTTTTATCACAATATTTTTATCACGTTTATCACATATTTATACATTACAGCCTTATTCTAAAATTGATTAAATTGTTTTTAAACACTTTGATCTACACAAAATACACGATAATGACAAAAAAAACCAGAAACACCTTATTTACATACAATTTCAGACCCTTTGCTTTGAGACTCAAATGTGAGCTCAAGAGCATCCTGTTTCCATTGATCATCCTTGAGATGTTTCTACAACTTGATTGGAGGCTACCTGAGGACAATTCTATTAATTAGACATGGTTTGGGTGTGCACCAATTTGTAAGTCGCTCTGGATAAGAGCGTCTGCTAAATGACTTAAATGTAAATGTAAATGTAATGGTTTGGAAAGGCACACAACTGTCTATATAAGGTCTCACAGTTGACAGTGCATGTCGGAGCAAAAACCAAGCCATGAGGTTGAAGGAAATTTACGTAGAGCTCCGAGAAAGGATTGTGTTGAGACACACATCTGGGGAAGATTAGCATAAAATGTCTGCAGCATTGAAGGTCCCCAAGAACACAGTGGTCTCTATCATTCTATAACTAAAGAAGTTTGGAACCACCAGGAGTCTTCCTAGAGCTGTCTGCCTGGCCAAACTGAGCAGTAGAGGGAGAAGGGCCTTGGTCAGGGAGGTGACCAAGAACCCAATGGTCACGCTGACAGAGTTCCTCTGCGGAGATGGGAGAATGTTCCAGAAGGACCACCATCTCTGCAGCACTCCACCAATCAGGCCTTTATGGTAGAGTGGCCAGATTGAAGCCTCTACTCAGTAAAAGGCACATGACAGCCTGCTTGGAGTTTGCCAAAAGGCACCTAAAGGACTCAGATCATGAGAAATCTTTGGCCTGAATGCCAAGCGTCACATCTAGAGGAAACTTGGCACCATCCTATGGTGAAACATGCTGGTAGCAGCATCATGCTGTGTGTATGTTTTTCAGAGGCACAGACTGCGAGACTAGTCAGGATTGAGGGAAAGATGAAAGGAGCAAAGTACATAGAGATCCTTGATGAAAACCTGCTCCAGAGCGCTCAGGACCTCAGACTGGGGCAAAGGTTCACCTTCCAACAGCACAACGACCCTAAGCAGAATAAGGCTGTAACGTAATAAAATGTTACAAAAAAAAATCAAGGGGTCTGAAAACTTTTCAAATAGCAATGTACGTGCATGCAATTGTAGTCATAGGAATTCAGGTTTTAAGAACTGAAACCTTACATTGGGCAAACTCTATTTTTCCCCACACAGGAAAACTGGGGAACTTGTTTATTTTAGAATTCATAGTGAGGACAATGGTGCTATTCTGAAGAATATACAATTGCGCACTGTACAACAAATTCCGTTAAAATGTGTGCTAAATCACTTTTCATATTGGATATTTAATGTTTTTGAACCCATGAATGTGCTAAATTAAGATATTTCTGAATTTGTTTAATATACATGTTTAATATTTGTAGAATGGCTATTGCCTGCATTTGTTTGTGTTTTGATTTGAAATTGAGAAAAGGTCAAATGATTTTGTATTTAGATTGAAGGTTCTGATCCTGTATTTTAATGAGCAGGTGAATACTCAAGAATAAAAGTAATGAAACCCAAAACAAATATGCCTTGGATGTCATTTGGAAATTCTGGAAAAACATTATGCAACATTGTTGGAATATTCTGTGCAACCTCCTAAGTACAATAGGTGAAAATCACAAGAATATTCCTGCAACATCTCAGACAACTCCCATAACATTCTGGGAACCTGTAAAGAACTTAGACCTGGTGTTCTCTTAACATTCTTTCTTTATTTAACAAGGCAAGTCAGTTTAAGAACAAATTCTTATTTACAATGATAGCCTACCCCGGCCAAACCCTAACGTGGAGGATGTTTGGCCAATTGTGTGCCACCCTATGGGACTCCCAATCACAGCTGGTTGTGATACAGCCTGGAATCGAATCAGGGTCTGTAGTGACACATCTAGCACGAGATGCAGTGCCTTAGACGGCTGCGCCACTCAGGAGCCCCCTTCAATGGAATTAAGGGAATGTCCTGTGAAACCTAACTTAATTAAACAT
The DNA here is from genome assembly GCF_023373465.1 of Oncorhynchus keta. Lineage (NCBI taxonomy): Eukaryota > Metazoa > Chordata > Actinopteri > Salmoniformes > Salmonidae > Oncorhynchus > Oncorhynchus keta. The sequence goes on from NC_068424.1 coordinate 36,132,413, forward strand.
TGTATGAATATCATCTCAACTAAGCATATTTTGTACTTTGGGAACCTCTCTTTTTCTGGGAAATGTTAAATAACTCAAAGGCTGTTCTGTCAACATTCTTGCAACATCAACAAAATGTTTATGCACCCTGATGCAAACATTATCTGCAAGTAGACAGTTTTAGTGTTTTGGGAACCTATCACATCATGTCCCGACAATGTTCCCGCAACCTAAATAAATGTTTTAGGATCTTTTAAAGAACATAAATATAGTCTGGGAACGTTGTTGTAACATCAGCTGAATGTTTTTTGCACCCTTAAATGAAACATTGTATCATCATCCACACAACTAGACTGTTTATTTTTTGATGTCCCCACAATGTGGAGCGTTCTTGCAACCTCAGGCGAAAGTTTCGTACAACTATTGTGTAATCATGAGCACAACTTCACAGTGTTTGTGTTATGAGAACATTTGCTGCAGCCTCCTGGTTCACAGAACCAGTTTTGGTTTGCTGGGTATGCTATCTCCATTTCTCATAGAGTAGTAGAATACTTGGATAGGTCAGTTATATAGAAATGTCAAGTTGTCAAAGGTCGTAATGAGATTAATTTAGCAGGGTGGAAAGGTTAGTGATCAATGATACCCAAATAAATTATTGATAATATAGACAGATTGCATGAGTTCTTTGTTTGATACCTACTCAATAAATGGTGTTTGTATGCATGCAATTGGTGTTAGAGAGAATTAGGGAAGCACTAACATACTAAACTAAAGTGCATAGGGGCAGTTTCCATGACACAGATTAAATTTAGTCCTGAAATAAAATGAAAGCTCCGTAACAAAAATATGTCTGGAACTCTGTACCATAGTGATTCATACTGAAGTGATCTAGCACCATTTTTGTATTTTATATTTCATGACATCTAAGATACATGCACTCTCTGTCTACCGTGGCGTCATCCACCACCCACTCCACAGCTGCATTCAACTGCTGTTTCTACCAGGAAGTGGCTCGTTGGAGTCTGTTTGTCTTTAGTAATTACAATTCAATAAAATAAACACTCTGTAATTATCACTGGGCCAACCAGCTAGCGCCCGATGCTGCAGTCTAACCATTCATGTTGAGTTAACATAAACACACATCCACTTTAAAGGGGGTTGATTATTTAGGTCTGGGCGGGTGGGCAGCTGGGGAGGCCGTGGTGCGGCGGCTAGAGCTCTGGGATCTGTGCTCAGATCAAACAGACAGGAAACTGAGAGACCCCATCTGTGGCCATGACACCTTAGGAACCCTGGAGGAGAGGGGGAGAGGAGGGGAAGAGAGAGGATGAGAAGAATAGTGATGTGACTCCCAAGGTTCAGCAAGGAAGCCATGCCAGGGTTGTGTCCCAAATGGCACCGTTTTCCCTGCCTAGTGCACTACTATTGAACAGGGCTAGGGACAAAGACAGGGTCATGGCCCCTTCCCAACGTTCAACAGGGGACCATGCCAGGTCTGCAGTCAGTCCGCTGAGGAGTCGCTTCATGTGTCAGTGGCCACAGGGTCCACACGCACACGGACAAGTGCGCAGAGTACCGTCACATGGGTTCAACTTAATTAAATGGAAGTGAGAAAGAAAATGGGAGGGGTGGGAGAGGGGGTAGGACAGATTTAAAGAATGTACACTTCAAGAGAGCGACAAGGATATTTTATTTGCTGGTGTTGTGTATGACCTAAATATTTATGTTTAAGCTCTGACACGTACAGTACATAGTCATGGGTCTCTCTTTTTAATTTCCGAAAACCATAAGACTGAATAAACTGAGTTGAAATTAAAAATGTTTCCCCCATAGACATATTCTATTAAAGTTCTTAAAAAATACAGTTGAGAGAACATAATTAGCATGATGACTCAGTTCTGAATTGACATCAAAACACAAGTGCACTCTACTTTACTTCCACTTGGACTTAATATAGCTTGAATACAGTGGTTTTCCATCCAAATAGATACACTTCTTTACAAATGAAAGACACTGCAGTCCTTCTCAGAGATGTAACTGTGCACAGTAGTTCTCTAGTTAGTAGTTGCAGATGTATCTATCAATACACTGCTTTGACACATACACACTCCACCCCTCTCTACCCCTGCATTGTCGAAACCCAGCTCACCGCAGTCCTACATGGGCTTTTATCTTGGTGACATGCCTTGGCACTGAAAGCCCCAGTTTTCTCTGGAAATAATCTACACTTATAGAGAATGTATCACCACTAAGGAAAAATACGAGTGAGGGGATTCCACTGAACGGGAAGGGGACCTCATGTGCCGAGCCTGTCCAGTCTAGCATATTGCCTCGCTAAATCCTGAACCACATTTACTGCAGTGTATGAAAATTAGGATGTGTCCCAATTGGTTCTCTTTTCCTTTACAGTGTACTACTTTTGACCAGATGTAACGGCGTTCGTCGTGTGTTGAAAGAGAGTCGGACCGAAATGCAGCGTGGTGGTTACTCATGTCTTTAATGAATGAATCGCGGTACATGAAATAACTGATACAAATACAAAACAACAAAACGTGAAACCTAATTACAGCCTATCTGGTGAAACTACACAGAGACAGGAACAATCACCCACAAAATACAAAGTGAAACCCAGGCTACCTAAATACGGTTCCCCATCAGAGACAACAAGAATCACCTGACTCTGATTGAAAACCACCTCATGCAGCCAAGCCTATACTAGACACACCCCTAATCAACCACAATCCCAATGCCTACAAAAAACCCAATACGACAATACAATAACCCCATGTCACACCCTGGCCTGAACAAATAATTAAAGAAAACACAAAATACTAAGACCAAGGCGTGACACCAGAGACCTATGGGCCCTGTTCAAAAGTAATGCACTATGTAGGCTGTCATTTGGGATTCAACTGACGACTAGAGGGATATGAGCAGCAGGGATATGAGTCCTCTGAGTCATCAAGCAAACTTGTTGGTGGGATACTCCTGAAGAGTCAGAGGGGAGGACATTGCTAATTTATTTACTATTCAAATGGACATGCTATGTTGTATTTGTGTGAAATAAAAAGAAGCCTTAGGCCATGATAAGCAAAGCTGTGAGAATTTTTATTTATTTATGAATGATATATGATAACCTTTTTTGAACTTAGGGATGGGCCTTAAATAAAGGGCTGCTTAAAAAAAGCTTTAATCACTGAAACCTTCACTTCATTTACCTTAAATAAAGATCCCCTAATAACCGCTAATTGTTGAAAATTGGTGCAGAATTAAACTGGCAACATATCTGTATGACTAAATTATATCATTACTACCTCAGACTGGGAGAGCGGTATTTACACAGCCTTATAATCCAATCAGTTCATTCAATGGCTATGTCCCAAATAGCACCGTATTCCAATAGTGTGCTACTTTTAAAGTAATGCACTATGTAGGAAATAGGGTGCCATTTGGGATGCACACTACCTCTTCTTCTCTGTCCTGAATGTTCAGCAGACACGTTAGACTGCATGTGCATCTGGCTCTTTTAAATTCCTAATGTTTTTTTTATATAATTACAACAATATCAACGCATGCATGCATCACTTCAAAAATGTCTGTTGATTCAACACACAACACGCAACAGTGACTTACGAAGCCACAGTATCAACGTCCATATTGTAACTGTCCTATTTTGTCTGTCACCATGTCATGGAAAGGAGGGTGGAAAGGAGGGGCATAGAAGGACAGAATGAGGAAAGGAGGACAGAATCTGACTGGCATTTTCAGGTAGGGCTGTTAAGGCAAAACATATTTATTTTTGACCTACATAGGAGCTCCGGCAGAGAGGAAGGTTAACGCTCCAACACCTCGCTACCACTCATGTGATCATTAGTGTACGTCTGTACGCTACGGCTGCTGCCGAGTGCTTTGATGCCACGTCTCCGGTGAAATCATGCTTAGAGTGGAGAGAGATGGGGCGGCCCATTTTTCAAGGCTTGTGCCAAAGTACATATTTTTATGCTATGGATGACCCACTCTCTTTGTCTCTGTCTGTCTGTCTCTCTTTCTCTCTGCCCATCTCTATCTTTTCCTCTTCCTCTAACCCTAACCCCCTCACTCTCTCTCTATCTCTTTTCTCTCTCTTAAACTCACACTTTCTCTCTCCCTCTCCATCTGTATATATGTGAGACGTGGAGATGTGAAATTGTCTGGGGAACAGACCTGGCGCCAGGATGAAGTGACTAAGGGGGCAGCTGAAATTGGTGAGGAGCATGATTTTTGGGGGTTCTTGCATTGGAATTGTATAAATTCTGCTTATATCACGCTGTACCACAATAAACACGAACGTCAAATGCTTAGACTCTGAGTGCTCTTGAAGTGAGACGTTCGAAGGAAATCTGTAGCCTGTGCTGTATCAGTACACTGGGCAGTACCCTACTCACAAAAGCAATGTTGTTTTGGTAATTATTATAGGCTACAAGAAAGGGTAATTCACCTATTACAAACGGCCTTTGTGAATGCAGCCATACACACAGATTTCTTACCAAAATAATGCAAACTAAATGCTGAAAGTAGTGGCCTAGTTATTCATGCATGCAAACAAAAATACTGATTAGCAGTTTGGCTTAGAAAAGCAACATAATGGCGAATGCAAACAGGACAAAACAACAGCGGTAGAAAACAAAATATCAGATCGATAAAGGCATGACACAATATAACAGTAAACAAACGCAGTAAACAAAAGGCGAATGGAGAGCCAAATAACCAAAACAGAGCCTACTACAGTGAGATGCATCCATGCACAGCTGTGTTGTCAAACAAATAGGCCTATAGGCCGGCTTCAAACATGAAAAACAATACCGCTCATAAGTACAGCAACACGTTATGATATGGCACATTACACTTCAATGCACACAATACACTTCAAATTCGACCCACGTAATCAAGTAAGCAAATAAACACGTTTCCAATATCAACATTTCAATTTACAACCACGAAAACCAATAGGCTACCAATAAAACCATAATAGAATGTGTCTATTTCTATGATGAAATGTACCGATTTGTAGCTATACCCAGCGGCGTCATTTGGGTTCTTGCATTGGAATCCTGTATAATTCTGCAGTAACCGAGTATTGATGTTAAATGAATGTTTTTGGACAGAACCTAAGGCTAGGGTAGGATTCTAGGCTAATCTGGGCTGGCTCCTCTGAGCCAAGATCGTCAGGAACAGTCGGAGGTGGAGGGGGTTGTCGAGCCATTATCCGAGATGGAGCTCAACAGCATCCTCGCTGCTGGGCTTGGCGGCGACCTTGGTGGTTTGATGCTGCTGCTCATCGCTCTCATTCCCCTTTTGGCTTTGTTTGGGTACTTTGACAAAGCCAATTTCTGATATCCATTGTGGCTGGCTAATAACATTAACGCTTGTTACAAAATTAGAAGCTAACTAAACTCTGTAATGGTTGGGCGTGAGGCAGAGTTGAGTGAAGCATCTACAATGGTAAACTTGACCCCTCCCTAATAAATGAAAATAAAATATTACAGGCGGAGGTGTACCACGTTGTTCACTTTGCCGTTTATTTCCCCTCTTTTTATGGAAACCCAAAGGAGTCATACCTAACCACCCAAGTGGTATTCTATACACCCCAACACACGTTGAGGCCCGCTCTGTCCATTGTGCTGGCACAGCGCATCTGAGATACATACAGATTTTGAGACAACCTGTCACTCAATCATTTGAAGTTTGCTATTTTTATATAGGGACATAAAAGTAAAACTGAGGCGGTACAAGATTCAACTGAGGGGGCTAAGCCCACTTTTGCTCCCTCGTGGATACGGGACCACTGGGACATCAACTCTCTCCTTTCATCATCACCAGGGAGTGCATTACCTCCAACAATACGTGACACATCACACAGAGATTATCCAAATACTTAACCAACAATCCACGCATGGGTTTAGAATGAGAGTCACATATTGTTTGAGGGCCAAACAGGGGAGGATTTCAAGAAAACCACAGGTTTGTTCAAGGAAATGGAACTCTGATGCACAGGGGGGTAACTTTGCTTTTCATGAATATCTTTCAGCCTCTCTCCTGAGTACCAGCAGCACTTGGACTTGCTGTTTGTCAAGCACTTCTTGATGTGCAATTCAGATGGGGATTTGAAGTGTTGGTTTTGCATACCTTCTGTACTCCAGGTCTGTAAACTTTAAAGAATAAAAGAAAATCATTTCAGTATGGCTCAAGGCCGTACACAACAAATGTGATTGACTCACATTCCACATCTTACAAACCGACTGACAAGAACAGTAAGAGTTTCAGCAATTACCGTTTAAAACCTACACACATATCTGACATACACATACCTAACAGGATGCAATCAGACGGATAAATATACTTCACATTTCTAGCAGGCTCCAGATTGACTGACATTTGAGGATTGGGGCAAAACAAGGCCATATAATTGAATAAGATACAACATGAGGTCCCATCTGCATTTATAAAAACATGGACTTGTATGTCCTATACTGCCCTACCAAGCAAAATAGCAGTAAATGCTCATCGAGTGAAACTGAGAAAAATGATTTCAGAGTTTTTTTTATTGTCCAGCCAAATTAATTGTAGGAAGATCATTGGAGATGTGGAATGCTTTTCCAACAGTCTTGAAGGAGTTCCCACATATGCTGGGCACATATGCTGGGCAGCTTTTCCTTCATTCTGCGGTCCAAATATTTTTCCTGATGATAGTGCCATTAAGCACAAACTAGATGGGATGTCGTATTGCTGCAGAATGTTGTGGTAGCCATGCTGGTTAAGTGTGCCTTGCATTTGAAATAAATCCCAGACAATGTCACCAGCAAAGCACCCCCACACCATCACACCTCCTCCTCCATGTTTCACGGTGGGAACCACACATGCAGAGATCATCAGTTCACCTACTCTGCATCTCACAAAGACACAGCGATTGTTGGAACCAAAAATCTGAAATTAGGACTCATCAGACCAAAGGACAGATGTCCACCGGTCTAATGTCCATTGCTCATGTTTCTTGGCACAAGCAAGTCTCTTCTTCTTATTAGTGTCTTTTAGTCGTGGTGTCTTGCAGCAATTCGACCATGAAGGCCTGATTCACGCAGTCTCCTCTGAACAGTTGATGTTTAGATGTGTCTGTTACTTGAAATCTGTGGAGTATTTATTTGGGCTGCAATTTCTGAGGTACAGTTAACTTATCCTCGTCAGCAGAGGTAACTCTGGGTCTTCCTTTCCTTTGGGGGTCCTCAAGACAGCCAGTCTCATCATAGCGATTTGATGGTTTTTGCGACTGCACTTTCAAGTTCTTGAAATGCTCCAGATTGACTGACCTTCATGTCTTAAAGTAATGATGGTCTGTCACTTCTCTTTGCTTATTTGAGCTGTTTTTGCCATAATATGGACTTGGTTTTTTACCAAATAGGGCTATCTTCTGTATACCTCCCCTACCTTGTCACAACACAACTGATTGGCTCAAAAGCATAAAAAAGCTAAAGAAATTCCACAAATCAACTTTTAACAATGCACACAAGTTAATTCAAATTCATTCCAGGCGACTACCTCATGAAGTAGGTTGAGAGAATGCCAAGAGTGTGCAAAGCTTTTGCTTGGTAGGGCAGTATATATGTCCCAAATGGCAACATATTTCTGATATAGAAAATTGGTGGACTCTCTCTCTTTCTCTCTCTCTCAATTCAATGTTCAATTTAAGGGCCGTTATTGACATGGGAAACAAATGTTTACATTGCCAAAGCAAGCAAAATAGATAATAAACAAAAGTGAAATAAACATAAAAAATGTACAGAATATGTTATACTCACAAAGATTCCAAAATAATAAAGACATTTCAAATATCATATTATGTCTATATACAGTGTTATAATGATGTGCAAATAGTTAAAGTTCAAAAGGGAAAATAAATAAACATAAATATAGGTTGTATTTACAATGGTGTTTGTTCTTCACTGGTTGCCCTTTTCTTGCGGCAACAGGTCACAAATCTTGCTGCTGTGATTGCACACTGTGGTATTTCACCCAATAGATATGGGAGTTTATCAAAATTGGATTTGTTTTTGAATTCTCTGTGGGTCTGTTACGGCAGATGAGTGAGGAGGTGTGGAGTCAGGCGCAGAGAGCAAAAGATGTGGGAAAAAACACGCTTTAATGTCCCGGATAAATAACATGAACAAAAGTAGGAAAACAAATGAACAGAAATATAAATGGACAGCGTGAAACCCAAAATACAAACAAAATACACTCAAACAAAGAACAGACGAACAAGCCCGCACGACACAGAAGCGGGCTGAACAAACTATATATAACCCTACCCTAACAACCAAACAAGAAACAGGTGCTACCAATCAGACAAAACCAAAGGAACACAGAACAACGGATCGGTGATAGCTCGTAGACCGGCGACGACGACAGCCGAGCGCCACCCGAACAAGAAGGGGAGTCACCTTCGGTAATATTCATGACAGGGTCTGTGTAATCTGAGGGAAATATGTGGCTCCACTGTGGTCAAACATTTAGCAGGAGGTTAGGAAGTGCAGCTCAGTTTCCACCTAATTTTGTGGGCAGTGTGCACATAGCCTGTCTTCTCTTAAGAGCCAGGTCAGCCTTCGGTTGCCTTTCTCAATAGCAAGGCTTTGCTCACTGAGTCTGTGCATGCATGCATGCTCGCGCTCTCCCTCTCTGGCGCTGGAGGACTCCAGGCTGCCCTTCATTAGACACACCTGTCACCATCATTATGCCCAGATGCGCAATATTGGACTCACGAGGACTCCATATATTTATATGTGCCTGCTCCTCAGTTTGTACGCTGTGTCAGCATTGATCTCGTAATTTTTCCCATGTCCAGACGCTGTTCCTGATCTGTTTCATGTCCGTTGTTTATTAAATGTTCACTCGCTGTACCTGCTTCTCGTCTCCAGCATCGATCCTCACACAAAGATGTCCTTAATTTTGGGTCAGTCAGATTGGTAGGTTATTCTGTTTGCTCTGTTTTTTGTAAATGAATTCCAATGAGTCAAGTAATTATATTTTTGTTTGTGTTGCTGTCCTGGGGCTCTGTGGGGTCTGTTTGTGAACAGAGCCCCAGGACCAGCTTGCTTAGGTGGGCTCTTCTCCAGGTTCATTACTCTGTAGGTGATGGCTTTGTTATGGAATTTCTCGAATCACTTCCTTTTAGGTGGTTGTAGCATTTACGGGTTCTGCTCTGGTAGCATTATTTTTTTTTTTGTGATTCCAGAGCTGAGGATGATGTTAAAGAGTTTAAGTACAGCTAATTGGAATTTGTGGTCTGTATATTTTAACATTTCACTTAGGATACCATCAACACCACAGGCATTTTTGGGTTGGAGGGTTTGTATTTTGACCTTTAGTTTGTTCAATGTATTTGGAGAATGCAGTGGGTTCTGGTTTAAAGCTTCTTAGGGCTAGGCCCCTTTTTTCTCAATTTCTGCCTGAATGACGTGCCCAAAGTAAACTGCCTGTTACTCAGGCCCTGAAGCCAGGATATGCATATAATTGGTACCATTGGAATGAAAACACTTTGAAGTTTGTAGACATGTTAAAAGAATGTAGGAGTGTATAACACAATAGATATTATAGGAAAAAATCCAAAGAAAAACCAACCAGAATTATATTTTTTGAGAGATTATGCTCTTCCAATGGCAAGCATAAGGGTATACTCAATTCTAGCTCCCATGATGCAATTCCTATGGCTTCCACTGGGTGTCAGCAGTCTATGTTCAAGGAGTCAGGCTTTTAACATCCAAAATGAATAAGAAATAACAGTTTTAGTACAGGGACACAGTCTTGGAAATTAGTGTTTTCATGCGCCATGAAGACAAGACTGCTAAAATTGGCTTCCTATTGAACATACTTCTTTCTATAAGAAATATTATAGTTTGATTACATTTTAGGGTATCTGAGGAAAAGATAGCAATGTATTTTGACTTGTTGAAACAAAGTTTAGGAGTAGATTTTCGGATTCCTTTCTCTGCAAATTGAACGAGTGGATTATTCAAATTTAACAGACTTCTTGGGATATAAAGAAGGATTTTATCTAACAAAACAACACTACATGTTATAGCTGGGACCCTTTGGATTGCCAATCAGAGGAAGATTTTCAAAAAGTTAGTGAATATTTAATCACTATTTGTGAATGTATGAAACCTGTGCCGGTGGAAAAACATTTAATATCCAACATTTTTAAGGCTATTTATTTTAATTGCGTGCCCTCCAGATTTATCGGAAGTTGTTCCGCTAGCGGGACGCCTAACCCTGAGAGTTAATAGATTATTCTAATTGTTGTATTTGATCATGTTGTAACGATTGTCCTAGTAGTAGGAAGGATCGGAGGACCAATGTGCAGCATGGTATGTGTTCATGTTGCTTACTTTTAATAGAACAATTAATTAATTTAATTTTCCAATTTTCCCAGAAGTGGTTAGATTCTATGGATTTTTCAATTACATTGAGATGATTTATGACGTGCTGTTCCTTCTTTTTCCATAGTGTATTTCTGTATTGTTATAGTGCTTCACCATAGTGAAGCCATAGGCTCAGGTTTTCTGTCTCTCTATGTTTTTGGTGGATAGGTTTCTCAATTTCTTTCTTAGATTTTTGCATTCTTCATCAAACAATTAGTCAATGTTGTTAAAACCTGTTTGGGATAGGGGGCAGCATTTTCACATTCGGATGAAAAGCTACTCAGGCCCAGAAACTAATATATGCATGTTATTAGTATATTTCCACCAATTTTCTATATCAGAAATATGTTGCCATTTGGGACATATATACTGCCCTACCAAGCAAAAGCTTTGCACACTCTTGGCATTCTCTCAACCTACTTCATGAGGTAGTCGCCTGGAATGCATTTGAATTAACTTGTGTGCATTGTTAAAAGTTGATTTGTGGAATTTCTTTAGCTTTTTTATGCGTTTGAGCCAATCAGTTGTGTTGTGACAAGGTAGGGGAGGTATACAGAAGATAGCCCTATTTGGTAAAAGACCAAGTCCATATTATGGCAAAAACAGCTCAAATAAGCAAAGAGAAGTGACAGACCATCATTACTTTAAGACATGAAGGTCAGTCAATCTGGAGCATTTCAAGAACTTGAAAGTGCAGTCGCAAAAACCATCAAATCGCTATGATGAGACTGGCTGTCTTGAGGACCCCCAAAGGAAAGGAAGACCCAGAGTTACCTCTGCTGACGAGGATAAGTTAACTGTACCTCAAAAATTGCAGCCCAAATAAATACTCCACAGATTTCAAGTAACAGACACATCTAAACATCAACTGTTCAGAGGAGACTGCGTGAATCAGGCCTTCATGGTCGAATTGCTGCAAGACACCACGACTAAAAGACACTAATAAGAAGAAGAGACTTGCTTGTGCCAAGAAACATGAGCAATGGACATTAGACCGGTGGACATCTGACGGCCTAGGCCGTCATTGAAAATAAGAATTTGTTCTTAACTGACTTGCCTAGTAAAATTTCCACACTACTCTCCTTCCATCTATATAATTTCTTAATATTATTAAGTTTCTTTGGCTTTGATGCCTCATGATTGAGCAAAGCTCTGTTCATGTAGAGTGTGTTTTTTCTGGGATCTGATAGAGGTATCAGTGGACTGACAGTGAACACTCTTAAGAGACTCTGAGTTGAGGTCAGTGATAAACTAGTCTACAGTACTACTGCCAAGAGATGAGCTATATGTGTACCTAACATAGGAGTCCCCTCGATGCCTTCCATTGACTATGTACAGTTGAAATCGGATTGAAATTATTTCTACTATAGAAGCTTCTGATAGGCCAATTGACATAATTTGAGTCAATTGGAGGTGTACCTGTGGTTGTATTTCAATGCCTACCTTCAGACTCAGTGCCTCTTTGCTTGACATCATGGGAAAATCTAAAGAAATCAGCCAAGACCTCAAAAAAAATTGTATACCTCCACAAGTCTGGTTCATCCTTGGGAGCAATTTCCAAACGCCGGAAGGTACCACGTTCATCTTTACAAACAATAGTACGCAAGTATAAACACCATGGGACCACGCAGCCGTCATAGCGCTCAGGAAGGAGACGCGTTCTGTCTCCTAGAGAGGAACGTACTTTGGTGCGAAAAGTGCAAATCAATCCCAGAACAACAGCAAAGGACCTCGTGAAGATGCTGGAGGAAATGGGTACAAAAGTATCTGTATCCACAGTAAAACGAGTCTTATATCGACATAACCTGAAAGGCCACTCAGCAAGGAAGAAGCCACTGCCCCAAACAGCCATGGGTACAAAGATTGTACCTTTTGGAGAAATGTCCTCTGGTCTGATGAAACAAAAAATAAAACTGTTTGGCCATAATGACAATCTTTATGTTTGGAGGGAAAAGTCGGAGGTTTGCAAGTCGAAGAACACCATCCCAACTGTGAAGCACGGGGGTGGCAGCATCATGTTGTCGGTGTGTTTTGACTGCTGCACTTCACAAAATAGATGGCATCATGAGTATATATTGAAGCAACATCTCAAGACATCAGTCAGGAAGTTACAGCTTGGTTCCAAATTGGTCTTCCAAATTAACATTGACCCCATGCATACTTCCAAAGTTGTGGCAAAATGGCTTTTAAGGACAACAAAGTTTGACCCAAGTTAAACAATTTAAAGGCAGTGCTACCAAATACGAATGAACTGTATATAAACTTCTGACCCACTGGGAATGTGATGAAATAAATAAAAGCAGAAATAAATCAATCTCTCAACTATTATTTTGACATTTCACATTCTTAAAGTAAAGTGGTGATCCTAACTGACCTAAGAAAGGGAATTTTTCCTGGTATTAAATGTCAGGAATGGTGTAAAACTGAGTTTATGTCACGTTCTGACCTTTATTTCCTGTGTTTTGTATTTAGTTAGTATGGTCAGGGCGTGAGTTGGGTGGGCAGTCTATGTTTGTTTTTCTAGGTTTTGGGAATTTCTATGTTTCGGCCTAGTATGGTTCTCAATCAGAGGCAGGTGTCATTGGTTGTCTCTGATTGAGAATCATACTTAGGTAGCCTGGATTTCACTGTGTGTTTGTGGGTGATTGTTCCTGTCTCTGTCTTTGTACCAGATAGGACTGTTTTGAGTTTGCACATTTCTTGTTTTTGTTAGTTTGTTCATGTGAAGTGATTTATTAAAGCATGAATCAAAACAACCACGCTGCGCTTTGGTCCGCCTCTCGTTCAGATGAAGAAAACCATTACAGTTTAAATGTAGTTGGCTAAGGTGTATGTAATCTTCCGACTCCAGCTGTACATACACAGCGTCCGACAGAGCTGCAGGATGTGTGACCCGTTTTTGTTGGTTATGTGGTCGTAGTTGTGTCTAGGGGGGCATATGGGGGAGGGAATGTTGGCACTAAGTATTTGTCCCCCTGTGTGCTGAGGGTGTCAGGCTCAGGCCTAGTTCTGGCATTTAGGTCACCATAGACTAGTACATGTCCCTGGGCCTGGAAATTGTAGATTTCCCCCTCTAGGATGGAGAAGCTGTCATCATTAAAGTATGGGGATTCTATTGGGGGGATATAGCTAGCACACATGAGGACATTTTTCTCTGTTGAGATCATTTCCTTATTCATTTCTAGCCAGATGTAAAATGTTCCTGTTTTGATTCATTTAATAGATTGGGTTAGGTCTGCTTTGTGCCAAATTAGCATACCCCCTGAGTCTCTTCCCTGTTTCAGATCTGATAGTTTGGTGGATGGAACTACCAGCTCTCTGTAACCTAGAGGGTAACCAGAGGGTCCGTCTCCTAAATACCATGTTCCTTGTAGGATGACAATTTCTGTATTTCCAATTTATTTGAAGAAGTCTGGGTTCCTGCTCTTTAGGCGTCTGTTGGTGTCTGTTGCTCTGTTGCTCCTGTGTGAGGTACTGGGGCTACGGTTGAGGGTGACGTCCTTCAGTGTCCTGGCAAAAGTTGTGATGCCTGCCTTGTAGAGGTGGACCTGGTCGTAAAGGCTGTTCAAGTCCAGGTGGAGTATTGGGCCAGGTAGACATTAGGTTCTGAGGCACATTCTCGCGAAATGCTTGCACTCACTCGCTGTATGGTGGCAAGGTGAAAGTCCTTTCGTGGTAGCAGGGTGGAGATAACCCCTTTTGTGTTGGGGAAAGTGGAAGAAGCTTTTTCAGTCACTCCCTTCAGTGCTGTGACCATCCTTTCCTGCTGGGCCCCCAGGTCATTTGTGCCCGTGTGAATTATGATGTGGCTGGGGGACCCTAGTCTGTCCTCTGATAACAGCTCCAGGGCACGCCTAGTGTTTGGGCACCAGAGCTTAGCCACCTTGTGTTTGGGAAAAAGTTTTTCCTCTCTCTCCTTCCATCCCTTCTCCCCTGTTTATGCATTGATCTTTCGTTTCCTTCTCTGTGTATTGTAGTCAGTCAATATCATAGAGAGTGACATTGGCAGTGTCTTACCATCTCATTACACATTTCATCTCGCTCACTCACCCTCCTCTCTCTTTGTCTCACTCTTTTTCTCTCCCTTTCTCCATTTCTCTCTCTCGCTTGCTCTCGCTCGCTCGCTCGCTCCCAATCAGCTTAAATAGCCTCGCCCCCTCCCTCCCTTTCCAAGCCCGGCTCAGATACTTTGGCCCCTGTCTCTGTGCTCCTCTCCAGTCCCTTTTATGCTCCTGCCACCAGCGGTTACACACTGCTTCCATTACGGTCCATCAGCCACATGTCCACTGTCACAGTATCACACACACCCAGTTGTTCTACTGTTAATGCCATGAGTATGTCTGAAGTGTATTATTGTTACCTGCTTATCAAAACATGTTGGTGGTATATGGGGAAATAAAACAGAATATAAACACTACTGTATTTTAGCAGGGCTGTGTCTGTGTGGCCCACAATTTGAGCCTCCCATAGGTTGAAACATTGGTTTAGCCTGACAATATAACACAACCGACTACAGACAGCATAGATCCCTCGGTGGTACACTTCCTATTTTTATACAACAGAATTACCTCTAATTTTATGGAAGGAAAACATTGGAAATTTGGGGTTCATAAGATGACAGAATATCAGAGGTGACTTGAGAGCGATAGATCTAGATTTCTGTTTGATAATTGAATTTCAATTTGTCTTGACAAATATATTGCCAATTAGAAAGAAAAACTATGTACAAAATGAACATTTCCATTGCAGATGTCACACACTAAACGATATCATAACCGCCATCGATAAAAGACAGCCGTCTTCATCGACCTTGCCAAGGCTTTCGACTCTGTCAATCACCATATTCCTATCGGCAGACTCAGTAGCCTCGGTTTTTTCGGATGACTGCATTGCCTGGTTCACCAATTACTTTGCAGACAGAGTTCAGTGTGTCAAATCGGAGGGCATGCTGTCCGGTCCTCTGGCAGTCTCTATGAGGTTGCCACAGGGTTCAATCCTTGGGCCGATTCTTTTCTCTGTATATATCAATGATGTTTCTCTTGCTGCGGGTGATTCCCTGATCCACCTCTACGCAGACGAAACCATTCTATATACTTCCGGCCCGTTCTTGGACACTGCTATCTAACCTCCAAACGAGCTTCAATGCCATACAACACTCCTTCTGTGGCCTCCAACTGCTCTTAAACGCTAGTAAAACCAAATGCATGCTTTTCAACCGTTCGCTGCCTGCACCCGCACGCCTGACCAGCAACACCACCCTGGATGGTTCCGACCTTGAATATGTGGACATCTATAAGTACCTAGGTGTCTGGCTAGACTGTAAACTCTCCTTCCAGACTCATATCAAACATCTCCAATCAAAAATCAAATCAAGAGTCGGCTTTCTATTACGCAACAAAACCTCCTTCACTCACGCCGCCAAACTTACCCTAGTAAAACTGACTATCCTACCGATCCTCAACTTCGGCGATGTCATCTACAAAATTGCTTCCAACACTCTACTCAGCAAACTGGATGCAGTTTATCACAGTGCCATCCGTTTTGTCACTAAAGCACCTTATACCACCCACCACTGCGACTTGTATGCTCTAGTCGGCTGGCCCTCGCTACATATTAGTCTCCAGACCCAATGGCTCCAGGTCATCTACAAGTCCATGCTAGGTAAAGCTCCGCCTTATCTCAGTTCACACCCATCCGTAGCACGCGCTCCAGCAGGTGTATCTCACTGATCATCCCTAAAGCCAGCACCTCATTTGGCCGCCTTTCGTTCCAGTTCTCTGCTGCCTGTGACTGGAACGAATTGCAAAAATCGCTGAAGTTGGAGACTTTTATCTCCCTCACCAACTTCAAACATCTGCTATCTGAGCAGCTAACCGATCGCTGCAGCTGTACATAGTCTATCGGTAAATAGCCCACCCATTTTTACCTACCTCATCCCCATACTGTTTTTATGTATTTACTTTTCTGCTCTTTTGCACACCAATATCTCTACCTGTACATTTACATTTACATTTAAGTCATTTAGCAGACGCTCTTATCCAGAGCGACTTACAAATTGGTGCATTCACCTTATGACATCCAGTGGAACAGCCACTTTACAATAGTGCATCTAAATCTTTTAAGGGGGGTGAGAAGGATTACTTTATCCCATCCTAGGTATTCCTTAAAGAGGTGGGGTTTCAGGTGTCTCCGGAAGGTGGTCGTTGACTCCGCTGTCCTGGCGTCGTGAGGGAGTTTGTTCCACCATTGGGGGGCCAGAGCAGCGAACAGTTTTGACTGGGCTGAGCGGGAACTGTACTTCCTCAGTGGTAGGGAAGCGAGCAGGCCAGTACATGACCATCTGATCATTTATCACTCCAGTGTTAATCTGCAAAATTGTAATCATTCGCCTACCTCCTCATGCCTTTTGCACACAATGTATATAGACTCTCTTTTTTTTCCTACTGTGTTATTGACTTGTTAATTGTTTACTCCATGTGTAACTCTGTGTTGTCTGTTCACACTGCTATGCTTTATCTTGGCCAGGTCACAGTTGCAAATGAGAACTTGTTCTCAACTAGCCTACCTGGTTAAATAAAGGTGAAATAAAAAATAAAAATAAAAACATAACATTCCTGTGGCAGAGGGTAGACACATTAAAAACAAGCTGCTCCATAAGTTCTGACTGTGTTTTGCATCCCAAATGCCACCCTATTCCATACGTAGTGCACTAATTTTGACCAAAGCCCTATTGGCCCTGGTCAAAAGTAGGGCTACATGGGAAATGGGGCATTATTTGGGATGCAGACAGATTCAGTGTCCCGAGGATCCACATCACACATCTCTACAAAGACATGATGGTAAGGGCAACAGAGGAATGTGAATTAGATCATAGCCGGGGCCCTGCATGGAAGTTTCATCAGTAATGTCTTCAATAAAAACTACCATTAGAAACATGAACACAAGCGTGAACACACACACACACACACACACACACACACACACACACACACACACACACACACACACACACACACACACACACACACACACACACACACACACACACACACACACACACACACACACTACCCAGATGGCCTCCACAAAACTGTACAAAATTACCATGTCATAGGGCAATTCACCCATACAAGGGAGATAATTTATTTCTTCTTCTTTATAGGCAGCCCTCTGAAACGCAACGTTTTCCCTTGCCGTACCACACTGGCCCAAGTCTTTGTCAAGAGGTCAGGTTTAAAAGAAAATAGAGAAATAGAAAAATGAAGCACAAATCAAATTGCATTTTCTGGGTTGAGGGACTTGAATTGCTCTAAGGGAAGTTTCTGAAATACTAATTTAATCTTCCATGGAGGTACATATAATTCACTGGTCCTCACTCCCTGACTCACTCTGTCCACAGGAATAATTCTCAAAAGTACCCACTTCCTCTATAATTTGTTGAAGAGATAGAAAAAAAACAGCAACAGTTGAAGTTTCTGGAATCAAGACTTGCTGAGTTCGATCTCTAAGAAATAAAATGTTCCATCTTTTTATTTGCATTCTGGGAAAAACATTAATGCCGCTTAACTCACCTTGTTACACTTCATTATATATTAAAGAGTTCCTAACCTAAAGCCTGTTTTGGTTTAGACTAAACATGCTTTCTCATTCCAATTCCCTCTGCTTTTCTGGTGGGAGTAAAAAAAAATATTTTATAGGATTTTTTTTGTATTATTTGATTTCAACAATGTTTTGCTTATACTAAATGCCCACAAAACCCAGTGAAGCAAATGTACTGGTTTGTCTTTCCGGGACACATTTGACTTGCAGTTCACACTGTCCATGTCCGAACACCCATAGTAGTGTACAAAATAGTGTCACGTTTTATAGTTTGTGAAATTTCAAAGATAGTCCCCCAAATGTGTCATCTAATACGCTAGACTAGATCAAACGGCGAAATGAGCATGTAGTTGAAGAATGTAATACGATGGTATGGGTATGGTCATGGCCACTGAGTAAATGCATGAGAACTATGCCGTGCCACTATTTTATTTCTCTGAAACAAATGCTCCACAAGTAAGTAAACATTTTGAAAATGCCCTCAAATCTCCCCAGTAGGTCATTGTCAGTGTTATCTAATGCAATACATTTCCCTGGGTACTTTTACTCCTCTAACACTCAGACTCACACACTCACGTCTGGTATCTTCTCCTCTGGCTAGGGAGACATGGAGAGATATGTTATGGGGGTGTTTGCCAGAGGGGTCCCCCCCTATCATTTTATTTCTAAACTGATGAGGAGGGGACTTTAATTCTCAGGGTGATTCCATGTAAGATTACCTGCACTGATCCCAGGCCGCGTCACAATCGGCACCTTATTCTCAAGGTTGTGTACTATATAGGAAATGGGGTCCCTTTTGGGATGCATTTTGTATAATTTCTTCATGGGAGTGCAGTGCCAAGGCGTTTGAACTGATGGAGAGGAACTACTTTTTGCTTAGTCTCTTAAATATAAATTCCACAGAATACAATAAAAATGTATAAATAATTTAGTCATGAGAATTCTTAAACATTCACAAACGAAATACGGAGGCTTTTCAGGCCAATTCAGTTTCAGTGATGTGGTCAAGAGCATTATGTCATTCAAATCAAATCACATTTTAATGGTCACCTCCACATGGTTACCAGATGTTATTGCGAGTGTAGCGAAATGCTTGTGCTTCTAGTTCCAACAGTGCAGCGATATCTAACATGTAATCTAACAATTCCACAACAACTACCTAATACACACAAATCTATTGTAAGTAAAACAATGGAATAAGAACATATACATATATGGATGAGCAATGACAGAAACATTCAGTCAGTCATTCAGAAAGAAAGAGTGTAAGTGAGAGACTTGTAGTTTATACTTGGTTGAGTCGTGCCACAATTAAAGTCCACCTCTGGAGTGCCTTCGATTTTCTTTAGACACCAGAGTGTATGTGAGTGTATGCTTCGGCTGCTAATAGTACCAAGCCTTCAATCTTGGATTGACATGTTTTTCAATATATTACAAAAGGGCTGCAGTGTCAAGATAATGGAGATTAGCCAGGCCTGCTCAGAGGACCATGACATGGTAGCAGCAGCATCCTGTGAATAGCCCAGACTCCGGAGGCCCGTCTTTTCATTCCTACAACACTGTCTGGAGTTATGGATCTCACATTAACTACCCACCTAGAATGACTATACTGTACGTACAAACTCAATTGGGATTATTCACACAGCATTTTTGGCTATTTCATTTGTGACTTGCTAAAATTACTGAAATGCTTCCAAAAACCTGCTTTAAAGTATGTCTTAGTCTAACTTCATGATATGCAAATGTGGAAAGAGAATTGATTTCGAAGGTATTGTGAATGTAACAGGACCGAGAGTGAGTGAGACAGACTCAATTTGAAGGTAAATCTCAACAGACTTTTTCCCCCCAGTTTTACAAAATATAGTCTCTGTCCTCCACAACTACAACAAGACATAACTCACGTTACCACAGATAAGACAAGGCCATAATTCACTGCTATTTTTTTTTTTTACAATACTCCCTGTAACTGTGCCTCTCCCATAGATAGTTCATATACCTGCCCCCCAGAGCCCCTGGAGCAGTGGAGTCTTCTGCTGAAGCCATTGATGGATGAGTGACATTATTTTTATCCGTGTAACAAAATCTGCACATAATCTGGCTGCTGTCTCAGGTCCGTATCCTCAGTTAACTAAACAAAAAAATATATCCATGTCATGTCTCATACATGCTCTCTCTATTTATCAGGTGAAATCAAAGGTGAAACGTCATTTACTGGATTAAATATATACCGATCCGGCAGCAGACACGTGCATCAATCATGTCTCATACTAGGGGTAATGTAGTTTAGCTAATGTTTCCAGCGGTGAAACCACTCTGATCTAATTTCCTACAGCCCTCTACCTAAGCTTGTGCTATTGGATAATTTATACATTTAGGACAATATAGATATATTGAGAGGGAAAATACAGGTAACTGCAAAAATAATGGAAACACTTGAGTAAATGAGAGATACAAAGTATTTTGAAAGCAGATTACTCCACACAGGTGTGGTTCCTGAGTTAGTTACGCAATTAACCATCCCATCATGCTTAGGGTCATGTATAGAAATTCTGGGCAGACCATTATTTTGGCCATTATTTTGGATATCATGGCTATGCCTCCATAGGATGACAATGCCCCCATCCACAGGGCATGAATGGTCACTGAATGGTTTGATGAGCATAAAAACGATGTAAACCATATGCCATGGCCGTCTCAGTCACCAGATCACTACCCAAATGAACACTTATTGGAGATTTTAGAGCGGCGCCTGAGACAGACAGTGGGGCAAAAAAGTATTTTGTCAGCCACCAATTGTGCAAGTTCTCCCACTTAAAAAGATGAGAGAGGCCTGTAATTTTAATCATAGGTACACATCAACTATGACAGACAAAATGAGAAAAAAAAAATCCTGAAAATCACATTGTAGGATTTTTTATGAATTAATTTGCAAATTATGGTGGAAAATAAGTATTTGGTCATCGACAAACAAGCAAGATTTCTGGCTCTCACAAACCTGTAACTTCTTCTTTAAGAGGCTCCTCTGTCCTCCACTCGTTACCTGTATTACCTGTTACCTGTATTAACGGAACCTGTTTGAACTTGTTATCAGTATAACAATGTTCCATGATCTCGCCATCACGGTTGACAACTCCATTGTGTCCTCCTCCCAGAGCGCTAAGAACCTTGGCGTGATCCTGGACAACACCCTGTCGTTCTCAACTAACATCAAGGCGGTGTCCCGTTCCTGTAGGTTCATGCTCTACAACATCCGCAGAGTACGACCCTGCCTCACACAGGAAGCGGCGCAGGTCCTAATCCAGGCACTTGTCATCTCCCGTCTTGATTACTGCAACTCGCTGTTGGCTGGGCTCCCTGCCTGTGCCATTAAACCCCTACAACTCATCCAGAACGCCGCAGCCCGTCTGGTGTTCAACCTTCCCAAGTTCTCTCACGTCACCCCGCTCCTCCGCTCTCTCCACTGGCTTCCAGTTGAAGCTCGCATCCGCTACAAGACCATGGTGCTTGCCTACGGAGCTGTGAGGGGAACGGCACCTCAGTACCTCCAGGCTCTGATCAGGCCCTACACCCAAACAAGGGCACTGCGTTCATCCACCTCTGGCCTGCTCGCCTCCCTACCACTGAGGAAGTACAGTTCCCGCTCAGCCCAGTCAAAACTGTTCGCTGCTCTGGCCCCCAATGGTGGAACAAACCCCCTCACGACGCCAGGACAGCGGAGTCAATCACCACCTTCCGGAGACACCTGAAACCCCACCTCTTCAAGGAATACCTAGGATAGGGTAAGTAATCCTTCTCACCCCCCTAAAAGATTTAGATGCACTATTGTAAAGTGGCTGTTCCACTGGATGTCATAAGGTGTATGCACCAATTTGTAAGTCGCTCTGGATAAGAGCGTCTGCTAAATGACTTAAATGTAAATGTAAATGTAAATGGATCGAGTGTAGGTTTTTTCAGAAGGGGTGCAACTCTCGCTCTCTTGAAGACGGAAGGGGCGTAGCCAGCGGTCAGGGATGAGTTGATGAGCGAGGTGAGGTAAGGGAGAAGGTCTCCTGAAATGGTCTGGAGAAGAGGGAGGGGATAGGGTCGAGCGGGCAGGTTGTTGGGCGGCCGGCCGTCACAAGACGCGAGATTTCATCTGGAGAGAGAGGGAGAAAGAGGTCAGAGCACAGGGTAGGGCAGTGTGAGCAGAACCAGCGGTGTCGTTTGACTTAGCAAACGAGGATCGGATGTCGTCGACCTTCTTTTCAAAATGGTTGACGAAGTCATCTGCAGAGAGGGAGGAGGGGGATTCAGGAGGGAGGAGAAGGTGGCAAAGAGCTTCCTAGGGTTAGAGGCAGATGCTTGGAATTTAGAGTGGTAGAAAGTGGCTTTAGCAGCAGAGACAGAGGAGGAAAATGTAGAGAGGAGGGAGCGAAAGGATGCCAGGTCCACAGGGAGGCGAGTTTTCCTCCATTTCCGCTCGGCCGCCCGGAGCCCTGTTCTGTGAGCTCGCAATGAGTCGTCGAGCCACGGAGCGGGAGGGAGGACCGAGCCGGCCTGGAAGATAGGGTACATAGAGAGTCAAAGGATGCAGAAAGGGAGGAGAGGAGGGTTGAGGAGGCAGAATCAGGAGGTTGGAGAAGGTTTGAGCAGAGGGAAGAGATGATAGGATGGAAGAGGAGAGAGTAGCGGGGGAGAGAGAGCGAAGGTTGGGACGGCGCGATACCATCCGAGTAGGGGCAGTGTGGGAAGTGTTGGATGAGAGCGAGAGGGAAAAGGATACAAGGTAGTGGTCGGAGACTTGGAGGGGAGTTGCAATGAGGTTAGTGGAAGAACAGCATCTAGTAAAGATGAGGTCGAGCGTATTGCCTGCCTTGTGAGTAGGGGGAAGGTGAGAGGGTGAGGTCAAAAGAGGAAAGGAGTGGAAAGAAGGAGGCAGAGAGGAATGAGTCAAAGGTAGACGTGGGGAGGTTAAAGTCGCCCAGAACTGTGAGAGGTGAGCCGTCCTCAGGAAAGGAGCTTATCAAGACATCAAGCTCATTGATGAACTCACCGAGGGACCTGGAGGGCGATAAATGATAAGGATGTTAAGCTTGAAAAGGCTGGTAACTGTGACAGCATGAAATTCAAAGGAGGCGATAGACAGATGGGTAAGGGGAGAAGAGAATGACCACTTGGGAGAGATGAGGATCCCGGTGCCACCACCCCGCTGACCAGAAGCTCTCGGGGTGTGCGAGAACACGTGGGCGGACGAAGAGAGAGCAGTAGGAGTAGCAGTGTTATCTGTGGTGATCCATGTTTCCGTCAGTGCCAAGAAGTCGAGGACTGGAGGGAGGCATAGGCTGAGATGAACTCTGCCTTGTTGGCCGCAGATCGGCAGTTCCAGAGGCTACCGGAGACCTGGAACTCCACGTGGGTCGTGCGCGCTGGGACCACCAGATTAGGGTGGCCGCGGCCACGCGGTGTGGAGCGTTTGTATGGTCTGTGCAGAGAGGAGATAACAGGGATAGACAGACACATAGTTGACAGGCTACAGAAGAGGCTACGCTAATGCAAGGAGATTGGAATGACAAGTGGACTACACGTCTCGAATGTTCAGAAAGTTAAGCTTACGTAGCAAGAATCTTATTGACTAAAATGATTAAAATGATACAGTACTGCTGAAGTAGGCTAGCTGGCAGTGGCTGCGTTGTTGACTTTGTAGGCTAGCTGGCAGTGGCTGCGTTGTTAACACTACACTAATCAAGTCGTTCCGTTGAGTGTAATAGTTTCTACAGTGCTGCTATTCGGGGCTAGCTGGCTAGCTAGCAGTGTTGATTACGTTACGTTGCGTTAAAAGAACGACAATAGCTGGCTAGCTAACCTAGAAAATCGCTCTAGACTACACAATTATCTTTGATACACAGACGGCTATGTAGCTAGCTATGTAGCTAGCTACGATCAAACAAATCAAACCGTTGTGCTGTAATGAAATGAAATGAAAATGTGATACTACCTGTGGAGCGAAGCGGAATGCGACCAGGTTGTTGAGTGCGGAAGTTCTATTCAGTAGACGTTGGCTAGCTGTTGGCTAGCTAGCAGTGTCTCCTACGTTAAGGACGACAAATAGCTGGCTAGCTAACCTCGGTAAATTAAGATAATCACTCTAAGACTACACGCTCTAAACTACACAATTATCTTGGATACGAAGACAGCAAAGACAACTATGTAGCTAGCTAACACTACACTAATCATGTCGTTCAGTTGAGTGTAATAGTTTCTACAGTGCTGCTATTCGGTAGACGGTGGACGTTTGCTAGCTGGCCAGCTGCTGGGCAGATAGCAGTGTAGACTACGTTAGGACGACGAAATACGAAGTTGCAATAGAAGTGCTGACTGTTTCACTTCGTTGTCCTCTTTCTTTTCCTTTTTCTTCTGTCCTTCTTTTGTCCTTATTTTGTCTTCCTTTCTTCTGTTAACTAGATATTTTTGTTGTTATTCTTTGTAAGCTAGCTAGCTTCTTCCAGGAGAGTCCCTAGCAACTGCTTAGCAACAAGTAAACAATTCTGCTAGCAATTCAGCTAGCTAAGATAACTGTACAATTTTATGAAAAATAGTTAATTTTTCAAAAGCCTGTCTTTTTTGGTTTGTTCCTTGTTTTGTCTTCTATTGAGTCTTGCAGTTTTCTCTTGATTTTTTCGATGTACTTCACTCTAAAAAACCATTTAAATCTCAATATATACAGGAGCTAATTTTTCAGCAGCTGCTCAATTTAGAACTCCGGTACATTTTAGACCACTGATAATCTCCCTCGATCTGGGGCTCCACGCAAGATTTCACCCCGTGTGGTCAAAATGATCACAAGAACAGTGAGCAAAAATCCCAGAACCACACGGGGGGACCTAGTGAATGACCTGCAGAGAGCTGGGACCAAAGTAACAAAGCCTACCATCAGTAACACACTACGCCGCCAGGGACTCAAATCCTGCAGTGCCAGACGTGTCCCCCTGCTTAAGCCAGTACATGTCCAGCCACATCTGAAGTTTGCTAGAGAGCATTTGGATGATCCAGAAGAAGATTGGGAGAATGTCATATGGTCAGATGAAACCAAAATAGAACTGTTTGGTAAAAACTCAACTCGTCATGTTTGGAGGACAAAGAATGCTGAGTTGCATCCAAAGAACACTATACCTACTGTGAAGCATGGGGGTGGAAACATCATGCTTTGGGGCTGTTTTTCTGCAAAGGGACCAGGACGACTGATCCGTGTAAAGGAAAGAATGTATCATGAGATTTTGAGTGAAAACCTCCTTCCATCAGCAAGGGCATTGAATATGAAACGTGGCTGGGTCTTTCAGCATGACAATGATCCCAAACACACCGCCCGGGCAACGAAGGAGTGGCTTTGTAAGATGCATTTCAAGGTCCTGGAGTGGCCTAGTCAGTCTCCAGATCTGAACCCCATAGAAAATCTTTGGAGGGAGTTGAAAGTCCGTGTTGCCCAGCAACAGCCCCAAAATATCACTGCTCTAGAGGAGATCTGCATGGAGGAATGGGCCAAAATACCAGCAAAAGTGTGTGAAAACCTTGTGAAGACTTACAGAAAACGTTTGACCTCTGTCATTGCCAACAAAGGGTATATAACAAAGTATTGAGATAAACTTTTGTTATTTACCAAATACTTATTTTCCACCATAATTTGCAAATAAAAGCATTAAATATCCTACAATGTGATTTTCTGGATTTTTTTTCTAATTTTGTCTGTCATAGTTGAAGTGTACCTATGATGAAAATTACAGGCCTCTCTCATCTTTTTAAGTGGGAGAATGTGCACAATTGGTGGCTGACTAAATACTTTTTTGCCCCATTGTAATTGTCCACCCCCATCAACAAAACATAAATTAATGGAATTTCTTGTGGAAGAATGGTGTTCCATCCCTCCAATAGAGTTTGAGACTTAAGAACCTATTCTAAGGTGCATCGAAGCTGTTCTCACTGGAACTAAGGGGCCTAGCCTGAACCATGAAAAACAGCCCCAGACCATAATCCCTCCCTCATAATCTTTACAGTTGGTACTATGCATTCTGGCAGGTAGCTTTCTCCTGGCATCCGCCAAACCCAGATTCAATCCATTGGACTGCTAGATGGTGAAGCGTGATTCATCACTCCATAAAATGCATTTCCACTGCTCCAGAGCCTAATGGCAGCAAGCACTACATAACTCTTGGCATTGCGCATGGTGATCTTAGGGTTGTGTGCAGCTGCTCGGCCACGGAAACACATTTCATGAAGCTCCCAACTAACAGTTTTTGTGCTGACATTGCTTCCAGAGACAGTTTGGATTTCAGAAGTGAGAATTGTAACCGAGGACAGACTATTTTTACGAGCTACGCACTTAAGAACTCAGCGGCCGGTTCTGTGAGCTTGTGTTGCCTGCCACTTTGCAACTGAGCATTTGTTGCTCCTAGAAGTTTACACTTCACAATAACAGCACTTACAGTTGACCCCGGCAGCTCTAGCAGGGCAGAAATTTGACAAACTGACTTTTTGGAAAGGTGGCATCCTATAACGGTGCCACGTTGACAGTCACTGAGTTCTTCAGTAAGGCCATTCTACTGCCAATGTTTGTCTATAGAGTTTGAATCGCTGTGTGCTTGATTGTATACACCTGTCAGCAACGGGTGTGGCTGAATTAGCCGAATCCACAAATTTGAAGGGGTGTCGACATCATTTTGTATATATAGTGTATATGACATTAGACAGACATGATATCACCATGCATATTGGGAGTTCCCAATTCGTCAGGATGAATGCAAAGATGCTATCTTTATACAAATCTCTGAATTCGCTTTTTTAGATCACCCTTGATGAGCTAGGCTATTTGAGATGTCCCAATACATGTGGATCTGTCACGACTTCCGCCGAAGTTGGTCGCTCTCCTTGTTCAGGCGGCGTTTGGCAGTCGACGTCACCAGCTTTCTAGTCACCACCGATCCATGTTTAATTTTTGTTTTGTTTTGTCTTCATTATACTCACCTGGTTTCCATTCCATAATCAGTGTTCCTTATTTAACCCTCTGGCTTCCCCTTTTGTTTTGTGCGTGATTGTTTTGGTCAACTGGTTCCGTGTACGTGATCTGGACTGTTTATGTTTATCCTTGTTGGATTATTGTTGAATTTGAGTAAATATCGTGGCTTCACACATACCTGAGTCCTGCGATGGACTCCGCCTTATTGCATTCACCTAGAACATTGACCGGATCCTAACACTGAACAAACCCAAATCAGACTAATTTGAGAAAAATATTGTTCCCTTTCCAAAGAGAGGGGTTCTACCAAATAAAACATGATCCACCAAGAGGTTGAGATAGAGATAAAGCATTCCGATTAATATTAAATCCTCTGTAAATTAGCTGGGGATGTATAATTGAAGAGGCCATGTGGAACATCAGGCAGGCTGAGAGCAGACACACTAATGAGGAAAGGAAGAGAGGTAGCTGATGTCACAGGAGTTGTCATCTGAAGAAGAGGAATCGGACCAAAGCGCAGTGTGGTAAGTGTTCATGCTTTTTATTGAAACTGAACACTATAACAAAATAACGAAACCGAAACAGTCCTGTCAGGTGCAGAAAACACTAAACAGAAAATAACTACCCACAAAAACCATATGGGAAAAAGCTACCTAAGTATGGTTCCCAATCAGAGACAATGATAGACAGCTGTCCCTGATTGAGAACCACACCCGGCCAAAACAAAGCAATACAAAAACATAGAAAAGAGAACATAGAATTCCCACCCAAATCACACCCTGACCAAACCAAAATAGAGACAGAAAAAGCTCTAAGGTCGTGACAGTACCCCCAAAGGTGCGGACTCCGGCTGCAAAACCTGAACCTATAGGGGAGGGTATGGGTGGGCATTTATCTGTGGTGGCGACTCTGAGGAGTGACGTAGACCCCGCTCCACCTCTGGCTAGGGCCACTTAGGTGGAGCCTCTAGAGCGGGGACTCTCGCCGCCGACCCCGGACTGGGGACCCTCATTGCGGGCCCCGGACTGGGCACCCTCGTTGCGGGCCCCGGACTGGGCACCCTCGTTGCGGGCCCCGGACTGGGCACCCTTGTTGGGGGCTCCGGACTGGAGGGCGTCGCTGGAGGCTCGGGACTGAAGGGCGCCTCTGGAGGCTCCGGACTGGAGGGCAACACTGGTGGCTCCTGACTGGAGAGCATCACTGGAAGCTCCGGATTGGAGAGTGTTACTGGAATCTCCGGATTGGAGGGCTCCTCTGGAGGCTCCGGACTGGAGAGCGACACTGGAGGCTCCGGACTGGAGAGCATCGCTGGAAGCTCCGGACTGGAGGGCATCGCTGGAGGGTCCGGACTGGAGGGTGACTCTGGAGAGAGGAGACGCAGAGACAGCCTG
This sequence comes from Oncorhynchus keta, assembly GCF_023373465.1. Classification (NCBI taxonomy): domain Eukaryota; kingdom Metazoa; phylum Chordata; class Actinopteri; order Salmoniformes; family Salmonidae; genus Oncorhynchus; species Oncorhynchus keta. The sequence continues at coordinate 36,160,816 of NC_068424.1, forward strand.
GTGCGTGGAGCTGCCACAGGGCCCACCAGGCTGGGGAGACCTTCAGGAGGCCTGGTGCGTAGAGGAGGCACCGGATAAACCGGGCTGTGGGGGAGCACTGGAGCTCTGGTGCACAGCTTTGGCACCACTACTCCAGGCTGAATGCTCACTTTAGCCCGGCACGGGGGGAGCGCAGGCATAGGACGAACTGAACAGTCCCAGCGCACTGGAGACACAGTGCGCAGAGCCGGCGCAGGACACCCTGGCCGAACGGAACACCGGAGATCAAGCACGCTGAGCTGCCACAATCCACCCTGGCTAGATGCCCACTCTCGCATGGCACTTGCGGGGGGCTGGCATATAGCCTTAAGCTTCACGGTTTGTTTTGATATTGTTTATTGTTTTGTTGGCGACATCTACTATTAAAAGTATGTACTATTGTTTTGTTGGCGACATCTACTATTAAAAGTATGTACGCTCACCACGCTACACCTTGGTCCAGTTCTTTCTTCAACAGCCATGATAGCTGGGGACACAACCTCTGGGCTGCGCCTCAATGGTCTTTTGTAGCTTCCTCCTAGGGTTGCAGCATTTCCAGGAGGTTTTTCCAGAAATCCCAGTTGTACAATTCCTGGAATAGGAGAGAATAACAAGAAATTTTCCAAACAGGAATTCTGAAAAACTGGGTCATTTTTTTACTTATTTTTTAGGTGTTTTGCAAACCTTCTCACTGGCCTGCATCTTAGGTCTTCAGTGGATTCTGGGGCGGCAGGGGAGCCGAGTGGTTAGAGCGTTGGACTAGTAACCGGAAGGTTGTAAGTTCAAATCCCTGAGCTGACAAGGTAGAAATCTGTCGTTCTTCTCAAAAACATCAAAGGGAAGAGAGTAGAGCATTGGAGGCTGAGAAAAATGGAAGTGGGGTGAGGACACGAGGAACTGAGAAAGGACTTTTGAGATTCACCCAATGTCTCCCACATATCTACTGCATGTACTCTGGACAGCCTGACACACAGAACAGCAAAGCACAGCTTGCAACCGTAAATACACAGCAGCACAGCATAGTACAGCGAGTCCAAACATAGTTTCTTATCCACAGAGTATGCCCATAGCACTACTCATGTTTCCACAATATTGGCAGATACCTGCTGTGAATAACATAGTAGAGTACAGGAGTGTACAGCTGTAGGGGTATCTGACCCCTTGGACATATTATGGACAGGCAAGGAGATGTGAGAGGGTTAGAGATCAGGAGGTCTGACTCACACACCATGATCTGTACATTACAAGTGTGCTTTTGGAGTGTGGACTGTGTATGTGTGTCTCTGCATGCAACCACGCATGTCTGTGCATGCTAGGCATGTATGTGTGCTGTTGGTGCAGCAGGCAGGGGAATGAGAAGGAGAGTGGGTGGAAGGCTAGTTGTGTGTGTGTGTGTGCATGTGTGCGTGTGTGTGTGTAATTACCTCCTCTGTCTCAGCAGCGCTGGTCTTGTCTCATTACTGTCATGGTGGGGTGTCCGCGATGCCACTAAGCAGCAGGGCGTCTCTCTACCACTCTGCTGCTTTGCTCCCTCCTCATCCTCCCTCAGTCAGCTCATTCCAGATCCAAGGCGATATTCGACATTCGTCCAGATAACCACGTCTGGTGATGACTCCAAAAAGTAAGCTGCAAGCTCTGGCTCCGAGGGGCGTGTGTTCAATCCTAGTGCTAGGAACTCGTTTTTTGTTTACTTTTGTTTATACCCTATCCCAAACCGTAACCCTTATCTTAACCTTTCATGATTAATGCCTAAATGTAACTGTATAAATTTGACGCCTATCCCCCTGTGGATATCATTTGAATAGTCGAAACCATGAGATCTGGTTGCCTCCCTGCCAGTCTCTGATCTGGAGACACCTATCCCTTTTTAAGTGCACTACTCTTGACCACAGCCCGGCTATAGTCAATAGCAGTGCACTATGTAGGGAATAGGGTGCCATTTGGGAAGCAGGCACAAGCACAAAGGTGGCCAGTCATAAACAAGCTACCCCCCTCCCACACCCCCCACACCCAGTTGTGCTAATGCTAACACCCGAAGACGAAATAGCTAATGGGCAGTCCCTGTCCACATCCGTTTGCATTACTGATGGTTTCAGCAGCAAGTTCACTTTGCCTTATCTATTAGGCTCTTCTTTTTTCCGAGCGTTTATGTGACTTCCCCACTCCCTAGATGCTATCCCTGTGTGTTTGTGTGTGTGTGTCATGAGCTATTCTCCTCAGTTAAGGAGTCGTTATCTTGATAATATCGACACCAATTTGAGAAACATTTTCATGGCCAGACGGTAACAAATAGAGTGGTTCTTTATCCGGAACACTGGTGCAGGTCAGAATCTCTGGACGGATTCTGTAGGGAAGATTTAGAAACTATTCTGGAGTGTTCTCAAACTGAACTGTGCCAAAGGGTGGGTGAGAGAGAATTAGACTCCAAGGCCCTGTTAGTTATATTCTCCCCTCAGTAACACATCTGGCATCACTGGGCTGGGCTTGTGGAGGTGTCTGCAGTCACTCAGTGGTAATTGCTAATGGTAATTACTGACCTTTTCCATGAACCAGGAGACATATACAAATAAATGACTGGTAAGGTTAGCCGGTTGGCCAGGCAATTTCCACCCCATACTATCACCACACCATCCCTGTCTTTTCTCTAATATACCGGAGGGGCCCTGCCTGCAGATCAGATAGTCTGCAATTTGGAGCTGTATTATGTCCAACGGCTGGGCCCATTACCCCAACAGACTACTGGGATCTGTGTGACTCTATTGTCCTTCTCATAGGTGTGTGCCCGTGTGTGTGTGTGAGAGAGAGTTAGAGAGAGAGAGAGATGTGGCTAATCTAATCCCTCCAGCCCTAGCGATCTCTCTCTCCCTCATTTGCCCCACAGCCCCGGATGTGTGCTATAGCTTCCAGACCCATTAGTAACTCCTAAAGAGGGCTGTGTGTGTGTGTGTTCGTTCCAAATGGCACCCTATTCCCTACATAGTGCACTACTTTTGACCAGGGCCCATAGGGTTCTGGTCAAAAGTGGTGCGCTTTGTAGGGAATAGGGTGTCTTTTGCCAAGTACACTGTGTCTCTCCTCTGGTGGTCCTTCGGTAATCTGGTAGCTACCTGCTCTACTCAGTTCTGTTGTCCCCACAGCTCAGCTCCATCTGGTGTGGCTGAAGACTCTAATCTGCATGAACGGTTCCCACCTGTTTAATCTAATTTCTAACAGCATATCATCTGTGCAACGAGAGGCAAAAATACTCTAGATCACCTTTACTCGACACACATAAATGCATACAAAGCTCTCCCTTCGCCTTCCATTTAGCAAAACTAACCATAACTCTATCCTCCTTATTCCTGATTACATGCAAAAACTCAAACAGGAAGTACCAGTGACACACTCAATACGGAAGTGATCTGATGAAGCGGATGCTAAACTACAGGACTGTTTCAATAGCACCAACTGGAATATGTTCTGGGAGTCATCCGATAACATTGAGGAGTTTACCACATCAGTCACCGGCCTCATTAATAAGTGCATTGACGACATCTTCCCCACAGTGACAGTACGCATATATCCTAACCAGAAGCCATGGATTACAGGCAATATCCGCATTGAATTAAAGGCGAGAGCTGTAGTTTTCAAGGAGTGAGACACTATTCTGGACGCTTACAAGAAATCCCGCTAAGAAATCCCGCTAAGCCATCAAACAGTCGACACATTAATACAGGACTAAGGTTGATGCATATACACTGACATGCGTTGGATCTAGCAGGGCTTGAAAACTATCACGGATTACAAAGGGAAACCCAGCTGTGAGCTGGTGTCAGAGCTCAGGCTATTGAGAACATCATTATTCAATAAAATAGCATGATCAACAGTATCAAAAGTTTTTGCCATGTCCACAAACAAAGCAGCACCTTTCATTTCAGCAAAGACAAGATCATTAAGAACTAAAGTGGTTGCTGTAATAGTGCTATGCCCAGGCCTAAACCCTGATTGGTTAATACACAAAATACATTTCTCAGATAAAAAATTGAAAAGTAGTACATTTACCAAGGATTCAAGAATCTTAGATAGACAAGGAAGTCTTGAAATGGGATGATAATTATTAGGATAACTACTATTCCCACCCTTATGGAGGGGCAGCCCAAGAGCTGATTTCCATACTTTGGGAATATTTCCTGATATAAATGTTGCATTTATAAATGTGGGTAATTGACCCAACAATGATGGGTGCTGCACACTTGCGCAGACCAGAATCCAACTGGTCGGCACCTATGGATTTCTTGTTGTCTTTTGCTCGCAAAGGACTTATTTTTCTGTTAAAGGCCTAAAAGAAAAGCTTTGACTGCAAGTTTCCCCTATCAGCTTCCAGCCCAATATCATTGTGTATAGGCTAGTGATTAAATGCATAGATGTTTTTCTATAATGAGGCCAGTGTCTGAATTCATTTGATGTGGCAGAGAGGAGGACATAGAACCCTTCAGGGATTTTCCATTTCTCCAGAATTTAGCTGGGTTCCCATTACAATCCGAACGAGCAGTTACATAATAATCCGATTTAGCCTTTCTGATTTGCTTGACCCAAGCATCATCTCTTCTATTAATTACTTCAGATTATTCCGGAGTGTACCAGGCATTCAATTGACCTTTAACCCTTAATTTTTTGAAGGGTGCATGATTATCCACAATAGTATTGAAGACATCTGCAAAAAGGCTCAAAGCTAAATCGGGTTCAGGGATAGCTGAAATACAATCAAGGTCACAAAAATAAAGATAATGTAAGAAAAAAACCTGTTCACTGAAGTTTTTAAAGTTCCTCTTTGTGATGACACGAGGGTTTGATTTTGTACACAAACAACTGGACAATAGTTACTAATGTCTTCCGCGAAGATACCAGTAGAAACATATTTCTTTGATCTTATTTTAACCAATACACCAGTCAGAGTTGACTTTGAAGGATCTTTAGGGTTAGGCAGTGTAGGATTAGTCACCAGCTGGGATAGGTTTAGATCGTGTCTTTTAGAATATCCGAAGCCTGCATTTTCCAATCATAATTTAGGTCACCCAGGATAATAGTTTATGATTTCATAAAAGAAGACAACAAACTAAATGGTTACGTATATCCGCGAGTGCACAAAGGTTAGATTACATTAGATTGCATAGAACTGCACCATTTGGTCTATCCCTAATACAGTAGCAATAGAGGAAGGAGTAGATATTGAAATTACTTTTCCAAGGTTAGCACCATAGGGCCTGAGGCCGCAGCCAATGTCAATATGAGGAACTCTGAGTAACCAATGATGGAATGTCAAAAACAGACTTACATGGGCTTTTGGTTGCTATTGCATAAGGCCAAGCAAGTTCCCTGCCAACCAGGACCTCTATATCAGGCAGTGTCAGATGAAGGCCCTAAAAATGGTCAGAATCCAGCCAACCAAGTCATAGACTGTTCTGCTACCGCGCGGCAAGTGGTGCCGATGCACCAGATCTGCCATAAGAATGCTAAACAGTTAGTCTGGGTAGCTATTGGTGAACTATTTAACTATCTGCATTGCCCCGTATTGTACTAACTCTTTTGACTCATCACATACACTGCTGCTACTGTTTATTATATATCCTCTTACATAGTCACTTTACCCTTACCTATATGTTCATACTGAATACGACTAATGCCTACAACAAATACTTGGGTGGTGCTCAGAGTCACTTTGATACAAGGGTGATTGATGACATGGGACCTTTCACATATCCTCTTGAGAGTCATCAGCTTCTTTGTATCCAAGCACTATTTGCTTTGCGAGAAAGACAGAAACACTATTACACATTCATTGGCAATCGTTGTATAATGGTTCTGGTATGAGACAAGCAGGTGTCCACATACTTATGGCCCAGTAGTGTACCAACTCACTTACCTCATAGCCTGCAAATCAACTCTTTACTGGTATCCCATTTATGTAGCCAAGTTTTTTTTACTCATTATTCATTTATTATTTTTCTATTTCTACCTTTATTTAACTAGGCAAGTCAATTAGGAACAAATTCTTAACTTCAATGACAGCCTAGGAATAATGGGTTAACTGCCTTGTTCAGGGGTAGAATGACAGATTTTTACCTTGTCAGCTCAGAGATTTGATCTTGCAAACTTTTGGTTACGAGTCCAACGCTCTAACCACTAGGCTACCTGCCTCCCCATTGTTGGGAAGGGCCCATAAGTAAGCATTTCACTGTTAGTCTACACCTATTGTTTATGAAGCATGTGACACATAACATTTTATTTGGATTGCATTGATAAAGATGAGTCCTTTTATTATTAGATTGATCCTTTTATTCTCTGTTCCCAAGGCACTAGACGACCCGTTCTTATAGACTTTAGTCGTACCCTCATCCTTCTCCTCCTCTGTTCTTCTGGTGATGTAGAGGTTAACCCAGGCCCTGTGTGTCCCCAGGCATTCTCATTTGTTGACTTCTGCAAACACAAAAGTCTTGGGTTCATGGATGTTAACATCAGAAGCCTCCTCCCTAAATGTGCTTTATTCACCGCTTTAGCATACTCCGCCAACCCTGATATCCTGTCTGAATCCTGGCTTAGGAAGGCCACCAAAAATTCCCGAAATTTCCATCCCCAATTACAACATTTTCTGTCAAAATAGAACTGCTAAAGGGGGCGGAATTGCAATCTACTGTAGAGATAGCCTGCAGAGTTCTGTCATACTATCCAGCTCTATGCCCAAACAGTTCAAGCTTCTACTTTTAAAGATCCATCTCTCCAGAAATAAATCTCTCACTGTTGCAATTTGTTTTAGACCCCCCTCAGCTCCCACCTGTGCCCTGGACACCATATGTGAATTAATTGCCACCCATCTATAGTTCATACTGTTAGGTTACTTAAACCTTAAGCCCGGGGGTGGCTTAAACGGGGATATGCGTAACACAATTTTAAGCTAGATGCCCTCAAACGCACACAAATTATTGAGGAACCACCAGGTACAACCCCAAATCCGTAAACACGGACACCCTCATAGATATCAGCCTGACCAACTTGCCCACCAAATACACCTCTGCTGTTTTCAACCAGGATCTCAGCGATCACTGCCTCATTGCCTGTGTCCGTTATTGGTCCGCGGTCAAACGATCACCCTCATCACTGTCAAACACTCCCTAAAACACTACTGCGAGCAGGCATTTCTAATTAACCTGGCCCGGGTATCCTGGAAGAATTTTGACCTCATCCTGTTAGTAGAGGATGCCTGGTTGCTCTTTAAAAGTGCTTCCCGCACAATCTTAAATAAGCATACCTCTTTCAAAAAATGTAGAACTAAGAACAGATATAGCCCTTGGTTCACTCCAGACTTGACTGCCCTTGATCTGCACAAAAACATCCTGTGGCGTACTCCAATAGCATTGAATTGTCCCCGCCATATGCAACTTTTCAGGGAAGACAGGAACCGATATACACAGTCAGTTAGGAAAGCAATGGCTAGATTTTTCAAACAGAAATGTGCATCCTGCAGCACTAATTACAAAAAGTTTTGGGACACTATAAAGTCCATGGAGAATAAGAGCATCTCCTATCACCAGTAATACATCCACGATAATCGAGAATTTCAATCAGCATTTCTCTATGGCTGGCCATGCTTTCCACCTGGCTACCCCAACCCCAGCCAACAGCTCTGCAGCAACTGTCGCTCTTGCTGTGGATGAATCTTTGATCCACCTCTACGCAGACGACATCATACATCTGGCCTTTCTTTGGACACTGTGTTAACAAACCTCCAAACAAGCTTCAACGCCATACAACACTCCTTCCGTGGCCTCCAATTAAAACAAAATGCATGCTCTTCAAGTGATCGCTGCTCGCACCCGCACGCCTGACTAGCATCACTACTCTGGACGGTTCTGACTTAGAATATGTGGCCAACTATAAATACCTCGGTGTCTGACTACACTGTAAACTCTCCTTCTGTAAACTCTCCTTCCAGACTCATATTAAACTCCACTTCCAGTCTGAATGACTGCCTGTAGCTCAGGCCCTGAAGCCAGGATATGCATATAATTGGTACCATTGGAAAGAAAACACTTTGCAGTTTAGGGAAATTATAAATGATAATGTAGGAGAATATAACAAAATAGGTATGGTAGGAGAAAATCCAAATTAAAACCAACCAGATTTTATTTTTTGACAGACCATCCTCTTAGAAATGCAAGAGAAGGGTCATATTGGGAATTAGCTCCCTGGATGCAATTCCTATGGCTCTCACCGGCTGTCAGCAGTCTATGTTCAAGGTTTCAGGCTTGTAAAAACACTAATAAGAAATATCAGTCTTGGAAATTTGTGTTTGTGTGCGCCATGAAGACATTAAGCACCTGCTAAAATCGGTTTCTTATTGAACATAGTTCTTTCTGAAATAAATATTATAGTTTGATTACATTTTAGGGTATATGAGGAGTAAATAGAAATGTATTTTGACTTGTTGAAACAAAGGTTATGGGTAGATTTTCGGATTCCTTTCTCTGAAGGTTGAACGAGTGGATTACTCAAATCGATGGCGCCAACTAAACAGACTTTTTGGGATACAAAGAAGGATTTTATCTAACAAAACGACACTACATGTTATAGCTGGGACCCTTCGAATGACAAATCAGAGGAAGATTTTCAAAAAGTAAATTCATATTTAATCGTTGAAAAATATTTTGATGTGGGGTGCCGTTCTCAAACAATTGCATGGCATGTTTTTGCTGTAATAGGTACTGTACATCGGACATTGCAGTTAGATTAACAAGAATTTAAGCTTTCTGCCGATATAAGACACTTCTGTCTGTCTTTTATCTGGTTAAATAAAAAAAATGTTCATTGGCGTAGCATAGGCTTTTGAATGCATGGAATTGGTTGGAAATAACCAAACTTGAGTAACTGCATTGTGATACAACCTCCCCCCACTGTCCAACACCCACCCCCTCAGTAGAGGTAGCTAGTTTACTCGTAGAAACTTGAGTAGTCAATAATATAATATGACATTTTTTATTTATTTTTTTATTTCACCTTTATTTAACCAGGTAGGCTAGTTGAGAACAAGTTCTCATTTGCAACTGCGACCTGGCCAAGATAAAGCATAGCAGTGTGAACAGACAACACAGAGTTACACATGGAGTAAACAATTAGCAAGTCAATAACACAGTAGAAAAAAATGGGCAGTCTATATACAATGTGTGCAAAAGGCATGAGGAGGTAGGCGAATAATACAATTTTGCAGATTAACACTGGAGTGATAAATGATCAGATGGTCATGTACAGGTAGAGATATTGGTGTGCAAAAGAGCAGAAAAGTAAATAAATAAAAACAGTATAAAAACAGTATGGGAATGAGGTAGGTGAAAATGGATGAGCTATTTACCTATAGACTATGTACAGCTGCAGCTGTACATACTTCATTAGAAGCACCCAGACTGGAGGAGTGTAGCTGTGTGATTTGTGAGGGGACCCAAGTCTTCCTTAATTAGGCTGTGGGTCCTTTCTTCGGCACATTTCACAGTCTAATAAAGCATGGAGGGGCTGTGAAATATGGTGCAGTGTTGTGTGGCATGAGTGTGTGGCACTGGCAGGCATTTGTGTGTGGAGTGCATTCGGCACGCGTCCAGCTTCTGATTTTACAGGCATGTGCGTTAATACATGTTGGTTAGAACAGGGTTCTCGAGAGCCGTGCTCACACACGCACACACATAAAATAGCCCCGGCTTATCCCCTAGACTAATTAGCCAAACGCTCTCCACTCCATGATTACGTCCCAGATGGCACCCTATATCCTACATTTACCGTATAGGAAATAGGGCTGCCATTTGGGACGCAGGTGTGTTTTTCAGATCACCAGTCAGCGGGACGAGGTCCAAGCTATCTCAGCCACTGAAATTATTGTCAAATTATTTTAATCCATCTCCCGATGCACACTAATGTAATTGCTTTTTGATTAATTGCGCTGGTGGTAAAAAACAAATGGAACTTGGTGGTTGTTGTTGTGCCTTTTGTCAGATTACAGTCCGATGATATTCATCAATGTTAATCTCTAGTTGGAAATATTTCCTTCCATTTTGACCAATAAGGAAGGATTTAGCCAGAAATCGACATAATGGATAGACTGCTGCAACTGTAAAGTCCTCTTTCTAACCTTGGTTTGGAACATTCCCAACGTTCTCCAATATAATAGCTTTTGTTCTCTCTCTCTCCATACACTCAGTCAAAACATTTCCAAAATCCTTTCGATAAATCCATCCCGCTCTTTATTCTGAGGTTAGAAAACTCAATTTAAAATGTTTTATATAAATGAATATATCGAAAATGTATGCAAATAGCTTGTATCGACTAAAATAACGAATCATAGATCACAACTCTTTGGAAATGGTAGAGAGTTAGTGTTAGTTTGACTGACTAGCAGGCCCGAGAGGGGGTCTTACTAAAATTGGCAAAAAGCCTGTGAAATACATTTGCTTTGATGACTAACTTTACTCGTAGACGGAATAATTTTGCCTTTCAAATGCACTGAGGAGCACTTGGCTCTGTGCGGCTGCAAGACAGACTCCTGCAGGCAGAGCGTCGTGACAGTCAGCCCTACATAGGGGCCTGTCTCCGGCTCCGCCTGGCTCTCACAGGGAGGTTGTCGGTCTTTGTGAGGGGAAGGGGAGAGACTGCAGTAGGGGTGAGACTACAGCCAGGCTTAGAAGAATACACTTAAAGGAAAGGTAATTGCTTGGCTTTCCTCTGGCCCTAAGGGAAAATGGAGTGAGAGACAGGGAGTGAGTGAGAGACAGGGAGTGAGAGACATCAGCGCCACAGGTAACTTCCACAAAGCTGTGAACAAGCTGAAAGGCAAGGCAAGAAGGGCCTTCAATGACACCAAAAGGAACATACAAGTTGACATACCAATTAGGATCTGGCTAAAAATGATTGAATCGGTTATAGAACCCTTCATGGTTGTGCTGTCTGGGGTCCGCTCACCAACCAATAATTCACAAAATGGGACAAACAGCTAATTGAGACTCTGCATGCAGAATTCTTCAAAAATATTCTCTGTGTACAATGTAAAACACAAAATAATGCATGTAGAGCAGAATTAGGCCGATACCGGCTAATTATCCAAATCCATAAAAGAGAAATTAAATTCTACAGCCACCTAAAAGGAAGCAAATCCCAAACCGTCCATAACAAAGCCATCACCTACAGAGAGATGAACCTGGAGAAGAGTCCCCTGAGCAAGCTGGTCTAGGGGCTCTGTTCACAAACACAAACAGACCCCACAGAGCCCCAGGACAGCAACACAATTAGAACCAACCAAATCAAGAGAAAACAAGAAGATAATTGCTTGACAGGTTGGAAAGAATTAACAAAAAAACAGAGCAAACAAGAATGCTATTATTACCCTAAACAGAGAGTATACAGTGGCAGAATACATGTACCTGACCACTGTGACTGAACCACACTTAAGGAAAGCTTTCAGTATGTTCAGACTCAATGAGCATAGCCTTGCTATTGAGAAAGGCAGCCGTAGGCAGACCAGGATCTCAAAAGAAGACAGACTATGTGCACACTGCCCACAAAACGAGGTGGAAACTGAGCTCCACTTCCTAACTAACCTCTTGTCAAATTAATGACCATATTAGAGACATATATTTCCCTCAGATTACACAGATACACAAAGAATTCGAAAACAAATCCAATTTTGATAAAGTCCCATATCTATTACGTGAAATACCACAGTGTGCAATCCAGCAGCAAGATTTGTGACCTGTTGCCACAGAAAAGTGCAACCAGTGAAGAACAAATAAATACAACCTATATTTATGTTTATTTCATTTCCCTTTGTACTTAAAGCCCCTTAAATTGAAATTTATTGAGCGAGAGAGAGCGAGAGCGAGAGAAAGACTAGAGGGATATTGAGAGACTGGAGGGATAGAGAGAGAGAGACTATTGAAGCTGTCATCCTTGCACTGACAGCTGACACTTGGCACAGTGTCCAAGGTGAGGAGAAGACATGCCACAGTAAACTGAAGTCTCTAGAGAAACAACACTTTTTTGTTGTCAGTGTTCTATCCTCTGTGGTTGCGGTTGAGTGGTTTTTAAATGTCACCCTTCTATAATGCATGTAAATGACTTTGACCCTGTTGGAGTAAAATTACAGTGCACATATCCCTTTTTCTTCAAAGCTTCTGAGGCCAAATCAAAAATGCCATAGATTCAAATACATCAGGACTGTATAGACATACGGCATAGATTGTAAACAATTTGGTTCCATACGCTGCACCTAAAACAGATGACTGTGATTATGTTTGTATGGAAAGGTTATACCTCGCCCTAGTTGTGATCTAAGCTCAGATTCACTTTCGCACTAATAAATACCTTGGCAACAGGTGATAGACATATGGAGCCCAACAGCAGGCTCAACTCAACGTAAAGTGAAAAACATGCAAATAATTGTGTTTTGTGACCGAATCATATGGTCATCATTGCAAACATATTGTTTGTAGCTAGGCTCTCCCCAAGTCACGTTAAAAACTGATTTTAATCAGTGACACTTCCAGATATATAGACAGACAGCAAGATGAGTGGCATGTAGCTGAGGAGAGAGGAATGCAGACAAGAGGGGATTTGAGACCCTGTCTTCCCTCCACCTCCTTCCTCTGTGACTGTTAGCTTCTTGTCTAAAGTTTGACATCACACAGCAGAGCACCTCAAGACACTCATTACCTACTACTAATTCAAACACTATTCCACTTAGGTGTATTGAAAGATGAACTGATGTGTATTGCTTCAGGACTGAATACGCTCCTATATATTTGACTGGATATATCCACTGCCCTTCATACATATCCTTGAGCGTCTATTTCCCAAATAACTCCCTACTGCTTTTGACTAGGGCTTCATAGGTCTCTGGTCAGAAGTAGTGCACTACATAGGGAATAGGGGACCATTTGGGAAGCAGGCCCAGTCTGTCCATGAAAACGCAAATGAGTAGTTCTTTTACACCTTCTTTTGCCTCTTAGCCATTGCAAAGCATCCACTGTGCTTGATTAGAATTTCATGCAGGGTTTGCAAATGTGTTTATATTTAACTTCTGAATAGATAACTTGCAGAGACAGTCCATTGGCAGCAGTGGTCAAAAACAAAAAGGTAGGCAGATGTTTCTCGAGTCTAGCAGAAATCTCAGTGAGAATTGCCGGTAGCAATATAGCCCTAGACCCCTGAGAAGTGAAATGTGAGGAAACCATGGTAATTTCAGAGTTTTGAATCATATTTAATCTTATTTGAGAAGCCAAATGCGTCAGGGATGCAATAAAGTTTGAGGGATAAGCGGCGATGAGTTTCTCTAATAGGAGGAATAAAAAAAAAGACCACTTTCTGGAGTCTCCTCAGACAATTCATTAAGTCAATGAGAAAAGACATCAACAAGAAAAGAGGAGAAGAAAGAAAATAAAGAGAGGACTGTGTACATGGCGTAACATATTATGGTATTGCCATTGTGAGGATGAGAGGACTGTGTACATGGCGTAACATATTATGGTATTGTAATTGTGAGGATGAGAGGACTGTGTACATGGCGTACCATATTATGGTGTTGCCATTGTGAGGATGAGAGGACTGTGTACATGGCGTACCATATTATGGTATTGTAATTGTGAGGATGAGAGGACTGTGTACATGGCGTAACATATTGTGGTATTGCCATTGTGAGGATGAGAGGACTGTGTACATGGCGTACCATATTATGGTATTGTAATTGTGAGGATGAGAGGACTGTGTACATGGCGTAACATATTATGGTATTGTAATTGTGAGGATGAGAGGACTGTGTACATGGCGTAACATATTATGGTATTGTAATTGTGAGGAGGAGAGGACTGTGTACATGGCGTACCATATTATGGTATTGTTATTGTGAGGATGAGAGGACTGTGTTCATGGCGTAACATATTATGGTATTGTCATTGTGAGGATGAGAGGACTGTGTACATGGCGTAACATATTATGGTATTGTCATTGTGAGGAGGAGAGGACTGTGTACATGGCGTAACATATTATGGTATTGTCATTGTGAGGATGAGAGGACTGTGTACATGGCGTAACATATTATGGTATTGTTATTGTGAGGAGGAGAGGACTGTGTTCATGGCGTAACATATTATGGTATTGTTATTGTGAGGATGAGAGGACTGTGTTCATGGCGTAACATATTATGGTATTGTCATTGTGAGGATGAGAGGACTGTGTACATGGCGTAACATATTATGGTATTGTTATTGTGAGGAGGAGAGGACTGTGTTCATGGCGTAACATATTATGGTATTGTTATTGTGAGGATGAGAGGACTGTGTTCATGGCGTAACATATTATGGTATTGTCATTGTGAGGATGAGAGGACTGTGTACATGGCGTAACATATTATGGTATTGTCATTGTGAGGAGGAGAGGACTGTGTACATGGCGTAACATATTATGGTATTGTCATTGTGAGGATGAGAGGACTGTGTACATGGCGTAACATATTATGGTGTTGACATTGTGAGGAGGAGAGGACTGTGTACATGGCGTAACATATTATGGTATTGTTATTGTGAGGAGGAGAGGACTGTGTACATGGCGTAACATATTATGGTATTGTCATTGTGAGGAGGAGAGGACTGTGTACATGGCGTAACATATTATGGTATTGTCATTGTGAGGAGGAGAGGACTGTGTACATGGCGTAACATATTATGGTATTGTCATTGTGAGGATGAGAGGACTGTGTACATGGCGTAACATATTATGGTATTGTCATTGTGAGGATGAGAGGACTGTGTTAAAGGCGTAACATATTATGGTATTGTCATTGTGAGGAGGAGAGGACTGTGTACATGGCGTAACATATTATGGTATTGTAATTGTGAGGAGGAGAGGACTGTGTTCAAGGCGTAACATATTATGGTATTGTCATTGTGAGGAGGAGAGGACTGTGTACATGGCGTAACATATTATGGTGTTGACATTGTGAGGATGAGAGGACTGTGTACATGACGTAACATATTATGGTATTGTCATTGTGAGGATGAGAGGACTGTGTACATGGCGTACCATATTATGGTATTGCCATTGTGAGGATGAGAGGACTGTGTACATGGCGTAACATATTATGGTATTGTAATTGTGAGGATGAGAGGACTGTGTACATGGCGTAACATATTATGGTATTGCCATTGTGAGGATGAGAGGACTGTGTACATGGCGTACCATATTATGGTATTGTCATTGTGAGGATGAGAGGACTGTGTACATGGCGTAACATATTATGGTATTGTCATTGTGAGGATGAGAGGACTGTGTACATGGCGTAACATATTATGGTATTGTCATTGTGAGGATGAGAGGACTGTGTACATGGCGTAACATATTATGGTATTGTCATTGTGAGGATGAGAGGACTGTGTTCATGGCGTAACATATTATGGTATTGTCATTGTGAGGATGAGAGGACTGTGTACATGGCGTAACATATTATGGTATTGTCATTGTGAGGAGGAGAGGACTGTGTACATGGCGTAACATATTATGGTATTGTCATTGTGAGGATGAGAGGACTGTGTACATGGCGTAACATATTATGGTGTTGACATTGTGAGGAGGAGAGGACTGTGTACATGGCGTAACATATTATGGTATTGTCATTGTGAGGAGGAGAGGACTGTGTACATGGCGTAACATATTATGGTATTGTCATTGTGAGGAGGAGAGGACTGTGTACATGGCGTACCATATTATGGTATTGTCATTGTGAGGAGGAGAGGACTGTGTACATGGCGTAACATATTATGGTATTGTTATTGTGAGGAGGAGAGGACTGTGTACATGGCGTAACATATTATGGTATTGTTATTGTGAGGAGGAGAGGACTGTGTACATGGCGTAACATATTATGGTATTGTCATTGTGAGGAGGAGAGGACTGTGTACATGGCGTAACATATTATGGTATTGTCATTGTGAGGAGGAGAGGACTGTGTACATGGCGTAACATATTATGGTATTGTCATTGTGAGGATGAGAGGACTGTGTACATGGCGTAACATATTATGGTATTGTCATTGTGAGGATGAGAGGACTGTGTTCAAGGCGTAACATATTATGGTATTGTCATTGTGAGGAGGAGAGGACTGTGTACATGGCGTAACATATTATGGTGTTGACATTGTGAGGATGAGAGGACTGTGTACATGACGTAACATATTATGGTATTGTCATTGTGAGGATGAGAGGACTGTGTACATGGCGTACCATATTATGGTATTGTTATTGTGAGGAGGAGAGGACTGTGTACATGGCGTAACATATTATGGTATTGTAATTGTGAGGATGAGAGGACTGTGTACATGGCGTAACATATTATGGTATTGTCATTGTGAGGATGAGAGGACTGTGTACATGGCGTACCATATTATGGTATTGTCATTGTGAGGATGAGAGGACTGTGTACATGATGTAACATATTATGGTATTGTCATTGTGAGGAGGAGAGGACTCTGTACATGGCGTAACATATTATGGTATTGTCATTGTGAGGATGAGAGGACTGTGTACATGGCGTAACATATTATGGTATTGTCATTGTGAGGATGAGAGGACTGTGTACATGGCATACCATATTATGGTATTGTCATTGTGAGGATGAGAGGACTGTGTACATGGCGTACCATATTATGGTATTGTCATTGTGAGGAGGAGAGGACTGTGTACATGGCGTAACATATTATGGTATTGTCATTGTAAGGATGAGAGGACTGTGTACATGACGTAACATATTATGGTATTGTCATTGTAAGGATGAGAGGACTGTGTACATGGCGTAACATATTATGGTATTGTCATTGTGAGGATGAGAGGACTGTGCACATGGCGTAATATATTATGGTATTGTCATTGTGAGGAGGAGAGGACTGTGTACATGGCGTAACATATTATGGTATTGTTATTGTGAGGATGAGAGGACTGTGTTCATGGCGTAACATATTATGGTATTGTTATTGTGAGGATGAGAGGACTGTGTACATGGCGTAACATATTATGGTATTGTCATTGTGAGGATGAGAGGACTGTGTACATGGCGTAACATATTATGGTATTGTCATTGTGAGGATGAGAGGACTGTGTACATGGCGTAACATATTATGGTATTGTCATTGTGAGGATGAGAGGACTGTGTACATGGCGTAACATATTATGGTATTGTCATTGTGAGGATGAGAGGACTGTGTACATGGCGTAACATATTATTGTATTGTCATTGTGAGGATGAGAGGACTGTGTACATGGCGTAACATATTATGGTATTGTTATTGTGAGGATGAGAGGACTGTGTACATGGCGTAACATATTATTGTATTGTTATTGTGAAGAGGAGAGTACTACAATCACATACAAAATTATTGGCACCATTGATAAATATGAGCAAAATAAATATTGTGTAAAATGTACTGTACAATGCAAATGCTGATCTATAGTGTATGCTAAAAAAATATATTTTTTACAAATACAATTGCTCTGTGAAAGAGGTTTTGTTTAACAATTACTAATCAATCCTCAAAGGTGGGGTGAAAATTATAGCCACTCCTGTTTTCAATACCTCACTTTGGAGGATAACAGCACTGAGCCTTTTTCTGAAATGTTTTATGAGATTGGAGAACACATTGGGAGGGACTATTCCTCCATACAGATTCTTTCCAGATCCTTGATATCCTTCGCCCTGCGCTTATGGACTGCCCTCTTCAATTCACATTCACTTGATGCCAAGTTTCAGCTCCCTGGCAGAGTCAACCGGATAAAGTTAAAGATGCTGTTTCATAAAAGGTTTTCAACCGTGGATAAATAACGTAGCTATACCTCCTCTCAAGATGCCAAATGTATGGATGGATGTATGGACACAGCTTCAGAGAGAGTACCAATAATGGAAGGCAATTTAGAGGGACAAAGATGTACAGAACAATTGGAAAACTCTCTGTCTCTGCATCATGTGTTTTGGGTGTTTTTATTGTACAAGCAGCAGCAGGCAGCACATTACTATAAAGGAATACAAGGAATAAGGCAGAGAAATGTGTCAGATGTTTTGTCCTGGAAGCCAGTGAAGTCATCATTCCTCACCTCCGCTCTGTGTGCTTTCATAACTGAAAGACCACTCAGCTATTTGCTAAAGTGCCTTGCTCACTATTCCATTTGAGTGTGTGACTTATTCCAGTTTATTTTCTTTATCTTTTCAGTGATTGTTACCTTCCTCTCCTTTTCCCCCCTCTGCTTCGTTCCCTTGCCTTACCATCCATCTATTTTGTTGACGCATCATCACACATTTCCTAAATGATGTTGAAATGACTTAAGATGCTTTTAAAACACCTCAGATTGCAGTGGGAGCTGCAGTGTAACTACACTGCATGCTCCCATTGACGGGTGTGTTTGGGCGTTAGTAAAATTATGCCCCTATTTGCCCTATTTGCTTCCAATGATTTTTCAACCCGGTACCAGGTTACCTTCAGGAAAGTCTCGCAACACTTGGGGGGCAAAATGGCAGTGGTGGGCCATCAGGGCCAGCAAGGCCTTCTCTGCTGGCCTAAACATCATCAGAATGTAATATTTTTTAAAATATATTTTCCCACAAATATATATTAAATTATTCCCCAGAGTAAGAGTTACACTCTTCATTTCATAGCGTTCCTCTTGGTTGCACTGCTTCCAGCCCCAGGTTGAGATTTGGAGGGCTGGTCTTTATGTTAGATCTTTTATCCAATCATATTCAGCCATCATTTTTATTCATTTTACCTTTATTTAACCAGGCAAGTCAGTTAAGAACTAATTCTTATTTTCAATGACGGCCTAGGAACAGCGGGTGAACTGCCTGTTCAGGGGCAGAACGACAGATTTGTACCTTGTCAGCTCGGGGGTTTGAACTTGCAACCTTCCGGTTACTAGTCCAACGCTCTAACCACAAGGCTACCCTGCCGCCCCATGCGTTGCCAGGGGTCTAAAATCTGACCTCAGGCCTTCAGAATCAACAGTGCCAGCGCTTGTAGCTTAAAGTGAATGGAAATTAAAATTTAGTGTCAACCAATCAGCTTTAGAGTTGGCTATTGTACGCCTGCTGGCTGGCTCCAGTGTTACACAGGAGCCAGCTAGCAGGCGTATTGCGTGTACGTCTTTTGATTGGATTACCAATATTGAGAGGCAGGTCCTATATGGGCAGGTCTCAGAACTAGGAAACTGAAATTGATCAACGAATTAATTCGCGTACTACTAAGCTGTTTTTTCAACCCACAATGGCGGAAGGAGAAGATATCGATTTGGTCGTGGATATAATTCTAACGCCATTCTCAAGACAAACTTTTCAAGAAAAGTTAGACATTGTCAGGAGAGGTCGCCCGACGCCGACGCTACAAAGCCTGTCACAGGCGGGAAAGGGGTTCATTCGCCACTTTCAGCTATGTATGACTCACAGGCTCCGAGAAGCACTGCAAACTGTACTGCTGGGAATGCCTATTATTTGCAAGTGATCGATTTGGTGTTTGGAGCCACACTGGCTTTGCAAACCTGAGTTGTCCAACCAAGGCAGAAACGAGACACCAAAGTACGGCTGGGCACTTACAAGCAATGGTGCTTTTGAAAACTTTTGGGGACACCCGAGTGGATCTACAGCTCAACGAACAAGCGCGCAGGGCAACGAAGCTGCACAATGAAAAGGTATTGTACTCTTCCCCTGCACTTCTCTGAATAAAAATAAATGTATAGTGTCTAGAGCCACGGCATCATAATGATGCTAATAAGAGGTGGATTAATTCGGGTGGGACTGTGTAGGACTTCACTGAAGGCCCAGGCCCCAGAACCACGGCACGCTACTGCAAAACGGAGAACATCATCGTGATCGTAGAAGTCTATTCTTTCCAGAGAGCTGTCATATTAGTGTGTAGCTCTAACCATTCAGACGCTACAGACGTCGTGAGAAGATCAATTTTCAGGATGTTTCCTGGTCTGACAAACACCTCTGTAAGCTCTGCCACCTTTCACTGCAGATGCGGAATGCTGACATAGTTCGATTGAGACGTGGATTAGAGACGCAGCCCGTGCACAAAAGCCTATCTCTAGTGTGTGTCAATTAAACCTAGGGGAAATGTAAATCTATAGCACAGGAAAACAGATGAATTCTGTTGTAACAAAGCAACATGATCTGGCTCTAATTGGCCCTAACACAATAGTTATTGATAATTTAGACAGTTGGTAAATTTGATAGCCATGGAGGTTAATGGGATAACTTAGCTGTTGACTCTAACATGAATTGCAGTGATTCTACCTCATGCTGAACACCTGGCATTCATCCCAAATGGCACCCTATTCCTGATAAAGTGCACTATTTTTGACTAGAGCTTATGGGCCCTGGTCAAAAGTAATGCACTACATAGGAAATAGGGTTCCATTTGGGGCATAGGCCTGCTACGTCAGCCTTAAATGAGCATAATAAAATATATAGATGTATAGGATTAGACTATTTTTGGTTTTCTTGAATACTTTGAAGTGGTGTATGTTATCCTATATGCTTGGCTATGAATGGGATATACATGGTTGTATATTAATACAAATAAATACGTTTTACGTGAAATATTTAGTGTTTGTCTGAGGCTGGAAAAATACATATTCCAGTAAGCATCAAATATCTAATTTGACCTATACATTAACAATATGTTTCAGTGTATGCAATTTTTCAGTATTTTTTTATTTTTGGAAACATATTTTTTTCTTTCCACTTCACCAATTTGGACTATTTTGCATATATCCATTACATGAAATCCAAATTAAAATCCAATGACAGGTTGTAATGCAACAAAATAGGAAAAACGCCAAGGGGGACGAATACTTATGCAAGGCACTGCACAAACAGTTGAGTGGAATGAGCTTATATTTTGGGTTCTGATGAGGTACAGCAATTGAACAAAGTTAATGATGAATATCTAAGTTATATTCTTCAAGAATCAATGAGTGTGTTTCATTAATTGAAAAGTCAAAAAATGGATGGAGCAATCGCTGATTGCTCCTTTAAACGTGACCAAATTCAAGATTATGGGTGTTTGATGCTATGTCCTACCTTTTAAAGTAGGGCAGTTTGGGAAAAGTGAAATTTAAAAGTAATAATTACAAAATTGTATGGTATCTGTAAACATGTTTATTATGAGCCTAGTTTAGCCAAGGAGAGATATGATATATAGGGAGAAAGTCAGGATCCGTGATGGGCGGAGATAAAGGAGGGGAATAATTGAGACTACATTCTAGAGGACAATGCCATGCTGACTCAAGGATTTACACTACTGGAAACAGCAGATTTGTTATGAAATATCTACAGTATATATATATAGCTTCAAAATATGAAGCTGTCAACTACCTTGTCCATTTCCCATCTGAGTAGGCCTGTTAGGCTTGGTCACATGTAGGGTTATTGTGCTCACTTAAACGTAATTTATTTTTCTGCTTCTGAAAAATCCTAACTGTTTGTATAGTCCTCCGTTTCAACATTACCAACAAAAACTTGTAACAAAATGTAACTAGCCTATTTCCTGAATCGTATTGAATCCAACACAGTTCATGATGAAAGTAATGAGATGATCACAGATGGCAACACATTGCTTGTTTTCTAGGCTATAATTTTCTTACTTTAAGGAGTGGTTTTGCAGACACAGATTACACCTAGTCCTGGACTAGAAATAATATTCCCAGAAGATTTGCCATTGATCCTGCTTTTTAGTCTAGGACTAGTTTTATGCTAAATCCCAATACTCCCGTTTAGCCCTCCCCCTTAGCCCGATCCCTATGTCATGCAAACCCAATTGAGTCGTTGTGTCCCAATTTAAATTTGAGTGAGGCGTAGTGCCTTTTCAGCCCTATAGTTGTTTCTTCAAATGAAGCGAATTGAGATGCAGACTTGCTGTTTAATGTTTTCCAGAGTACATTGTGGACGTTTCCTCAAGCGGCTAAAACATCTCTGCAAGATGGCTGGCAGCAAAGACACATACACATGTGAGTAATTTATTGATTCAATTTAATTATTTATTAACAATTTATGCAAAAAATGACAGTCAATTGGAATGTTAGTTTAATGCACAGGAAGGTAGCCTAACTTTAAGAGTGTTGGGCCAGTAACCAAAAAGTTGCTGGTTTGAATATATGAGCTGACAAGGTGAAAAATATATATCCATGTGCCCTTGAGCAACTCACTTAACCCTAATTTGCTCCATGGGCACTGTACTACTATTGCTGACCGTGTAAAACAACACGTCACTGCTCCTATCCATTGTATGTAACAGTACATCTATAGTACAATTAATTTGTCCTAAAAACCTGTTTTGAAATTGCCATTAAACGATGCCAGCAGGTAATGTTAGCTAGCTAGTTAGCTAGTCAGGTACTAGTTTGGCTAGATAGCTAACTATATGAGCACGTTTGTCATATATGTACTGTAATATTTGTAAATGCATGTTTTTAATGTTCAAGGTACTCCTGAGCAAACCAGGCTGCTCATACAATTCCGGGTACAAAAAAGACTAGATCACCAAAAAGAGAAATGAAACAAAGTAATTTTGAGAGTGAGTGCCTTGCTGCTGTTTATATTTTACTGGTCACCACGTGCATTGCAATTTCACATTGACAGTCCATATGAATGTATATTCCATTATCTTAACACACACTAATATTGTTTCTGTATAGGACACTTGTTAAAGAATTGGGTAGCCAGCCAACAAGAGTCCAAAACGTTGGAGAACCTAAAGAGAAAATATAAGGTTGGTTGAATAATCAGTAAGGTTGGTGTGTCACTGCTCTAGAAGACTGCATTAATTAAATGCAGTGACAAATAAACAAAAAAGGCTGCTGCGTGACAGTGATGACACTTATCAGTGATGCAATTTCACAATATTTAATTCAGATGCATTTTAGGCAAATGCAACAGAAGCCTACTGTCAGTGAAAAATGTTGATGTGTATTTAAGTTAACACACAATGTAGACAACAGCATGGATGTTATGTGTTGCAGGAAGTGAAGACTGGGTCTGGGACTGAAGACGGGGAAGTCACATCTTGCACCTGGTGGTTTTATGCGGACATGCACGAGGTGTTGGGTGCAGGCCTTCCATTATCCCCCCTGTCTTGTTAGCGTTGTTCGAATCAGAGCCTTCCGCCACAGCAGCCTCGTCAAATGAGGTTAAAATTAAATCTAATTTTATTGGTCACATACACATATTTAGCAGATGCTATTGTGGGTGTAGCAAGATACTTGTGTTCTTAGTTCCAACAGTGCATAATATTTAAGAATTCATAACAATACACACAAATCTGAAAATAAATTAATGGAATTAAGAAATATATAAATATTAGGACGAGCAATTTCAGAGTGGCATTGACTAAAATACAGTAGAATATAATACAATATATGCATATGAAATGAGTAAAGCAGTACGTAAACATTATTCAATTGACTAGTATTCCATTATTAAAGTGACCAGTGATTCCATGTCTATGTATATAGGTTGTCCTTGATGATCTTTTTTTTTTCCTGTGACATTGGGTACTGTAGGTGTCCTGGAGGGCAGGTAGTGTGCCCCCAGTGATGCATTGGGCAGACCGCACCACCCTCTGGAGAGCCCTACGGTTGCGGGCGGTGCAGTTGCAGTACCAGGCGGTGATACAGCCAGACAGGATGCTCTCAATTGTGCACCTGTAAATGTTTGTGAGAGTCTTTGGTGTCAAGCCAAATTTCTTCAGCCTCCTGAGGTTAAGAGGCGCTGTTTCACATTCTTCACCGCACTGTCTGTGTGGTTGGACCTTTTCAGATCGTCAGTGATGTGTACACCGGGGAACTTGAAGCTTTCCACTTTCTCCACTGTGGTCCCGTCAATGTGGATAGGGGTGTGCTCCCTCTGCTTTTTCCTGAAGTCCACAATCAGCTCCTTTGTTTTGTTGATGTTGAGTGAGAGGTTATTTTCCTGGCACCACTCTGTCTCGTCATTGTTGGTAATCAGGACTGCTATGGTTGTGAGGCGTGTATGGCCACGCAGTCATGGGTGAACAGGGAGTACAAGAGGCGACTGAGTACTCACCCATGTGGGGCCCCTGTGTTGAGGATCAGTGAAGTGGAAATTTTGGTTCCTTCTCCACCTGGGAGCATCCCATCAGGAAGTCCTGGACCCAATTGCACAGGGTGGGCTTCAGACCCAGGGCCCCGAACTTGATGAGCATGGAGGCTATTATGGTGTTGAAGCCTAAGCTGTAGTCAATGAACTGCATTCTTACATAGATATTCCTCTTGTCCAGGTTGGATAGGGCAGTGTGCAGTGCAAAGGCAATTGCATCTGTGGATCTATTGGGGTGGTAAGAAAACTGAAGTGGGTCTAGGGTGTCAGGTAATGTAGAGGTGATATGGTCCTTAACTAAAAGCACTTCATGATAACAGAAGTGAGTGCTATGGGGCGATTGTAATTTAGTTCAGTTACCTTAGCTTTCTTGGCCACAGGAACAATGGTGGATATCTTGAAGCAAGTGGGAACTGCAGACTGGGATAGGAAGAGATTGAACTTGTCCGTAAACACAGTCCTTGGGAGTGGGCCACATCGATGGCACTGTGTTATCCTCAAATTGGGCAAAGAAGGCGTTTAGTTTGTCTGGGATCAAGACATCGGTGTTTGCGATGTGGCTGGTTATCCCTTTGTAATCCGTGATTGTCTGTAGACCCTGCCACACACGTCTCGTGTCTGAGCTGTTGAATTGCGACTCCACTTTGTCTCTGTTCTGATGTTTTGGGTAGGTTTTAATAGTCACAGTGGGAATTACATCCTCTATACACTTCCTGATGAACTCAGTCACCGTGTCCATGTAAACTTCAATGTTATTATCCAAGGCTACCCGGAACACATCCCAGTCTGTGTGATCTAAACAATATTGAAGCATGGATTCCGATTGGTCAGACCAGCGTTGAATAGATCTAATCACTTCTTCTTCCCGTTTGAGTTTTTGCCTATTAGAAGGGAGGAGAAAAATGGAGTCATGATCTGATTTGCCAAATGGTGGGCGGGGAGGGCCTTGTAGGCATCCCGGAAGAGAGAACAGCAGTGGGCAAGTGTTTTCCCAGCGTCACTGTGTTGGTAGAACTTTGGTAGCGTTTTCCTCAAATTTGCTTTGTTAAAATCCCCAGCTACAATAAAAGCTGCCTCAGGATATGTGGTTTCCAGTTTGCATAAAGTCCAGTGTAGTTCCCTCAGGGCAATAGTGGTATCGGCTTGAGGGGGAATATACACGGCTGTGACTATAACCCGAAGATACATCTTTTATTTATTTATTTAGTTTACCTTTATTTAACCAGGCAAGTCAGTTAAGAACAAATTCTCATTTTCAATGACGGCCTAGGAACAGTGGGTTAACTGCCTGTTCAGCGGCAGAACGACAGATTTGTACCTTGTCAGCTCGGGGGTTTGAACTTGCAACCACTAGACTACCCTGCCGGTCTGCATTTTATTGTGAGGTATTCTAGGTTGGGTGAAGAAAAGGACTTGAGTTTCTGTACATTATCACAATCACACCATGAGTGGTTAATCATGAAATATACACCACGAGCAGTCTTCTTCCCGGGGGGAGTTCTTCATTCCTGTCTGATCGATGTCCTGAGAAACCAGCTGGCTGTATAGACGGGGACAGTATATCCGGAGAGAGCCATGATTTTGTGAAACTGAGTATGTTACAGTCCCTGATGTCTCTCTGGAAAGAGATCTTCGCCCCGAGCTCATCTACTTTATTGTCCAGAGACGGAACATTAGCGAGTAATACACTCGGAAGCGGTGGACGGTGTGCCTGCCTCCGGAGTCGGACTGGATGTCCGCTCCGAATAGCTCTTTTCCACCGGCGGTGTTTGGAGCAGCCTCTGGGATAAGTTCAATTGCCCTGGGGGGTGCAAACAAAGGATCCAATTTGGGAATGTAATATTCCTGGTCGTAATGCTGATGAGTTAAAGCCGCTCTGATATCCAAAAGTTAGTTCCGGCTTTATGTAATAACACAAAAAAACGTTCTGGTCTAACAGTGTCAGAAATAGCACACAAATAAACAAAATACTGCAAAGTTGTTTAGGAGCTAGAAGCAGAGCTCCCATGTCTGTCGGTGCCATCTTTTAAGACATGCAATAAAGACCTACTGTATGTACCTTTTGATACACTATTCAGAACACAAGGCTAAGTGGCCTGTGATTTATTTTCCTTTTAATTTGATTGAGTGATCCCAATCTCCTAACCAGTCTACACATTTCACAACTGAATGGTAAAGACTCCTGCAATTAACACCCAGAGGAACTTGTCAGTTTCACAAGGGTCCTTTCTTACAGGAGATCCCAGGCCAACCTGCAATGAGCCAGCTCCCCCCACCCCAGTTCAAGCCTCCAGTACCCCTTCCCCCCAAAATAAAATAAAGCAAATCCAGTGTTAGATAAAAAAAAAAGAAATCTGCTTATTTTTAGCGATGCCATGAAACGACTCAAGTGAAGAACGAGCAGTGGGGTGGGAGGTGTAGGATGGAGTTGTGGGGATGGTTCTCATGATTTTGGGGAGTATATTTAAAGTTATGACTGTTGAAGTTACACTTTTTTTTTTGGAGCATGTACACATACGTTTTTGTTTCACCTGGATGTTTAAAAGAGGAAGTAGGATTAACAGTTGGCTTTGATTTAAAAACTTTGTTCAATTTAGTCACTAGTCATTGAACCTTGAGGAACACCGAAATTTACAGTTGATTTGTCAGAGGACAAACCATTCACAGAGACAAACTGACATCTTTCCGACAGATAAGATCTGAACCAGGCCAGAACTTGTCCGTTTAGACCAATTTGGGTTTTCAATCTCTCCAAAAGAATGTGGTGATCGATGGTATCAAAAGCAGCACTAACGTCTAGGAGAACGAGGACAGATGCAGAGCCTCGGTCTGATGCCATTAAAAGGTAATTTACCACCTTCACAAGTGCAGTCTCTGTGCTATGATGGGGTCTAAAATCAGACTGAAGCATTTGTATACATTGTTTGTCTTCAGGAAGGCAGTGAGTTGCTGCGCAACAGCCTTTTCTAACATTTTTGAGAGGAATGGAAGATTCGATATAGGCCGATAGTTTTTTATATTTTCTGCGGTCAAGGTTTGGCTTTTTCAAGAGAGGCTTTATTACTGCCACTTTTAGTGAGTTTGGTACACATCCGGTGGATAGAGAGACATTTATTATGTTCAACAAAGGAGGGCCAAGCACAGGAAGCAGCTCTTTCAGTAGTTTAGTTGGAATAGGGTCCAGTATGCAGCTTGAAGGTTTAGAGGCCATGATTATTTTCATCATTGTGTCAAGAGACATAGTACTAAAACACTTGAGTGTCTCTCTTGATCCTAGGTCCTGGCAGAGTTGTGCAATCACAGGACAGCTGAGCTTTGAAGGAATACACAGATTTAAAGGAGACCGTAATTTGCCTTCTAATAATCATGATCTTTTCCTCAAAGAAGTTAATTAATTTATTACTGCTGAAGTGAAAGCCATCCTCACTTGGGGAATGCTGCTTTTTAGTTAGCTTTGCGACAGTATCAAGAAGACATTTCAGATTGTTCTTATTTTCCTCAATTAAGTTGGAAAATAGGATGATCGAGCAGCTCTTCGATACTGCACGGTATCGTCTTTCCAAGCTAGTCGTAAGACTTCCAGTTTGGTATGGTGCCATTTCCATTCCAATTTTCGGGAAGCTTGCTTCATAGCTCTGGTGTTTTCTGTATTCCAGGGAGCTAGTTTCTTATGAGAAATGTTTTTAGTTTTTAGGGGTGCAACTGCATCAAGGGTATTGCGCAAGGTTAAATTGAGTTCCTCAGTTAGGTGGTTAACTGATTTTTGTCCTCTGACATCCTTGGGTAGGCAGAGGGAGTCTGGAAGGGCATCAAGGAATCTTATAGCACGACTTTTGATAGCACGACTTTTGATGTTCCTTGGTTGGGGTCTGAGCAGATTATTTTTTGGGGGTTGACATTTGCTATCGTAAATGTTAGCAACACCTCCGCATTTGCGGGATGCATGGGGGATATGGTCACTAGTGTAACCAGGAGGTGAGGCCTCATTTAACACAGTAAATTCATCAGGCTTAAGCCATGTTTCAGTCAGGCCAATCACATCAAGATTCTGATCAGTGATTAGTTAATTGACTATAATTGCATTTGAAGCAAGGGATCTAACATTAAGTAGCCCTATTTTGAGATGTGATGTATCACGATCCCGTTCAATAATGACAGGAATGGAGGAGTTCTTTATCCTAGTGAGATTGCTAAGGCGAACACCGCCATGTTCAGTTTTGCCCAACCTAGGTCTAGGCACAGACACGGTCTCAATGGGGATAGCTGAGCTGATTACACTGACTGTGCTAGTGGCAGACTCCACTAAGCTGGCAGGCTGGCTAACAGCCTGCTGCCTGGCCTGCACCCTATTTCATTGTGGAGCTAGAGGAGTTAGAAGAGGATATTCTACACAATGTATGGATGAAGCTCTTGATTTGGCATTGGGGAAAACATGAGATGAACTGCTACAAAAGACACCCCCTAAAGCTAAAGAACACTCTGTAATGTCCACAACTACATATACTTTGGACTTGCGAAAAGTGGGAGATGTTGTCAAGAAACACTGGCATGTTTTATTTACACGATAAATTGGTCCATGCCAACTACCAGCCACAAAAGAAAATCAGCCAGGCTCTATTACGCCCTCTTCCAAATGGTAGCTATATATGTGAAGGTTGCGCACAGTGCAACAACATGATGTGTGTGAATATTTCTGCCACCCACATACAGGAAAACGGTTCCAAATAAATGACATTATTACATGATCCACCGCCTGTGTTATCTACATTATTAAATGTCCATGTGGGCTGTGCTATGTAGGTAAAACTTCTCGTTCTCGCAAACAGAGAATCATTGAACATTAAAGTTCAATTTGGAGAAATGACAGAGATTATACATTCTCAATAGATTTTAATGACCTAAAACCTGATATTTCAAACTTTTTTTCAAACTGAAAAGAAAGCGCACATTTGTAATTCCCAAACTCTAAAAGTAATTGGAAAGGTAGATGCAAATGATGTGTGACATTGTGGTTACAATAAAGAATGTTGCCACATGTTCAAGAATTGCTTTTTTTTCCACTCACTCTAGGTTCAATGAAAATGAAATCTAAAAAAACGCTACTTTTTAAACAAAAAAATTATTATTAATTCATTTAGAATGATATAAAAGTCCCTTAGACATTCTCAGATATTCTCACAGATCCTAATGGAAAATACCCCTTAGATATTAATATTGTCACGAATTACTAAGGTGGGTGGAATCAGGCGCAGAGAGCAGGTTTCAGTTATTTGTCAGTTTATTCTCTGGCACACAAACGACGGTCACGCCAACACACAGGGCGAATAAAATACCCAGCCCTAACACAGGACCAAAATAGTCCGGAGAATAAAACACATGAAAAACCACCATATAACAGGATAACAAAAACAATCCCGCTCAAAACAAGGGCAGGACAACCTACTATATATAAGGACGCTAATTAAACTAAAATACACACAGGTGAAAGTAATAAGACAAAACCAACAGACAAACGAAAAAGGGAAAGGTAGTGGCTAGTAGGCCGGTGACGACGACCGCCGAGCACCGCCCGAACAGGCAGGGGAGCCAACTTTGGCGGAAGTCGTGACAGTACCCCCTGACGCATGGCCCCCGCAGCGCGCCGCCACCGGCCTCGAGGACGACCCGGAGGACGAGGTGCTGGGCGATCCGGGTGGAGGTGGTGGAAATCTCTCAGGAGAGAAGGGTCCAAAATGTCCCCCACCGGAACCCAGCCAGTCCACGAGGTACTGTAGGCCCCCCACCCGGTGTCTCGAATCGAGAATGCCCCGAACTGTGTGAGCCGGGGACCCCTCGATTTCCAGAGGGGGCGGAGGGACCTCAGGCACCTCACCTTCTTGCAGGGGACCAGCCACCACCGGCCTGAGGTGAGACACATGAAACGAAGGGTTAATACGGTAATACCTAGGAAGTTGTAACCTGTAACACACCTCGTTTATTCTCCTCAGGACGTTGAACGGCCCCACACACTGCGGCCCCAGCTTCCGACAGGGCAGGCGGAGGGGCAGGTTTCGGGTCGAGAGCCAGACCCTGTCCCCCGGTGCTAACACGGGGGCCTCACTGCGGTGCTGGTCAGCGCTCCTCTTCTGCCGTTCTCCCGCTAACCTTAGTGAATCCTGAACGGCTTTCCAGGTGTCCTTGGAGCGCTGTACCCATTCCTCCACTGCGGGAGCCTCGGTCTGGCTCTGATGCCATGGGGCCAGGACCGGCTGGTAACCTAACACACACTCAAAAGGGGACAAGTTAGTTGAGGAGTGGCGTAGGGAGTTCTGAGCGAGTTCAGCCCAAGGAACATACCTTGCCCACTCACCAGGCCGGTCCCGGCAATAGGACCGCAGAAACCTGCCCACATCCTGGTTTACGCGCTCCACCTGCCCATTACTCTCGGGGTGAAAACCTGAGGTTAAGCTGACCGAGACCCCCAGTATCTCCATAAACACCCTCCACACTCTGGACGTGAATTGGGGACCCCGATCAGAAACGATGTCCTCAGGCACCCCATAGTGCCGGAAGACATGGGTAAACAAGGCCTCCGCAGTCTGCAGGGCCGTAGGGAGACCGGGCAACGGGATTAGACTACAGGACTTAGAAAACCGATCCACCACGACCAGGATCGTAGTTCTCACCCTGGGATGGGGGAAGGTCGGTAAGAAAGTCCACCGATAAGTGTGTTGGGGCCGTTGTGAAATGGGGAGGAGTTGTAACTTCCCTCTAGGCAGGTGCCGAGGAGCCTTGCTCTGAGCACACACTGAGCAGGAGGAGACATAAAATCTCACGTCTTTAGCCAGCGTGGGCCACTAGTATCTCCCTCTCAGACTCCGCACTGTCCTCTCGATGCCAGGATGACCCGAGGAGGGGATAGTATGAGCCCACCGGATCAGCTTGTCCCGGATCCCCTCGGCACGTACTGAGTCCCCACTGGACAGTTAGGGGGGGCCGGCTCTAACCGTGAGGCCTCCTCTATCTCCGCGTCCACCTCCCATACCACCGGTGCCACGAGACATGACGGTGGAATCATGGGAGTTGGCTCAACGGACCGCTCCTCGGTATCATAGAGGCGGGACAGCGCGTCGGCTTTGGTGTTTTGGAAGCATGGCCGGTATGAGATGGTAAACCGAAACCTGGTAAAAAAACATGGCCCATCTAGCCTGACGTGGATTTAGTCTCCTCGCTGCCCGGATATACTCGAGATTACGATGGTCAGTCCAGATGAGAAAAGGGTGTTTCGCCCCCTCAAGCCAATGTCTCCACACCTTCAGAGCCTTGACTACAGCTAACAACTCCCGGTCCCCCACGTCATAGTTTCGCTCCGCTGGACTGAGCTTGCTCGAAAAGAAAGCACACAGGTGGAGCTTGGGTGGCACGCCCGAGCGCTGAGACAGCACGGCCCGACCCCAGCCTCGGACGCATCCACCTCCACTATGAACGCTAAAGAGGGGTCCAGATGCGCTAACAAGGGCGCATTGGTGAACAGCTCTTTCAAACGACTGAAAGCTCTGCCCGCCTCTGCTGACCAACGCAAGCGCACCGGTCCTCCCTTCAGCAGTGAGGTGATGGGAGCAGCCACCTGACCAAAACCCCGGATAAACCTCCGGTAGTAATTGGCAAACCCTAAAAACCGCTGCACTTCTTTCACCGTGGTCGGAGTCGGCCAATTACGCACGGCTGTAACGCGGTCATCCTTCATCACCACCCCGGAGGTGGAAATACGATACCCCAGGAAGGAAACGGACTGTTTGAAAAACTCACATTTCTCCGCCTTGCAATACAGGTCATGCTCCAGCAGTCGCCCAAGTACTTTACACACCAGAGACACATGCGCCGCGCGTGTGGCAGAATAGATCAAGATGTCATCGATGTACACTACCACTCCCTGCCCGAGCAGGTCTCTGAGAATCTCATCTACGAAGGATTGGAAGACGGCTGGAGCATTCTTCAACCCATATGGCATGACGCGGTACTCATAATGACCAGATGTAGTACTAAATGCGGTTTTCCACTCATCTCCTCCCCGGATACGCACCAGATTATACGCGCTCCTCAAGTCCAGTTTTGTGAAGAAGCGCGCCCCGTGAAATGATTCTACCGCCGTAGCGATGAGAGGTAGTGGGTAACTAAACCCCACTGTGATGGAATTTAGACCTCTATAATCAATGCACAGACGCAGACCTCCATCCTTCTTCTTCACAAAAAAGAAGCTCGAGGAGACGGGTGATGCGGAGGGCCGAATGTACCCCTGTCCCAGAGATTCAGTAACATATGTTTCCATCGCTACCGTCTCCTCCTGGGACAATGGATACACGTGACTCCTATGAAGTGCAGCGTTCTCCAGAAGGTTTATCGTGCAGTCCTCTCGACGATGGGGTGGTAATTGGGTTGCCCTCTTTTTACTGAAGGCGATAGCCAAATCGGCATATTCAGAGGGAATGCGCACGGTGGAAACCTGGTCTGGACTCTCCACCGTAGTCGCACCAACGGCAACTCCTATACACCTACCTGAACACTCCTCTGACCACCCCTTAAGAGCCCCCTGTCGCCAGGAAATCACCGGGTTGTGTTGAGCTAACCAGGGAACTCCCAACACCACTGGAAATGCAGATGAATCTATAAGGAACAGACTTATCTGCTCCTTATGATCCTCCTGCGTTACCATGTCCAGCTGCACCATAGCCTCCCTAATTACTCCTGACCCTAATGGTCGGCTATCTAAGGAGTGCACGGGGAAAGGTAGGTCTAACGACACCAGGGGAATCCTGGTGGACGCAAGTCCACGATCCATGAAATTCCCAGCTGCGCCTGAATCGACTAGCGCCTTATGCTGTAGAGAGGGAAAAAACCCAGGGAAAGAAGTCAACACATACACATGACCGACAGGAAGCTCTGGGTGAGTCTGGAGCTTACTCACCTGGGGTGATCGAGCAGTGCTCCGCCTGCCCTCCCGACTCCCAGACGAGTTCCTCCAGCACCGGTTGGCCGTGTGCCCTCGTCGACCACAACTGGTGCAGGAGGACACTCCTCCTCCGGTCCCCCTCGATGCCGCCCCTCCTAATTCCATAGGGATAGGGGCAGGAGGGCTGGGAAGTGGAAACGACAGGGCCTGATCCGAACGCCCGCGGTCAGCCAGCAGGCTGTCGAGACGGATAGCCAAGTCAATGAGTTCATCCAGTGTGAAGGTGGTGTCCCGACATGCCAGCTCCCTGCGGACGTCCTCCCTGAGACTGCATCTGAAATGATCGATCAAGGCCCTGTCGTTCCACCCTGCTCCTGCGGCCAAGGTCCTGAACTCCAGAGCAAAGTCCTGTATGCTCCTCGTCTCCTGACACAGGTGGAACAGCCGTTCATCCGCCGCCCGACCCTCTGGTGGATGGTCAAACTCAGCTCGGAATCGGTGGGTGAACTCTGGGTAATTATCCCTCGCCGAGTCCGGACCATTCCACACTGCGTTGGCCCACTCGAGGGCTCGCCCAGTCAAGCAGGAGACGAGGGCGCTCACGCTCTCTTCTCTGGAGGGAGCAGGACGCACGGTAGCCAGGTATAGTTCCAGTTGGAGAAGGAAACCCTGGCACCCAGCCGCCGTTCCGTCATACTCCCGTGGGAGCGTCAGCCGAAGAGCCCCGGAGCCAGATGTGGTCGCAGGAACAGGAGGTGCTGAAGAAGGGGGTGCTGGAGATGAGGTGGGAAGGCCACTCCTCTCCCATCGATCCATCCTCTCCATCATTTGGTCCATGGCCAAACCAATCTGGTGAAGCACGCTGGTGTGATGGAGGACCCTCTCTTCCATCGATGGGAGAGGAGACGAGGCTGCTCCTGCTGATTCCATTGTTCCGGTGCGGGATTCTGTCACGAATTACTAAGGTGGGTGGAATCAGGCGCAGAGAGCAGGTTTCAGTTATTTGTCAGTTTATTCTCCGGCGCACAAACGACGGTCACGCCAACACACAGGGCGAATAAAATACCCAGCCCTAACACAGGACCAAAATAGTCCGGAGAATAAAACACACAAAAAAACCATCATATAACAGGATAACAAAAACAATCCCGCACAAAACAAGGGCAGGACAACCTACTATATATAAGGACGCTAATTAAACTAAAATACACACAGGAGAAAGTAATAAGACAAAACCAACAGACAAAC
The DNA here is from genome assembly GCF_023373465.1 of Oncorhynchus keta. NCBI lineage: Eukaryota > Metazoa > Chordata > Actinopteri > Salmoniformes > Salmonidae > Oncorhynchus > Oncorhynchus keta. Next base: position 36,195,167 of record NC_068424.1, read on the forward strand.
GAAAAAGGGATCGGTAGTGGCTAGTAGGACGGTGACGACGACCGCCGAGCACCGCCCGAACAGGCAGGGGAGCCAACTTCGGCGGAAGTCGTGACAAATATAGAGTCCTCCAATCCTCTAAATGTAATTATTGGCGGAGAGTCACATCATTGAAAAAAATATTTGTAGATATACTGTTAACCTCATAGTCCGCCCCATCCCGCATGCGGTCGCGTTACTACAGCCTCAAGCTCATTACCATAACGCAACGTTAGCGATTTCTAAAAATCGCAAATGAAATGAAATAAATATGCCTGCTCTCAAGCTTATCCTTTTCTTAACAATCCTGTCGTCTCAGATTTTCAAAATATGCTTTAGAACCAGAGAAAATCAATAATTTGTGTAAGAGTGGTGATAGCTAGCTTAGCATTTAGCGTTAGCATTTAGCACGCAACATATTCACAAAAACCAGCAAAGGGATCAAATAAAATAATTTACCTTTGAAGAACTTCAGATGTTTCAATGAGGAGACTCTCAGTTACATAGCAGATTTTTTCCTGAAAGATTCTTGTGTAGGACACATCGTTCCGTTTTGTTACTATGCATTTGGCTACCGAAACTAACCGAATATTCAGTCACCTACACGTCAAACTTTTTTCCGAATTAACTCCATAATATCGACTGAAACATGGAAAACGTTGTTTGAATCAATCCTCAAGGTGTTTTGTCATATATCTCTTCATTGAAATGGCAGTCCTAGAAGCCTTCTTTGTTCTCTGATTCGGATGGAAAAATACTGGTAGCTGACTTTTGCGCACCAATTTCCATGCAGACACCGTGCGGGACACTTGGCAATTGTAGTCTCTTATGGTCAATCTTCCAATGATATGCCTACAAATACGTCACAATGCTGCAGACACCTTGGGGAAACGCTAGAAAGTGTCCGTTCATTCCTGTCGCATTCACAGCCATAAGGCGATCATGGAAAACGTACCTTCAGAAATCCTGTTCATTTCCTGGTCGCTCAAACATCTTGGTTTTGCCTGAAGCTTTTGTTATAAGGCACTCACAGTGAAAATCTAAGAGTGTCTTCTTTCCAAAACTATCAATTCCAAGCATAGTCGAGCATCTTTTCGTGACAAAATATTGCGCTTAAAATGGGCACGTCTTTTTATCCAAAAATGAAATAATGCCCCTAGAGGACTAACAGGTTAAAAATGGTGTAGGTCTTAATTATTTAAAACCTGTTAAGCCTACCCCCTACTTTTTCAAACATTCTGTTAAAATCGCGCAACATTTCAGCGTCCTGCTACTTATGCCAGGAATATAGTATATGCATATGATTAGTATGTGTGGATAGAAAACACTCTGACGTTTCTAAAACTGGTTAAATCACGGCTGTGACTATAACAGAACGTGTGTTTCATCGAAAAGCGGAAGAAAAACTGATTACCAAAATCTGGAAAAAATATCAATCCGCCACTTGCATGTATTGTCTTTGGGAAAGCAAATTACATGGGGCTGAGATTGCAAGTCCTACAGCTTCCACACGATTTTGCTAGTCTTGTCAATTGCCTGGGCTTTGTTTCTTGGTCAAACGAGTAAAAGAGCCCATTCCTTCCGGTCTGGAGGAGATATTTTCGAACATGACTTGAAGACGTGGAGCTATTCAATATACATCGCCCCGTGATCAATTTTATAGATTATTAACGTTTACTAATACCTAAAGTTGGATTACAAAAGTATTTCGAAGTGTTTTGTGAAAGTTTATCGTCGACTTTTTTAATTAAAAAAAATGACGTTACGTTTTAAAACTGTGTTTTTTCCTGAATCACACACTTTTCATAGATCGATATTTAGGGTATATATGGACCGATTTAATCGAAAAAAAAGACCCAATAGAGATGTTTATGGGACGTCTAGGAGTGCCAACAAAGAAGCTCGTCGAAGGTAATGAATGTTTTAGATTTTATTTGTGCGTTTTGTGTAGCGCCGACTATGCTAATCATTTTGTTTACGTCTCCTTCAGGTATTTTGGGGTGTTGCATGCTATCAGATAATAGCTTCTCATGCTTTCGCCGAAAAGCATTTTAAAAATCTGACTTGTTGGCTGGATTCACAACGAGCGTAGCTTTAATTCAGTACCCTGCATGTGTGTTTTAATGAACGTTCAAATCAAATCAAATCAAATTTTATTTGTCACATACACATGGTTAGCAGATGTTAATGTGAGTGTAGCGAAATGCTTTTGCTTCTAGTTCCGACAATGCAGTGATAACCAACAAGTAATCTAACAAACAATTCCAAAACTACTGTCTTATACACAGTGTAAGGGGATAAAGAATATGTACATAAGTATATATGAATGAGTGATGGTACAGAGCAGCATACAGTAGATGGTATCGAGTACAGTATATACATATGAGATGAGTATGTAGACAAAGTAAACAAAGTTAAAGTGGCTAGTGATACATGTATTACATAAGGATGCAGTCGATGATGTAGAGTACAATATATACGTATGCATATGAGATGAATAATGTAGGGTAAGTAACATTATATAAGGTAGCATTGTTTAAAGTGGCTAGTGATATATTTACATCATTTCCCATCAATTCCCATTATTAAAGTGGCTGGAGTTGGGTCAGTGTCAATGACAGTGTGTTGGCAGCAGCCACTCAATGTTAGTGGTGGCTGTTTAACAGTCTGATGGCCTTGAGAGAGAAGCTATTTTTCAGTCTCTCGGTCCCAGCTTTGATGCACCTGTACTGACCTCGCCTTCTGGATGATAGCGGGGTGAACAGGCAGTGGTTCGGTGGTTGATGTCCTTGATGATCTTTATGGCCTTCCTGTAACATCGGGTGGTGTAGGTGTCCTGGAGGGCAGGTAGTTTGCCCCCGGTGATGTGTTGTGCAGACCTCACTACCCTCTGGAGAGCCTTACGGTTGAGGGCGGAGCAGTTGCCGTACCAGGCGGTGATACAGCCCGCCAGGATGCTCTCGATTGTGCATCTGTAGAAGTTTGTGAGTGCTTTTGGAGACAAGCCGAATTTCTTCAGCCTCCTGAGGTTGAAGAGGCGCTGCTGCGCTTCTTCACGACGCTGTCAGTGTGAGTGGACCAATTCAGTTTGTCTGTGATGTGTATGCCGAGGAACTTAAAACTTGCTACCCTCTCCACTACTGTTCCATCGATGTGGATAGGGGGTGTTCCTCTGCTGTTTCCTGAAGTCCACTATCATCTCCTTAGTTTTGTTGACGTTGAGTGTGAGGTTATTTTCCTGACACCACACTCCGAGGGCCCTCACCTCCTCCCTGTAGGCCGTCTCGTCGTTGTTGGTAATCAAGCCTACCACTGTTGTGTCGTCCGCAAACTTGATGATTGAGTTGGAGGCGTGCGTGGCCACGCAGTCGTGGGTGAACAGGGAGTACAGGAGAGGGCTCAGAACGCACCTCTTGTGGGGCCCCGTGTTGAGGATCAGTGGGGAGGAGATGTTGTTGCACCACCTTGGGGCGGGGGTCCAGTACCCAGTTGCACAGGGCGGGGTCGAGACCCAGGGTCTCGAGCTTGATGACGAGCTTGGAGGGTACTATGGTGTTGAATGCCGAGCTGTAGTCGATGAACAGCATTCTCACATAGGTATTCCTCTTGTCCAGGTGGGTTAGGGCAGTGTGCAGTGTGGTTGAGATTGCATCGTCTGTGGACCTATTTGGGCGGTAAGCAAATTGGAGTGGGTCTAGGGTGTCAGGTAGGGTGGAGGTGATATGGTCCTTGACTAGTCTCTCAAAGCACTTCATGATGACGGAAGTGAGTGCTACGGGGCGGTAGTCATTTAGCTCAGTTACCTTAGCTTTCTTGGGAACTGAGTTTGAGTTTGAGTTTTGGAAGTTTGAGTTTTAACGAGTGCTATTAGCATTTATCGTAGCGCATTTGCATTACCAGATGGCTAGATGGCACGCCTGCGTGTCGGGTGCGCTTAAGAGGTTATTAAAGAACATTGAAATTTCAGTTAGAAGCAAAAGCCTACAACCATTTTAGCACTGTTTCGTGCTGGTCTGAGACAAGCACGACACAGGGATTCTTTAGCTAAATAGCCCAGTACTGTAGTGCCGGACATCACGTCGCATTTCCCGTTCCATCCTAACAGAAACCCAGTTTTTGTTTTGTTTTCATGGAATAGAAACATCTTAATATTAATCAAATTATTTAAGCAAATACCAGTCAAAAGTTTGGGGACACCTACTCATTCAAGGATTTTTCTATATTTGAACTATTTTCTACATTGTAGAATAATAGTGAAGACATCATCATTATGAAATAACACATATGGAATCAGTTAACCTGTTGCGACGAGCCATCCCGGATCCGGGATCGTGAATACAGCCTCAAGCTCATTACCATAATGCAACGTTAACTATTCATGAAAATCGCAAATGAAATGAAATCAATATGCTAGCTCTCAAGCTTAGCCTTTTGTTAACAACACTGTCATCTCAGATTTTCAAAATATGCTTCTCAACCATAGCAAAACAAGCATTTGTGTAACAGTATTGATAGCTAGTGTAGTATTTAGCGTAGCATTTAGCCTTAGCATTCAGCAGGCAACATTTTCACAAAAACCAGAAAAGCATTCAAATAAAATAATTTACCTTTGAAGAACTTTGGATGTTTTCAATGAGGAGACTCTCAGTTAGATAGCAAATGTTCAGTTTTTCCTGAAAGATTATTTGTTTAGGACAAATCGCTCCGTTTTCTGCGTCACGTTTAGCTACGAAAAAAACCTGTATCCAGGATTGTGTAAATCTATCCGCAAGCTCATTAGCATAACGCAATGTTAACTATTCATGGAAATCGCAAATAAAATGAAATAAATCTATTTGCTCTCAAGCTTAGCCTTTTGTTAACAACACTGTCATCTCAGATTTTCAAAAATATGCTTCTCAACCATAGCAAAACAAGCATTTGTGTAACAGTATTGATAGCCTAGCATAGGATTATGCCTGACATTCAGCAAGCAACATTTGAACTTTTTTTCCAAATTAACTCCATAATATCGACAGAAACATGGCAAACCGATGTTTAGAATCAATCCTCAAGGTGTTTTCCACATATCTATCAACGATAAATCCATCGTGGCAGTTGACTTTCTCTTCTGAAGAAATGGAACTGCGCATGGACCTAAAGATTACGCAATAATTTTGACACAGGACACCGGGCGGACACCTGGTAAATATAGTCTCTTATGGTCAATCTTCCAATGATGTGCCTACAAATACGTCACAATGCTGCAGACACCTTGGAGAAACGACACAAAGGGCAAGCTCATTCCTGGCGCATTCACAGCCATATAAGGAGACATTGGAACACAGCGCCTTCAGAATCTGGGGCATTTCCTGTATGAAACTACATCTTGGTTTCGCCTGTAGCATTAGTTCTGGGTCACTCACAGATAATATCTTTGCAGTTTTGGAAACGTCAGAGTTTTTTCTTTCCAAAGCTGTCAATTACATGCATAGTCAAGCATCTTTTTGTGACAAAATATCTTGTTTAAAACGGGAACGTTTTTTATCCAAAAATTAAAAGAGCGCCCCCTATCTAGAAGAAGTTAAGAAAAAACTCAATTTGAACCGCGGTCTCCCGTGTGCCCCGCAGTCTGTTGTACAGACATGGCCTGCTCTCCCTTATGTAAGGAATTAGGCACTTTAGCATGTTTGCTACAGTATTTATTGTAGACTGCACAGTAGACTAATAAACAAATAAACACATTTTGTCAAAATAATGATAAAATATACTCTTTCAAAATGGAGATGTTGATTTAGTTATGGATCCATAACAAATTACTATGGGAATATATATGCTGATATATATGTGCTACTATGGGATAAATGGCTGAGAATTAAATGACGTGCCACAGAATGCTGCGGCAGCACTTAAGGTATGCCGCAGTATGAATCAACTTTTAAAAGGACAAACCACTGTGGCTCAGCCCACCAGCCTACACTGAATTGAGAATAATCTTTTGTAATTCAAATAGTCTAATCTGCACCATCAGGAGGTTTGATCAGACTTCCATTGCACCCGCTTTGTCAAAATAGCCAGCTAAATGCTTTTCCAACTGCAGCTAGCGCCTCTGGTCTAGGAAAAGAAAATGGGCTGCTTCAAGTTGTCCAATGTAATGCAAACGTTTTTTTGGGGTACACCAAAGCACTGGGAAACCACCCTAAAGGAATGTCCATGGACCAGCCTATATACATAAATCAAGATCAAGGCTGTAACTCAAGGCCATAAATCTAGCCTAGCGAATAGGTTCTCTGTCTGTATCGACTGAATGGGAATGGTTGCCACTACTGAATGGGAATGGTTGCCACTACTGAATGGGAATGGTTGCCACTACTGAATGGAAATGGTTGCCACTACTGAATGGAAATGGTTGCCACTACTGAATGGAAATGGTTGCCACTACTGAATGGAAATGGTTGCCACTACTGAATGGGAATGGTTGCCACTACTGAATGGGAATGGTTGCCACTACTGAATGGGAATGGTTGCCACTACTGAATGGGAATGGGTGCCACTACTGAATGGGAATGGGTGCCACTAATGAATGGGAATGGGTGCCACTAATGAATGGGAATGGGTGCCACTAATGAATGGGAATGGGTGCCACTAATGAATGGGAATGGGTGCCACTAATGAATGGGAATGGGTGCCACTACTGAATGGGAATGGTTGCCGCTACTGTATTAATGTTTGGTATTTCAAAATGTTCAGTAGTGATAAATAACTATTAAACTGCTCTTTAGTTCCAAAATCCTCCCATTTTCATTTTGAAAAGCTACTGGCTACTATCAAGTATCAAAGATAGGTTTGAAAAGTTGATGGAAGATGGTAAGAAAGATAACTTGCGGTTGAAGGCTATTCGAATTCTTCTGTGGCATTTAACCATTTCACATGTACCAACACACGTACCAACACACGGATGTGATCCTTCTACAGTGGTCCATGTAGTGTACAATCAAACCAGTGTGAGTTAGAACGGACAGTTTCAAATGACGCAACAATCAGCATTTGAGCTGGCCACACTTTTTCAGTGGCATTTTGCACAAACATAGTCCTTACAAAGTTATGTCCAAAATGTGAGCAGCTTATTTTTTGTTGCAATGTTCAGACATTCAGGAAGTATCTATAGCATAACACAATCATCCAAACCGGAATTGTTTTGGCTACATTTGTCCTAGCTCTAACGGTGGAAAGATTCACATAACAGAAGTGGTCATATTTTCATAACTCTCGCTGACAAACTACAATATGAATTAGCTAATAGAAATGACTATTTACAATTAATCACATCACGCTGAGCTCACCAATGATCGAAATAATTGAGACAAAACACTCTAGAAATCGAAAGTAATCCGACAATGGTTAGTTTCCGTGCCCTGCCATGCTTTTTTCCCCTCACAGAAACCAAATATAATAAGAGGAGACTATATGAGTTTGGCCTGTTTATAGTATGCATGTTTAAGGGGGTGTCGTCCACCATCGTTCACATTACATTTCATACATTTACATTTACATTTAAGTCATTTAGCAGACGTCTTATCTCAAAATTCACCTTATGACATCCAGTGAACAGCCACTTTACAATAGTGCATCTAAATCTTTTAATGAGAAGGATTACTTTATCCTATCCTAGGTATTCCTTAAAGAGGTGGGGTTTCAGGTGTCTCCGGATCTTTCCTGGCGTCCCACCATTGGGGCCAGCGCAGCGAACAGTTTTGACTGGGCTGAGCGGGAACTGTACTTCCTCAGTGGTAGGGAGGCAGCAGGCCAGAGGTGGATGAACGCAGTGCCCTTGTTTGGGTGTAGGGGCCTGATCAGAGCCTGGAGGTACTGAGGTGCCGTTCCCCTCACAGCTCCGTAGGCAAGCACCATGGTCTTGTAGCGGATGCGAGCTTCAACTGGAAGCCAGTGGAGAGAGCGGAGGAGCGGGGTGAGCTGGAATTACACCAGATGGCTCATTCTGGATGAGTTGTAGGGGTTTAATGGCACAGGCAGGGAGCCCAGCCAACAGCGAGTAGTAATCCAGACGGGAGATGACAAGTGCCTGGACAACCTTCATGAACCTACAGGAAGTATTTTACACAGAAATGTTGTCCAGGATCACGCCCTTATTCTGGGAGGAGGACAACCCGTGATGGCGAGATCATGGAATGGGCAATTCCCCGGGAGGAAGAGGAGCTCCGTCTTGCCGAGGTTCAGCTTGAATCCGTCATCCACACTGATATGTCTGCCAGACATGCAGAGATGCGACGCCACCTGGTCATCAGAAGAAAGGAGAAGATTAATTGTGTGTCGTCTGCATAGCAAATTGAGGTTATGACAGAGCCAAGTGACTTGGTGGCGAGAATAGGAGAGGGCCTACACCAGTGGTGAGCGCATTTTCTCCACCTGGTAGGAAACCTGTCAATGTTCGTGGGCCGCGCCGGAGATGCCCAACTCGGAGAGGGTGGAGAGGAGGATCTGATGGTTTTCTCAGAGGAGAGAGAGCTAAGACTAGAAGGTCATTCTGAGAGAGATAGCGGGACTGGCCAAGGGGACGGCACGTTCAAGAGTTTTGGAGAGAAAAGAAAGAAGGGATACTGGTCTGTAGTTGTTGACATCGGAGGGATGGAGTGCAGCCAGCGGTCAGGGATGAGTTGATGAGCGAGGTGAGGTAAGGGAGAAGGTCTCCGGAAATGGTCTGGAGAAGAGAGGAGGGGATAGGGTCAAGCGGGCAGGTTGTTGGGCCGGCCGTCACAAGACGCAAGATTTCATCTGGAGAGAGGGGAGAAAGAGGTCAGAGCATAGGGTAGGGCAGTGTGAGTAGAACCAGCGGTCCAAACGAGGATCGGAACTTAATAAGAAAACTTCATTTCTGGAAGTACTCAAAATGAGTGAACCCCTACTCACCTAATTTTGTAATAGCATCTTTGGTCCAACAGACGATTACGTGAAACCCAGAATGCATTGTACGTCAACAAACAGCTACACACAGCTGGAATTAGCCTAACTCATCATAATCAGTACAACCTTCAAGAAAGTATTTTACACAGATAATATGTGCCCATTACAACCTATGCAAGAATCAGAATGCATGCAAACAATTGGGAAGTGCTTGGGTAATTTTGTCCTGGTCTGTAATGTTCGCCGTCTTTCTCTGATGAGGAGTAAGATAGATCGGACCAATTTGCAGCGCGGTAAGTATCCATAACTTAATAAGAAAACTGAACACCTCCAAAAACTAAACAAACAACGTGAAACAAACGAACCAGTCCCGTGTGGCACAAGCACAGAAAATAAACACCCACGAAAGCCAGGTGGAAAAAAGCTACCTAAGTATGATTCTCAATCAGAGACAACTAACGGCACCTGCCTCTAATTGAGAACCACACTAGGCCGAACACAAAAACCAACATAGAAAAACAAACAGACTGCCCACCCCAACTCACGCCCTGACCATACTAAAACAAAGACAAAACAAAGAAACTAAGGTCAGAACTTGACAGTACCCCCCCCTCCCCAAAGGTGCGGACTCCAGCAGCAAAACCTGAACCTATAGGGGAGGGTCTGGGCGGGGTTCTGGCGCGGGACATGGACCCCACTTCACCATTGTTTTTGTCTGCCTCCTCAACCACCCCCGTGGCCTCTTATGAGCGGCGACCCTCGCCGCCGACCTCGGACTGGTGACCCTCGCCACGGGTCCCGAATGGACGGGAGACTCCGGCAACGCAAAAGTAAAAATGACTGTTTTATGTGAATGAATGAGGAGGCGGAACACACCTCAATTCAAACTGTTCTTAGAAAATAAGAAAAAATCAGTTGAAATAGAAGTTGAAAAAGCCTATAAATAAAAACAGGCTACGTGCTTTGGTTAAAGGGCAGCGCGGATTAAATGTCCTGTTGCGCAACAATCACTTTCTTGGAATGGAGAGAACGTTCTAACATCACGTGCATAAATAAACTCACGCTGGGGCGACCGTTAGAGGTATTTGGAACTCAGGCATGAAAGGGTTAATAGATGCCGTGGGTGAGGGAGTTTAGGGAGTGGCACTAATTGCTATAAAGGAACCGTTTGTAGTGCCTCAAATACAGTATATTAAATCAATGGCTTAAATGTAGGCTATTTTGGGGCATAATCAATATCATTCATACTTAAACTATAAATTATTAGGTTTATCACTTTTTATCATCCTCAATGATTTTAAATGAATTATGTCCACATGTGGTTGTATTGTGTTTTAAATTGGCAAATAGATAAAATCAATAAAATCCCAACAAATGTAGGGTATTAATATAAATTACTAAAACAGCTTGTAGCCTCTGGCTGGCAGTGGTTAGCTGGAACGTTGCAGACGAATATGAGATGATAGAAAATCCTTGCTATTGTCTTTCAAATTACCTCATGGCTGGATGGCTCACCAAAGGCAGCATTTTTTTTTGCATACTGGGCAGCACGCCAGCTTCGTATCGAAATATACATTGAGCTGGTGAAGCAGCTCACCAACTTCAGCTGGTCAAGCTGTATTTTCCAGCAGTGAAGTCTGTGGCTAAATAAAATCAGGCCAATAACCCACTCTGCCACCCTGCGTGGTACTTTACTCTAATGTAGCATCCAGCCAACCAGGCATCCTACCCACCCAGTGTCTTATCTTAATGAGTCCTACTCAGCCTCTATCTCTGTATGCTCGTCACGTAGCCTGCCTCACTGCATTTTGTTTATTTGTTCATTAACTCTTATGTTTCTCTAATAAGCCAACATGACAAAAATACTATAGTGAATACTACTGTAGGAATACTATAGTTTTCACTGTAGTGTTTTTTGCAGAATTTACTGAAGTTATTATTGGCACAGCTCACACATGAATACGTAAAGCAAATATGAAAACTCAGAGAAACAAACAACAGTCATGCATAAATAGTACCCCCATGGGAGAAATTATATGGAATTGTTCACTATGGTGAAAGCCTCAGGATGAAACTACTTCCGAAACGCGCAGGGAGATGATCGGAGCAAAGGTGAAGCGGGTGATCCGGGCTGGAAATTATGTGTCAGGAGTGAATAGTGCAATCATTCAGAAGGGAGAGTTGACGAGGCCAAATCAGTTTAGATGCCGTTGTTGTGATATTTGAGAGATTGCTGCATTGTGAGCGCATTGTGGTAACAGATGCTGCAATTGATGAGTAGTGGTTCAATTATGCTCCAGTACAGTAGCAGAAGGAGTTTGGGCTTTGACGGACAGGTTACGCATACGTCTGATGACAGACAGATGCTGCTGTGATTTCTTAATAATTTCAATGGTGGGTTGTGCGAAGATGAGCTTGTGGTCTATTGTTATTGCAAGATATTTGAATGAAGAAACCATTTCGACTGCCTCTCTGTTAATGAGGAAGTTGATAGTTATTACTTTATGTTGGTGGGACTGGGTTCTGACCAGAGAGTTAAGCACTTCTGCTCTTTTCTCTAACCTGTAACCTCTTACCTTTCTCACTTAAGAGTGGCACAAATTGGGATATGGGGGAGGGGATTGGGCTGGGTAGATGCAAACGGTATACTGTAGTATTTACCATAGTTAAAAATGTTATCTTTTTGCAAATATTTCTTTAGTTTTACTACAGTTTTTTTTGTGTGGATAATACTGTAGTATTTACTATAGTATTTTACAGTGTATTGCAACATTATATACTAAGTACTACACATGTTCGAGGGATACTACAGTGTGAAGTTTAGTATTCTAGAGTATACTACAGTTTACAATATATATCTATAAGTACTGTGGTATTCTATAGTAAACTGTAGCATTTTTTTATGTGCGAGGTGGGGTTTGTGTGGGACACACGAGAGCTGAGGCATCCACGGTACATGCCTGAATAGAGCCACTGTCTCAGGCAAAAAGGCGGGCACCTCCGAGGGTAATGGGCCCACCCACTGGCTGACAGGTCTAAAAGGGTGATTAACGGACTCCCCAGGGAGAAAGGCTATAGGGACTGGGAACCCCTGAGACATCTGACTAGTTTTCTCTCTCTTTTTTTTCTTGTGTCCCTCACCATCTCTCTCTGTTTCTTCTGTCTTTTGCTATCTCTACTTTATCGCTTTATCTCTCTCTCTCTGCAATGGCTAATCTCTTTCTTTATATCTCTCTCTTTTTGTTATCTCTCTTAAGAAACACTCCGTATATGCTGCTCTGTTTGCTTCTCAAGATGGTGCGGCCCTATTTAAGTGTGTAAAAATATCTAAAAACAATGCCTATTTGTGGACACACATGCAGAAGAAAACATGCAGGCACAAGCTCACACAACTTGCATCAAACATACACACACACACACACACACACACACACACACACACACACACACACACACACACACACATACACGCACACACACACAGTGGAATGTAGTCATGGATGCCAACGGGAGCCCATATAAAATAATGTATCTTTCGTCTCTCTGTGTTTCATAATTTTACTTCAATCAAATCAAATTTTATGTCACATGCGCCGAATACAAAAGGTGTAGACCTTACCGTGAAATGCTTACTTACAAGTAGTGTAAAGAAAATATTTTCTAAATAAACAAAAGTTTTAAAAAAAGTAACACAAGAAAATTACACAACAATAACAATGCTATATACAGGGGGTACCGGTACCGAGTCAATTTGCGGAGGTGCATAGATATGCATAGATAATAAAGAGTGAGTTGCAGCAGTGTCAATGTAAATAGTCCGGCTGGCCATTTGATTAATTGTTCAAGCAGTCTTATGACTTGGGGGTAGATGCTGTTAAGGAGCCTTTTGGTCCTAGACTTGGCGCTCCGGTACGGCTTGCCGTGCGGTGGCATAGAGAACAGTCTACGACTTGTGACTGGAGTCTTTGACAATTTTTTGGGCCTATTTAGGTCCTGGATGTCAGGAAGCTTGACCCCAGTGATGTACTGGAATTTGGGTACTACCCTCTGTAGCGCCTTAAGGTCAGATTCCAAGCAGTTGCCATACCAGGTGGTGATGCAACCGGTCAGGAAGCTCTCGATGGTGCAACTGTAAAACTTTTTGAGGATCTGGGGACCCATGCCAAATCTTTTCAGTCTCCTGAGGGGGAAAAGGTGTTGTCATTCACTCTTCACAACTGTCTTAGTGTGTTTGGACCATGATAGTTTGTTAATGATGTGGACACCAAGGATCTTGAAACTCTCGACCCGTTCCACTTCTGCCAGTTTATGTTAATGGGGCCTGTTTCGATGCACTTATTGATGAAGCCGATGACTGAGGGGGTATACTCCTCAATGCCATTGGATGAATCCCGGAACATATTCCAGTCTGTGCTAGAAAAACAGTCCTGTAGCGTACAGTAACAAACACTTCATCTGACCATTTCCGCATTGAGCGAGTCACGGGTACCTCCTGATTTAGTTTGCGATTGTAAGCAGGAATCGGCCACTAGGAGCGTAGATTCTGGATGAGAATATTTTTGTTTGCTTTTGGCCTTATACAGCTCGTTGTCTGCTGTCTTAGTGCCAGCATCGGTTTGTGGTGGTAAATAGATGGCTATGAATAATATAGATGAGAACTCTCTTGGTAGATGGAGTCGGCACATCGTTGCCCATGAAAGGAAGTTAGGCTAGCGAGAAAGCATTTCAGCCAGGTAGCCTAGGACAACAAAAACTAAAAGTGTGTACTGTATGACAGAGTCATACTCCGTTTCAGTAACATGAACGAGAAGGATGTCATTGGCATTTCTCTACAAGTAGGGTGAGTCAACATGTTTTTTCTACTAGCAAGCATGCACACATCCATGCACACACACACACACACACACGCACACACAGACACACACGCACACACAGACACAACTATATTGTGAGGATTTTTTGTGACCAACATTTGATTCCCATTCAAAATCCAATTTACCCTTACCCTAAAGATAAACATAACCCTAACTCTTAGCCTTAACCAGTAACCCAATATCATAATTCTAATTCTTACCACTAAGCCTAAAATAGCAATTTTACAAGTGAGGACTGTGAAATTTCCTCACTTCTCTGAATTTTAGTTGGTGTACTATTATTTTGGTACTCACAAATATAGTAAAATGTGTCCACACACACTATCCAAATCCCCATGTTGAGAGCTGGGAGGTGGAGCAGCCACAATCCATCAACATATTATTCTGTGATGTGTCCCATATATTTTGAGCTCACTGTCTTCCTCCTCGCAGAAGGTTTTCAACAAAAGCAGCTCTATTTTTTCCCAGACAGAAGGAGAATAAGTCGAGTTCAATCTCCATCTGAACAAGAAGGCCTATTTTATCAAGCTATATAAAGGCCAGGTTGATGGAGTTCTAAAAATATGGCGGTCTTAAATTTCTAGACATAGCCAGTTCTAATAAAAGAAGGATGCCGCACTGATTGTTCCACTTTTTTTGCACTAATGTGCTCTCTATGCATGTCCTGAATCCCAATGGGGCTGCCTTGTTCACTCTACCTCTTCCCTTTTCCCTCGCTCTCTGATTTTCTCTCTCCCTTTCTTCATTCATGTCTCTCGCTCTTTCTCTCTCTTCCTTCACCTCCCCTCTCTAGTATATCGCTCGCTTTCTCCCTCCCACAACGTTGTAGACCCAATTCATTCTACACTGTTTGACCCCCCCACCAGTCTTGCCCTGTCTTGTTCTTTGTCTTCTCCAACAGACAGGGTGACATCATCAAACCTTTGCCACAGCTAATTACAATCACAAATCCTCATCTAATTAATCTTGCCTGCAATCTACATCAGCGGCTGCCTGGGCCATAACTTTCCTCTGGCAGAATGTTTACATTGTTTAACACTACTCTACTGTGACATATGGTGATGATGATGGATGATAATGATGATAGAGATGAGGAGGCTGAGGCTGGAAGATGACGCACACCGTGGTTTGGTTGGTGGAGAGTTCTTGACCAATAAGAGAGGGGATTGGGGTTAAAGCCCAGCTGGGAGGGGTTAAACGGTTTCTGTTCAGCTGAATTCCAATCCTCCTTTTGAAATGGAAATACAGTATAAGCACAAAACGTTATATGAAATCCTAGATGATGTGAAAGCACTGTTGTTACTCTCATAAATACTCATTAAAACACCCTTCCCCCTCCCACTAAATCTCCACTTCCTTAGTTATTCCTCCTCTCCCCACATCCTCGCATCATTAGCTGTGTTTTTGGGTTCTCAGATGAAGGGGGAGAGGAGTGGAGCGTTCGCAGTGTGGCACCTTGTTTTCAAATCATTGACCTTCATCAAACATTTGCTCTCAGTGTGCTTGCAGCTAGGAGCAACGCCAAGCAACATATTAAGATAATGTGACACTTAATGCTCTGCATCCCAGGCATCTGTCATGACCACTGGCTCATGTTCTCGCTGGGGAGTCACCATGTGGGTCGCCACTTCAGGAACGAACCAACGTGGGCAGGCGGGCCATCCACCTCATCCTCTTTTAATGGTACCCTGTCAATCGCACACACACACACTCACACTCTCTCTCATTCACACACACACACATACCCTCTCAACCTTGGCTCCTTCTCCTTTATTTCACAGCATCGAATAGTAGCACATGTTTATCGTTTCCCACTGTTATTGCTATATCTGGAGTTTGGAAGTTCGATCGTTTGCCATATGGTGTGTGTGTGTGTACAGGTTGTAAAGGGTCATTGTGCTTTTGATAGTAAAACAAAGGAGACAAGGTGACACATTTCAGGGTTAGGGTAAATTTAAGTTAATTCCAGGAAGTCCGGTGTACTTTTTAATTGATCATTCTTGTCTGTGACTACATTTTTGTCATTAATGTTATGCTGGAATCCATATGAATTCTCAAACCTACAGTTTAGTATGCGGTGGATTGAGCTATAAAATGGTGACTTAATGTCTTTGTTATTTTATTATCTTTGAACACCTGTTGGACTGTGTGAGTAAACGGCAGTGTTTTCTTTTCTTCTGGGCTGTTGGATCGTCGGACGTCCTTCAATGGCTTGTGTTGTGTGCATGCCAGTGAATGACTGTTATAATGTGAGGACTTTATGCATTGTTTAATTTCTTAAACTCGCTTTTTTGTTCTAATATTTGTACATTTTCATGGTTGTGCTCGTTGACATTTGAACATCCCAGGGAGTCTCGATAAGTTGGCTAGATGCCAGACAGTCGTCCCTTTTTCCTCTCCTTTGCATTTTTTTTGTTCAACTTTTTTGACTGAGCATGAATTTATAAATTGAAAAAGCTGTGCACAAAAATTGACCTTAATCCTCTCTCTTTCTCTGCGGCAGGAAACATTCTGGCGTCGACTGGGACTGGGTTTATATCCACCATCTGTTGCATTTTTCATTAACAAAATCTATTCCTCCGTTTATTTAACCATGCATGCTCAGACAATGCCACCATTGCTACCATCGCACCACTAAATTGACTTGGAAAACCACTGAAAACCCAATCTCAGAATAAAAAAAACATGCTCGCTGATTGTTTGAATAACAAGTATATTCATTATAAAGGATTAGAGAGTGGAAATTAGTAAGCAAATTCAGATTGCAGAGATCAAGGTGGAGTGGATGAGAATGTCGAGGTTTAACTGCATCAAATATCAAAACTTATTGGGACACATTTTTTGTTCAACTTAAGTAAGTAATACATAGAGTACCTACTCATTGTAGAACAGTAGTGAAGACATCAAAACTATTAAATATCTCATATGGAATCATGTAGTAACCCAAACTTATATTTTATATTTGAGATACTTAAAGTAACCACCTTTTGCCTTGATGACAGCTTTGTACACTCTTGGCATTCTCTCAACCAGCTTCATGAGGTGCATTTCAATGTGTGGAATTTCTTTCCTTCTTTCAGCCAATCAGTTGTGTTCTGACAAGGCAGGGGTGGTATACAAAAAATAGCCCTATTTTTTAATGTCCATATTATGGCAAGAACAGCTAAAATAAGCAAAGAGAAACGACAGTTAATCCTAACTTTAAGACAGGGGTGGGCAATTCCAGTCCCCGAGAGCCTGATTGTTGTCACAGTTTTGCCCCAGCCTCAGCTAACACACCTGACTCCAATAATCACCTAATCATTATCTTCTGTTTAGAATGCAATTTAATTAATCAGTTGTGTTGGCTAGGGATGGAGAAAAAAAATTGACACCCGGAGGACTGGAGTTGCCCACCCCTGCTTTAAGACATGAAGGTCAGTCAATACGGAAAATGTCAAGAACTTTGAATTTTTTTTCAAGTGCAGTCACAAGAACCGTCAAGCGCTATGATGAAACTGGCTCTCATGAGTACTGCCACCGGAAGGATACACCCAGAGTTACCTCTGCTGCAGAGATTAAGTTTATTCGAGTTACCAGCCTCAGAAATTGCAGCCCAAATAAATGCTTCACAGAGTTCAAGTAAAAGACACATCTCAACATCAACTGTTCAGAGGAGACTGCTTGAATCAGGCCTTCATAGTGTAGTTGCTGCAAAGAAACCACCACTAAAGGACACCAATATTAAGAAGAGACTCGCTTGGGCCAAGAAACATGAGCAATGGACATTAGAGAGGTGGAATCTGTCCTTTGGTCTGTTGAGTTCATATTTTCGATTTTTGGTTCTAAATGCCGTGTCTTTGTGAGATGCAGAGTAGGTGAACAGATGATCTACGCTTGTGTGATTCCCACCATGAAGCATGGAGGAGGAGGTGTGATGGTGTGGGGGTGTTTTTCTGATGACACTGCCTGTGATTTATTTAGAATTCAAGATACACTTAACCAGCATGGCTACCACAGCATTCTGCAATGATATGCCATCCCATCTGTTTTACGCTTAGTGGGACTATCATTTGTTTTTCAACGGGACAATGAGCCAACACAACTCCCTTACTGTGTAAGGGCTATTTGACCAAGAAGGAGAGTGAAGGAGTACTGCATTAAATGACCTCGCCTCCACAATCACCAGACCTCAACCCAATTGAGATGGTTTGGGATTATTTGGACCGCAGAGTGAAGGAAAAGCAGCCAACAAATGCTCAGCATATGTGGGAACTGTTGAAAAAGCATTCCAGGTTATGTTGGTTGAGAAAATATGAAGAGCGTGCAAAGTTGTCATCGAAGCAAATGGCGACTACTTTGAAGAATCTAAACTCTAAAATATATTTTCATTTGTTGAACACTTTCTTTTGTTACTACATGATTCCATAAGTGTTATTCCATAGTGTTGATGTCTTCACTATTATTCTTCAATGTAGACAATAGTAAAAATAAAGGAAAACCCTTGAATGAGTAGGTGTGTCCTTACTTTTGACTGGTACTGTATATTTAGAAGTAGATTGGATAATGAAAATTGATAAGCAGTTAGATTCAGTTGCAGGGGCTGAAAGGGACGTTTGTGTATGATTGAGAATATCTGTTTAATTGTATCAAATTTAAAAACTTTGTCTCTGTGGTTAAACTTTTGATTTTGTTGAAAGTTGACATTTTCAGAGTCACCTTCATTCACCGAATACATTTGCATGTACTGGAATTTGACTCTGAAATGGTGCTGCCGCAATAAACAGAAAACATTGACAGACAATAAACAGAGTATACGGACAAAATATATAGACACAGAATTTACACAATCCACATACAGTAAAGTTATGTACACGATAAACACTGAAGCTAAAAACTATAGACTAGACCCCTCAAACTCAACTCTGGACCTCAAAGCCAGTTCCACTGCCTTTTTTCATTGTTCCCCTCTAATCAGGGACTGATTTAGACCTGCAATTAATCATTAGGTAGAACAGAAAACCAGCAGATTCCGGACCTCGTAGGGTGAGAGTTGAGAACCCCTGGACTAGACTATAAACATTAAGCTACATTATAACGTATGTATGTAGAGATGTATGAATAAAACTATTTTGCAGGATGATGTGCCATGAGGGAAATGCATGTGTAAGAGACAGTCCTTGGCAGAGTGGGGGGTGGAAGCAGTTTAAAGAGCAATGCACATTTCTAGGATGAAAATGCAGGGTGCATAGTCCACGTTGTTCTACTTCTGCTTTTCTAACAACTAAACTCAGAATCTAAGCTCCTGCTACGGTAACCAAATGTTATTTGCAGAATTACAGGTGATACCAAAGTATACAACACGTATGCTCCTTTAAGCTATTTGTTCTTATTTTAAACCAATGAGAAGTTATTTCTTTCCAACAAAGTGGCTACCCAGACAGTATACATCATGTCATCATTCTCTGATTGGATTATTGATCTCTCACTCTCTCCTCATATCTCAAATGTTTCACCATCACAACTAAATGAGACAGATACAATCAAAGTGCCCAGAACAGATCATTAGAAAGATTTGGAAGCCAGACTGTATGCCTAAAGACTTATACCATAACATAACCTTTTTGATATTGATTCCGACATATAAGGGGATTCAAATGCTAAACAGCTGATAAAGACATGTTTTATGTATTTAAATCACTCACCATTAAAGGGAAACTTCATCGCTTAAAACTATTTGGGGTGTTTTTCCAAGTCTCCCTACATGAAATTCAGTGATGAGAGGGTGTTTCAGACATACACCATACAAAAACTGTTGACACCCCTTCAAATGAGTGGATTCGGATATTTCAGCCACACCTGTTGCTGACAGGTGAATAAAATCGAGAACACAGCCATGTAATCTCCATAGACAAACATTTGGAATTAGAATCTCCTAACGGAGATCAATGACTTTCAATGTGGCACCGTCATAGGATGCCACCTTTCCAACAATTCAGTTTGTCAAATTTCTGCCCTGCTTCTGCTGCTCCTTTCAACTGTAAGTGTTGTTATTGTGAAGTGGAAATGTCTAGGCCTCACAAGCTCACAGAACGGGGCCACAGAGTACTAAAAATAGTCTATCGTCGGTTGCAACACTCACTAGCAACACTCACAACACTCACTATCAATAAATCAGTGTGGAAGAACTTGACTAGCCTGCACAGAGCCCTGACCTTAACCCATATCCAACTCCTTTGGGATGAATTGGAACACCGACTGCGAGCCAGGCCTTATCGCCCAACGTCAGTGCCAAACCCCATTAATGCTCTTGTGGCTGAATTGAATCAAGTCCCTGTGTTCTAACATCTAGTGGAAAGCCTTCACAGAAGAGTGAAAGCTGTTATAGCAGCAAAAGTGCGACCAACTCCATATTAATGCCTATGATTTTGGAATGAGATGTTCGACGCCTATGAGGCCATGTACTGTTGGCCAAGTAGTGTATTTCATTCTCTCGGTCACAATTATGGTGGCCATCATGTAATGCTTGTCATCCCTCTGCCTCTCTCTCTCCCACACGCGCGCACATGTGTAATCCCAGATTTAAGGGAATATCCCAAAAACTTTTAAAAAATCATCATCTAATTCAATTTAAATCCATTATCAATGTAGATTACAACTACTCCTGTTCCACACCATGTTGGGTGTAAATCTTAAATAACCAGATGAATCAGTATAGCCTACCACCGCATTCCCCAGGTAATTTCCTTCCCACAGTCTAATCTATAAGGCATTTACACTAGACCACTCTCTATGCATGCTAATTACTCAGAGTATAGGATAAACATTTACTTTTTGGAAAACTCAATGCCGTTTGAGTAATTTACCATACTAGTTGTTATTTTATTTATTTAACGCAGTGACTCAGGGCAAGGTCCTTTCTGATCAAGTGAATTCATTTGAGGAGAGCTGGAGCAGACAGTGTGTGACTAATTAAGGAATATGTCTAGCTGAACTATTACAGTCTTAGTGTGTACTGACCTATTTCAGCTAATATCTCGTATTTAGGATTTACAGAATGACCAATACCCAATCAAAACTCTGAATGTTCCTCCCTGTCAGACAGAATTCCAATGTTGGAAGTGTTTGGTTCCATACCTGGCTGGCTAGTTCAGAAAATGCCAACCATAATCAGAAGCGTCTAAATCAAGCACCTGATTGCTACAAACGAGTAATTATATCTCAGTTGCCACTACGTGGCAAGGTTGGAGGACATTAACAGCATTAATCAGTGATACTCATGAGTAATATAACCTTAAAGTAGACACGTTTTTTTTTTCATGTTAGTTACACAATAATCGCATGACAAAACTATTTCCCATAAACTAAGTTACGCATTTAAGCAGACTACTCATGTTATGATGGTAAGCCAGAGATATGTAAGGATATAAATCAATTTTGCTCACTTCACAGGGCTTGAATACACCTGGAATGGCAGGATGAGGCAATACATTGTAATAAAATCCTGCCTTGCGTTATTAATATAAATAACCCAAATAAAGGGGACTGAATTATTTATGAGCAACAATTTGGAAAGAGTGCAACAGAGAATTTGCAGATGAATAAAGACCGGAGTATGTGATGCGTGTCCAGTGGCCCTATTTCGTGGCATTCCTCTAATGCTTTGATAAATGGCTGTTATCTACACCCTTTGGTATATGACAGCCATCTGTTCCTGGCTCCTCTAAAGGGCCAATTTGAGACGTTTAGATATCTGGGTCAGTTCAGGTGGATTTATTAAAGGGGCAAGTCACTGACCAGACTGAAAGTCTGGTGAAGCTAGCTGAGACCATAGCTGTGATCTCTCTGGGTTGCATCCTAAATGGCACCCTATCCCTTTTTATAATTCACTACTTTTGACCAGGGACCATAGGGCTTTGGTCAAAATGCGTGCATTATAAAGGGAATAGGGTGCCATGGGCCCTGGAAAAAGTAGTGCTCTACAGTATATAAGGAATATGGAGCCATTTGGGAAGCAACCTCTGTCTGTGGCATATGGCCATAGTGACCTCCTTATCTGACTGGACAGAGATCCGTTCCTCTGGACTGTACTGGAAAGTAAATTATAGCTCAGAGGCCTTGGCGATGACACCTTTTCTATTTTTGCCTACATCACACACTCCACCAACACACTCATGTAAGAATGAATAACCACAAAAACCCAAAAGGTCTAGCTTAGATATATACTGTGCAAACACACAGAGACCCCCACCCCTTTGCACACACAGAAGCAGATAGCACAGAATTAATAATGGGCATCCATTAAATCCTTATGACCTTATATCTCTTGTAAAAACATTAGCATCCCTGCAAGTACACAATATAAATGGCAGAAATATCCGAACAAGGTTTTTAATCATGCCTTCTTACCCAATCTGTCAAAAAACTGTCAGATGCAGGTCCAGGTGGGTGGACTGAACAGAAACCAGAGGCAGAGAGGGACAGAACAAGTTAAGTTGGCTTGTTTGTTCCTTTGGGGAATCTTTTCTTGGACTGAAAGAGATGAGACCAACAAAGCAATTAACTATACTGGTATTGGCATGGCGGATACCGTATCCACTGAAGACCAGTCCCAAAGTATGTACGGCAAGTCCAGAGGGACACATATCACTGCTTAATAACCATGCATGTCCTCGCCGTACCGTACATTCACCTGATTCTATTTCAGGACACTGCTGCCATGGGGGTTCTGTGTAACGGTAACGATTGTGTTACTATGAGCTATCGAAGCTGTTTGGCCCTGGTCACCCTCCTCTGTCATAAGGAAGGAAGCTGATGGATGCCATTTGGGACGCTGTGCTGCACAGTAGAGCTGCGTGCCTCTTTTCCTGATTGACCTCTCCTGCCTTAATCTACCTTAACAATAAACCTCAATCAATTCTCTGGTAAGGATGCCGGACACGTGCCCAGATGCCGAGGGCCGATAGTCCTGAAAGGCTGACACATCGCATCTCAATCAAACAAGCAATGCAGACGTAGTGAGAGTGGGTCCATTCTCTCAGTCTCTTAGGAGGAGCGTCCGTAAAGTGCAGCAATCTGCTAATCTTCTACAATCACTTTGCCACGCAATCAGAGTTGATATCGTCCTCCGCCTCCCTCCCCACATCAAAACCCTGACAACAATATGAGGACTTAATAGTTTAATTGGAAACATAAACAAATCACATCCACTTAGTGCAGCAATCATTTTAGCAACACTCAGCAGGGACCCATTTAATGCAAGACTCAAAATTTTGACTGTGGCCATTGGGGGGATTTGGTTACGGCGTACTCACCGGCAATCAGGTGGCTCTACTTTTATCGGCACCTTGCCAATACACAAGGCAACTAACTAAGTAAAACAAAGCAACAGATGCCACCACTGTGCATTGATTTGAGTGCCTCTTGCTTTAAGTTCCATTGATGTATACGCTGGCAGCATCACAAATGGCACCCTATTCCCTATGTAGTGCACTCATTTGGACCAGGGATCATAGAGCTCTAGTCAAAAGTAGTGGACTAAATAAGGAAAAGGGTGCCATTTGGGACTCAGAACACTGTCACCAGCCTGGTTGACAGGCCGGGCCTGCAGGAGGACTTGACAAAGCTTGTGAACCCAGTAAGTACTGACTCTGCCTTTACTGGGCATGGTTTGACAAGGGTGTCAAGCAAATGAGAGGGGAGCCAGTAGAGGGTGAGAGACTGAAGGAAACAGACACCCTGTTGTATAAGCAATGCAGCATGGCTGATCCGAGACATGCCAGTGTAGGGAAAGAAGAAGCGTGCACCGAATCTTATAGCCTTTCCGGCCCACACTTCTCAGAACGACTGCTGAGATTTTTCAAAAGAAAAAAGTGGAAAGGCCAGTGAAATGTTTGTGTGTCTTGTTCTAAATATCACTGGCCTCTCGCTTCAGAGGGGCGTCTAGCTAAAGTTTAAAAGTGGTGACACCAGCCGTAAATCTGCATGACATTAATTATGCATCGTTTACGGACGGCATTGAGTCACACACCAGGACTAGAAGGTTATCGCCAGCACTCCTGCTGCTGTAGCAATGGTTGCCAGGACGAGATAAGATGGCAAAATAACAATAACCATTTGGATTTGATATGCTTTTAAGGAGGAGGAAGTACATCATCTGGAACTGTGAGCCGGTAATGACACCAACGAGTGCGGATAGTAGAGGAGAGGTGGGTGAGGGAGGGTGGGGCTGCATGGGATAACTGTGAAATTGATATGTCCTTGAAGGAAGATCCGTAGACAGAGTGCATAGAGAGTATGCCTGGGAATTATGGTGAAAACGTGTGTAACTAACAACCATGTTGAGCTGCTCGCCGATGAGCACAGGCTCCCTGGCTACACACCACACTCAATTACAGAAGAAAAATAGGGGGAGAGGGGCAGCAGGAGGGAGGAAGAGAGGGAGGAACCAGGGTAATTTTCCCCTTTGATGACCTTCAGGCTAATGCGGCCCAGGAGATCCAGCTATTTCTGAATCTTTATTGGAAGACGTTGCAGTCTATAGGTCTCAAATGTCACCCTATTTCCTTTATAGTGCACTACTTTTGACCAGGCCCCCTATGTAGAGAATAGGTGCCATTGCGGAACAGCACATGTTCTTGAAGAGTTGTTACTGCACATCTGACTTTGAGTGTGTGGTTAACGATATAGTGCACTACTTTTGACCAGGGCCCAAAGTAGTGCATTATGTAGGGAATAGGGAACACCTGTAAGGACCAGTAAGTTCCAAATCCAATGGGAACTATGTGCTTCAAGAACGCAATAGTATACAATACAATACTTTAATGCCCACTTGCATGGACACTCAACAATGCAATTACTGTGCATTGCAGGGATGTTTATTTGGTCAGAAGGACATGCAAGATGTACCAAACATTCAATGAGTGTAATGCAATTATTAACTCACTATGAACCTTCTCTCTCTTGCTCTCTCGCTCTCTCTCGCTCTCTCTGTCTCTCGCTCTCTGTCAATTCAATTTCAATGTATTGGCATGGGAAACATGTTTACACTGACAAAGCAAGTTAAAAAGATAATGAACAAAAGTGAAATACACTCACAAAAGTTCCAAAAGAATAAAGACATTTCAAATGTCATATTATGTCTAAATAGAGTGTTGCAACGATGTGCAAATAGTTAAAGTACAAACGGCCAAATAAATAAACATAATAGTCATGAAGGGTAAGTTCCAAATGGTACCCTAATCCCTACATAGTATGCTAATTTTGACCAGGGCCCTCTGGTTATGCATCGTGCACTATGTAGGGAATAGGGTGCCATTTGTGACGTAGTCTGGTCGTTTTTTAGAAGGATATGCTTACATTAATTGTTCAGGTTTCCATTGTTGGTTACACAAAATCACTTATACAAAAAACACTTTCTGGGTAACATACAGTAGTACAAAGGTCTCCTAGGTCTAGCTGTCTACATGCCACCTGGATTTGTTTTGTAACAGAAATGAAGAGCTGCTGGACACAAATATCCATCTAAAGGCGTTGTGCAAAAGTAGTTCACTATAAAGAGAATATGGTGCCATTGTGACACAACCAATAATGTTTCTATTTATAATCCCACGAGTGCTCAGCACTTCCATTAATTATACCTTTCAACAATATTTTCATGTTCACGAGAGAAGCTGTATAACACGGGTCATTCATTTGGAGCTGTAATAGGTAGTTGAGGCAAATTTTTAATTCATTTTGAAATAACAACAATTCAAAACAGAGGGGTAAATAATGACCCCCTCCAACATATCAGATTGAATAATAAATCGTCATATTCCAGGTGGTCTGTCCTGTTCTATATGTTTTCTGCTCCTGCACTTAGAATGTTGTTAAAACAAACACACAGAATTGTGGGTAAACACTTTACATTTACGTGCTCTTTTCCAATGGTTTAGTGGGACAACGCAAGTAAATGCAGTTGACCCACTTTTTTTTGTTGTCCAAAAGTTTTCACCCACCTTTTAGAGAAAAAATTCATTGAAGTATAGGGAGCATTACCTTTTGCCCACCAACTTTTGTACCAGTACGTCACTGCTCTTACCTGTGTGATTGTTATTGGGCCTACATACAGTAGTAACTGCTTTGTATTCATATGGTTTTACAGTTAAACTGTTATGTATGTAAAACATCTTATTGTTAATCAAGTTGTTTGAAAATGTGTTTTAATTTTGCATGGAGGCCTAACATGAGTGTCTTAGAAAAAGAACAATTCTGTGAGTGGTGAGAGGTAGCTTAATGTTTCCTGCTGAAGAAAACCTCTGCCTCCCCTTGGTGAAAGACCAGACTTAGAAAAGTTCTGTAGTTCCAACTGGGTCATATTAGAGTTGAGTCAAATAGAGAAAACATATGTAATACTATTTATTGTAATACTAACAAGATACATTACTGTAATACCGTATGCTTTGAGTAAGATTGCTGTTGTAGGATAAGGACTCACCTGTCTGTAATTCATTATGTTCTAAAAATAAAAACTGATCCTAGATCAGCAATTCTACTCTGATAAACTGTGTGTGTACTGCAAATATGACTTCCCCTTTCCTGATCAGTATTGCAGTCATGATGTTCAAAATCAAATGTATTCATAAACCCTTGTCACCGTAACTGTAAAATAATCAACCGGACCACAGAAGATGATGAAATGTGTTGCAATTATTTCTGTACTTTCTGAGACAATTTTCTTTTCATGTTTTGAATCGTTAATTTAGTCTTTGTAACCATCTGTTCCTGATCTTGAATTGTCAGTTTCACTTATTGCAAACAAGTCCTATTTAGAATGATGCCCCATAACGATTACATTTTCAGACTTAAAAGTATAAGCTAACTCACCCCTTGTAGATTCAGATCAAACACTCCTACAAACGGCAGATAAAATAATTGCAGGAAACTATGTCTAGCTTGCCTCTAAAAGCAATGTGCCAATGAGAAATTCACGAGTCATTTTATTTGCTCTCCTATGAAGGATATCCAGCCAACAGCAGAGTAACTCCAAGGTTATGATTAAAACCAAAGTTAACCCCTAGGTCCCACAGAATCATTCCCAATTTAACAAACAACGAATTTAAGAATAAAATACACTGAGTGTACAAAACATTAGACAAACCTTCCTAATATTGAATTGAACCCCCTTTTGCCCTCAGAACAGCCTAAATTCATCAGGGCATGGACTGTACAATGTGACGAAACTGTTCCACAGGGATGCTGGCCCATATTGACTCCAATGCTTTCCACAGTTGTGTCAAGATGGCTGGATGTCCTTTGGGCGGTAGACCATCCTTGATACACATGGGAAACTGTTGGGCGTGAAAAACCTAGCAGCCTTGCAGTTTTTGACACATTCAAACTGGTGCGCCAGGCACCTACTACTATACCTCGTTCAAAAGCACTTAAATCTTTTGCTTTGCCCATTTACTCTCTGAATGTGTGTGTTTGTGTGCCAATATAGACCTCAATTGTCTTAAGGCTTAAAAATCCAACTATAACCTGTCTCCCCCCTTAATAATCTACACTTATTGAAGTGGATTTAACAGGTGACATCAATAAGGGATCATAGCTTTCACCTGGGTTTTATGCTTATTCAGCAGGATAGAATAGCAGCCTCTGGTAAGTCAAGGGGTGAGGTTCTATGTATATTTGTGATAATCTGTAGACCACACTATTTACCAAGAGAGTTTTCATCTATATTCTTCATAGCTCTCTATTAACCACCAGAAACCGATGCTGTCACGAAGACCTCACTCAATGAGCTGTAAACAGGAAAACGCTCATCCAGAGGCGGTGCTCCTAGTGGCCCGGGGACATTAATGCAGGGAAACTTAAATCCGTTTTACCTCATTTTTACCAGCATGTTAAATGTGCAACCAGAGGGGGGAAAAAAACTCTAGTCCACGTTTACTCCACACACAAAGATGCGTACAAAGCTCTCCCTCACCCTCCATTTGGCAAATCTGACGATAATTTTATCCTCCTGATTCCTGCTTACAAGCAACAACTAAAGCAGGAAGCACCAGTGACTCGGTCAATAAAAAAAGTGGTCAGATGAAGCAGCTACTTTGCAGGATTGTTTTGCTAGCCAGTGCACCCGCACATTGACTCTGTACCAGTACCCCCTGTATTTAGCCTCGCTATTGTTATTTTACTGCTGCTATTTAATTATTTGTTGCTTTTAGATTTTATTTTTTACTCATCCATTTTTTACTCAAACACATATTTTCTTAAAACTGCATTTTTGGTTAAGGGCTTGTAAGTAAGCATTTCACTGTAAGATCAACATCTGTTGTATTCATGGCATGTGACAAATACAATTTGATTTGAGTCACCTGGTCAGTCTGTCATGGAAAGAGCAGGTGTTCCTAATGTTTTGTACACAGTGTATATCAAATAAAACATTTGAAAGGTAGGCCAAAGCAAGAAAGAGAGATAATGGATTTATCCTTCAGTTATTTGGCAGCGAGTTTTATTTTATTTGTATAAAATGAAAAGCAGTTTATGATAGTGAATGATAAGTTACTATTTGGACAGCATGGGGTATAACTGTAGATATAACAACATCAGCTCTATCTTGACGTGATCCAATGCTTGTCTTGTACAGTGATGGAAGTATATCAACATCGAAATAAATAGAGACCGAAGAAGTGTTATTGTGATCATGTTGGTTGACTAGCCCTGATTGCTCTTCTCATGCAGGAGGACAGAGAATTCACAATTGAATAACAATTTCACTCTAATACATGATTTAGTCTGAATATTAGAGAGGCACAAAGGAGAAATTATCCTGGTCAACAGTAGTGCACTATGTAGGGAATAGGGTGTCATTTGGGACGCATGTGGAGAGTCTTCTATGGCCAGTGCAATCAAGGATGCACATATCCAAAGCTTATGTGTAACAAGGCTGATATTGCAGCAGAAATTAATAATGAACTGAGCAGTCTTCAGCGTTTTTAATGTAAACCAGCCACTGTCTCTCACTGTTTATTTCATCAAGCAACAATAAAATGATACACAAAAGTGACACATTATTACTGAAGGCAAGCTGCTCGAAGACAAAACAATCAAAGGAAGCAATCTCATAAATCACAGACAACAATCTCGACATGACAAATATTTAATTTTGGGAGCATGGGGAACAATCAAGTAATTCTTCAGGGATCTTTCTCACAGGCAAGCAGGCAGCAGTAGTAGGCTAAAGTTGTGAGATGAGGGCGGACAATGTTTGTTTGATTGTGAATGAAAAAATAAATGTCTAGGGTGTACTTTCGTTTTCAAACAAAGAACACAATCCCATGAGAGGGACATGCTCCTCTCATTCAGAATCAATAAAGGTTCACTCTCCTTCACGTTTCCAAGATTATATCTACCATTTCTGCCGACTGAATGCTGTATTCAGCTCTGCGTTTCTCCCCATCATCCCAGAACCGTTACAGGACAAACTCACCCAGCAGAACGTACCAAACTCCATTTGGGTCTCTGGGTCTCTGATAAGACTTCAGAAAACGTCCCCGACCATCTATCCCCCTAGTGATTGATAGCTCAGCCTTTAGCACAGCTGAATCATTCAAATTCCTGGGGATTGTTCATCTCCCAGAACCTCAAGTGGGAGGACAATTTTATGGAGCATCAGAGAATCTATTATATGCGCCAGCTGAAGAAACTTAAACTCTCACAATCAATAAGTCTATCATTGAGTCTATCCTAACCTCTTCTATCATCGTCTGGTTTGGGTCTGCGTCTGCCTGCACCAAGGGCACACTAGAGTGCATTGTTTGATCTGCTGAGCGGGTCATCGGCTATCACCTGCCCTCCATCGAGGACCTGCACGACTCCAGGACAAGGAAGCATGCAGGAAAGATCATCGCTAATCCCGCCCACCCCAGACACCCATCTTTCAAAGACTCCCCTCTGGCAAACATTTCAGGTCAATCATGACCAAAACCACCCACCACCTGAATAGTTTCTTCCCCTGTGGTCTTCACCAACCGGCCATGGGGATTAAGAGACTTTGCATTTGAGCGGATCACTGCACCTTTCCAATAATTACCAGTATTACTAATAACTACACTGTAATGCATTTGCACCATGTACACCTCTGCACAACACTATATATATTTGTCATGGCAGCATCCCTTCATCTGCATATATATATATATATATATATATATATATATATATATATATATATATATATATATATATATATATATATATATATATAAATATATATATATATATATATATATATATATATATATATATATATATATATATTACACACACATGTTGATTTTATGTCTGTATTCTGTTTGCACATTGTCTAAAACATTGTCTATTGCTTGTGGAACCTATTCCCTAAGAGCCAACATCTGCTTTAGTTTAGTTTATTAGGATCCTATTAGGAACTGCATATGCAGCAGCTACTCTACCTGGGATCCACATAGAAAGTACAAATACATAACAATGCACAGAACAGTAATAGACTAGAACAACTTAAGAAATTACATTTAATTCAAAATAAAACAGACAAAAGTTCTATTTAGGAATATGTGCACGACTCATATATAGAGTTGAAGTCGGAAGTTTTTCACAAATCCTGACATTTAATCTTAGTAAAACTTCCCTGTCTTAGGACAGTTAGGATAACCACTTTATTTTAAGAGTGTGAAATGTCAGAATAATAGTAGAGAGAATTATTTATTTCAGCTTTTATATATTTCATCACATTCCCAGTGGGTCAGAAGTTTACATACACTCAATTAGTATTAGGTAGAGTTGCCTTTAAATTGTTTAACTTGGGTCAAACATTTCAGGTAGCCTTCCACAAGCATCGCACGATAAGTTTGGTGAATTTTGGCCCACTCCTCCTGATAGAGCTGGTGTAACTGAATCAGGTTTTGCTCGCACACGCTTTTTCAGTTCTGCCCACAAATTTGCTATGGGATTGATGTCAGGGCTTTGTGATGGCCACTCCAATACCTTGACTTTGTTGTCCTTAAGCCATTTTGCCACAACTTTGGAAGTATACTTGGGTTCATTGTCCATTTGGAAGACCCATTTGCGACCAAGCTTTAACTTCTTGACTGATGTGTTGTCATGTTGCTTCAATATA
The DNA here is from genome assembly GCF_023373465.1 of Oncorhynchus keta. Taxonomy (NCBI): domain Eukaryota; kingdom Metazoa; phylum Chordata; class Actinopteri; order Salmoniformes; family Salmonidae; genus Oncorhynchus; species Oncorhynchus keta. Next base: position 36,226,079 of record NC_068424.1, read on the forward strand.
TCCATATAATATCATCTATTTTGTGAGGTTCACCAGTCCCTCCTGCAGCAAAGCTCCCCCACAACATGATGCTGCCACCCCCATGCTTCACGGTTGGGATGGTGTTCTTCCGCTTGCAAGCCTCCCCCCTTTCCCTCCAAACATAATGATGGTCATAATGGCCAAAAAGTTATATTTTTTCAGACCAGAGGACATTTCTCCAAAAAGTACAATATTTATCCCCATGTGCAGTTGCAAACCGTAGTCTGGCTTTTTTATGGCGGTTTTGAACCAGTGGCTTCTTCCTTGGCTTCCTTGGCTTCTTCCTTGCCTTTCAGGTTATGTCGACATAGGACTCATTTTACTGTGGATATAGATACTTTTGTACCTGTTTCCTCCAGCATCTTCACAAGGTCATTTTCTGTTGTTCTGGGATTGATTTGCACTTTTCGCACAAAAGTACGTTCATCTCTAGGAGACAGAACACGTCTCCTTCCTTAGCGGTATGACAGCTGCTTGGTCCCATGGGGTTTTTACTTGCATACTATTGTTTGTACAGATGAACATGGTACCTTCAGGCGTTTGGAAATTGCTCCCAAGGATGAACCAGACTTGGAGGTCTACAGTATTTTTTTCTAAGGTCATGGCCGATTTGTTTTGATTTTCCCATGATGTCAAGCAAAGATGCACTGAGTTTGAAGGTAGGCCTTGAAATACATCCACTCAAATTATGTCAATTAGCCTATCAGAATCTTCTAAAGCAATGACATCATTTTCTGGAATTTTACAAGCTGTTTAAAGGCACAGTCAACTTAGTGTATGTAAACTTCTGACCCACTGGAATTGTGATACAGTGAGGTATAAGTGAAATAATCTGTCTGTAGACAATTGTTGGAAAAATGACTTGTCATGCACAAAGTAGATGTCCTAACCGACTTGCCAAAACTATAGTTTGTTAATTAACAAGGCATTTGTGGAGTGGTTGAAAAACGTTTTTTATTGACTCCAACCTAAGTGTATGTAAACTTCCAACTTCAACTGTACATATTCATATTTTTCTATACATATAGTATAGTATATAAAAGTAGTATAGTTAAAGTAGCTCTTTAGAAAGAGGGTAGGCACTCTCATGTATAGTTTAAAGCTAAACTTGCTTTCTAGGGGTGGCAGGTAGCCTAGTGGTTAGAGCGTTGGACTAACAACTGAAAGGTTGCAAGATTGAATCCCTGAGCTGACAAGGTAAAAAAAAATATGTCTTTCTCCCCTTGAACAAGGCAGTGAGCCCACTGTTTCTAGGCTGTCATTGAAAAAAAGAATGTGTTCTTAATTGACTTGCCTGAGTAACCACTGGTGGAAGAGCATTCCAGGATGACATGACTCTATACATATCTGAGTGACACATTAAATCTGTTTGGGTACCATGAAGAAACCCATATGGGCTTATCTGTTGGGGCATGTACAGTGTATTTGGAAACTAATTCAGACCCCTTCACTTTTTACACATTTTGTTACGTTACAGCCCTATTTTAAAATGGATGAAATATTTTTTTCACCCCACAATACCCGATAATAACAAAGCTAAAACAATTTTTGGGGGCAGATTTAGAAAATAGAAAAATACAGAAATATTTCATTTACATAAGTACTCAGACCCTTACTTGTTGAGTAATATTTGTTAGCGATTACAGCCTTAATCTTCTTGCGTATGATGCTACAAGCTTGGCGCACTTGTATTTGGGGAGTTTCTCCCATTCTTCTCTGCATATCATCTCAAGCTCTGTCAGGTTGGATGGGGAGCGTCACTGCACAGCTCTTTCAGGTCTCTCCAGAGATGTTCGATGGGGTTCAAGTCCGGGCTCTGGCTAGGCCACTCAAGGCCATTCAGAGACTTGTCCCTAAACAACTCCTGCTTTGTCTTGGCTGTGTGCTTAGGGTCATTGTCCAGTTGGAAGGTGCACCTTCGTCCCAGTCTGAGGTCCTGAGCGCTCTGGAGCAGGTTTTCATCAAGAATCTCTCTGTACTTTGCTCCAGTCCCTTCCGCTGAAAAACATCCCCACATCATGATGCTGCCACCACTGTGCTTCACCGTAGGCACGGTGCCAGGTTTCCTCCAGACGTGATGCTTGGTAATCAGTCCAAAGAGTTCAATCTTGGATTCATCACACCAGATAATCTGTTTCTCATGGTCTGAGAGTCCTTTAGTTGCCGTTTGACAAACTCCAAGCGGACTGTCATGTGCCTTTTTACTGAGGAGTGGCTTTTGTCTGGCCATATCTACCAAAAAGGCATGATTGGTCGAGTGCTTCAGAGATGGTTTTCCTTCTGGAAGTTCCTCTCATCTCCACAGAAGAAATCCGGAGCTCTGTCAGAGTGACCATCAGGTTCTTGGTCACCCCCAATGACCAAGGCCCTTCTCCCCCGATTGCTCAGTTTGGACAGCTCTAGGAAGAGTATTGGGGATTCCATCATTCTTAATTTCAAGAATGATGGAGGCCACTGTGTTCTTGGGTACCTTCAATGCTGCAGAAATGTTTTGGTACCATTCCCGAGATCTGTTCCTCGACACAATCCTATCTCGGAGCTCTACGAGCAATTGCTTCGACCTCATGGCTTAGATTTTGGTCTAACATGCACTGTCAACTGTGGGACAGGTGTGCCTTTCCAAATCATGTCCAATCAATTTGTATAAACATCTCAAGGATCGTCAATAGAAACAGGACAAACCTGAGTTCAATTTCGAGTCTCATAGCAATGGATCTGAATACTTATGTAAATAAGGTATTTCTGTTTGTTATTTTTAATAAATGTGCACACATTCCTAAAAAAACAATTTCCGCTTTATCATTCTGTGATATTGTGTGTAGATTGATGAGGGAATTAAAAAAAATCTAATCTGTAACGTAGGAAAATGTGGAAAAAGTCAAGGAGTCTGAATACTTTCCGAATGCACTGTATGTCTGTTTTGAAGTGTATTCAAATAGAAACACAAATGTTTCTTAATAAAAAGACTAGAAGAGAAGTAGTCAATGTCTCCTGAACCATCAACCAGGAAAGACTATCGTGCATGTTGCTGATGTTAGTTCTGTGTGTGCATTTAAGGGCAAGGCGTGCTGTTTTCTTTTGAGCCAGATGCAGCTTTGCTAGGTCTTTCTTTGCTGAACGTGTTTTTATAACAGACATACCTCTCCCCATCTTCACAACAACTTTGTCAATATGACTTGACCATGACAATCCAATGTTACTTCTAGGTGTTCAACTTCTTCAACTTGTTCAACGGTCACAACTCCAGCTGAAGTTTAGGTCTAAGAGAATGTTTTATAACAAATACAATGCTTTGATTTTAGATGTATTTAAGACCAGTTTATTGTTAATTAACCATTCTGACACTGACTGTAACTCTTTGCTTAGAGTCTTAGTGGGTTCACTGGCTGTAGGTGCTTATGTGTAGAGTGTGCAGTCATCAGTATACATAGTCATTTGACCTTCTTGTAAGACAAGTTATCACGTCCTGACCTTAGTTCCTTTTTTATGTCTCTATTTTAGTTTGGTCAGGGCGTGAGTTGGGGTGGGCATTCTATGTTTTGTTCTGTGTATTATATTTCTATGTGTTTGGCCTGGTATGGTTCCCAATCGTTGTCTCTGATTGAGAACCATACTTAGGCAGCCTGTTTTCCCACTATGGGTTGTGGGTAGTTGTTTTCTGTGTCTGTGTTTTCAACATACAGAACTGTTTTGATTTTCATTTCTTTCCTTCACTTTGTTATTTTGTATTTTTTCGTGTTCTGATATAGTAAATTATCATGGACACTTACAACGCTGCATTTTGGTCCGATCCTTCCTACTCCTCACCAGATGAAGAAGTTTGTTACACAAGTGGCGTATAATTTGTAAAAATAGGGAAGAGTATCGGCCCAAGGCAACTGACCTGAGGGAGACCGCACTTTACATATCTGATGTTAGAGAAGCATCCATTGAAGAATACTCTCTGAATTCTATTGGATAAGTAACTCTCCAACCATGTGATGGCAGGTGATTTAAAGCCATAACAGGTTTGTTTTATTTATTAACAAATGATGATCAATAACATCAAAGGCTACAATGAAATCTAACAATACAGCTCCAACTATCATCTTATTATCCATTCCCTTTAGCCAATCATCAGGCATCTGAGTCAGTGCCGTACAAGTTGAGTGCCCTTCCTTATGTGTATGCTGAAAGTCAGTCGTTAACTTGCTCTCTAATTTTTTTTATTGCATTTGTTAAAACACAATTCTCTTCATCACTTAACTAAGAACAAAATGCAAACTGATTGGGCAGCTGTTAGAGCCAGCAAATGGTGCTTTACTATTTTTTGGCAGTGAAATGTATTTGCTTCATTCTACGCCTGTGGACCCACATTCCTCTAGGCCTTAGTTAGTAGTTTCCAATCTAGGTTGTCTATACCAGGTGGCTTATCATTATTGATGGATAAGTTGAAGGTGTCGGAGCTGGAACTTTGTTAGAGCTGTCAAATCCACAAGTGGCTCCCGGCATTATACCTATAGCGGACATTGCCATTGAAATCTCATACAGCCTTCTTTACAATTTCGAACACTGGAATGTGAGATGTAATCTACACCTCAATTAAGCTGATAGAAATCCTAAATATTTTGATCATCATTATTTCTATATAGCCTAAGCTTTGTCACTCTGAACTAATAAACACAAGTGGAACATGTTTGGCTTTGTGACAATGGTCACAAGACCAGCTGCTTAACTATTTGACTCCAACACAGTTCTGACACAACCAAAACATCAGTGTCTGCTATTACCGGTTAACACTTGATCTGATAGAATTTATTCCTTAGTACATGTCTGGGTATGTGTAAATGTGCTTCTTGAATGAAGTGATTCTGATGATAAACGCAATTAGATCTCCAAGCCAAATAAATAATTCTGGTGGTGCTGGCTCAGGCAATCAAACAGAAGGTTAAAGAGCCAGACAAAGGCCCTAAAAGGCCCTACTCTTGTTCTAATCCCATCGAGTAATGTTGCATTATGTCAGCAACAACTGTATGAATTTATACTGCATGTATCCAAATATTTATGCCATCCCAAGAGTGCAACATGTTCTATTCAGGAGAGAGAGAGAGAGAGAGAGATTTGTTCTAAACAGACTGCTAGTCAATAAATGAAAGGGGTCACAATGCAGAATGTGTCAGACAGGCAGTGTGATTTGGATGTCTGTTAGATTGATAACAAAAAAACCTTTGTGCTTATCACTTCTTACAAACAGAAATCTGCATTCACCAATGCCCAAACGGGACGCCTTACTGTTAGTCTTGGCAACATATCCCCCTCAGAAATGAAGCATTATCCTGTGAAGACACAGAGGGATATGTTGATTAATTCCTCCCGAGCCCCCAACTCTGAAAAACTAATTTACACAAACTAAGAGAGGTGGAAAAGAAAAGCAGGACATCGCCGGTGTTGTTATGTTCCAGACAGTCTTAGGAGGCCAAACACATTCAGCAGCCTGTTCTCCAGCTGAGCATGGCACTCCTGTGAAGCTAGCATCTTGGGGGTCTATGGGGCCAGCTAAGCCTGATAGCTCGCCACAGGAGAGGGACTACAGGACTCTGCCGGCAGCGTACGGGTGGCAGGGGTATTGGTGGTGTTGGTCTGGGATGGAGGGGCAGCCTCCAGGGTGAGCAGCCACCTGCCATGCTGGAATGAATTTATGGAATGCCAGGCCAGTGAACAGACCGAGTAGGCAGCTAGACAGGTTTCCCTGGAGGAGGATAGGAGGAGGGGAAGGTGGGTGTGAACAGGCTAAAGCTACTGGAATGCTGGATGGGTTAGTTGTAGAACAGCAGTCAAGGCCATGCAGGGCACTAGGTGGGAGCAGTGGGAGGCAAGTGCTGTGCAGTTCGGAAGCACAGGAAGGTGTACAAGTCATTTTACTGGGAGCTGTGGAAGGTTTTCTAGAAACTATTGTCGCTTTTCTTTGATGATCTAATTGGTAAATATAGAGGTCAAGGCTCAAGGTGGGAGCAATGCATTGGGGGGGAGTGATGTGCAGGCCAGGAGTACAGAACGAGTAGCAGAATAATTGTCTTAAGATCGGAATAATACAAGCTTTAATTGGTCTGACATGTAAGTAATGATAAAGGCTTGACAGTTCCTTAAAATTGTATGTAACAATTGCAAACTAGTAAGAGAACAGAAGCAGTACCTTGTCTCACTGGCAGAGAGAGACTATAGTCAGAGACAAACAGACTGCTAGAGTTCCAGTGTCCAGACAGAAGCATTTCAGCCTAAGAAGTTTCATTATGAGCGGAATACTAATCTTTCGATTCATAACACTAACAGTTCACCACAGAGCAAGTCAATAGCATATGATCTGAGAACAGCTCGTGGGGTCTTAATAATGACTTTTCTTCATTTGAAAGGGGGGTTTGAATCTCAAAGGAAAACCCATCCAGCAGTTTCTTGAAATGCATAGTTGATGAGGAGACCACCAGTGAGGCAAAGTCCTTTGACAGTTATTCAACGGTTATGGCTGCAGGGCAGGTAGTTCTGGGAAACGGAACTGTTATCTTGTCCTCCTCTCACTGGAGTTATCACCTAGGAGATAAGTATAGCTACAGTAAATGTATGCACATCATTCTCCTTTCTTGCTGATCAGTCACCGTAACTGTCCCAGCAACCTGAGGCATGGAGAGAGAATGGAGCCCCCCCCTCCCCATAGAGTCTTCACCGACAATGGAGAATTTTATTAAACCCGCTCTTACCATGGGGGACGAGTGGAACTAACAGCAAAAGCATATACTTCAGTTCATAAAGGATGGCTGCACCATATAATTGTTTGCCATCCAGGAACAATTCATATGGTTATGTTGTGTTTGAGTATTTAAAATAACTGGAGGAGCAAGAGCTGTGAAAGGAAAAGCGGAAGGCAGATAGAGGTATAGAAGAGAAGATGGGATGAGACGGAAGATCAGGTAAGAAAGTGTGAGTTGTGTAGGTTACTGTATGTCAATTTCAAACATGATCATTGGTGTATCCGTGCAGTGCAGTATATCTTTGTTCTTCAGAGATTTACCCATTTTAAGCACTACAGTGGGGTGGAGAATTGTGGCCCATGTGTTCCAGAGAAATACATATGGCATAGTATTCAGTAGAGACTGCTATCAACCAACTTCTCTAACCCCTTTTCTGGCCTAAAAAGTACAGGTTCAGGTGTGGTCACTGTGAAATGTCTTTGGTCTTCAGAAATGTACAGATTTTGGGCACAGCAATGGGAAGATAATGGTGGCCCATATGTTCCAGACAAAAAAAGAGTCATCACCATGGACAGACAGAGCCCGGGAAACCAGATCAGTGCCAGGCTGTGGTCCCGTGCAATAACCCTAACCCTTAGTCTCCTGGGTGAACCATGGATCCACGCCCTCCTTCTCCCAACACGGTGTAATGGCTCCATCCGAACAGGTCGTTAACAGATGGTGACATTCAATACCCTCATGATGTCCCTCTCAAAGCTGGGGACCTGACTTTGACTTAGTGTTGTTTATAAGTAGGCGCAACACCTGTCAAATGCAGGCCCTCAAGGGATGGGCATCTGTCTGGATATAAAAGTAATTTGACTTGGTCATTATACGAGAAAAAGAATGGGCCAGGCAAACGGAGACCTTGAAGTGATTTTAAGTCTTTCAGGTCTTTGTTTGTTGAAGACAAAGGGCATAATTTCTGGTGCGCCGTGGATCTTGTGATAATGTGAGGTGCATTATTTATCATTTAGAGAAGACACTCTCTCTGTGTTAGGTCCTTTTCCTGCCCTCGTCATTCTCACACAGAGACAGAAAGAAATAAGACAAAAAAAAGGGAAAAGAAAGAGGGAGGCATGAGTGGGGTACAGAGGTAGTTTATTTAAATGTTCCTGCTGAAGGAGTTAGAGGACCCTTGGCCATCTCACAGTCCTGTCTCGGTGTGCCCTGAGGGACACAGACGCCACCATCTGTGCTCTGTCACTCCAGTCACCCCTTTGTTTCCTCCAAGAAATAAAGGCTACCATTCGTTCCATTCCTCTCATTACATACGGATTTCCTTCTGCCCAAGTTGGACTATTTAGCTCACTTGTCCTTGGTGCGCAGGCCGTGGGCGTTCCAAAATGATAATTGAACGTGTGAAATGATCCAAAGGTCATTCACGTAGGCTTTTAGTTCTTTTTACAGTTTACCGCTTGACATGTTGTTTAGTTTTTTGACTGAGGACGGGTTCTGAAGTGTAGGTCATGAAAAATTCAATTGCGGCATTAAGAAATCTATCTATCACAAATGTTTAATGGATTCAATAACACATCAAACAAACGACACAAGGATGCCTTTTCAGACAGCTTCCTTTTGGAATCTTTTTGTGTGTGTTTAAAACAATTCCTGGTCACCTACCCAGTATATTCCCCTGTCAGAGACAAGGAAAAGGGATTAGAGAAAAATGACCCCAACTGGGACCAGTGTGACACTGTATTCTCTCACAAAACATGCTACAATAATACTGAAAGTGTGTGAGACAAACTCTCCCAATTACAAACATACATGATGATATCCCTGCAGCATCATTGCTCCAGAGTTCCAGCACACAGAGCACAGAAGATGACGCTTCACGGTGTGTTATTATATTATATATATTGCATGACCAGTATAACAGAGACCATATGGTAATCGTGATCGAGGCCCAGAGGGCACTGGTCTAAAGCAGTGCAATTTATAGGGCCATTTGGTACACAGACATGGAGACTGGACCTGCTTTAAATCTGTCTCAGGCAGCTTGCAGTTGCAGAATGGGCTAATGAAGCAGCAGGACTCAGGCTGCCTGGGGTCAAAATTCACAAGCAGTTCAGACGGCTCCACTACTGCAAAGAGCTGGGGATTCAACCATGTATGCAAGCCAAATGACACCCTATTCCCAACATAGTGCAATACTTTTGACCAGAGCCCTATGGACCCTGGTCAAAAGTAGTGTACTATATAGGGAATAAGTTGCCATTTGGGACTCTGTCCAGACTTTTCTGACCAACCAGGACCCTTTGAACATACAGCCCCTCTCCAACGGGACCCTGCTTCATACTGTAGTATGGGGCCAACAGGGCCTTCTGAACAACCATGGCTCTCAGGGCACACAACCCCTTCTTCTCCACAGGACCCCACTATTCATAGCAAGAATACTGCATGCATACGGCCAACACGCCCCTATATACTAGACAAAAACATGGAATGGCAAAATATGCCCTATATGGGTGGGAATAAGGCACTGGCCATGGGCTCTAGCCAAAAGTATATAGAGATTAGGGGTGTCATATTGGACATCTTTCCCTTTTTCTCTTGCTGCAGAGCAGGACTATCCCACATGATTGAGAGGGGTAAAATCCCCCTGCTTCCCTCCTATTTCCTTGATGCATTGAGTACAGTAGTAGCATGTATATTGGTGCCATGCCCCGAAAGGAGACAAGCCAAGAGGAAGAGATGGGAGAGAGTTAGCCTGAGGCGATATGGAAGGTTTTAGTTGGCATCCTAAAATAACCTTTTAAAATGCGAGCAACCTCAGACCTCACAGGGGCAAGCTACTCACTCGCTTCGGGATGGAAGCGCTTATCTATTCAGCAAAAACACCTAAGTCTGCCAAAAATACTGCACTAAGCAGAGCTAGGGACTAGAGAAAGGTCACAGACAACCATATGTAAAATCCAACCCGTCTGCCTCCCTCCCATACTGCTCACACCCTGTGTGTGCCCTGTGTAATATTGAATGCGATATTAAACAACTTAAAAAGATAAATGCAATTTCAGGGGATATACGCAATCAATTTTCCAATGAAATAACGGGGATCTTGTGAACTGTTATTGCTTTCATATAATTTGGAAGGATGTATTCATAAACAGCCCACTGGCACAAACTGTACTGGCGTGCTCAGCAGAAAATATGTGACAGATAAATGAATCAAAGCGTGGATGGTGCTACAAGGACACCACCTCAACATTGCAACTTCAAAGATGGCCGCCTTGGAGAAGACGCTGAGTTAGGAAAGACAAGCCATAATGTTACTATTATTATTAATCTACTATATTATTGGTTTATATGCCAATAACATACATCACATTTTATAAAAATTCCCACTGAGGCACTCTTTGTCATTCAGTTTGTCCTTTGATGATAAGAACACATTCGACAATAGAAGTAACCCACTGGTTACAAACGCCAGTTCAACATCTAGCTTTAATTTACATTTGGTTGTCACGACTTCCGCCGGAGTCGGTCTCTCTCCTTGTTCGAGCGGCGTTCGGTAGTCGCCGTCACCGGCCTTCTAGCTATCACCGATCCACTTTTCATTTTCCATTTGTTTTGTCTTTGATTTCTACACACCTGGTTTCAATTCCCCCATTACATGTTCATTATTTAACCCTCTGGTTTGCCCCATGTTTGTGTGCATGTTTGCTTTATTGTTCAGGTTGTTACTTATGGCTGGTATTCCGTGGTACCAGTATTTTCCCCGTACCATAGTATTGTGTTTATACTGGTGTTATCTTGTATTAAATACCTTGTCCACGCATCTCAGCTCTCCTGCAGCTGACTCCTTTCACCAGTTACCCACAGCCTTGACATTGGCTGAGTTTTCAACTAACGTGAAATCAACGTGAAATCGACACAACATGTCACCATGTTATTGGATTTAGGTGAATAGTTGGGTGAAAAAAATATGAAATGCCCTTAAGTTGATGACTTCTTGCAAATCTAATCAGTTTTCCACGCTGATTCAATGTCATCACATATATTTTTGGGGGGTTGAAATGACATGGAAACCAGTGCCCAGTGAGAATTGGCTGTAGCGACACTGCCAAGCTATGCCATGTTGACTATGGGCATAATACTGTATGATTCTGTTTTTACTGGGTTGTACTGTAATTGTTTTACATTTTGTATAGATCATACAAATTATTAACACTGGCTGGGATGATGCCCTGCTCAGTTTAATACATGGATTAAGTTTTTCAAATCAATCTGGACTTCATTTCAGCACATTTGGGTAGGAATGAAGAGAATTACACTGTTTTGAAGACTAGATCCCAAAATCACAGATCCGGAATACAGATTTTGAACTCCACTATTTAATGACAATATTTATTTTTTATTTTACCTTTATTTAACTAAGCTTGTCAGTTATGAACACATTCTTCTTTTCATTGTCGGCCTAGGAACAGTGGGTTTAACTGCCTTGTTCAGAGGTAGATCTCCTTAAAGATCAAATCCCGTTAATGGGATCGATTTGACAACATCCGGTAAAATGGCAGAGCGCCAAATTCAAATTAAATTATTCGAAATATTTAACTTTCATACAGTCACAAGTGCAATACACCGAATTAAAGCTTTACTTCTTGTTAATCCAGCCACCGTGTCAGATTTCAAAAAGGCTTTACGGCAAAAGCAAACCATGCTATTATCTGAGGACGGCACCCCATCAAACAAACACAGACAAACATAAAACTCAGAAATAACGATATAATTCATGTCTTACCTTTGAAGAGCTTCCTCTGTTGGCACTCCAATATGTCCCATAAACATCACAAATGGTCCTTTTGTTCGATAAATTCCGTCGTTATATCTCCAAAATGTAAATTTATTTGGCGTGTTTGATTCTGAAAAACACTAGTTCCAACTCGCCTGACATGACTACACATTATCTAATAAGTTACCTGTAAACTTTGTCCAAACCTTTCAAACAACTTTCCTAATCCAACTTGAGGTATTTTTTTACATAAATAATCAATGAAATTGAAGACAGGATAAACTTCATTCAATAGCGGATAAAAACAAAGTGGAGCTTTCAGGTTGTGCGCCCCAACCACAACAGTACACTTGGCTATCCACCCATATAGGAAAGGGCTACTTCTTCATTACTCAAAGGAATAACATCAACCAATTTCTAAAGACTGTTGATATCTAGTGGAAGCATTTGGAACTGCAACCAAGTCCCTAAGAAATCTAGATCCACATAGAAACCCATTGAAAACACTGTCACCTCAAAAATAAATGATCATGGATGGTTTGTCTTCGGGGTTATATTATATATTATATTCACAGACATTATTCAAACAGTTTTCGAAAACTTCAGAGTGTTTTCTATCCAAATCTACTAATAATATGCATATCCTAGCATCTGTGCCTGAGTAGCAGGCAGTTTACTTTGGGCAAGCTTTTCATCCTGACGTGAAAATACCACCCCCTAGCCTAGAAAGTATTTAACTTTGTTTAATAAAATTATACTTAAAAATTTTAGTTCATCAGACAATAAACTTGAAAGGCAGAATGCCATGATAACACTACAAGAAAATAGAGACAAAAGATGACCAAAAATAAACAACACTCAAGGAACCTCGATAGAGTGTTTTTCTAGTGAGCAGTAGGAGCGGTTTCAGGGCATTGAAACGATGAGATTTACACATCACAGTATAAGAAAATAAACTCCCCATCTGTGGACTTCTAAAAAATGAGATAGGGATTGTACAACTGTAATCTGATGCATAGAGAGGGCAGCATTCTGTGTAATCAATCTCCAAAAGGCTTTTAATGAAATCAATAAGAGAAAAGCCATTGATTTCCTCCATAGTATAGTGCCATTTTTAGACATCAGTCAGAGTGCCAAAACTCATGGTTGGACTGAAAACTTCCATCCACCAATATAGGTTAATTGCATATTGAATAAAGCAGACCCATTTGTTAAATGCCACACTTTCTTTCAGTGGCCATTAGGCCTAGGGAGCCATGCAGGCTGGCACAGCTAGAGTCATTTGAGAAATGAGTAGTGATTTCTGCACCTGTGAAGCCACCAATTCCTCCCTTGCCCAGATGTATTATACCAATCTGGTTCTCTAAAAATAAACATGGGGAAAGTTGTGGTCGTATCTACAGTGCCTTCAGAAAGTATTCACACCCCTTGACTTTAACAGCCTGAATTTAAAATGGATTAAATTGTGATTTTTTTTTGTCACTGGGCTGCACACAAAACCCCATAAAAAACAATGTTGCAAAAAAAAAAAGGTACATCTGAAATGTCTTGAGTCAACAATTATTCAACCCCTTTGTTATGGTAATTTTAAATACATTCAGGAGTACAAATGTGCTTAACAAGTCACTTAAGATGCATGGACTCACTCTGTGTGATGACCTGATCGCTGTACCCCACACATACAATTATCTGTAAGGTCCCTCATTAGAGCAGAGAATTTCAAACAAAGATTCAACCACAAAGACCAGGGAGGTTTTCCAATGCCTGGTAAATAAGGGCACCTATTGGTAGATGGGTAAAAATGAAATAAGCAGACATTGAATATCCCTTTGAGCATGATTATTTATTTTGGATGATGTATCAATACACCCAGTCACTACAAAGATGCAGGCGTCCTTCTAACTCAGTTACCGGAGAGGAAGGAAGCAGCTCAGGACATTCACCATGAGGTCAATGGTGACTTTAAAACAGTTACAGCATTTAATGGCTGTGACAGGGGAAACTGAGGATGGATCAACAACATTATACTTCCTCCACAATACTAAAGTAATTTACAGATTGAAAAGAAGGAAGCCTGCAATAAGGCACTAAAGTAAAACTGATAAAATGTGGCAAGAAAATAAACGTTATGTCTTGAAAATACATTATGTTTGGGGCAAATCCAACATAACATACCACTGAGTACCACTCTTCATATTTTCAACAATGGTGGTGGCTGCATCCTTTTATGGGTATGCTTGTCATCAGCAAGGACTAGGTAGTTTTTTTATGATAAAAATAAACGGAATAGAGCTAAGTACATGCCAAATCGTAGAGGAAAACCTGGTTCAGTCTGCTTTCCAACAGAACTGTGAGACAAATTCACCTTTCACCAGGACAATAACCTAAAACACTGGAGTTGCTTACCAAGAAGACATTCAATGTCCTGAGTGGCCTAGTTACAGTTTTGACTTAAATTGGCTTGAAAACCCATGGCAAGACTTGAAAATGGCTGTCTAGCAATGAACTTGACAGAGCTTGAAGAATATTGTACAATCCAGGTGTACCCAGAAAAACACAGTTCTAATCGCTGCCAAAGTTGATACTAACATGTATTTATATGGGTGGAATAGTTATCTAATCAATATAGTTTCAGATTTTTTTTTCTGATTTTCTTTAAAACAAATATTGAAACAATTCTTCCATTTTGATATTGTGAAAATCTTTGACAGAAAATGACAAATCAATTTTATTCACACTTTTTAACACAACAAAATTTGTAAAAAGTAAAGGGGTATGAATACTTTCTGAAGGCACTGAACTATATGCAAAATCAGGTGAATTCGGCCATTTGTATGCGATAAATGTATCATATTTTATATATGCATGTAAAATTAATCAGGGATCGACTGTATATTTAATGCATTTGTCATGCAAATGACAATAACATGTAGTAGTCAGAACCTGTCACGGTCTGACCATCGTTCATATGTGTTTTCCTTGTTTTAGTGTTGGTCAGGACGTGAGCTGGGTGGGCATTCTATGTTGTGTGTCTGGTTTGTCTATTTCTATGTTTGGCCTGATATGGTTCTCAATCAGAGGCAGGTGTTAGTCATTGTCTCTGATGGGGAACCATATTTAGGTAGCCTGTTTTGTGTTGGGTTTTGTGGGTGATTGTCTTTAGTGTCTTGATGTCCTTGTTCTGTGTGTATGTGCACCAGTATTAGGCTGTTTCGGTTTTCGTTACGTTTATTGTTTTGTAGTGTTTGTATTGATTCGTGTTTACCTTTGTTCATTAAACATGGATCGCAATCTACACGCTGCATTTTGGCCCGACTCTCCTTCACCACAAGAGAACCGTTACAGAATCAAATTCTGGTGGTGGGGTTTAACTTTCCCTACTGATTTATATTGCTGCCCACTTAGAAGGCAAGAGCCTTCGTTGTTCTATTAAATCGGGGTCATCTGTCTCTGTTTCCTAAGGTCCTATTTCCTTTTCAAAATATCAATTGATCCCTGCTAATAATTCGCGAGAGATTATATTCAGTAAGGTGTTTCAGAACCAAGAGAGAGGAAAATAAGTGCGTCATACTTTGTGTACATGCAAAGTAAACAGGCACGGTGTTAGGTACAATACCAATACATTAGAGTGATTGAATTGGCACATATGAGAACATACTATGTTCATAGAAATGACATTGAATGACAAGCACATGTCAGCGTCTTTATTCAAGGAGTCTTTATTTGTCTACAGCACTGCCTCTCCCCTGCCCATCTTGGTTGTCTCTGTAGACAAGGTGGAGGTGGCTTATGTTTGGAGATGACACGTTAATCTAACAGATCTGACAGAACGTTGACATTTTTATAAACTTGGATTTAACGCTCCTGGCAGATCTGTGGTGTTTTATTTCTCTGTTGAAAAGCCAATGAAATATGAAACACACGTGCTAACATGTCAGGTGCTTCCATGCCAGGTGACAGGTCGGTGCTCAGCTCACCTGACACTGTCACACAGCAGTCATGTCAAGTATAGTTTTCCATTGGGTGTAACTCATTCTTCTCAAGTCTGTGTCATCCATGTACTTGTCTTATCGACTGTGACCTAGTCCCAAATGGAACCCTTTTCCCTATGGGCCCTGGTCAAAAGTAGTTTGCTATAAAGGGCATAGGGTACCATTTGGGACACAGCTCAGTCAGTGTCATCCATTTCCTTGTCTTGTCGTCACTCCAACTACACAACAGTGTCTCTGAGCAGTAATCTGTTGGGAGCAGAAGCGTTGGGCAGATGCCTTTACACAATGTTCTTGTAGAATACTCAGAGAATCTTGTTCATGTTAATAAAGCCACCAAAGAAATGTGCTACAGAGAGATGCCTCCAGGTTATTTGCTTTAGTTTGTTTCTCTTTCTTTGTTTTTATTTTACTTCTTTAGTTTAAAATCCACAGGGAGTTTTGTCCATATTGTGTATAGGGACTGATATTCAAGAACTCTGTTGTGATGTTTCTACAAGGAGAATGACACCCCCTCTTTCTCTGAGTTCGACTGAGCCTCACACTTCTGAAAGAGCTTTCAAAGACAAACATCTACAATACATGAGAAGTGGTAACTCGACAGCTCGAAACAAGAATAAAAAGCTATAATGAGGAGTATTTTTTATTTTCTAATATTGGAGTAATAAAGGCCTAGTTCACTCATTTTAATTTCACAAACATTTTGATTTATTAAGGGGGTTCTGCAGCACCCTCAACACTCCTACTCCCCGTGGCTATGCACGGAGGGAGAGACAACTGCAAACCACAAGGTCTCTAAGTCTAGACAGACACTCTTACATGTCAATGATACGGCCTGGAGGCAAACCCTCAATCCTCCTTAATCTTCCATGTCAAACGGAGAGCGAGAGGAAACAGACTGGTATCATTTGACTGCTGTGCTGCTGCATCCTGCCGCATCCTCCCGCCGTAATCCTTATCAGCCGCTGATCCTCACACTGATGCTACCCCCCTAATGGCTGCATCTCAAATGGTGCGCTATTCCTTATTTATCTCACTACGTTTGATCAGAGTCATATGGGCCTCTGGTCAAAAGAAGTGCACTACATAGGGAATAGGGTACCATTTGGGACACATCCAGTGTCTGCCTTCACATTACTTCCTGTGCTGTTTCACAGTGCTAATGCATGTTCTTTGGTTTAGTTTACACAGCTCACTCTGGCCTCTAAGAGTGTACTTGCCCTCTCCCCCTTCCTAATCTGGGAAACATGATTCCTATCTGATCTTCACCAAAGAGCCACTTAAACAGCCCCACACTGGGCAGGCCGTGAGTAGGTAGACACCAGTGCTGCACCCTTTCCCTTTATACTGCCCTACTTTTCAACAGGGTCATATGGTCCTGGTCAAAGTAGTACACTACAAAGGGCTAGGTAGGATAGGCTGCCGTTTGTGGTGCATGTCATCTAGGCAACGCAGGAGGCATTTTACCATAGACCTACTCCAATTTGTATACCGCCCCAACAGATCCAAAGGTGACACAATCTCAATCACACTCCACACTGCCCTTTCCCACCTGGACAAAAGGAACACCTATGTGAGAATGCTGTTCATTGACTACAGCTCAGCTCAGCTCAACTCAAAAGTGCCCACAAAGCTCATCACTAAGCTAAGGACCCTGGGATTAAACACCTCCTTCTGTAACTGGATCCTGGATTCCTTGACGGGCCTCCCCCAGGTGGTAAGGGTAGGCAACAACACGTCTGCCACGCTGATCCTCAATACTGGGGTCCCTCAAGGGTGCATGCTTAGTCCCCTCCTGTACTATCTGTTCACCCATGAATGTGTGGCCAAGCACGACTCCAACACCATCTTTAAGTTTGCTGACGACAAACAGGCCTGATTACCGACAATGATGATACAGCCTATAGGAGGGAAGTCAGAGACCTGGCAGTTTGGTGCCAGGACAATGTGAACAAGAAAAAAGAGCTGATCGTGGACTTCAGGAAAAGGTGGGCTGAAACGGCCCCATTAATATCTATGGGGCTGTAATGGAGCAGGTCGAGAGTTTCAAGTTCCTTGGTGTTCACATCCCCTTCAAACTGTCATGGTCCAAAAACACCAAGACAGTTGTGAAGAGGGCATGACAACACCTTTTCCCCTCAGGAGACTGAAAATATTTGGCATGGGTCCACAGATCCTCAAAAAGTTCTACAGCTGCACCTTTGAGAGCATCCTGACTGGTTGCATCACCGCCTGGTATGGTAACTGTGAACCATCAGATCCTCCTCTCCACCCTCTCCGAGTTGGGCATCTCCGGCGCGGCCCACGCTTGGATTGCGTCCTACCTGACAGGTCGCTCCTACCAGGTGGCGTGGCGAGAATCTGTCTCCTCACCACGCGCTCTCACCACTGGTGTCCCCCAGGGCTCTGTTCTAGGCCCTCTCCTATTCTCGCTATACACCAAGTCACTTGGCTCTGTCATAACCTCACATGGTCTCTCCTATCATTGCTATGCAGACGACACACAATTAATCTTCTCCTTTCCCCCTTCTGATGACCAGGTGGCGAATCGCATCTCTGCATGTCTGGCAGACATATCAGTGTGGATGACGGATCACCACCTCAAGCTGAACCTCGGCAAGACGGAGCTGCTCTTCCTCCCGGGAAGGACTGCCCGTTCCATGATCTCGCCATCACAGTTGACAACTCCATTGTGTCCTCCTCCCAGAGCGCTAAGAACCTTGGCGTGATCCTGGACAACACCCTGTCGTTCTCAACTAACATCAAGGCGGTGGCCCGTTCCTGTAGGTTCATGCTCTACAACATCCGCAGAGTACGACCCTGCCTCACACAGGAAGCGGTGCAGGTCCTAATCCAGGCACTTGTCATCTCCCGTCTGGATTACTGCAACTCGCTGTTGGCTGGGCTCTCTGCCTGTGCCATTAAACCCCTACAACTCATCCAGAACGCCGCAGCCCGTCTGGTGTTCAACCTTCCCAAGTTCTCTCACGTCACCCCGCTCCTCCGCTCTCTCCACTGGCTTCCAGTTGAAGCTCGCATCCGCTACAAGACCATGGTGCTTGCCTATGGAGCTGTGAGGGGAACGGCACCTCAGTACCTACAGGCTCTGATCAGGCCCTACACCCAAACAAGGGCACTGCGTTCATCCACCTCTGGCCTGCTCGCCTCCCTACCACTGAGGAAGTACAGTTCCCGCTCCTGAACAGAAATGCAATGGTTCATTGGATCAGTCTAAAATGTTGTACATACATACACTGATGCCATCCAGTGGCCAAAATCTAAATTGCACCTGTGCTGTAATAACACATTATGGCCTTTCTCTTGCATTTCAAAGATGATTGTACAAAAAAAATAATGGTTGCTTTTTTTCTTTGTATGATCTTTTACCAGAGCTATTGTGTTATATTCTCCTACATTCTATTCACATTTCTACAAACTTCAAAGTGTTTCCTTTGAAATGGTACCAATAATATGCATATCCTTGCCTCAGGGCCTGAGCTACTAGCAGTTAGATTTGGGTATGTCATTTTCAGTGAAAAAAAAGGGACGGATCCTTAAGAGTTTCCACTGTGCAGCTGTGTGCAGGACAACAGCAGAAGGGGAAAATAGCACAGGGTTGAAATGAGTTAAACAGTCTGAAATGGCACCCTATTCCCTATTAGTGCACTCCTTTTGACCAGGGCCCATAGAAAATGGAGTGCATCCCAAATGACCTCAACAGTGAATTGAGTGTGGGAGTATCCCCATGCCAGCTGTCTGTCCCTGCTAAACAATAGGCTGTCAGCTGATAGGAGAATACTGAGGCAGACAGTGAAACATCAGTTTGTCGACGACAAGTGATATCCTGACGGAGATCATTGCAGCTAATCAGAACAGAGCAGGAAGTGCATAGTGATTATTAATCATTCAAACAATTAAATGTATTTATGAAGCCTTTCTTACATCCGCTGATGTCACAAAGTGCTGTACATAAACCCAGCCTAAAACCCCAAACAGCAAGCAATGCAGCTGTAGAAGCACGGTGGCTAGGAAAAACTCCCTTGAAAGGCCAGAGCCCAGGAAGAAACCTAGAGAGGAACCAGGCTATGTGGGGTGGCCAGTCCTCTTCTGGCTGTGCCAGGGTGTGACATGGGTGATTTATGTGTCTTGTGTCTTGGGGTTGTGTGTAGTATAGTAGTCTAGGAAAGTCTATGGTTGCCTGGAGTGGTTCTCAATCAGAGGCAGGTGTTTATCGTTGTCTCTGATTGGGAACCATATTTAGGCAGCCATATGTTTTGAGTATTTCGTGGGTGATTGTTCCTGTCTCTGTGTTTGTTGCACCAGATAGGGCTGTTTCGGTTTTTCACGTTTCTTGTTTTTGTATATTGTTCATTTATCATCTTCATTAAAGATGTATAAAGATAACCACGCTGAATTTTGGTCCTCCTTTCTTTCGACGGAAGTAAAGTCCAGCGAATGAAGAGAGTACCCACCACATTTCTGAACAATAAAAATGCCCAAATAAAAAGGTAGCAAACCCAAAATGCCTTTGTAAATAAAAGTATACCAGTGCCTGAGCCTACGAGTGACTAGAGAAAGCCAGCCAACGTTGGTATACAAAGTGCAGTGGTATGTAAGGGTTTTGAAGTTTAAAATACATCTCAAAGTGCCATGTTAAAGGGTGTCAATTGATCTCAAACACTGAGCGGAAGCATTCATATATAAAATATCCCCATAGTCTAGTAAAGGCATAAATGTAGCTGATACTAGCCTCCTTCTGGCTTCAAAAAAACAGGACTTATCCCTAAAATAAAAGTAAGTTGTTGTAAGTAAGTTGTTGAATATGCAATTTAAAAGAGAGGCCGTAATCAATTAAAATGCAACGATATTTACATGAGGTTACAACCTCAATCTCTCTCAATCTCTCTACCCTGACAGGTAGTAATAGGTGAAAGGTTCAGAGGTCTATTTCTTGTTTTAGAAAACACCATTAGTTTAGTTTTGCCAGTATTGAGGATAAGCTTCAATTGACACAAGGTATGTTGAACAGTATAAAAAGCAGTTTCCAAGTTCTGGAAAGCTTTTGTAAGAGACGAGGCACAACAGTAAATAACAGTATCATCAGCATAAAAATGAAGTTGCACATTTTGGACATTTTTGTCTTAATCATTGATATAAATAGTGAATAAGAGAGGACCAAGTAGAGAGCCTTGGAGCACACCATTAAAGAGAGACAATTTAACAGACATAAGCCCATCAAATTGAGTGCACTGAGTTCTATCAGACAGATAGTTAGCAAACCATGCAACTGCATGCTCTGAAAGTCCAACACTCAACAATCTCTGCCTTAGTATAGCATGATCAACTGTGTCAAAAGCCTTAGATTGATACAGCTCTGTTTTTTGCCAAGGGCATCAGTGATATCTTTTAACACCTGAAGCCCGATTGGTACATTGATAAAATAGAGTTAGTAAATAAAAACTATTTTAGCTGTTCACTCACAAGAATTTTAAAATAGTCACAAGTATTTTCAAATAGTCACAAGTGTTTTCACCAGAGGTGACAGCTTTGAGATTGGCCTATAATTATTTAAAATAGTTTGATCTCCCCCTTTTAAAAGTGGTTGGACAAATGCTGATTTACAGATCATACCCGAGACAACTCAATGCTGTAATCCCTGCCAAAGGGGCTTCAACAAAACAAAAGTAAAGTGTCGGAAAACTTATGTAAATGTAATATTTACATCTATATTTTTATTTTTTATAAATCAGCAAACATTTCTAAAAACCAGTTTTTGCTTTGTTATTATGGGGTATTGTGTGTAGATTTAGGAGGAGAAAAAAACAAATTCATACATTTTAGAATAAAGCTGTAGCATAACAAAAAGTCAAGGGGTCTGAATACTTTCCGAAGGCACAATATATCTTTATATTCTGGACTCTGACATTGCTCTTCCTGATATTTCTTCTTTTTTGTATTTGTGTGTATTGTTTGTTATGTTTGTTAGGTATTAACTGCAGAGTTGTTATTTTTAGTCTTACTTTTTAAAAGTATTTTATTAAAACTGCATTGTTGGTTAATTAAGGGATTTTACTGCACGTGCCATAATCTATTTAAAACATCTGTATGCAACCATTTTTTTTACATTTTAATTGACTATCATCCCTTTATGTAATAGAAGAGAAATTCCCCTATTCCTATGATGTACAGTAAATCCCCACTCTCCCTCTGTGACTGGGTCTCTGTGCTGAGATACACTGCTCAAAAGGATAGTGACCTCAGTACTGGCCCAGCCCCAAAGCTTTCTGTTCCCCTCACTGAAAGGGTCACCCCTCCTCCATCTGGGTAGCCCTACCCCCCCACTCCAGCCCACCCTAGGGATCCCCACATAGTCCCTGCCTCAATGCCCTCAGGACTTAAGGACCAATGATTTCCTGAGCCTATCTCCATATGGACAGGCCTTTTAAAGAGCAAAGTCAAGGAAATATGATAAGGTTACATCAGGCTCCCTAATTCATAATGGATTATTAAAACCAACCCTCACCCATTTTTGCTGACGGCACATAAGACATATAGTACTTCCAGACCCAGACTTGTCCCTGAAAACTTGCCTATGTGTTTGTCCCAAATGGCACCATATTACCTATATAGTGCACTACTTTAGACCCGAACCCAATGGGTCCTGGTTAAAAGTATTGCAGTATAAAGGAAATAGGTTGCCATTTGTGACACACAGTACATGTTTCAGCTGTTTAGGCACATATCCTCCATGTCTGTCTGTCTGGTTTTCTCTCTGTGCGTGCTTTGTGTGGTTGGGGGGGATTTGGTGGTACAGGAATGGTGATGTAGTTAGCATTTAGCCTGGAGAAAAGGAGAGAGGGAAAGAGAGAAGGCCGGCTGAGGAGGAGAAGGACAGGAGATGCCACTGCTGGAGGCTCGCCACAGGCTACGTCTGACATCCCTCCCTCCGACAGACTGATGAGATTACCCTGACGTTTTTTCCTTCCAACTTAAATTGCATTACCTCAAGGATCTTATGTTAGCCAGATCCCCATACTATACTCAGGGGGATTTGAGTTCCATTTCGCTATCCCTCATCTCATCATTCTATTCTATTTTTCTCTCTCTCCCTTGGAAGGAAGGCTGAAATCTTCCTACAGCTTTGCATGCATTAACCGTGTAAAAATACATATGTCACAATATCAACGGTTGTGTCAACCATATCCTTGTAATGCAGTGTACTAGTTTAGTCACAGTTATTTGGACTGTTTCAAATATTCTATTCAAAATACAAAGTGACTTAGTCACGAGTGCGTATATTTCAAGGTTAATGTTTCAACATTTCTTCCTCACATGCACAGGATAAAACAGGTGTACAAAAGTACAGTGAAAAGCTTAACTTAACGCTCTTTCCCAACAATGTAGTGATAATAATAATAATAATAACATATCAAATTCAAAATCAATTATAAAAAAACACATACTAAGAGTTACATGATAATGCAAGTATATGCAGTGCATTCAGAAAGTTTTTGGACACTGACTTTTTCCACATTTTGTTACGTTACAGCCTTATTCTAAAATGGATTAAATCAAACATTTTCCACATCAACCTACACACAATACCCCATAATGACAAAGTGAAAACAAGTTTTTCGAAATGCTAGCAACTTTATAAAAATAATAATACAAAAAACACCTTATTTACATAAGTATTCAGACCCTTTGTTTTATACTCAAAATTGAGCTCAGATGTATCCTGTTTCCATGGATTATCATTGAGATGTTTCTACAACTTGATTGGAGTCCCATTGTGGCAAATTCAATTGATTTCAAATATATATAAAGTCCAACAGTTGACAGTGCATGTCAGAGCAAAAACCAAGCCATGAGGTCGAAGGAATTGTCCGTAGAGCTCCGAGACAGGATTGTATCGAGGCACAGGGAAGAGTACCAAAACATTCCCGCAGCATTGAAGGTCCAAAAAACACAGTGGACTCCATGATTATTAAAATGAAGAAGTTTGGAACCACCGAGACTCTTCCTAAAGCTGGCCGCCCGGCCAAACTGAGCAATAAGGGGAGAAGGGCCTTGGTCAGGGAGGTGACCAAGAACCTGATAGTCACTCCAACAAAGGTCCAGAGTTCCTCTGTGGAGATGGGAGAACCTTCCAGAAGGACAACCATCTCTGCAGCACTCCACCAAGCAAGCCTTTACTCCTCAGCAAAAGGCACATGACAGCCCGCTTGGAGTTTGTCAAAAGGCACAAGATTCTCTGGTCTGATGAAACCAAGATGGAACTCTTTGGCCTGAATGCCAAGCGTCACGTCTGAAAGAAACCTGGCACAATTCCTACAACGAAGCATGTTGGTGGCAGCATCATGTTTTTCAGAGGCAGGGACTGGGAGATTAGTCAGCATCGAGGGAGAGATGAATGGAGCAAAGTACAGAGAGATCTTGATGAAAATCTGCTCCAGTGTTCAGGACCTCAGACTAGGGCAAAGGTTTTCCTTCCAACAGGACAACAACCCTAAGCACACAGCCAAGACAAAGCAGGAGTGGCTTTGGGACAAGTCTCTGAATGTCCTTGCGTGGCCCAGCATGAGCCCGGTCTTAGAACCTGATCAAATCTTTAGAGACCTAAAAATAGCTGAATACTTATATTTAGACCCTTTAATATCAGTATTGTAGGTTTAATACACTTGCAAATATTTCTAAGAACCTAATTTTGGTTTGTTAATTATGGGGTATTGTGTGTATATTGATGAGGAAAATAACAATTAAATCCATTTTAGAATAAGGCTGTAACGTAAATAAAATGTGGAAAGAGTCAAGGGGTCTGAATACTTACCGGATGCACTGTACAGGTCAGTGCCAGTACATTATTTATTGTGTCGTGTTACTGGAGTGGTTGAGGTGGGTTTATACATAAAACGTGACTGGTAGTAGGATAGCCATGTAAACAGGGTTGAAAAGTGATTGGTAGCAGGAACATACAAATACTTATGGTAATACACCAATGGTAATATATACACATAAATAGGTATAACAGTGAGTGGTAGCAGGAGAAATAAATAAATAATTATTGTAATGGAAATCAATAATCAATGGACAACATCGTAATGGAGTAATAAATCTAATCAATAATAATTTTAGCAGCAGCGTAGGTTGCGTGTGAGTGGGTAGAAACCTGTGGAAGGACATCCAGTATAAGCAGTGTGGACAGTCTGTGGGAGAGGGAAAGCAGTAGTTGTTAGCCATTTTACAGACTTATGGCCAGGGGATAGAAGCTGTTTAGGTGTCTGTTGGTCTAAGCCTTGATGCACTGGTACCGCCTGCCGTACCGGTGCATGGAGAACAGTCCATGTCTCAGTTTGCTGAAGTCTTAGGCAATTTTTCGGGCCTGGAAGCTCACCCACAGACAGCGATGGGCTGTCTGCACCACCCGCTGTAGGGTCTTCCGGTTGCAGGTGGTGCAGTTGCCATGCAAGGCAGTGATACAACCAGTCAGGATGCTAATGGTGCAGCTATAAAAGTTCCTGAGGATATGAGGGGCCATGCCAAATCGTTTCAGCCAGAATCAGCTCCTTGGTCTTTCTTATTTTGAGGGAGAGGTTGTTGTCATGGCACCCTGCCAGTTCTGTGACCTCCACACTGTAGGCTGTCTCATCACCGTTGGAGATCAGGCCTTCCATCGTCATGTCATCAGCAAACTTGATGATAGAGTTGGAGTCATTCGTGGCCACACTGTCGTGGTTATACAGGGAGTACAGGAGGGTTATAAGCAAACACTCCTGGGGGGACCTGTGCTGAGGGTCAGCATGGCGGAGGTGTTGTTGCCTATATACTCTCATCCCCTGGGGTCGGCCCGTCAGAAAGTCTAGGATCCAGTTGCAGAGAGAGGTGTTCAGTCCCAGTTCAGTCCTGAGCTTGGTGACGAGCTTGGAAGGCACTATGCTGTTGAACATTGAGCTGTAGTCGATGAACAGCATTTTTACATAGGTATTCATCTTGTCCAGGTGAGAGAGGGCAGTGTGGAGTGCAATTGAGATTGCATCGTCTGTAGATCTGTTGGGGCGGTATGCAAATTGTAGTGGGTCTAGGTTGTCTAGGATGATGGAGGTGATGGGAGTCATGCCTAGCTTTTCAAAGCACTTCACGATTACAGATGTTAGCGCTACATGGCAGTAGTCCTTGTGGCAGGTAGCGTTAGAGTTCTTGAGAACAGGAATGATAGTAGTCGACTTGAGACATGGGGATTACAGACTGAGACAAGGAAAAGTTGAAGATGCCTGCCAGCTGGTCTTAGTATGCTCTGAGTAAGTAACTTGGAATACCGGTCGGCCCTGCGGCCTTGCGAATGTTGTCCAAATTAAAAACGTTACTCATGTCAGCCTCGGAGAGTGAGATCACCCAGTCGTCTGTAATGGTGGGGGCCCTTGTGCACAGCTCTGTGTTGTTTTTGTCAAAGCATGTAATAAAATACGTTGAGTTCGTCTGGTAGAATGCATCATTGGGAAGATCACGGTTGGGTCTAACTTTGTAATACATGTTGGACTTTAGCCACTGCCGTATGTGTCGAGCGTTGGAGCCGTCGTACATATGGGTGAAACTCTGGAATCAGATCCAGCAAGTGCCATGCTCTAGCAACTCAGCTTCAATGGACCAACATTTCATATATTCAGTACAGGTCAGGGGGAGCCCATCTCACTCTTCCCCTCACCACATTAATGGCACTGTGTCTGCATCCAAATTAGTTCCCTAGCACATTGACTATATAGGGAATAGGGTGCCATTTGGGCCATACTCATCGTCTGCTGGTTCTCAGTGAACGATGGAACGTCATAAGTCTACTATCCCTGAATTCAAGACTAGCCTAGTCGTGAATAAACAAACATTGAAGTTAAAGTTGAGTTAAAATTGAAGCAAATAAAACAGGGAATCCAAATGGATTGGGGTCATGAGGCAAGTTGTTTGGTTTATTGTCACCTCTAATAGGGCTTACATTTCCTGCCTCCATATTTGACTGGTAGTAATTTCAAACTTGACATTTAAGGTTAACTGACAAATTGGGCAGATATATGGGTAGAAGAGAAAGAGGTGGATGGTGTCCACCATTAGTCCATCACATCAGCACACTCTCTTTGCTCTGCCTCGTAGCGTAATGCGCTCAATTATTCTCAAAATCACCGGTGTCAATAATTCACCTCTCTCAGGCTTCATTTCCTGCTATCCTAGTCAATCATGGTGCAGGAAATGACGCTTCAGGAGCATTTAAACAATGACGAGGTCAAGCAGAGCGATCAGGGGTAGTAAATCAGATGAGGGGATTTCTCTCGCCTCATGGTGGGGGTTGCGGGTGTGTTTGGCAGGGGGACTGTTCCTCCATTGGTGACATGTTCATCAAGATTCATGTTGTGACGTCACGCAATCATGGTCGCCTTAGTCACCGGAAAGAAACGGTCGTTTCCACGCAACGGAAATTGCACTATTAGCGCTTCAAGAGAAGAATCATAATTTAGAGTCAAATACATCAATGCACTGCAACATTTGTTTGGGAGAGGATATGTATAATAAAAATGGACTGACTTGAGACTGGATCAAATACTATTTGAGATGTGCTTGATTTAACTTGGAATATGCTCTTTTTTAGTTCTCAATTGGCTCCATCGTACCTGGCAAACTAAATCAAGTGCAGCTTCAAGTATTTGAACATATTTGACAACCGTATGTATTATTAGATCAAGGTCTGGACATGGACACTTCTTCTGCATCCCAAATACATCCCAAATGGCACCCTATTCCCTCAGTAGTTTTTACCAGAGCCCTATGCGCTCTGATGAAAGGGGTGTACTGTATATGAAATAGGGTGCCATTTGGGACAAAGTCCATAATTGCTGCAGTCATGTCTGTGATCAAACATCACAGCAACCAACCCATAATTTGCACCTTGTAAAAGTTGCTGCGTGGTGTGTAATTACCCAAGGGATAGCTAGGGGATCAGTTGTGACCTTGAGTCCATCAGGGGGAGGATAGAAATGTTTTCCATATTCATCCTGAGCAGTAAATCATGACTAAGCAATCATTAGCAGGCTTATAGATTGGCATCCCCTTGCACCATCCCCACCCCACTGCACCTCTCCATTTATCATGCAACTAGCTAATGATAATTATTATTCAACTTACATACATGCCCAAGCTGAACGTGCGGTTTACTGAGGATGTGTCCTTAATGGCATCTGTTTACCTATATAGTTTGCTACTTTTGACCAGCATCCATAAGGTTCTGGTCAAAAGTAGTGCACTATGTAGAGAATAGGGTGCCATTTGGGACACAAAGTTTTCCTGATTGTACTCTGCCTCTTCTTGCTCTGTGTAACAATACATGCAACAGGTTTTGGTGATAGGGGTTTATTTTAATTGGTGCAGATCTCAGATATAATAGCTGGTGGAAAATGGAAAAGTTGTAACTTTAGGCAATTATCACCTTTTGACTGTGCTGATTCTTTAAATTATTAATTTATTTCGCCCCTACATTCGACCATGGGGCCGTCTGCATCACCTTGCTATCACAGTTCAGCACAAAATAGGAATCAGAAACGCTATGGGTGCATCCCAAATGGCACCCTATTCCATATGTAGCGCAATGTTTGTCAAATCTTTAAAATGCTTTTAGTGTTTGCTTGTGTATGCTTGGAATGCCGGGTGAACAAGGTTTGACATTTTGTGACTATTCTATTGGTTCCATTGTGCCAGGCAAACTCAAACAACCCCTCTTTCAGCAATGTTAAGACAAGAAGGACATAGAGAGGGCTGGAGCAATATTGTTGCCACGTGTACTGATGTCTCAGGAGAGAGCTCGAAATAGTCAGGATGTGTCTCCTATCTGCCTCCCACCCTCCCTCCATCACTCCCTTCAACCTTCCATCTTTGGTCTCTCTGTCCACACCCCACTACCTACATCACCTTCCCTTAGTGTGTGTGTGTGTGTGTGTGTGTGTGTGTGTGTGTGTGTGTGTGTGTGTGTGTGTGTGTGTGTGTGTGTGTGTGTGTGTGTGTGTGTGTGTGTGTGTGTGTGTGTGTGTGTGTGTGTGTGTGTTTGATGTCCAGATTGAGCTTTGCCTCAACGCCTCCATCTCTATTTGCCTCCATCCCTACCCCTCTCGCCTTTCCCTTTCACGAAGGAGGAGACTCTTACAAAACCTAGCCGTGGCTTGCATCCCAAATGGTAACCAATTCCCTATATAGTGCACTACCTTTGACCCGGGCCCGGGTCAAAAGTACTGCACTATATGGAATAAGATCTCATCTGGGATGCATCCCTATAGCTGTTGTGTCTCCTGCTGTCCCCCTCACTTAACCCTTCTCACTGACCCTGCTGAACACTGGTCAAGTGCTCAATGAGTTGTGGCGTGGCCGTCACTCTATTGCGACATGTCTGGGCTAGGGAAGGGGAGGAGGGTGAGGAGGGAGTGAGAGAAGGGGGCACCATAGGGGGTGAGGAGGGGGGATGAGAACAGATTGGTGGATAGCACACTCTAACTCAAGGGATAAGGGAGTGAAGGAGGAGGGGTTACTGTCTGGGGAATTGTGGGAAATTGTGAAATCTCAGAACCAGCGGGTTTGGTGTGCCTTGACCCCATGCCAACCCCTATTTCCTGTCTCAATTGCTTCCGCGTGAGTTGGATTCTGTCTTTCGTTAATGCTGTGTTCCAGTCCGCGACCGCCTGACCTCACATGGGGCATACAGTGCCTTTGGAAAAGTATTCACACCCTTTGACTTTTTCCACATTTTGTTACATTACAGCCTTATTCTTGAATGGATTCAATAGTCCCCCCCCTGATAAATCTACACACAATACCCCCCACTTTCCAAATGATGTCCAATCAATTGGGGTGGCAGGGTAGCCTAGTGGTTAGAGCATTAGACTAGTAACTGGAAGGTTCCAAGTTCAAACCCCAGAGCTGACAAGGTACAAATCTGTTGTTCTGCCCCTGAACAGGCAGTTAACCCAGGCTGTCAATGAAAATAAGAATTTGTTCTTAACTGACTTGCCTAGTTAAATAAAAGGTTAAAAATAAAAGTTGAATTTACCACAGGTGGACTCCAATCAAGTTTTAGAAACATGGAAACAGGATGCATCTGAGCTCAATTTTTAGTCTCATACATAGCAAAGGGTCTGAATAGTGACATAAATAAGTTATATGTAGAAAATATCTAAAAACTAGTTTTCGCTTTTTCGTTATGGGGAATTGTGTGTAGATTAATGAGGGGGAAAAAAACAATTGTTAATTTTAGAATAAGACTGTAATGTAACAAAATCGGAATAATTCAATATTTAAATGAAAAGAATGTTCTACACGACACACAACAATGGTGCGTGAATGTTTATTCTTTACCCTGCATTACCGCAACCTTGTGACTCCACAGGTTCAGGCTTACTTGTGGTTATTTCCATGTAAAATTACCCATGAGCACCAACATGAAGTTCATAGGAGCGTGTACAATCCGGTGTCAAATGAAACCTAATAGTCTATATATTTGTGTGTGTGACATTAAAGCATATAAAAAAAAATCTGAAACTTTCTATCCTAAATATTAGGAATGAGCAAACTCTTTGATTTCTGGTCAAACAGATGGACAAGGGGTCTTAGAAAACATCTATACACACGTGTGGCTCTGTGTCCGCCCACGTTGAGCGGAAATTAACAAGAGCAGGTCCCGGATTGCAACAAAACACTCTCTCTTTTGTTAAAAAAATTGCCACTTAAAATCATCCATCACCACCCCAATGAAGAGGGACGTTTGTAAGAGGAGAGTAAGGTCCATAAAAGGGAAGGTTTCAACATCAAAGCTGTCCTATAAAATCCACCATTAGACATAACCTCAGGTCATTGGCCATTTCCCCTCATGGGAGTTGAATGGAATGACTCTATGGTCTGCGTGTTCCTAAGGATGAGTCCCAAATGACACCTTATTTCTTATACAGTGTACTACTGTTCACCAGGGCCCATAGGGCTCTGGTCAATATGAGTGCACCATATAAGGACTAGGGTGCCATTTGGGAGGCAAACCGTATTGTTTTCCCCAATGGTCACTTGTGAAATGGAAACATATATGGATTGGATTGATATGTTACAATATAAAGGCTTTCAAGATTATTTACAACATTGGAATCCAATAAATGTCATCTAACATATGAGATAAAGTAATAAAATCCGTAGAAATATGTGGCTTTAAAACCATCATTACATGGAGTGAATACTGAGCCATCCATATTAAATTATTTGTGTCCCAAATAGCACCCTATTCCCAATGTAGTGCACTTCTTTAGAACATGTTAAGGCTGTGCTTTGATCTTTACAAGTTAATTTCATCTGATTACTTCACTTAGGCATGTTACATATCACAAACTCTAATGAAATCTTGAATGAAAAAAAAAACACCAGATGGAGATTATACCTATTCCCTTTCCCTCATAAATTACCATGTACTGTATCATCTCTCTTCACATCGTGAAAAACATGCACATTCATTTAGTCTCATTTTCATGCTTAGTCACTGGGGAGGGTTTGAATGAAAGGCACCAAAAGAGAGGGTCCTTCTTATTCCAGCATCAGCACTCGGTAGTCTTTCTAAATCACTTCTAATGAGCTGAGAGAGAAGGAGAAGCTAGCTCGCTCTGTATCACTGAATCAATCATTCACTGTTTTTCTCCTCCTGTAGCCATCCACTGGATCACGTTGGTGCTTTAATGAGCCATTTCAATTCCTATCAGACGATCTGTGTCGCTCCCGTGTGTGTGTGTATGTGTGTGTGTGTGTGTGCGTTTGTGTGTGTGTGTGTGCGTGTGTGTGTAGAAGTTGTGTGTGCATGTACGTCTCTACCCATCACGTGGTTACACTCATGCTGATACCAGATTGTTCAAATTGAGTTTGTGAGATATTAGTCTCTCTCTCCCTCTCTTTCTTTCTCACTCACTCACTCACTCACTCACTCACTCACTCACTCACTCACTCACTCACTCACTCACTCACTCACTCACTCACTCACTCCCTATCACTTTAATTCCCTCTCTCTATAACTCCCTCTGCTCTCTATCTCTATTGCTCTGTAGTGGACGACAAGATTGTGCCACAACGGTAATTGCATTGTGTTGTCATCCTGCTTGGACTCCGCTCATCTGTCTCTTTTATATCCACTAAGCACTCTTGACCTTGAGGAAGGCACGATCGCACCCAACCAGTGTCAGACCTAGTGTATGACTGCATGCCTTCTCGCTAGAGAGCAAAAGAGAGGAGAAAGGGAAGAGGACGAGTGAAAGTAAGGCAGGGTATAGGACTACGAGACAGAGACAAATAGTATGAGTGTGCCAGGGAGAAGTAGAGAGAGTAGTAGCTAGAGGTAGAGAGGTAGGTAGAAACAGAGGTACAGACAGGAGTAGAGGTTAGAGCGAGGTATATGTAGAGAGAAGGAAAGAGATGTAGGAAGACAAAGGTGGGGATAAAGGTAAAGGGTGAGGGCATTTCCATGTAAAGGACTCATAAGTTCAAAAGAGCAAATGTCAAATCTGGTGCACTGTAAAACGGAACTACCTAACTCAGAAAATAGATAGTTACTACTCTAACATCTCCAACAAATAATACAAGTAGTACTATTTCATATGCCAATAAGATTTCTTATCCCTTAATGTTTTTCAGTAATGTTAACAAATATTAGGTAAACATAACTTTACTTATTTGTGTTCTGCTAAGTTTTTACAATTTACGATTGTTTAATATTTATAAGTATATCTAACATTTATGAAATATGTTGTTCTTACTTTATAAAATTATGTTTTATATCTTTAATTAAAGTAAAACATTTGTAGTCAGACACATTGATATTTGAGTAAAAAATGGTTTATTTATCTGTGCTGTGCTGATATGGAATTATTACATTCTTGCAAGATATTAATATTTAATAGCGTTATGTGACTCTGTTTTTAGAGGACTGTGGGTAATTCACAAATATATTTGACTTCATGATACTTTTACACAATATTGTATGCATGTTGGAATAAATAAAAGTATATTTCTGAAATAGTAGTATGCCGTTTGTTGTGTTATGAGGTGTAATTGATCATAATGAACGGATATCAAAACCGTTGGACAAATTGATGTTCAGTAATGAGGAAAGCCATTCCCACCATCAACAAGGTCATGACTGCCACTCTTAATGACAAAGGCGAATACAGCAGCCTGTAATGCTTATAGCTCTACCTGCACTTATTGCTAGAGGAATGAGTACTGTGCTCAACAATGCCTGCTAAGGTGGATAAAAATAACAAGTTGTTAAAATATATAAAATAATGTTAAACATTAAGATACAACCACTAAAAATGACTAATCAGAGCTACTTACTACTTGAACAAAACAAAAGTCATTAAGGTTACGAAATGAAGTAGTTCTGAATACATAATGCAGATAAGCACATGGGTATTGTCACTTTATTAGTTTAGGTTTTGAACACTGAAATAGTTTGAGTTTGAGTTGGATTACTAGAAAGTTTCAATTTAATGGGTTTCCACCCCCAAATTGTTAGCAGTGTGTCAAATGAAAGCTAAGAGTATATTTTTGAGAAATGAAGGCATATATAAATATTTCTATTATATTCTAAATATTAGGAATAAGCAAATACTTATGGTCTAACAGATGGAAAAGGATCTTAAAAATATCTTAAAATGTATGAGATAAACATCAAAGCACAATAATGTTGAAATAAGCAACCCTGCCAAAATAGTGTTTTTACTGATATCTAATTTGTTTAGAATTTAGTAAGTGATTAACACAAAAAAATATGTTACCGACCTCGTAACAGAATTCCCCCAAAATCAGTTATTACTGCAATTGAATTGGCTACAATAGGAAATCATAGTAGTTAGAAACCACAGTTGGGTCACCTGCTACTGTGTGTCCCTATTTCTGGCGGTTATGTTCAATTTATAACTGTTTTCCTTCTCTTTCTGTCTTCTGGTGGTCAAAGCAAGTGTGAAAACAGTCTGGATATCCTCTCTATCTCATTTCAATTGAAGGGGCTTTATTGGCAAGTGAAATAGATAAAAAACAATAAAATAATTATTTACAGTAAACATTACACTCACCAAAGTTCCAAAATAATAAAGACATTTCAAATGTCATATTGTGTGTAAATAGTTGAAATACAAATGGGAAAATAAATATGGGTTGTATTTACAATTCTCTCTCTCCCTTTATTTGGCTCAAACATAGTGTTACGTATGTGTATGTATTTCAGGAAATGGCTTCCTGGATTCCCCCAAGCAGCTGATTGGTCGGCCCAATTGCTAATTGGAGCTGACCACGCCCTCTCGTCAGAGGATACAGCTGTGTCCAATTACAGACTCCTTCTCCAGCTGAAAATAAGCCAGTGTTCCTTTGCTCAGTGAGAGAACTTCTGGGTATGCCTCAGTATTGTTTATTGCTCAGGGAGAGTGGTGTTGATGTCCTGTGTTAGTTGTTGCTCAGACAGTTTTTGTGAAGTATTTTGTAACTGGTCCTGTTGAGGTATGTTTATGACAAAAGGACTGTTATGATTAATGAAATTGTTTATATTTTTCATTTGTTCCCATGGAGAAAGGGGATGGCACATTGGGAGTGCTTATGCAAGAGGCCTGCGGGAATACATATACCCGTTGTATGTACTCTGTCTAGGTAACACCTGGGCGGACCACCCCTTGTATTTTGGTCAGCACGCCAGGTGGCGTTAAGAATAGCTACATTGTGGGTAGGTAGGAGAGGGGGCTCTAACTTTTACTTTCTTTGCTTTGGTTCCATCCAGCCCTTTTTCCCCAAATTACTCTGTGATTGAATAAATTCACTATTATCGGTAAACCTCTCTGCCTCTGTCATCCTTACCTGCACCTACAGTCACATACCTCTCACTCCACGGGGAGTTGAGTGTAGCAGGGTGTTGTTGCCCCCCCCCTCCCCTCCAAGAGGCGTACGTAACATAATGGGGGCTCGTCCAGCATCTTTAAACCCACTGGACCCTGCTGTTCTGAGTTCTCTGTGATTGATTAATGAGGTGTGGTGGTAGGTTGTGAGTTTGGTTGACTGGTTTGGGTGTGTTAAGTAGGCTGCTTGGGCAGGCATTTTGTACACAGCAGTCTCCCAGTCTATTGAAGTGCCCTCTGTTGATCGAGTGATGGTTGTGAAAAGTAGACCTTTGCGCTATAGCTGCCCATTATGGACTCTTTGTCCCTGAGAAAGCCCTAAAGGCTGAACTCAGGGACGGTTTAAAGAACACACATTTTCTCATTGAAAGATGAGGGAGGCTTCAGGAGAGGAGATGGGTAGATTTTCTGATGCAAAGTCGGAGGAAGGGGTTGCTCGTACCCCCCTTTACATTGCCCCAATTCGACCCTTTATGTTCTGCTTCGGGTTGTTCAGACGGGACCGCAAGGCTGAAGGTATGGCAGGCCCGTTTGGAAATGGCACAAAAAGATAAAGAGCGAGAGACAGACAGTTTAATTTAGGAAAATGGAAATCAACAAGGAGGTTAGGATCTGACAACTTGAGCTAGATGCTGGCTCCAGTGTGACTCCACAACCTGCTCATCATTAAGCCCACTTTGTTGTAAGTAAAAATATTGCTTTAGTTCCTCCGTTTCGGGGAGTCAATTCCTATTTCTCTGCGTTTGAGCATGTGGTCACTGCGCTGCATTTTTTTCACTCAAGGTTTGGCTGCTTCTCTTACAATGTAAATTGTCTGCGATAGCCCAGGAAGTAGTAGCTGCTCTCTCCCTGGAAGACAGTTTACAGTATGATATAATTAAAACAACTGTGTTGCGGGTTTATAAATTGGTGCCTGAAGCGTATAGGCAGCACTTCAGGAACCACAAAAAACCCTCTCACCGTACTTTAGTTGAGTTTGCTAGGGACAAAGTGTCTGTTTAAAAGCTAACACCTTTGCTGATATTCGGGTGTTGATTCTGTTGGAGGATTTTTAGGGTTCTTAAGGTTCCTCTGACAACCCTAAGCCTTCGCACGAGATCCTTGAATGTATTTACTGTCACCAAAAGGGTCACGTGATTGCGGACTACCCAGTTAAAAAAAATAAACCGACACAGTCCCTGTCACCATCCCCTAAATTGAAACGCGTTGGTTTAGTTCAGTCTATAGCTCATCCGTTGGACCTAGTTATTGATTTAGCATTTGGGAAACCAAATCCTTTCTATGCTCAGTTTATCTCTGCCGGTTGTTTCCTTAACTGGAGAACAAGCGGATCAAAGGTTCATACAAATCTTACAAGACACCGGGGCGGCGCAGTCAGTAATCATTAGTGATGCTTTACCCTGGTCTCCTGAAACGTATTGTGGCTCACATGTCATATGACAGGGTATAGAGACAAACCGTACCTGTACTATTTCACTGGGTCCACTTAGTGTCAGACTTGGTATCAGGATGTTTCCGTGTTGGTGTAGTGTCTACACTGCCAGTAAAAGGAGTCACATTGTTACTAGTGAACGATATCGCTGGTGGTAATGTCACTCCTGTGTTAGAAGTAGTAGACAACCCAGAAATCAAAACTACAGAATTGGTTCAATAATTACCACATTTTTTCCCTGGTTGTCTTAAAAGGGATATCAACCAGATTCCTTTTTCTACATATTCTACAGGCTTTAGACGTAGTTTCATGCCTTTATGTTGAAGAATGAGCGTAAAGGACCACATTGCGTAAGAGGCCAGCTGAGGGCAGAGGTAGCCATTTTTCTTCACGGTTCTACTGAAAAACCAATTGTCCCGGTTGATATATTATCAAATAGATATTTGAAAAACACCTTGAGGATTGCCATGTTTCGGTCGGTATTATGGATATAATTTGGAATTATTTTTGCCGTTGTTGTGACCGCTATTTCCGGTGGATTTCTCAACATAATGTGACAAACAAACGGAGGTATTTTGGGTATAAAAATAATCTTTATGGAACAAAAGTAACATTTGTTGTCTAACTGGGAGTCTCGTCAGTGAAAACATCCGAAGATCATCAAACGTAAACGGTTAATTTTATTGCTTTTCTGATTTTCGTGACCAAGCTTCCTGCTGATAGCTGGACATAATGCATGCTAGGCTATCGATAAACTTACACAAACGCTTGTCTTACTTTGGCTGTAAAGCATCATTTCAAAATCTGAGACGACAAGGTGATTAACAAAAGGCTAAGCTGTGTTTCGCTATATTTCACATGTCATTTCATGAATATGAATATTTTCTAGTAAGATTATTTGGCCGTTGTACTATGCTAACTAGTGGAGTTGATGACAATTCTCCCGGATCCGGGATGGGTAGTTCCAAGAATTAACATAAATCTTCAATAATGTTCCAACTTGAGAATTCCTTTGTCTTCAGAAATGAAGTGGAACGCAGCTACCTTTCACGTGAGCGCGTGAGACTGAGCTTGTTGCTGCTGGCAGACCTCTGAGCCATTCCCCTCTCATTCCCCCCTCCTTTGTAGTAGAAGCATCAAACACATTTCTAAAGACTGTTGACATCTAGTGGAAGCCTTAGGAAGTGCAAAATGACCAATATCCAACTATGTATTCGATAGGGTACTGAGTTCAAAAATGACAAACCTCAGATTTCCCACTTCCTGGTTGGATGTTTTCTCAGGTTTTGGCATGCCATATGAGTTCTGTTACACTCACAGACATCATTCAAACAGTTTTATAAACTTCAGAGTTTTACTAATAATATGCATATCTTAGCTTCTGGGCCTGAGTAGCAGACAGTTTACTCTGGGCACCTTATTCATCCAAGCTACTCAATAGTGCCCCCCTGCCCAAAGAGGTTAAAGTGGTCTGAAGAATGTAACTATGTTTTTGATTCCGCTAAAGCGCTACTTTGTAGTGCCCCAATGCTTGCCGCCTCCAACTTTGACAAGCCTTTTAAGTTTTGAGGTAGACTCTATTATAGTGGGGGTGGGTGCGGTTCTCTTGCAGATTCTTCTGTAAGTTCAACTCGTGTCAGTCAAGGTACTACACTATTGAACAAGAGATGCTGGCTTTCTTGCTAGCCTTACAGTTTGAGAAATGTGGGATCCAGTTCCTTGCCTGTACTGGTCTTCACGGACCATAATTCTTTGGCTGCCTTATGCGGTGGGCTCTGATTGTACAAGGATACAATGTACAAATTCACTATGCGAAGGGTTCGGGGAATGTGGTTGCAGAGGCTCTATCATGGGTTCAGTAACTAGGGATGCGTGTTGGGTTTTGTTATTGCAAACTATGTTTTGGGGTAGGTGTGTTATGTTCCCACATTTGTGTTGTGGGTTTGTGTGTATGTATTCCAGGAAATGGCTTCCTGGATTCACCCAAGCAGCCGATTGGTCAGCCCCATTGCTAATTGGAGGTGACCCCGCCCTCTCATCAGAGTATACAGCTGTATCCCATTAGACTCCTTCTCCAGCTGTATATAAGCCTGTGTTCCTTTGCTCAGTGAGAGAGCTACTGGGTATGCCCCAGTATTGGGTGTTGCTCAGGGAGAGTGTCTTTGATGTCATGTGTTAGTTGCTGCTCAGACAGCTTTTGAAGTATTTTCTAGCCGGTCCTGAGGCGGTATGTTTATGTCAAAAGGACGGTTTTGATTATTGAAATTGTTTGTATTTTTCTGTTTCATTTGTTCCCAGGGGGAAGGGGAAAGCACCTTGGGAGTACTTAGGCAAGAGGCCTGCGGGCATACATATACCGTAGTATGTACTCTGTCTATGTACACTAGGTAAGACTTGAGCTGACCACTCCTTGTATTTTAGTTAGCACCCCAGGTGGCGTTAAGAATAGATACGTTGTAGGTAAGAGAGGGGGGGGGGGGGCTCTTTGCTTTGGTTCCATCCAGCCCCTTTTCCCCAAATTGTGACGGAATAAATTCCCTGTTAACGGTAAACTTCTCTGCCTCTGTCATCCTTACCTGCACCTACAGTCACATACCTCTTTCACTCCACGGTGTTGCGTTCCCTCCTCCAAGAGGTGTGTGTAACAATAGACACTTCTGATTGTTTCACATTTGGTCCAGTGTGGACCGGACCAAATCTGAACCAATGGATGTCTGTTTCATAAGTTTGAATACATTACAGGAGAGCACAGTACAGTAAAATAAAAGTTGAGTATAGTTCAGTAAATTACATTACACAGTGGAGCACATGAGATGGTTATGCTATAATGTATTGCCTTTTACTGTACTGAACTATACTTTACTGCACTCTGTATGGACTGTACTCTGTATTATACTGTACTGTGCGGTACTCTGCTGTTCTGTGTTTTTGAGTAGTGCAGTTTCTCTGTACTCCCCAGCAAAGTTGAAAAAGATTCTAAAGTGTCATCCACACAAAGTATAGACTACCGATCGCTGTCCATGGTTCTGAAAATGCGTCATCGTCAAAACAATAGCCTACTAGTCATTGTTTTATTACGGAGACAATGCAGTCCAGGCTAGTAGGCTATCTATAACTACGGCATATATAGGAATTAGATGGTACCCTATTTATATTACACATTGGAACGCGGAATCCACGCTGTCGGGGCTATCTGTCTCATCACTTGTAGGCTTACCAGTGTTAAGTGGGGTCGCTCTCATGAACTTTGCTGGGTCTCTGGCAGTCATCAGCTTGGTTTTCTGGGAGAGGAAAAGATGTTGGGCCGGCACTCGTGGAACTCACTATTCTCGAGGGTTGGAAGAAGAGAACGAGCAAGGTCATTGTCGGCCTGGACAGTGAGGTCTCTGTCATGACTGAGACCCCCCCCCGCACGCCGGGGTTTCCACTATGCCAGTGGTTCTGCAGTGTGCTGTACTCTTCTCTGCTGGTGAAACATGGGCGTCTATGTTTCCACATCAAGAATTGCATTTGGCAAATCGCTCTGCACACGCATACTCAGGCTGACTGGCTCTCGTTCACTGGAATTAAGGGCATGTAGCATTCTCTTGGCATTTGCCAAACCTAGATTTGTCCGTTGGACTGCCAGAAGGTGAAGCGTGATTCATCACTCGAGAGAACACGTTTCTACTGCTCCAGTATTATACCACTCCAGCCGACGCTTGGCATTGCGCATGGTGATCTTAGTCTTGTACTGCTGCTCGGCCATGGAAAGCCATTTCATGACACTCCAGATGAATAGTTACTGTGCTGACGTTGCTTCCAGAGGCAGTTTGGAATTCAGTAGTGAGTCTTGCAACCGAGGACAGACCATTTTTACATGCTACACGCTTCATCACTTGGTCCCGTTCTGTGAGCTTTTGTGGCCTACCACTTTGCGGCTGAGCCGTTGTTGCTCCTAGACGTTTCCACTTCACAATAAGAGCACTTACAGTTGACCGGGTCAGCTCGAGCAAGGCAGAAAGTTGACGAACTGACTTGGAATCCTGTGACAGTGCCATGTTGAAAGTGCGAGATTTTAAAATAAATGTATTCCTACTTTGTGGTACTTCGTCCCTCCCCAAGCAGACTTTTTGAAGGGGAGGCGGACACTAACACAAAATCCATTGGGCAAAACTGAAAGAACTGACCAGACCACAATTGCTTCAAGTGATTCCTCTCATCAACACAAATTCAACCATGTAGCATTTTTTATGTTTCAACTGGAATATTTCCAATAGTATTCAAAACAAAGAGTTGGATTTAGCTAGAAGCTCAGCTACAGCCGGTGCCAGCACCAAGAGGGCAGCTGACAAATACAATGGCTAGCGAAGTACTTTTTTAAATGCAAGCCACCTAGCTAGCTAACTTTGATTTATATTATGTATTGCTGGCTAATATCTATTTTGTTACAGTGGTGCGAAATCAAATAATTGTTCTGTTTGCTAACTTGAAGTAATAGAGGACGCAGACAGTATTGCCAAGATAAGGTTGGTTAAACATGATCTGTTCTACACCAAACAGTACCTATCCTGTAACTACCAGTAATAGATACCAATACCCTTTGTTAAATCTCATTAGCTGGTGTAACAATCTGTAGCTACAGTTCTCTACAATTTACTCCACCTGAAACACACTCACACTGCACTGTACTACACTATCTTTTTTTGTTTTATTTTACCATATAACATTCTTGTTGAATACCCAGTTCTCTGTTTGAGTTAGTATTAAAATAGTGTACACTCCCCTGTAACCATCATTCTTGATAGCTGCAAGTCACTGTCAGCATCTGGGTAAATCTCTGGTAGGTAGAATGGTAAAATATAACTAATTTCCACACTTGTTTGTAATTAGCACAGCCAGGCACAATACACCACACGGGCAGAACATGACACGGAACAACACCACTTGGCACTTGTTTTTTTGTAAATAGTTAAAAAAAATCTTACCTTTTGAAGTTGAGATTACTGTGTTACCGATTCTACCAGTGAAATTAAAATGGTCATTCTAGTTTGTGGTTTGGATGATTTTGATGATTTTTGGAAAATGTATTTGAATAAACTGTCAATTGCTCAAAGTAGTTTGAAATCATTACATTTTGTGTGGCATGTATTTCAAATTGAAACATTGGAGTCTCAGCGTAATTCTTTTAACATGGAACTGCCTATGAGATAGAGGTGTTATGACAGAGGTAGCACAAGTGGTAGAGAGAGATGTAGATATGGTGGCTGACAGAGAGATGAATGTGAGCTCACAGCTGGATTATTTTGGTCTGTAGCTGAATGCATGGCGGTCATCCAGTCTAGGGATGTGCCACAAATGGCACCCTATTCCCTATATAGTGCACTTCCTTTGACCAGAGCTCTACTTTTGACCAAAAGTAGTGCACTATATAGGGAGAGGGTACCATTTGGGACCTAGACATAGCCTGGAGGGCCGAGCCAGGGCAAGACTTCGTACAGTACACATCATTATTTCTATCTGATCAACCTTCCCCAGTGACTAAGTACAAAACACCTCAAGGACAGACCAGCTCAGAGTCACAGGACCCAATGTATACATTTCATGGCGGGAATCTCATATGCTTTTATTTCATGTCTCTCAGAGTATAGCTGACTCATGCTTTAAGCAAGCATTCAATGTCTGGAACAGGCAGGTAATATAATGGATAGGCAGATGATGCAATGCAAGAGAGTAGAGCTTCCACTCATCTGATGAGAAGTTACTTGCAGTGATGTAAAAATGTAGGTGGGTAAAAGCTGATCAACGCTGAATAAAGTAACGGTCCCTATATTTTCAAAAAAAAATCCACGATAGGTATAGGTAAATTCTAATAAAATAAAGGTGTGAAAGAGTCCCCACTACACCACTTGTTACTTAAACAGCATCAGAATATGAATCAGATTCACCTTAATTGATCAATTGCATCATGTACCGTTGTTTTGCTTCTAATATTGAAAGCAGAATTGAGAAATTTCATTCCAAAATAAATATAAATACATTTTTTAAAATGTTGGTAAATTTGCTTTTATTGTTTTAAAGAAATTATTAAAGAGATTGGTATGTTTTTTTCAATATCTAATCATCGAATGGGATTGTTCAATGACGAGGCATATATTTGTTTAAAATCTATCACTTAATGATTTCATTTCACAGAGACAATCTTGTTTTTTTGCAAAATGCTACAGTATATCCGCCTCAGTCTCAGAGAAATAAGTAGTACTGCTAGGTTTTACACAGTCAAATGTAACAAATGTAACAAAACTAATATAAAAAGAACTGTACAGATGATACATTTGACATCTATTTAATATGTTCAATATTTACTTTTTAAATTTGACATTTTATTAATTTAGCAGATGCTCCTATCCAGAGTGACTTACAGTAAGTGCATTCATCTTAAGATAGCTAGGCGAGACAACACTGTCAAATATACACGAAATGAATAAACTTTTAATACACATCTAAAATCTATGAATTAAAAGTCAGAGAACAGATATATTTTACACACACATGAAGGTACCCATAAGAAATATTTCCGTGAAAAATGTGTGGATATAGCGGGTGTTTTTTAAATACATTTTTTACTAAAGCACTTGGAAATGTACTGTATGTATCTTTCATTCATCAATCTTTCAAATGTATGTATATTTATACATCAGCCAATGTCACAAAGTGCTATACAGAAACCCAGTCTAAAACCCCAAACAGCAAGCAATGCAGATGTAGAAGGAAAAACTCCCTAGAAAGGCAGAAACCTGGGAAGAAACTTAGAGAGGAACCTGGCCAGGCCAGTGGCCAGTCCTCTTCTGGCTGTGCCGGGTTGAGATTATAATATATTCATCCACTCATTATATAGAAAATGTTAACCCACCAGAGTGTGGTTATCTTTATCACGTAACAATGGGTGATTAACATGATTGATGGGCTCTATCCTTCAAGGATTGTGGGCCAACAAATTACAGTAGGGTGATAGCAAGACTCTCTCTTTCTCTGCTATGTAGTATCTCATACTATAACACATTTTTAGCCATATCACTTATCGCACCATCTGAGCTTATAGGAAGGAGCAAAGTGTGGGATTCATTGAAACCTCAGTCTTTCCCCTACAGTAGCAGTAAAGATATTGAATTGTCTTTAAAATAATGGCTCGGAGAGAGTTAATTTGGTTTTCAAGCCCAAATGGGGAGAGGGAAGGAATGGGCACCGGCACGGTCCAGGCCCAAACCTGCCAAAACCCTGTAGTGTAACGTCATGCACAGTGTAATGACTACCGTGCAAATTGAAATAATGTGCTGAGTCATTTATGAAAGCTATTAAACTGCATGGGTGGATTTGAAATTCACTAAACTTCACTTCAGCTTCTTCAACCCTGCAAGATCTAGAATGTGACCCAAATGGCACTCTGTTCCCTATAGAGTGCATTACTCTAGAGCAGGGAAAATGTAGAGAAGACAAGACAAGAGAAGAGGGTAAGGGAAGTCTGTGGCATTGTCATAATGGCACCCTTTTCCATATACTGTATAGTGCACTACTTTGGGTAGTGCCTTATGGGCCCTGATCAATTTGGGCCTCCTTTCCCTGGTTTCTTACAGAAGATGTCTCATGAAGTAGGAAAGTACAGCTGTGTATTTACTCATACTTAATTGAGCTGAGCATGTGTTTTAAAAACATTGAAAGCAATCTGGTGATGCCATTTCCAATGAATGATCTTCCAGAGAACAGGGGAATATCAAAAAAGGATAAAAATGCTGGCAAGTTCATTGTCGCTGGCATAGTACACCATTTTGTGGGAAAACTATAGGGCACAATGATTCACCTGGAAAGCATTCCAGGTGAAGCTGGTTGAGAGAATGCCAAGAGTGTTCAAAGCTGTCATCCAGGCAAAGGGAGGCTACTTTGAAGTATTTCAAATATAACATTTTAATTTGTTTATCACTTTTTTTTGGTTACTGAATGATT
This sequence comes from Oncorhynchus keta, assembly GCF_023373465.1. Lineage (NCBI taxonomy): Eukaryota > Metazoa > Chordata > Actinopteri > Salmoniformes > Salmonidae > Oncorhynchus > Oncorhynchus keta. The sequence continues at coordinate 36,269,929 of NC_068424.1, forward strand.
CCATATGTGTTATTTCATAGTTTTGATGTCTTCACTATTATTCTACAATGTAGAACATATAAAAAATAAAGAAAAAACCTTGAATGAGTAGGTGTGTCCAAACTTTTGACTGGTAATGTATATTTGTTCTTTCTTTTGGAACTAGGTCAAGTAAAACTGGACTTGGGAATACAGGATGTTTAGAGTTGAATTAATGTTTTCCAAAAGCTAACCTAGCAGACAGGTGAAATGAAAGGTGAAGAAAGAGGGAAAACCTGGGACAGAAAACAAGAAAAATCAGATATAAACATGTAGCTATAGGTCTGTAGAAAGACAGATACCTGAAAAGGAAATAATTTTCTAGCCTACATCTCAGGTTTCTAAGTGTATAATAAAGGTTACCAATTGGAAAGAGCACACACAAAAGGGATTAAGTTCTACATCCACTACATATTTGGTTGAAAGGTCATGACTTAGTCTTTGAAGGTTGGACAACATGAATAGTAGGGACCTACCCACATTCCTATTCAAAGGGGACATCAGGCGTTTTCTTGCTTCTGTGACTTAATTTTCCCACATCAATGACTTTTTGACTTTACTTCTCAATTACGCAGCTAGCACTCCAACTGGAAAGTAATACATGCCCCACCCCTATCGGTGAAATTCTTTTCCCAGAAGCCATGTAACGGGAAAACCGTTACCACCCTTGATGAGTTGTTTTCATAGGTTGCAGCCCAAATGACACCCTGCAGGCATGCTATTGGCACCCTATTCCCTATGGGCCCTGGTCAAAAGGAGTGCACTAGATAAGGAATAGGGTGCCTTTTGGGAGAAAAAAAAAATCACCATGAGCACCCCTTGTTTGACTGGTGGGAGCCAGCTGGATTAGCTGTCATAGCGCCCCTGGAACATTCCAATTAAAATCAAAGCAATCACCATCTCGGAGAGAGAGAAGTCGTTAGATTGAAAGGCTGTTTGAGCCTAAACGTTATAATAACACAGAGCAAAAGGATTTCAAAAGCCTGTCAGACACTGATTTCATACATAAGAAAAGTTTGATGAATGGAGTCTTTTGAGAGCTAGGCAACTTGAGCGCCCGCCACAACATTACCGAAAGATTTACTGGGGATTAGAGAAAAAGACAGAAGCTTTTATTCCTTTAGTACGTCAAAGTATGAATAATTTACACAGTGGGGATCTCTTCAGTCCCTGACTTTAAGCCGTGGTAGTCTTTTATTTGTATGTTTTCTGTCAGAAGTAATCTGGCATCCGGGATGGTATGTACAGGGTAGATATGGCTGAGCCCTGGTAAAGGAAGCATGATCCCTGTTTGATGTGACGTCTGTTATAAGTGTTAATTAGCTAACCGTTTCACTACGCTGTCCTAGTAACACACACACTCTACTTACCATTTCAGTCCCCTGTCCCACAAACTCATGTGAGAGGAAAGGGGTTGTGGAAATGAGACACTTAGCTCACACAACTCTCTCTCTCTCTCTCTCTCTCTCTCTCTCTCTCTCTCTCGCTCTCTCTCTCTCACACATTTGTGCGCACACACACCTACACAAACTTTTTTTTTTCTTATTTCACAGAGTCAGGCACACACACCCACACACCAACCCAAACACCTAAACAGTATTAATCCCCAGAGGGGGTCCCTAAAGGGGACTTTAAAAAGCTGATTCCGCTGTGGGAAGGCTTCTTAGGTCAATACTTATTATGGTGCCTATGGTGCTGAAGCTTTCAAGCTTTAAACCCCTCACACACACACACACACACACACACACACACACACACACACACACACACACACACACACACACACACACACACACACACACACACACACACACACACACACACACACACACACACACACACACACACACACACACACACACACACACACACACACACACACACACACACACTGTCTTTTGCTGTCTCCTCTCTCGCTCTCTCTTCCTTCCTTTCTCTCCCTGCCTCTCCCTCCCTCTCTCTATATCATCTCTCTCTGTTGTCAAATGCAATCTGTTTCGCATTTGTATAGCGGGGTGCTATTTAGCATAAATCGAAGCAACTTTAATCAACAGTAAAATGAATGCATGAGCCCTTCTCTTTCTCTGGGTAATTAGTGGGAGGACTTTGGCTTACTGTATCTGTTTTCATAGGACCTCCATGCCTATTACTTGGAACATTTAAATCAATACATTTGCATCATTGTATGTGACTTCTGATTTTAGGTTTTTAGGTCTGATTTTATAGGGCCTGATAGAGTGCAAGACACTAAATTGAGGTAAGCGGTAAATCCAGGGAACTGCTCATTGCCTTCTCTCTGAGTTGCTGTCTTTTGTCAGTATGTTTACACATTGGTTTTATTTTGTATTTGATCACAGGCTATCCTGCTACAATGAGTTTATCAGTCAGTTTAAAGCCAGATTGATGTTTGCAGTGCAAATATTGGTTGGTGTGCTCATCCAATCCATGACAATTCCAGACAGTTTATTGAATGGGGAAAAAAGCAAATATGTTATGGGTATGATTCCACATGATTCTCAACACACACACAGACACACTCAACCCCTTCACACACATATGAACACACACTCTAAAGATATGTTCTGTGTGGTTCCTAACAGGGAATGTTAATATGTTAATGGATGAGTCTCTCAGCAGCAGGACTTCATTTTCCATGTCTGTGAACCGTGACATGAATGGTTCACTCCCTGTGTTCACTCTCTTTATGCAAGCCTTCCTGTTCACCACCTCAGCACACACACACACACACACACACACACACACACACACACACACACACACACACACACACACACACACACACACACACACACACACACACACACACACACACACACACACACACACACACACACACACACACACACACATCCCCCTCTACACCTTCATCCATTCACATTCCCACCTCTATCCTTCCTTCTCCTCCCCTCTTCACCTCTCTATTTCCCACATGACCGCCTCGCTGATTCACATGTTAGATATCTATTCTGACACCCCGATACTCCCTACTCCCTCATTCTGAACCCACTCCCACTAGGCCTATAGCACCTAAATGTGGCTACTTTATGTCTAACAATGTGCAAATAAATGAGTGTTTGTGTTAAAAGTTAAGGTTAAGGGTTAAGGTTCCAGACTCTCTGGGTATGTCTTTTATTCTTTCACCTCCAATCTCGTGTTAATTAGGTATAGAAACAAGACAGATGACGTACCTACTGTAGATTGGAACAGTATGTAGCTATTATTACTGCAGTGATAACAAAATAAAACGTTTGACCTCTTTGAACATCACAAACAATTTCCTAAATTGAAGGTTTCAGTGTTCTTACAATATTACAACAGATCACTGCTTTTATTTGTCAGTCCCTGGATGCTTCCCAAATGGCTCCCTACATAGTGTACTATTTTTGACCAGGGCCCAGTGCACTATGTAGGTTAGGGCGCCATTTGGGAAGTAGTCCCTGTGCTGTGGTGCATGAGCAGTATGCCTGCCTGACCTTGTCCCATGCTGTCATGTCCTCCTCTAATTCCCATAACAGGGGAGATGATTGGAGCAATCAGGTTTAGTTTATTGGTTTCTATTGTTCTGTCTGAGACAGGGAGAGAGATGTGTACCTTCAGTGGCATGGATAACATTGAGCTAATGAATAGATTGTCGGACACAGCTTTCTGAATTCCAAAGGGGAGGGGGGACAAGGTCATGGCCATCTTACCTTCAAACCTATAAGTCTCCAGGCTCCTGTACATTCTGCCCATGCTAGTTAATCCCACAAAGATATGTACTTTAATATAGGATAGGTATAGGATTCAGGATTCACAAATTGACACAACAGCTGTAAAGTGTGTGATATAGGATTTAGAAAATAATAAAATGGGCAATTGTTGCACAATCCAGGTTGGAAAGCTCTTAGAGACTTATTCATAAAGACACAGCTGTAATCGCTGCCTAAGATGCTTCTACAAAGTTTTGACTCAGGAGAGTAAATACTTATGTAAATTTGATATTTCTAAAAACATGTTTTCACTTTGTCATCATGGGGTATTTTGTGCACAGTAGATGGGTGAGAGAGCAAAAAAATCTACTGAATCCATTTTGAAGTCAGGCTGTAACACAACAAAATGTGGAATCAGTCAAGGGGTATGAATACTTTCTGAAGGCACTGTATATGTTGAAGAGGGTGGGAATCAAGCTGCAGTCCTTGTATCACAACCATTGTATGAAATGAATCAATTGTACAACGTGTGTACGTGGGCCTTTGTCTAACAGAAAGAAATAAGCCATATTCTCGGCTTTATACTTACATATTGGATAACATTGCTAGGTTCAAGGTTGCCATTCAATAGATACCGTATAAGCTCTGTCAAATTGGTTGTTGATCTTTGCTAGACAACAATTTCCAGGTCTTGCCATAGATTTTCAAGTAGGTGTTAACTTAAGGCTCGGTGGGGCGCTAGTGACCCACCTCGCCAACATCCTGTGAAATTGCAGACCGCGAAATCCAAAATACAAATATCGTAATATTTAACATTGATGAAAATACATCATTTAAAATCTTAACTTCTTGTTAATCCAGCCCACAGTCAGATTTCAAAAAGGCTTGATGGTGAAAGCATACCATGCGATTATCTCAGGACAGCGCCCCGCATACAAAATCATTAAAAACATTTTCCAAACCAGCAGAGGCGTCAGAAAAATCTGAAATACCGATAAAATAAATCACTTTGAATATCTTCCTCTGTTTGCAATCCCAAGGGTCCCAGCTACACAACAAATGGTCGTTTTGTTCGAAATAGTCCTTCATATCCCAAAAAAGTACGTTTGGTTGGCGCGTTTGATTCAGTAATCCACCCGTTCCAGTCGTTCATCATGCAGACAAAGCAATCCCAAAAGTTACCAATAAACTTTGTCCAAACAAGTCAAACAATGTTTCTAATCAATCCCCAGGTACCCTAATAAGTAAATAAATTATACAATTTAAGACGGAGAATAGTATGTTTAATACCGGAGATAAATAACGAAGTGCGCCGCTATCATCCACACGCGCCACAAGACTAAAGTCCAGACGAGAGCCACCTTGAAAAACTACAAATTCTAGCAAATTTTTCAAAAAACAACCTGAAACCCTTTCTAAAGACTGTTGACATTTAGTGGAAGCTATAGAAACTGCGATCTGGGAGAATGTCCTTCTAATTTCCCATAGACAAGCATTTTCAATGGGTGGTGACCTCAAAAGAAAAATTCCAGATGGATTATCTTTGGGTTTTTGCCTGCGATATCAGTTATGTTATATTGAGACATTATTTTAACAGTTTTAGAAACTTCAGAGTGTTTTCTATCCAATACTATGCATATCCGAGCTTCTGGGCCTGAGTAACAAGCAGTTTACATTGAGCACGTCAGTCATCTGAACTTCTGAATACTGCCCCCTAGCCTTAAGAAGGTTTGGCGGGTCATGTTTAGGAGGATGCATGACTCAACCTTCAACTCTCCTGAGCCCGTTGGGGAGTTGTAGCAATGAGACAAAATTGCAGTTGGATATCAAACATTTATTTAAATATAGATTTATATAAACTAAGAAAAAAAATAATTCCCCCAAATATTTGCATATTCCAATACCAATATGGGCCCTTTGCGATAATTTCCAACCTCCCTGGAATCTTTCTGGTTGAATCTGTGTATGAAATGCACTGCTCAAATGAGGGACTGTACAGATAACTGTATGTGTGGGGTACAGAGATAGTCATTCAAAAATCACTCCATGCAACTAATGTGAGTTAAGTAATTTTGTACTCCTGAACTTATTTAGGCTTGCCATAGCAAAGGGATTTAACACGTATTGTCTCAAGACATTTCAGAGTTTCATTTTTAATTAATTTGTAAACATTTCGAAAAACATAACTCCACTTTGACATTATGGGGTATCATGTGTAGGCCAGTGGCACAAAATCTCAAATTAATACATTTTAAATTCAAGCTGTAATACAACAAAATGTGGAAAAAGTAAAGGGGAGTGAATAGTTTCTGCAGGCACTGTCTAGACAACTGTTGTGTACATACTTTATTTCAGAAAAACTCTTGGATTGATCACAACCAAATCTATTGTACATGAGTTGTACAGCCTGAGAATGTACTGGGCCTGAGACAGAATGTCTATGTAAAGCCTTTGGTCATTGGGTCTGATGCTTGGGTGGACAGTTTCCCTGCCACAGTGTTGTTAGGGTCAATAATACTCTCTCTGTAGATATCAGATACCAATCAAAACTGTTGCAAACAAAACCTGAGCCAAAGATCTATGTGGACACAGTCACATAGTGTAACCGCCGCAATCGAACACTACAGCTAGATTACAATATCATCGGGCATCTCAACATAACTTCACATCAAACATGTAAGTAAGAATATTCAATGTCATACGTTATGGGACATGCACATTAATTTACCTGTTTTTAGGCACAGTGGCACAGTGATGCCGAGACGTTGGTAAATACCCATTAAATTGTTGGGAGATTACACATGGAGTGTGCAACTTTCTTTATTTTGATGGTTACAAGTGATATCTCAGACATCGCTGGCCCGATTTCGACACAACTTATTAAACTCTTCAAACTACTCTTCTGGCACAGAATGACCGATCTGCACAAAACAAATATGTGGCATCTATGGACGAAGGTCTCTCAAAGCAATATTTTCCAGGCTACTACCTAAAACAAATAACATTCACCAATGATTGACCAATAAACAATCAAGTTGGTGTGGTCTTGCACACAAATGCATATAAATCAATCAAGGATATTGGTATTGCAACACAATTTGGTACACATGTTGCAAACACTGTCAAGACCCAAGATCTGCAATAATATTCATATCTACGACTTGGTGGCACTATAACAGGCACTTGTTTATATCTTGATCTGTTTGACTCAGAGTGCTGAAATTTGGCACACATGCTCAGGGATATGAGTCTAGATAACCTACACAATATCTCAGACACCACTGGCCCAATTTTGACAAAATCTTGGTGAAAGATGCATTGCCATAAAGTTGGGCCAATCAATTGCACTGGTTAGCCCAAACGGGGCACTATAGTAATCAACATGTATGCATGCAACAATCAATATGTATGTTAGTCACATGCAATATCTCAGATATCACTGGCACAATTTTGACTTTAATTGGATGAATGAGTCTTTCCATAGAGATCCATGTACAAAATGAAAGTGATTGGCCAAAGGGGGGTGCTGCATCACTCGTGGGGGACTACATGTTTATTGTTGCCTTTCTTTAAAATCATGGTTAGTGATGCCACCCAGCAGTCATATGAGACAGAACTTACTTACCAAGCGGTCACCAAGCTCTCTCTCTCAAGACTGTTTGGAGATGTTGTGTGGAGGGCTCTGTCCTTTTTCTTTTGCTTATTTATTTTTTATTTCTATTTTCACGGTGGAGGCCTAAACATTGTTATTGTCCCCCACGGTGAAATTGGAGGGGGGACTATGGATCTCTCTCCATCCATTCAAAAGTTATTCACACGCAATATCTCAGACATCACTGGCTCGAATTTGATGAAACTTGGGTTGACTGAAGTGTCTTGTAATATCCGGCATTTACACAATTATACTGATAGGCCCAACGACTTGCTATAGTAATCAACTGAAATTACAAACCTTGAACAAGCATAACATTATCTTCCTTCCCGTTTGACCTTAAATTGTTGTCACTAATTGGCTCAAGGGGGGACAACATTCGTGGGGGACAGCATGTTTACAGTTGAATTGTTTTTACAAAAAAATTGTACTGGTCTAGGATTATTGTTTCTGCTTGGATAACTATTATGTATTGATTTATTTTTCATTCTTTCTGTGGTGCGCACTGCACAGAACACCACAAGAATTAGGTACAATAGACTTAAACAAGAGACAAGAGACAAAACATAAGTCTCCTAAACACCAAATCAAATGGCAACCCAGACTATTTGCATTGCCCCCAACCCTCCCCCTCTTTTACACCACTGCTACTCTCTGTTGTTATCATCTGTGCATGGTCACTTGGTGGTATTTAGATCGATTTTTTTTGCATGATAGTACTTTATAAAAGTGGAAATATTTTGAGAATCAACCTGTAATATTTCAAGAAAGTGCCAATATTGTGAGAATCAACTGGCATTTTAATTTAAGAAATTAAGTCAACATTTTGAAAATATAGTCAACATTCAAAGTCACAGTTATATTTCAAGATTAAAATATTGGATTTGGTTAAGAAGGAGAGCCCACAGTCCTTGGTAGCGGGCCACGTCGGTGGCACTGTGTTATCCTCAAAGTGTGCAAAGAAGGTGTAGCTTGTCCGGAAGCAAGACGTGGCTGGTTTTACTTTTGTAGTCCGTGATTGTCTGTAGACCCTTCCACATATGTCTCATGTCTGAGCCGTTGAATTGTGACTCTACTTTGTCTCTATACTGATGTTTTGCCTGTTTGATTGCCTTGCAGAGGGAATAATTACACTATTTGTAGTCCGTCATATTCCCAGTCACCTTTCCATGATTAAATGCGGTGCACGGATGCTGCCATCTATCCACGGTTTCTGGTTAGGGTAGGTTTTAATAGTCACAGTGGGTACACAGTGGGTACAACATCTCCTATACACTTCCTGATAAACACAGTCACCGTATCAGTATATTTGTCAATATTGTTCTCGGAAGCTACCCAGAACATATCCCAGTCTGCGTGATCAAAACAATCTTGAAGCAAGGATTCTGATTGGTCAGACCAGCGTTGAATAGTCATGGGTACTTATCTCGGGTACTTCCTGTTTGAGTTTCTGATTATAGGAAGGGAGGAACAAAATGGAGTCATGGTCAGATTTGCCTAAAGGAGAGCAGGGGAGGGCCTTGTAGGCATCCCGGAAGTTGGAGTAGCAGTGCGAGTGCTACAGTCAATGTGTTGATAGAACTTCGGAAGCCTTTTCCCCCAGCTACAATAAATGTGGCCTCAGGATATGTATAAATTTGTATAAAGTCCAGTGAAGTTCTTTGAGGGTCGTCGTGGTATTGGCTTGAGGGGGAATATACACGACTGTGACTATAACTGAAGAGAATTCTCTTTGGAGATAGTATGGTCGGCATTTGATTGTGAGGTATTCTAGGTCGGGTGAACAAAAGGACTTGAGTTTCTGTCTTTTATCACAATCATACCATGAGTTGGGAATCATGAAACATACACTCCCGCCCTTCTTCCCAGAGAGATATTTATTCCTGTCTGCGCAATGAACTGAGAACCCAACTGGCTGGACCGACAAAGACAGTATGTCCCAAGAGAGCCATGTTTCCGTGTAACAGAGTAAGTTACAATCCCTGATGTCTCTCTGGAAAGAAACCCTTGCCCTGAGCTTGTCAACTTTATTATCCAGAGACTGAAAAACGTTAGCGAGTAATATACTCGGAAGCATTGGGTGGTGTGTGCGCCTCCTAAATTGGACTAGAAGACCACTCCGAGTACCTCTCCTCCGCTGGCTGTGATTTGGATCGGCCTCTGGAATCAGTTCAATTTTCTTGGGGGTTGCAAGCAAAGAATCCGCTTTGGCAAAGTCTTATTCCTGTTGAGTTACCGTCGCTCTGATATCCAATAGTTCTTCCCGGCTGTATGTAATAAGACAAAAACATTTCTGGGCTAAAAATTTGTAAAGCAGCTAAACTGAGGAGCTGGTTGAATATATTCAAGGATGGATTCTCCCTTTCTTGAAATAATTATTGAGCTACATATACAGTAGGCCTATTAGATAAATGATGATAGTCAATACAGGCTATAAGGAAATTATCACTGATCTGACATGACTTCATTGGTAGCCTATTGTAAAATGTCTTTTCACTATCCATCTATCAGTGATGTCTTCAAGGATGGGAGGAATGAAGGATGTATAGGTTACCCCACAAAAGGCATTATAGACTTTTTGCCTCAGCTATACCGTTAATAACTTAGGCTATCACTTGTGGCTAGAAGCTAGTGGCTAGACCTGTAAGCAAATAATAATGGACCGTAAAATTTCTGTCTCAGACGGGGCTTTAGCGAGGACCATGACAGGGGTTTGGGGGCAGCACATGAGCCCGACAGGGATGTGCTATCCTTCTCGACACAATCCGTGACTTACATTTACAAGATAATAAGAATAGGCCATGAGGTTCCATCATTGTAAGTGTACATAAAACACCATGCCTTTACACACAAATGTGTAAGTTAACCTTTCCTTTTGGCATATAGAATGCTGGCCTAGCTGTTACTCTCGAAGATAATATGCAAGGTGTTAGCATACTCAGGGGATTTAGGATAACATTGTAGAGAATTCGAAGGGCACCATGACAGGGACTGATGCACACAACTCAAGACAACGCACCATGGCCATTAGAATGGTATTTCTTTGGGGATGTGTGCACGTGTGTGCGTGCATGTGTGTGCACGCATGCAGTGGTGCCTGCTTGAATGAGTATGATGACCCCCCCCCACACAGACACACACCAGTATACACGCACAACTCACCCGTCTCTACCTATGCATGTAAACACACAGACTTGATTGAAATACCTCATCCAAGTCGATGTGGTTCCTCCTTCTGAAAAGACTCAATCTATGGAACAACCTCTTCCAGGTCCTAATAATTATTACAATATGGTGATTATGTTGCTAAAAGAGAGAGGATTTCCTTGTTAATAAAGCCAATTCTAAGGTATAGTATAACTAGCAGTCTAACTCAGGCGTTTCAACGGTGACACGCACAACAACAGGGAGCCAGGGAGACATGCAATTCATAACCAAATTCTATACTTTAATCTTAAAATATAACTGTGACTTTATTTTCAAGATGTCATCTTTATTCTCAAAATGTTGACTTTATTCTCAAAATAAATGTTTTTGTGTAATCTCGAAATATTGACACTTTATTCTCGAAATATTGTCACTTTACTCTCGAAATAATGCTACTTTTTTAAAGCACTATCCAGGCAAAAGAATATATACAGTACCTGTCAAAAGCTTGAACACACCGACTCATTTAAGGGTTTTTAATCATTTTTACTATTTTCTATAGCATGCTTGGCAATTTCTCACATGGAATAGCCTTCATTTCTCAGATCAAGAGTTTCAGAAGAAAGTTCTATGTTTCTAGCCATTTTCAGCCTGTAATCAAAACCCACGAATGCTGATACTCCAGATACTCAACTTGTCTAAAGAAGGCCAGTTCTAATGCTTCATCAATAACCTCTTAGAGCTACCTCCCTACTTTTTTAAATTTCTGCCTGAAGACATACCCAAATCTAACTGACTGGAGCTTAGGCACAGAACCAAGGATATGCATATTCCATTTGAAAGAAAACTCTGAAGTTTGTGTAAATGTGAATTGAATGTAGGAGAATATAACGCAATAGATCTGGTTTAGATAATACAATGAAAAAAACGATACATTTCTTATTTTTATTGTTGTATCATCATTAAAATGAAAAAGATAAAACAAACATTCAGATAGGATGATGGGGACAATTTCCGTGAAAAACAAAAGACGGCAACAGTACTTGTGCAAAGTTTCAGAATGATAACTTCCAAAATGAGTGTGCTACATGACATTTATAATGAAGTCACCCATGTGTCCCACACAAGTAGCCCAAATGTACCCAAGTGGCCAAATTGATGAAGGTATACATTTTTAAACAAATAACTATATACAAAATACCAAAATGGTATTCTAACACACCCCCTCAAAAATGGAGAAAAAAAAGAAAAAAAATATACATTTACAAAAAATAACATGGTTAACTATTTACACACTTTCAATATTTGGAAGTCCCTCAGTCCTCTATCAAGTCAAATGTATTCATATAGCCCTTCGTACATCAGTTAATATCTCAAAGTGATGTACAGAAAACCAGCCTAAAACCCCAAACAGTAAGCAATGCAGGTGTAGAAGCACGGTGGCTCGGAAAAACTCCCTAGAAAGGCCAAAACCTAGGAAGAAACCTAGAGAGGAACCAGGCTATGAGGGGTGGCCAGTCCTCTTCTGGCTGTGCTGGGTGGAGATTATAACAGAACATGGCGGAGATATTCAAAAGTGCATAGATGACCAGCAGGGGCAAATAATAATAATCACAGTAGTTGTAGAGGATGCAACAGGACAACACCTGAAGAGTAAATATGAACAGTTTAGGGTTCCATAGTCGCAGGCAGGACAGTTGAAACTGGAACAGCAGCAAAGCTGAAACTGAAACTGGAAACACTTCCCTCACGAGCTTTAAGCACCAACTGTCATAGCAGCTCACAGATTAATGCACCTGTACTTAGCCCACCTATAATTTAGCCCAAACAAATATCTCTTTCCCTACTGTATTTATTTTATTTATTTATTTATTTTGCTCCTTTGCACCCCATTAGTTTTAATTCTACTTTGCACATACTTCTACTGCAAATCTACCATTCCAGTGTTTTACTTGCTATATTGTATTTACTTTGCCACCATGGCCTTTTTTACCTTTACCTCCCTTATCTCACCTCATTTGCTCACATCGTATATAGACTTGTTTATACTGTATTATTGACTGTATGTTTGTTTTACTCCATGTGTAACTCTGTGTAGTTGTATGTGTCGAACTGCTTTGCTTCATCTTGGCCAGGTCGCAATTGTAAATGAGAACTTGTTCTCAACTTGCCTACCTGGTTAAATAAAGGTTAAATAAAAAAATATATAAAAAGGCCAGGTGGACTGGGGACAGCAAGGAGTCATCATGCCAGGTAGTCCTGACGCATGATCTTAGAGCTCAGGTCCTACGAGAGAGAGAAAGAGCGAATTAGAGAGAGCATACTTAAATTCACACAGGACACCGGATAAGACAGAAGAAGTACTCCAGATATAACAAACTGACCCTAGCCTCCCGACACAAACTACTGCAGCATAAATACTGGAGGCTGAGACAGGAGGGGTCAGGAGACACTGTGCCCCATCCAATGCAACCCCCGGACAGGGCCAAACAGGAAGGATATAACTCCACCCACTTTGCCAAAGCTCTACACAATATTGTGCTGCTGATGCCAGGTGCCATAGCAGTCTCTTTCTGCTGTAAAGTGAGTATCAACAGGTATAATAAACAGATATACTGTATATATTGAGTACAGGGAACATCAGGTTTAATATATTATTATAGACCTGCTAGATCTACTGTATCTTTTATATTATGACATTTAAGCTAGATCTACTGTCTCTATTATATTATGACAGACCAGCTAGATCTACCGTCTTTATTATATTACAACAGATCAGCTGTATCTACTGTCTCCATTCCACTTTGGCCATTGTTGTGGGCCTGCCCTCCCCTCAACAGCCTCAAATTGGCTATTTCATGTGGGTTGGGGTGGGGTGGCAGACACACGCATCTCACATTTCATTACATAATTTTTTTATATATTGCTTCTAAAATTTAAAAAAAAATCACAAATAATATTATATATTATTAATTACAAACAAGGCCATTTGCATGAGAAGAACTTACCAGTCCAAAACATGTCCTCTCCGTTCAAAAAATATTCCTCCACTTGGGAATCGCTAAATGAATCGTCCTACAACAATCTCTGTCTCACTTTCCGATCAATTTCTTCTAAAATTGTGTGTATACCTAATATCTAGACTTCGATGTATCTCTCCCTGACTTAGTGGCCATACTGATTGATATATAAACAGCTAAATCTGTGCCTTTACCAAACAATACTGTGCGTAATATGCGTAGCTCCTTCCGGTATAAAACTTCAATAGCGAATGACTCTTTACGCCAGAGTTTACTACATGGGTTGGTCTTCCAACACATAACCATTGCATATTGCTGTTTACCTCAGCTCATTGTCTATCTACCCAGCTAGATTTCAAGACGATCAGTGGTCATTGAGTTAAAATACAGTCAATCAACGAAACAGTGGTCATATCATTGGTGCACAGTGATGTCATTACTTGTTGTCTTCAAACCGGTTTCTTTCAGTCAATACATCCCACGAAATGGCCCATCAGTTCGGTTGTGTTACAAACAAACCAGTTGATTACAATGAAACCAAACATGAATGGAAAAGTCACGGTCTGTGTGGGTATTTACCCTCAAATGTGTCATCGAAAATGGAATGAGACGGAATTCACGACACAAAACAAACAAAATGTTTCGTGTTAGGCAAAAAAAACAAAATTTATCAAACAAAAGATAATTCATTGTGTAACAATGAGCATTGGGATTGCAAACAGACGAAGATCGTCAAAGGTAAACTATTTTTTTTAATGCAGTTTGTGATTTTGTTAGCCTGTGCTGGTTGAAATAGTTTTTTTTTTTATGGGGCTCTATCCTCGCATCGTATTCTTTCGCAGTAAATCATTTTTTAAATCTGACAACGCAGTTGGATTAGCACGATTCTTTATCTGGTGCAATAGTAATAGTACTGCAGTGTAAAACAAAAAGAGATAGATATAGTAGATGTGAGAAAATGAAAAGAAGAATGGAGAGTGAAATAAAGGTAAATATATTACATCAGCTAATAGGAAAATATGCAAATTGACAATATCAATCTTTATATTTCAATCTATGAACTTCATGGTCAAAATCTTTTCGCCTGGAATAATATTCATAACTTATTACATGACCCACCTTGACCACCATCACCCACAGCTTGGGAAGCACTCATTTAAAGAGAGTTTGAGAGACAGATGTGAGTGAGTGGAAAATGAATAGTTGGTGAAGAAACCTTGATGAATGTATCAAAAATGTATTAAAAATGTCATAGTCATCTTGCCACCCACCTGGTCTACTGTCACCCTGAGTGTTGATGATGGCTGGTACAGAGAGCAAGGAGAGTTACTGACTACAAAAGGAAGAGTTGGTAAGTAACCTTGGTGTACATGTCAATAGGGGAAAACATATATATATATATTCAGCCCTGGACCATAACTGTCACAGTCATCCCATCACCTAACCAGACCAGAGAATATCTCGTTGGGAAACCTTGTTATGAGACAGACCATTGAGAGTGACTGGGAAAAGGAAGGGGTAGTGGAATAACCTTGGTGTACCTGTCAATATAGTGAAAACGCATCCTTCATCATGCATCATCCAATAATAAACCCTCCTGTCCTTGAGCAGAGTCCCCTGACTGACCTGTCACCAGCAGCCAGCCAGGTGGAAATGGAAACGGTTATGACAATATTAGAATGTAAAATAATACCGTTTGCCAGAGGTGCCAGGTAAACCTGTAACCGGAATCAACTCAGGCAGAAATCCATTACATGGATTATCTTACTGTGTGTGTGTGTGTGTGTGTGTGTGTGTGTGTGTGTGTGTGTGTGTGTGTGTGTGTGTGTGTGTGTGTGTGTGTGTGTGTGTGTGTGTGTGTGTGTGTGTGTGTGTGTGTGTGTGTGCGTACAATGTGTACAGTATGTGTTTGTGTGAGAGAGAGAATGTGTGTGTGCATGCGAGAACGTGTGTTGTGTGTGTTTGTGAATGAGAGACAGAGTATGAGTGAGTGAAAGAGTCCGACTATTGATTAAGCTCTGTTCTTTCTTAGGCAAAAATCACTGGAGTTGGAGACATCAGCTGTCAGAGCAGCTAACCGATCACTGCTCCTGTACACAGCCCATCTGTAAATAGCCCACCCAACTACATCATCCCCATATTGTTATTTATTTTTGCTCTTTCCACCCCAGTATCTCTACTTGCACATCAACATCTGCACATCTATCACTCCAGTGTTAATGCTAAAATGTAATTATTTCACCACTATGACCTATTTATTGCCTTCCTCCCTAATCTTACTACATTTGCACACACTGTATATAGATTTTTCTATTGTGTTACGTTTGTTTATCCCATGTGTAACTCTGGGTTGTTGTTTTTGTCGCACTGCTTTGCTTTATCTTGGCCTGGTCGCAGTTGTAATTGAGAACTTGTTCTCAACTGGCCTACCTGGTTAAATAAAGGTGAAATTAAAAAATGAAAAAGGCAGGTGAGGTTAAGCAGACAATGCTCATGACAAAATGATTGTCTGAGGGAAATGACAGTGAAGGTTTCTAAAACAGACAGAGCACCCACTACAAACACCATTGATCACAGAATAGTTCTCCCCTAATTGATATTATATATTTGTATTTTATTGCAAAATTTGTCTTGTCACCAAACAAATAATCTGCGATACAATCACGTGCTCAATATGTAACTGAATAGGGTTTTGCTATTTGGTACTGTACAGACTATTCTATTCTAGTGAGTGCTGGGGGATAACCCTTAGGGAATGAGGGAATACATTGTTTCTGACACAGATCTGCTCCAATGGAAGTAAAAGGCATTTAGCACACACACACACACACACACACACACACACACACACACACACACACACACACACACACACACACACACACACACACACACACACACACACACACACACACACACACACACACACACACACACACACACACACACACACACACACACACACAGAGCCTTAGGGTGTCTGGGCCATTATGTGGACCAGACCGGTGGTGGTGACCAGTGGCAGATTTAGGCATAGGCGACAGGGGGCACCCTCGCAAATATATATATTCCGAATGGTGACATTTACTCGATCGGTTTTCTATCGCTCATTTGCACATCACGTCAATGATATAATGTCACCGCGTGGGACTCTGGGTCAATTAACCTTGCCGGAGTGGGTGCCCTGATTCTAGTTTTTGAGCTAGCAGGCTACTGCCTGGGAGGGTCTCCCACTCAGAAGTACGAGATGGGGAGGGGGTGGCATTAGGTTGACCTCAGGTCTCCCCACTAGAAGCCAGAGTTAGGGGCAGTGGGGGAATCCATCAAATAGCGCACCTCTATCTTTGCACAGTACTAATTCAATTAGTAATGCAATTAGTTGTGCAATTTAGTTTGTGTTTCTTGTTTGAAGTGCAATAGTGTAATAATCAGGTTCTCTTCTTTATAAGTGTGTTATTCTATTTGTGTGATGTAGGATTTGTGCAATTTGGTTTTATTTGTGTGTTTGTTAGCAATGTTTGTTAGGGTAATAGTGTAATAATTATATTACTTCTTTTTGATATTTGTGAGTCTTCTTTTTGTATATATGTTTATATAGTTTTACGTTTTGCGATTATATATTTGTGTTGTTCCAATTGTCTGAATAAAAATTACAGTATGTGCAGAATGGTACTTTGGGGGGCTGAAGTGGGGGTTCGCCCAGGGAGCCATACAAGCTAGAACCGCCACTGGAGGTGACCAAAGGATTGAGGGCTCTGTAGGAGGTGGTTCCATTACTGCACCATCAGTGAACAGACAAACACATTCTGTCTGTCAGTCAATCCCATCAGTCACTACAGGACCGGACATGTCTTATTCTATGCAGGTCACTCACCACTCTTCCACACTAGAGGAGGAAATAGAAAAGCCAGAAAGCCACCTCACCCCCACAGACACAATTACTTTGTCCCTAATGGCACCCTAATCCCTATTTAGTGTGCTAATTTTGACCAGGGCCCATGTGGACAGGGCCTTCAGTTTTCAAAATGTCACGACTTCCGCCGAAGTTGGCTCCCCTGCCTGTTCGGGCGGTGCTCGGCGGTCGTCGTCAGCGGGCTACGAGCCGCCACCGTTCCCTTTTTCGTTGTCTGTTTGTTTTGTCTTATTAGTTACACCTGTGTCTATTTGTGTGTGCTTGATGGGCTTCCTTATTTAAAGTAGGTTTACCTGCCCTTGTTTTGTGCGGGATTAATTTTGCGTTACGTGTGTGCGTTAGTTAGGTGTGTTCGTGTTCTGGACCTGGTACCCTGTGTTTTTGGGTGGTCCATATATTTCTGCGCTCTGCTTTGTGGGCCTGTTTGTTTGTGCCGTATTAAAGTGCACTTTTCCCTGTGGAACTCTCTGTGCCTGATTCCATTCCTCACACACATAGTTCCCCGTGACACACACTCTTTACACATTTTATTGTGCTACAAATCGGGATTAAAATGGATTTCCTATTTTTCATTGTCAACGATCAACGAAAATACTCTGTAATGTCAAAGTGGAAGAAAAATTCGGACATTTGTACAAAAAAAAATATATAAAGAAACACTAATATATATATATTGATTACATAAGTATTCAACCCCCTGAGTCAATACATGTTAGAATCACCTTTGGCAGCGATTACAGTTGTGAGTCTTACTGGGTAAGTCTCTAAGACCTAAGACCAGTCTCGAACACCTGGATTGTGCAACATTTGCCCATTATTCTATAAACAAATATTCAAGCTCTGCCAAATTATTAATGACAAAACTGCCAAATTATTTAAAACAAAACTGTAACTCTGCCACTCAAGAACATTCACCGTTTTCTTGGTAAGCAACTGTAGAGGAGATGTGGCCTCATGTTTTAGGTTATTATCCAATTGAAATGTGAATTAATCTTCCAGTGTCTGTTAAGACAGAAACAAACAAACGCTGACAGAAACAAACATCTTTCTGGTAAGAAGAGGGGCGGGGGCGTATGCTTCATGGTTAACGTGACGTGATGTGATCATAACAACATACAGGTACTCAAGTCCTTCTGTTCACCTGATTTTGAATTCCTCACAATCAAATTTTGACCGCATTATCTTCCAAGGGAATTCTCTTCGATTATAATCACAGCCGTATATATTCCCCCCCAAGCAGACACATCGATGGCTCTGAACGAACTTTATTTGACTCTTTGCAAACTGGAATCCATTTATCCGGAGGCTGCATTCATTGTAGCTGGGGATTTTAACAAGGCTAATTTGAAAACAAGACTCCCTAAATTTGATCAGCACATCGATTGCGCAACCAGGGCTGGAAAAACCTTGGATCACTGCTATTCTAACTTCCGCGACGCATACAAGGCCCTGCCCCGCCCTCCTTTCGGAAAAGCTGACCACGACTCCATTTTGTTGATCCCTGCCTACAGACAGAAACTAAAACAAGAAGCTCCCACGCTGAGGTCTGTTCAACGCTGGTCCGACCAATCTGATTCCACACTCCAAGACTGCTTCCATCACGTGGACTGGGATATGTTTCGTATTGCGTCAGACAACAACATTGACGAATACGCTGATTCGGTGAGCGAGTTCATTAGAACGTGCGTTGAAGATGTCGTTCCCATAGCAATGATTAAAACATTCCCAAACCAGAAACCGTGGATTGATGGCAGCATTCGCGTGAAACTGAAAGCCCGAACCACTGCTTTTAATCAGGGCAAGGTGACCGGGAACATGACCGAATACAAATAGTGTAACTATTCCCTCCGCAAGGCAATCAAACAAGCTAAGCGTCAGTATAGAGACAAAGTAGAATCTCAATTCAACGGCTCAGACACAAGAGGTATGTGGCAGGGTCTACAGTCAATCACGGATTACAAAAAGAAAACCAGCGCAGTCACGGACCAGGATGTCTTGCTCCCAGGCAGACTAAATAACTTTTTTGCCCGCTTTGAGGACAATACAGTGCCACTGACACAACTAAAACATGCGGACTCTCCTTTACTGCAGCCGACGTGAGGAAAACATTTAAACGTGTCAACCCTCGCAAGGCTGCAGGCCCAGACGGCATCCCCAGCCGCAGCCTCAGAGCATGTGCAGACCAGCTGGCTGGTGTGTTTACGGACATATTCAATCAATCCCTATCCCAGTCTGTTGTTCCTACATGCTTCAAGAGGGCCACCATTGTTCCTGTTCCCAAGAAAGCTAAGGTAACTGAGCTAAACGACTACCGCCCCGTAGCACTCACTTCCGTCATCATGAAGTGCTTTGAGAGACTAGTCAAGGACCATATCACCTCCACCCTACCGGACGACACAACAGTGGTAGGCTTGATTACCAACAACGACGAGATGGCCTACAGGGAGGAGGTGAGGGCCCTCGGAGTGTGGTGTCAGGAAAATAACCTCACACTCAACGTCAACAAAACTAAGGAGATGATTGTGGACTTCAGGAAACAGCAGAGGGAACACCCCCTATCCACATTGATGGGACAGTAGTGGAGAGGGTAGCAAGTTTTAAGTTCCTCGGCGTACACATCACAGACAAACTGAATTGGTCCACTCACACAGACAGCATCGTGAAGAAGGCGCAGCAGCGCCTCTTCAACCTCAGGAGGCTGAAGAAATTTGGCTTGTCACCAAAAGCACTCACTAACTTCTACAGATGCACAATCGAGAGCATCCTGTTGGGCTGTATCACCGCCTGGTACGGCAACTGCTCCGCCCACAACCGTAAGGCTCTCCAGAGGGTAGTGAGGTCTGCACAACGCATCACCGGGGGCAAACTACCTGCCCTCCAGGACACCTACACCACCCGATGTCACAGGAAGGCCATACATATCATCAAGGACAACAACCACCCGAGCCACTGCCTGTTCACCCCGCTATCATCCAGAAGGCGAGGTCAGTACAGGTGCATCAAAGCTGGGACTGAGAGACTGAAAAAAAGCTTCTATCTCAAGGCCATCAGACTGTTAAACAGCCACCACTAACATTGAGTAGCTGCTGCCAACACACTGACTCAACTCCAGCCACTTTAATAATGGGAATTGATGGGAAATGATGTAAAAATATATCACTAGCCACTTTAAACAATGCTACCCAATATAATGTTTACATACCCTACATTATTCATCTCATATGTATATGTATATACTGTACTCTATATCATCTACTGCATCTTTATGTAATACATGTATCACTAGCCACTTTAACTATGCCACTTTGTTTACATACTCATCTCATATGTATATACTGCACTCAATACCATCTACTGTATCTTGCCTATGCCGCTCTGTACCATCACTCACTCATATATCTTTATGTATATCTTTATGTACATATTTATGTACATATATATCTTTATGTACATATTCTTATTACTGCATTGTCGGAACTTGAAGCACAAGCATTTCACTACACTCGCATTAACATCTGCTAACCATGTGTATGTGACAAATACAATTAGATTTGATTTGATTTGAGAAAGCAGACTAAACCAGATTTTCCTAAAGAATTTGGCCTGTGCTTAGCTCCATTCCGTTTCTTTTTTATCCCGTTCGTATCGATTACAAGCATAACCTAACATATCCATTACCAGTCAAATGTTTAGACACATCTACTAATTTTCTACATTTAAATCAGTAGTGAAGACATCAACACCATGACATAACAAATATGGAATCATGTAGTAACCAAAAAAGTGTTAAATATATCAAAATATGTTTGAGATTTGAGATTCTTCAAAGAAGCCACCCTTTGCCTTGATGTCAGCTTTGAACACTCTTGGCATTCTTTCAACCAGGTTCATGAGGTAGTCCCCTGGAATGCATTTCAATGAACTAATTGTTAAAAGTTAATTTGTGGAATTTCTTTCATTATTAATGCATTCGAGCCAATCAGTTCTGTTTTTGACAAGGTAGAGGTGGTATACAGAAGATAGCCCTATTTAATAAAATACCAAGTCCAGCCTCAGAAATTGCAGCCCAAATAAATGCTTCACAGAGTTAAAGTAACAGACTAAGTCGCTCTGGATAAGAGCGTCTGCTAAATGACTTAAATGTAATGTTAAATGTATCTCAACATCAACTGTTCAGAAGAGACTGTGTGAATCAAGCATTCATGGTCGAACTGCTGCAGAGAAACCAATAGTAAAGGACACCAATAACAAAAAGAGACTTGCTTTGCCATGGTCCCACATGTCACAAGAGGGTGGCAAAGACCGTCCAAGAGACATTAACGACACTCAGGTGTGTCAAATTTACTCATGATTTCTCTGTTAAAAGAGGTGTGTTTTCTGTTATCCTTTGCTGAAGCTTGAATTGTGTGCCATGTGAGTTTGTCTCCTGAGTGAGTTTTTGAGACTTAGAGTTTGTTGTTTTCCCAGTGTTACTGTGACAATTCCATTACCGTTTCTCAGTAAAGTATTAAGTTTATCCTTAATCACTGATTCCTCATCTGGTCTCTTCTCTGCACCTGGGGCCAACCTCACCATGTCACATGCTTGGGCCAAGAAACATGAGCAATGGATATTAGACCGGTGGAAATCTATCCTTTGGTTTGAGTCCAAATTTGAGATTCTTTTGTTCCAACCGCCGTGTCCTTGTGAGACGCAGAGTAGGAAAATGGATGATCTCTGCATGTGTTAGTTTCCCACCGTGAAGCATTAAGGAGAAGGTGTGATTGTGTGGGGGTGCTTTGCTGGAGACACTGTCTGTGATTTATTTAGAATTGAAGGCACAATTAACCAGCATGAGTACTACAGCGTTCTGCAGTAATATGCCATCCCATCTGGTTTGCGCTTAGTGGGACTATCATTTGTTTTTCAACAGGACACTAACCCAACACACCTCAAAGGCTGTGTAAGGGCTATTTGACCAAGAAGGAGAGTGAAGGAGTGCTGCATCAAATGACCTAGCCTCCACAATCAACCCACCTCAGTCCAATTGAGATGGTTTGGGATGAGTTGGCCTGCAGAGTGAAGGAAAAGCAGCCAACAAGTGCTCAGCATATGTGGGAACTCCTTCAAGACTGTTGGAAAAGCATTCCGGGTGAAACTGGTTGGCATTCTCTCAAATATGTGCAAAGCTGTCATCAAGGCAAAGGGTGGCTACTTTCAAGAATATAAAATATATTTTGATTTTTTTGAATGCTTTTTTTTGTTACTACATTATTCCATATGTGTTTTTTCATAGTGTTGATGTCTTCACTATTTTACAATGTAGAAAACAAAGAACCCTTGAATGAGTATGTGTGTCCAAACTTTTGACTGGTACTATATATAACAAATTATTATAATACAGGCTTCCTTTTCATTCTGTCAATTAGGATAGTAATTGTGGAGAAACTACAATGTTGTTGATCCATCCTCAGTTTTCTCCTTCACAGCCATTAAACTATAACTGTTTTAAAGTCACCATTGGCCTCATGGTGAAATCCCTGAGTGGTTTCATTTCCTCTCCGGCAACTGAGTTAAGATGGAGGACTATATCTTTGTAGCTCTCAAGGGAATATTCAATGTCTGTTTTTGTATTTTTTTTTTAACCATAAACCATTGTGCCTTTTGCGAGGCATTGGGAAACCTCCCTGGTCCTTCTGGTTGAATCTGTGTTTGAAAGTCACAGCTCAACTGAGGGACCTTACATATTGTACGTGTTGGGTACAGATATGAGGTAGTTAAAAAAAATGCGTTGAACACTACTGCACTTGTCATTAATATTTTTACCCATAAACTTATTTAGACTTGCAATGACAAAGGGGACGAAATATTATTTACTCAAGACATTTACATTTTTTTTTGTAAAAAGTTAGAAAAACATAATTCCACTTTGACATTGAGTATTGTGTGTAGGCCAGTAACAAAATATCTCTAATTTAAAATGTAGGCTGTAACAATGTGGTGTGAATACTTTCTGAAGGCACTGTATAGTTTGGTAGCCAAGCCTGAGTTATCAATGTAGACTATCATGTAGACATGATATAGAAATAGCTTCATGCCTAAAAGAAAAACCTCCAGGTTTCCGTCATAAGTCAACTAGCAAAAAATGAATAATTACAGGGGGGCAGGTTAGTAAAATGTATCCTGTGTGAATCATCCTCCAGAATAACGGGATAATAATTACCAAACAAATGTCTCTAGTAATACTAGTCCTGTCCGAATAGGACTTTTGTCAATGTTCACTATATGTCCCCTGGTGTTCTATTAACTGGCTCCCCTGATGAACGCAACAGCAGACATGAAAAACAGACCAGGCATGACAAGTGCATGTATGGGATGGCTGTGATGCTGTGGCAATGAGTTTGAAAAATATAACGTTTTGAATGCAATGCTCATAAAGACATGGACATTGTAGGCCCTGGTCAAAAGTAGGGCACTATCAAGGCACAAGGCGAGACCCAAATGCAGATGGTTGGAGTCTTACAATGTTTATTAAACCAAAAGGGTAGGCAAGAGAATGGTCATGGACAGGCAAAAAGGTCAGAGCCAGATCAGAGTCCAGGAGGTACAGAGTAGCAGACAGTCTCGTGGGCAAGGCAGGCAGAATGGTCAGGCAGGCAGGTGCAAAGTCCAGAAAACAGGCAAGGATCTAAACCGGGAGGACTAGAAAAAGGAGAATGCAAAAATCAGGAGAATGGGGAAAACCACTGGTTGACTTGGAAACATACAAGACAAACTGGCACAGAGAGACAGGAAACACAGGGATAAATACACTGGGGAAAACAAGCGACCCCTGGAGGGGATGGAAACAATGACGAGGACAGCTGAAACTGATCAGGATGTGACATCACTACATAGGGAATAGGATGCCATTTGGTATGCATACCAGGTCAAAAACAGGTAAATATTAGAATAGTACTTCAAGAGAGAAATGGGATTCCGTGCAGATTGAATATGGTAGTGTGTTCTGAGCTGGCTTTCTATATCACTTTGGGTGCCTACGTGACTCAACGGGAAATTGGAACAATACCCCAAAAAACCTGCATTGATTTTTCCATTCATGTTCCTACTGAGTCATACCCACTGGAGAACAACACAGCAGCATTTAATAGTTAATCCGTCTTAACACCTGAATGATAACAAATAGATCATATGGGATCTACCAGAAACAGGTGTTATTTATTGGGGGGTTTTATTGTATAGAGGGATGGATTTCTGCTATAATAAATAAATAAATAAAAGGATTCTGCACTGGGTTCTCTAGCTCAGCCAGGTAGGTCAGAGATTCAGACTGACCAGCGAGTTGTTGTGTCCCTGTAGGGCTGGATAAACTCCCTGTAACCAACCATCACAGAACAGACCAGCTGTACACGCCTCAGGCAAACCTCTCCCTCCTCACCTCAGGACCTCCGGACTGTCAGAACTAGGGCAAAACTTTCCACCAAGCTTGCCACAAATGCATCAGATATGACAGAGCCAGGACAGAAGCAGCTCTCTTTTTCTTCACCTACAGTAACTAGACCTACACATATGGCGTCGGAGGATACTTAATACTTAGTCTTAACACAAAATGGCTCCTCAGAACTACTGATTTTCTTGTGCTTCTAGAGTTTTCCTTCCTGTTTTTCCATCCTCTCTCCTCTTGTCTCCACTTAGCATCTCATCATGTTTTATTTGGTGCTTTGGAGCTCCGCTCTATTTAATTCATTCAGTAATTACAATAAACGGGCATAAAATGCTGCTCTCATTCAGGTTATTAGGCTCAGCTCATTTTATGGGGAATCGATGGAGGCCGTTACCATGGTTCTTTTCACTGACATTCATAATGGCTAATTTGACCAGGGTAATTGAAAATCCTAGAATGGGCTGTGGCAATAAGGACGTGTGGCAGGGCTGACACAGTCAGGTTTCAGGTCCTTGTTTTGACTGGAGATTTTAATATTATAGCCTCGATATTAGAGTTTTCTACCATAATTTTTACTTTATGTACAAATTTATTTTTTGTGAAATTATATTTATTTTAATTTAACTAGGCAAGTCAGTTAAGATCAAATTCTTATTTACAGTGATGGCCTAGAAACAGTGGGTTAACTGCCTTAACTGTTCATGGGCAGAGCAACAGATTTTTCCTTGTCAGCCTGTCGGTTACTGGCCCAATGCTCTAACCACTAGGCTACCTGCCGTATATCATGGATATTAAAGTAACTGTCCAGAGAAAATCTCACTTTTAAAAGTACATATTATGTTAACTCATACCCAAATAATGTTGATGACTCATCTTGATGTTTGCTATTTCCTCATAGAGGATGATGTCATCCTCCTGAGGAGAATGAGCTGGTAAATCAGTGGTCTAATCTCGTTCATATTTTTAAACAATCTATTGTTGGAGTAAGCCCCCATCCATTCCAACACAGAAAAACATTTTTAACATACTATGCTCCATAGAAAACTGGACTGTCACGTTCATCATACGAAGGACACCAAGGTGCAGCGTGGTATGCGTACATTCTTATTTATTTAAGAACAAATTAATCATAATAACAACATGTGAAGCTTATATGAGTAGTGCAGACAGGCAACTAAACATAGAATAAGAACCCACAAACACAAAAGGGAAAATGGTTACCTAAATATGATCCATAATCAGAGACAACGATAAACATCTGCCTCTGATTGACATGGACAGTTACTTTAAGAGTAGATATAACTTTGTGTTTCTTCACTTCGATGTCTGTGCAAAATAATGATAATCTGAACTGAAATAAATTGTATGGTTGTTTTCCATCAGACTGCCAGGGTAGGGGGAAATGGTGACCTCCTCCACCACTGATAAGTAGAGCCCAATGGCAGTCATTTTACTGGCTATTTGACTATCGTGCACATTGTTACCTTTGACCATTCATTCATGTTTTATAAGGTGTAAGGCTGCACAGAACTGCTATTTCATAAAGTACCAATTTCTCATATTCACATTGGCATGAAAGAATTCTAGGAAATAGCTGAACAGGCTTTCATGTCCTTGAAAGCTGCTGTTTTGGCAGATGTGTGCAAAGTTTATTATTATATATTTTTCATATTTCTTCAATGTTGAAGGTCACTTATGGTTTCATTGTGGAAATGATTCAATAATAGTCCCCCTAAAACATTAACTCCAAGAGCTTTTTGGGAGTGCACAACGTTGTTAGTATTTCATGTAAATGTGAGTCTAGCCAGAACTTACTCCTAACCAGATCATTCAACTGTATTCCAACTTCTCCTGTGAGGTTTGGTAAATGGCTCATCACAAAGATCATGCACAATGTGTTGGTTGCCATCATGTCTCTCCTCATTTCATTACAGTTATAAAGCCTACTGTTTGAGATTGGTATATGACAACATAAGTAGTTGGCACTTAAACTAAGGATTTCTGAGTGTGCACTTACTCAATGCTCTTGCCGACTATACAACGACCATCGGAAGAATTGCAAACAAACTGAGAACTTTCAAACAGACATGACATGGTATATCAGTAATAGCATTGGAAACACTAATAACATGAAGGATATAGATTATAGATACATGTATTTGTTTTTATTGTACTGCATTTCTATTAGACCCTGAAGCCGCAGCAGAATTAATTAATACAATAGACCGTATTGTGCTTTGAAGCTTTAACTCTATATTTCCACCCCAGCAATTAGCATTCCGTCCCCATGGAACATATGGTCACATATTCATCATATGTTTTGTAATGAATATTCTAATGCATTAAGCTTTGTTTTATATTCAGCAGGGTTGCAGTGTTATCTGATTTTCAAATGAATTTATATAATTAGCTTTGGCCCTTTTGTTAGGTTACTCATTAAAATTGTATTCAAACTTTATTTGTATTTGCATATTGTGTCAGGTTTGTACAAACACATGAAGAAACAGGTTTGAATTGCTAGGTGATTAAAATGCGACTTTATATAAACAAAAACAGGCATTCCTCTTTATTTCGAGGTGTTGGGAGTGAGAAGAATTTGCTCCTTAGGCAGGGATCCAATTCTCTGCCACATAACACTTGACTGCTGACTAGCTCTACTCTGTGCTGGTCAGCTCAACTCTATTATCCTCTACTTCTCCCTCCAGTTCTAATGTCAATATTTCAAGTTTCAGGCAACAAAGTTGTGCACGTTTTTAGATTGTTACACACTAAGATTCAACCTGCAGGGGGTGTGTACTGGTGGCAGAGAAGTCAGATGCAGGAGAGCAAAATCGGTGTTTCCAAATGGCACAGTTTAATAACAAAAAAAACACCGGAAAACAGAACAATCAAATAATGGGTACATAACCCCGCCACACTCCAGGACAGCCGTGCACAAGCACTTACAATAAACAGTCTCCGACAAGGACATGAGGAGGAACAGAGGGTAAAATACACAACATGTAATTGATGGGATTGGAATCAGGTGTGATGGAAGACAAGACAAAACCAAAGGAAAATGAAAAGAGGATCAGCGATGGCTAGAAGGTCGGTGACTTCGACCGCCAAACGCCGCCCGAACAAAGAGAGGGACCAACTTCGGCGGAAGTCGTGACACAACCATCATTCAAATTGTATTATTTTGAAAACTGTTAAATCTGATAATAAATCACAAAAAAGATAATTGCTGGGGTTTTGTTTATTTTTTGCAGTGACTTGAGGCATCTATACAGTGAGCAGTAGAGACAGTTTGATAGCAGGACTGTAAGGGCCCTGCTGGCCATTCTGGATCAACAGTGTCTTGATTATAAAAGATCAACAACTAAATGAGCCACATTAAAACCTAACAACAACCTTCCGTTCTCTGTACAGAGGGAAGATGTATTGCAACAAGGACTATAGTGTTAACAACAATGATTGAATTGAGGTGAGCCAACAAGACACATGAGCATATTGACTTATTGTACCAGCAAGTCAACACCCCCTGCAATGTGTTGTTGTGTAGTCATAATGTGTGGAGTGGGCTTAAATCTGACTTCCAGGTTAGTGTACTATAGGGGTTTGTTATCAGCTCACACCTCTAAGTAGAATAACTCCTATAAAACACAAGGCAAGAGAAGCAGATGAAACATATGAAATCATGAAACATCTGCCAGATTAACAGTACTATTAAAGTAAACATTGCCCTTTATACATTCCAAACATGTAGTGTACAGTTTACTGTAGTTGTTAGTGACACATTATCAAATCTAAATGTATTTATATAGCCCTTCGTACATCAGCTGTCAGCGTCGCGTGTATAGGTGGCAGGGAAGTCAGGCGCAGGAGAGTCAAAATGGAGTGTAAATGGATAAATGTCCACGGAACATGCTCCATAATACTAAAAGTACAGACATAAACAAACATGGGTACGAGGACCCGTCGAGCACCAACTACAATAAAACTATCTCTGACAAAGACATGAGGGGAAACAGAGGGTTAAATATACTATTGGTAATGCATGGGATTGAAAACAGGTGTGTGGGAAGACAAGACAAAACCAATGGAAAATGAAAAATGGAACAATGATGGCTAGAAGACCGGTGACGTTGAACGCCGAGCACCGCCCGAACAAGGAGAGGCAACGACTTCGGTAGAAGTCGTGACATCAGCTGATATTTCAAAGTACTGTACAGAGACCCAGCCTAAAACCCCAAACAGCAAGCAATGTATGTGTAGAGGCACGGTGGCTAGCAAAAACTCCCTAGAAAGGCCAAAACCTAGGAGAGGAGAGTCCTCTTCTGGCTGTGCCGGGTGGAGATTATAACAGAACATGGCCAAGATGTTCAAATGTTCATAAATGACTAGCATGGTCAAATAATAATCACAGGCAGAACAGTTGAAACTGGAGCAGCAGCACAGCCAGGTTGACTGGGGACAGCAAGGAGTCATCATGCCAGGTAGTCCCAAGGCATGGTCCTAGGGCTCAGGTCCTCCGAGAGAGAGAAAGAAAGATAGAATTAGAGAGAGCATACTTAAATTCACACAGGACACCGGATAAGACAGGAGAAGTACTCCAGATATAACAAACTGACCCTATCACCCTGACACAAACTACTGCAGCATAAATACTGGAGGCTGAGACAGAAGGGGTCAGGAGACAATGTGGCCCCAATCTGATTATACCCCCGGACAGGGCGAAACAGGAAGCATATAACCCCACCCACTTTGCCAAAGCACAGCCACTAGAGGGATATCTTCAACCACCAACTTACCATCCTGAGACAAGGCCAAGTATAGCCCACATAGATCTCTGCCATGGCACAGTGTTTAGTGGGTAAAAAAAACAACATAACATTGAATGAAGCATTGTCAATATACTGAGTGTTACGCACTGACCATAGAGAGCCCTTATTCTCTATGTAGTAGGTCAGGGGTGTGACTAGGGGGTGTTCTAGTTAAAATGTTCTATGTTGGTGTTTTGTATGGTTCCCAATTAGAGGCAGCTGGTAATCATTGCCTCTAATTGGGGATAATTTTAAGTAGCCTTTTTTCTCCACCTGTGTTTGTGGGATATTGTTTTGTTTTTGTACATGTGCACCACTTCTTCACGTTTCGTTATTGGTTTATTGTTTTTGTTTTAAGTTTCACCGAAATAAAGATGTGGAACTTCAATCACGCTGCGCCTTGGTCCGCTCATTACGACGAACGTGACAGATAGATAGTGTTGGAGCATAGTATTTCTGTTCTGCTTTCAAATATGACATATCCGTGCATCCATGATACTATCCTGAGCACCTCAATCATCAGTGCTAGAACTTCAGTACAGTAAGGGGCAGTTTCCTGGACACATATTAACCCTAGTTTTGTTTACTAAAAATCAAGCTCAATTAAGAAAATAAATCTAAAATTATACTTAGTTCAGGACTAGGCTTAATCTGTGTCTGAGAAACCATCCCTAAAATGTGTATGTAGGGATTTAGTCAAGTTAAAATCCCTTATAGAAAAACATGATTTCACATGTGGAACATTTCAGTTTTGGAACACTTCACATACCAAAACATGTTTTTTTTTTACATCACATGAAAACATGGGTTTGGAACCCATTTTATTATGTTTATGATACAGACAGTGCTTTTAACATAATGTTTTCAACTTACATATTTTACACACTTTGATAAACACATTTATACAGTCA
This sequence comes from Oncorhynchus keta, assembly GCF_023373465.1. Taxonomy (NCBI): domain Eukaryota; kingdom Metazoa; phylum Chordata; class Actinopteri; order Salmoniformes; family Salmonidae; genus Oncorhynchus; species Oncorhynchus keta. Next base: position 36,300,528 of record NC_068424.1, read on the forward strand.
TTATTATTCAACGTAATTCACCTGAGATTTGAACTCACAACCTCTTGGTTCATGGCATTCCAATCTTTATTCTACACCACCACACTTGAGTTAACTGATAACTACACCTGTATTCCTACACTTATGGACTTCATAGTGAATTTCAGCTTTGTTAAAAAATAAACTGAAGAAAAAGTATTATATTTATTATAATAATTCAGGAGTAATAGTGAAACAAATATTATGCCCCACCAACATTAGACAACTATACAGAAAAACTCAAATTTCTGAAAAAAGTTAATTAAAATCAATGAAGAGAGAATAGTCTGATTAATTAGTAACTAAAATAGCAGTGAATGTAGCACTATTTTGCTAAGTGCAGAGATGTAAGGTAATGCATGTGTATGGGAATACTAGATACTTTGTGGCACAGCAGAAAGGTCAGTGCACCTCAATTCCATAGGTTGTAAGTGCAAATCCCTTGTGAAGTCATACTTTTGCTGAACAGCGTACTACTAACTTTTAAAAATTGAACTAGGCAAGTCAGTTAGGAACAAATTCTTATTTAAAATGACCGCCTACCCTGGACGACGCTGTGCGACTCCAAATCACAGCCGGGTGTGATGCAGCCTGGATTCAAACCAGGGACTGCAGTGACACCTCTTGTGCTCGAGATACAGTGCCTTAGACCGCTGCGCCAACAATTTCTTGGGGGTGGGGGGGCATACAGTGAGTGTGGCGAAGCCAGGTAGGAGACCTGCACCAACTTCCTGTGCTTACGGAGAGAGAGCGGGACCGGGCAGGCACCATTTTATGTGGTGGAGCGCACTGTGTCCCCGGTGTGTGTGCATAGCCCGGTTCGGTACATTCCAGCTCCTCGTATTGGCCGGGCGAGAGTGGGCATCGAGCCAGGTGCCATGAAGCTGGCTCTATGCATCTGGTCTCCAGTGAGTCTCCTCAGGCCGGCATACATGGCACCAGCCTTACGCATGGTGTCCCCGGTTCACCAGCACAGCCCAGTGCGGGCTATTCCACCTCGCCGCACTGGCCTGGCTACTGGGAGCATTCAACCGGGCAGGCTCAGAGCTCAAGAGCTCCAGTGCACCTGCGCGGTCCGGTCTATCCAGTGCCACCTCCATGGACCAGCCCTCCGGTGATAGCCCCCTGCACCAGGCTGTCTCTCCGTCTCATCCCTACAGGTGCTCCCGTCGGCCCTGAGCCGCCAGAGTCTCCCGTCAGCCCCGAGCCGCCAGAGTCTCCCGTCGGCCCTGAGCCGCCAGAGTCTCCCGTCGGCCCTGAGCCGCCAGAGTCTCCCGTCGGCCCTGAGCCGCCAGAGTCTCCCGTCTGCCCTGAGCCGCCAGAGTCTCCCGTCAGCCCTGAGCCGCCAGAGTCTCCCGTCTAGCCTGAACCGCCGGTCTCCCGTCTAGCCTGAACCGCCAGTCTCCCGTCTGTTCTGAGCCACCAGAGCCGTTAGCCAGCCGGGGGCTGCCAGAGCCGTCAGCCAGTCGGGGCCCGCCAGAGCCGACAGCCAGCCATAGGCAGCCAGAGCCGTCAGCCAGCCAGCCAGGAGCCGCCAGAGCTGTCAGCCAGCCAGGAGCCGCCAGAGCCGTCAACCAGCCTGGAGCCATCAGCCAGTCCGGAGCTGCCCCTCATGCCCTGACTTGTGTATTCTTTGTTTTCTTTATATATTTTGGTTAGGTCAGGGTGTGAGATGGGTGATGTATGTGTTTTTGTACTGTCTAGGTGTTTTGTAGGTTTATGGGGTTGTTACCATCTAGATGTTTATGTATGTCTATGGTTGCCTAGATTGGTTCTCAATTAGCGGTAGCTGTTTATCGTTGACTCTGATTGGGAGCCATATTTAGGCAGCCATCTTCTTTGGGTATTTGATGGGTTATTGTCTTTGTGATGTTGCATGTCTGCACTCAGTTTTGATAGCGGTCACGTTCGTCTTGTTATTTTGTTTGTTTGTTTAGTGTACTTCGTGTTTTTCCGTCTTTTCATTAAAAGATGTATTCACATCACGCTGCGCTTTGGTCTCCTCACTACGACGATCAACTATTAAACACCCAGTATCATAAGTTATATTCACGATAATAACCATGTCATAACATGGTCATAACACTGTCATGACCCATATTTACACCTGTTGTGACATCACATTGGTTTATGGCTGGTTATGAAACCTACTTAAGAGTCAAAACCCACATTTATTCAAATAGTTTTTTTCCCTGCCAAGAAGTTTCCTTTTGTTTGAAAATGTTTTTCTTAAGTCCTTTGTTGTTGTTGTTGTAATCCATTATTTCCAGTCATCATATAGTCCATATATATTTTCAGCATATTTTAATTAGCTTGTAGAAAATATACTTTATGACACTGTCAAGAAGCATTATGACCATCATGATCATATAAGCCAGCAGTGGTGGATAAAGTACTCAACTGCCATACTTGAGTAAAATTAAAAAGATACCTCAATAAAAAATTACTCAAGTAAAAGTTTAAAAAAAACACTGAGTAAAAGAAGACTAAAAATATCTGGTTTTATTTAAAAATACGGAAAGACAGGGGCACATTCCAACACTAAGACATCATTTATAAAACACACTATTTGTCATTAGTGAGTCCACAAGATCAGAGGCAGTCGGTATGACAACAGGTTGTATTTATAGGTTTGTGAAATGGACCATAACTTTGTCCTGCCTGAGCATTCAAAATGTAACGAGTATTTTTTGGTGTCAGAAAAAATGTATGGGAGTAAAAAGTACATATTTTCTTGAGGAATGTAGTGGACTAAAAGTGAACGTTGTTAAAAATGTTCATGGTAAAGTACAGACACCACCCAAAATGACTTAAGTACTTTATCACCACTGTAGTCCAGATAGGCCTATCACGTATATGCCCTTATGTCAATTATCAGTCTGGTCCTGCTCCTGAAATCTGCTCCTGCATTAATCCCAGTCATCAGCAACAGAGCATTGGTGTAGGTGCATGTCTGACGTTAATGTGTTCACAATTACAATTTAATATGGTACATTTCAGAAATTGTTAAATAACAAACATACTGTTGACAAGTAGACTATGGTGTAATGGAATGTTTTGCATTGTGTCGTATGTTTTGACACTCTTATGTAGGTGTCACAACCAGTCATACAGTAACACAATATGTGTCACAACAGGTCTTCTATATATGTAATGACAGTGTTATGACCATATTATGACAAGTTATATCAGCTGTTATGACATGGTTATGGCTGTGTTAGGTTTTATGATGCTGAAAAATCTAATTTACATAAGTATCACACCCCTGAGTCAATACATATTAGCGTCAACTTTGGCAGTGATAACAGCTGTAAGTCTTTCTGGGTAAGTCTCTAAGAGCCTCGCTAACCTGGATTGTACAATATTCGCACATTATTATTAAACTATTATACAAGTTCTGTCATGCTGGTTGTTGATCATTGCTAGACAGCCATTTTCAAGATTCAAGATTTGCAAGCCGATTTTAGTGAACTTGGTCACTCAGGAACATTCAATGTCATCTTGGTAAGCAACTCTAGTGTATATTTGGCCTTGTGTTGTAGGTTGTTGTGTTGTAGGTTGTTATCCAGCTGAAAGGTGAGTCTGTCTTCCAGTGTCTGTTGGAAAGCAAACTGAAAATAATTTTGCCTGTGCTATATTTCATTTATTTTATCCTAAAAACTCAGATGACAAGCATACCCATAACAAGATGCCACCACCATGGTTGAAAATATGAAGAGTTTTACTCAGAGATGTGATGTGTTTGATTTTCCCCAAACGTAACACATTCATTTCATGTCCTGAATACAATTTCTTTGCCAAATGTTTTGCAGTTTTACTTTATTAATGCCTTATTACAAATCGGACGCATGTTTTGGAATATTTGTATTTTTTATTATCCTTCTTTTCACTCTGTCATTTAGGTTAGTATTGTGGGGTAACTATGATATTGTTGATCCGTCATCAGTTCTCATATCACAGCCATTAAACTCTAACTATTTTAAAGGCACCATTGACCTCATGGTGAAATCCCTGAGTGGTTTCATTCCTCTCTGGCAAGTTAGGAAGGACTCCTGTGTCTTTGTAGTGGGTGCATTGAGACACCATCCGAAGTTTATTTAGTAACTTCACCATGCTCAAAGGGATATTCAATTTTTGCTTGTAATTCCTTTTTTTACCATCTACCAATATGTGCCTTTCTTGGCCAGGCATTGGATAACCTCCTGGGTCTTTGTGTTGAAATGCACTGCTTGACTGAGGGACCTTACAGATAACGGTACATGTAGGGTACAGAGATGAGGTAGTCATTCAAAAATAATGTTTAACACCATTATTGCACACAGAGTGAATCCATACAACGTATGTGACTTTAAGAAAATGTTTACTCGTGAACTTATTTAGGCTTGCCATAAGGGGTTTCAGCTTTTCATTTTTAGTTCATTTGTAAAAATGTCTAAACATTATTCCACTGACGTTGTGAGGTGTTGTGTGTAGGCCAGTGAAACAACATATCAGTTTAACCTCTTGAAGCAAGGGGGCACTATTTTTATGTTTAGAAAAATAATGTTGCCAAAGTTAACGGCCTATTTCTCAGGACCAGATGCTAGAATATGCATATAATTGACAGATTGGGATAGAAAACACTAAAGTTTCCAAAACTGTCAAAATATTGTCTGTTAGTATAACAGAACTGATATTGCAGGTGAAACCCTGAGAAAAATCAAACCAGGAAGTGGCTTCTATTTTAAAAACGCCATGTTCCATAGCCTGCCATTGCTCCATTTAAAAGGGATATCAACCAGATGTATTTTCCTATCGCTTCCTCAAGGTGTCAGTCTTCAGACATAGTTTCAGGATTTTTATTTTGAAGAATGAGCGTGAACGACCACATTGCGTAAGTGGACAGGTGGGGGCTCTCAGAGTGAATTGTGCGCAAAAGAGAAAAGGTGGCCATTGTTACTCCCGGTCCTAGTGAAAACCCAACTGTCCTGGTTGATATACTATCGAATAGATGTTTGAAAAACACCCTGAAGATTGATTATAAAAAACATCTGACATGTTTCTGTGGACATTATGGATATAATTTGGAATTTGTCTGCATTGTCGTGACCGCTCTTTCCTGTGGATTCCTAGGCATAACGCACCAAACTAACGGAGGTATTTGGATATAAAAAATATCTTTATGGAACAAAAGGAACACTTGTTGTCTAACTGGGAGTCTCGTGAGTGAAAACATTCGAAGATCAAAGGTAAACAATTCATTTGATTGCTTTTCTGATTTTCGTGACCAAGTTACCTGATGCTAAGTGTACTTATTGTTTTGTCGAGCGATCGATAAACTTACAAACGCTTGTATTGCTTTCGCTGTAAAGCACAATTTCAAAATCTGAGACGACAGGTGGATTAACAAAAGACTAAGATGTGTTTTGCAATGTTGCACTTGTGATTTCATGAATATTTTCTAGTAATATTAATTGACTGTGGCGCTATGCTATTCAGAGTTGCTGATGACAACTATCCCGGATCCGGTATGGCTGGTTCAGAGAGGTTAAAGACACAGTCAACTTAGTGTATGAAACTTCTGACCCACTGAAATTGTGATACAGTGAATTATAAGTGAAATAATCTGTCTGTAGACAACTTTTTGAAAAATGACTTGTCATTACAAAGTAGTTGTCCTAACTGACTTGACAAAACTATATTATGGCTGCAATCCTGTTAACGGGATGACATGACAACAGCCATTGAAATTAAAGGGCGCCAAATTCAAAACAGAAATACTCGTAATTACAATTCCTCAAACATAAATGTCTTATACCGTTTTAATGGTAATCTTGTTGTTAATCCCACCAGTGTCCAATTTCAAATAGGCTTTACAGTGAAAGCACCACAAACGATTATGTTAGGTCACCACCAAGCCAAAGAAAACACAGCCAAATAGAGATCAAATTAATCACTAACCTTTGATGATATTCATCAGATGACACTCATAGGACTTCATGTTACACAATACATGTATGTTTTGTTTGATAAAGTTCATATTTATCAAAATATGAGTTTACATTGGCGCGTTACATTCACTAGTTCCAAAAACATGCAGTGATTTTGCATAGTAACATTTCAACAGAAATACTCATCATAAATGTAGATGATAATACAAGTTATACACATGGAATTATAGATATACCTCTCCTTAACAAGAAATGTGTCGAGTGGTTGAAAAACGAGTTTGAATGACTCCAACCTAAGTGTATGCAAACTTCCAACTTCAACTGTACATAGGGAATAGGGACACACCCTGGAAGTAGTGTGGGGCCATGGTGCTGAGTGAGTAAGTTGTGGGTCCTTGATGTTGGCAAGACATCATCATGACACTGCAGCCTGAAGTGCCTGTCAAGCTGCCTGGATCATCTCTCACAGTTCAAAAATCTACAGCATCGTCAGGAAGAAACCAAGAGCACAACACTCTGTCTCTGTTCCCTAACCCAACCCTTTCAGAAGAAGTGTTGTTATCTTCTAATTCAGAAGAGGAATGTTTCTTTATTGTGGTCTGAACTGCCGAGTAAAAACAAAACATTCAGTAAGGTACTGGATAGCCTCTTAAATAAACAAATGTCAGTGTTCCACTTTGGAAAAAGGTTACACATTAAGCTTGTTTATTTTAACAGTTGAATTATTGTGATTTTTTATCCAAACATACATAGGGAAGAATACATACAGTCTCTACAAAAATACATGGAATAATTCAGTGGCATAATATTCAGCGAGCATGTTTAACGCTACACTCTGAAACATTTTGCTTCCAGATTGAACCCTTTTTGGTTCCATGTATAGTCCTGTCCACAGATGGTTCTACATGGAAACAAAAACGGAAAAATACTGCAGCTGGAGATTACACAATAATTGCAACGGAGGACACCAAGCGACCACCTGGTAGATGTAGTCTCTTATGGTCAATCTTCCAATGATATGCCTACAAATACGTCACAATGCTGCAGACACCTTGGGGAAAACGTGGAAAACGTAAGCTGACTCCTAGCTCCTTCACAACCATATAAGGAGTCATTGGCATGAGGCGGTTTCAAGAACATGCGGCACTTCCTGATTGGATTTTTCATTTTTTTTTCTGTAACATCAGTTCTGTGGTACTCACAGACAATATCTTTGCAGTTTTGGAAACGTCACCGTTTTCTTTCCAAAGCTGTCAATTATATTCATAGTCGAGCATCTTTTCGTGACAAAATATCTTGTTTAAAATGGGAACGTTTTTCATCCAAAAATTAAAATAGCGCCCCCTATATCCAAGAAGTTAAACATGATTTGTCACATGCGCCGAAGTGTAGACCTTACCATGAAATGCTTACTTGCAAACCCTAAACCAACAGTGCAGTTCAAGAAGAAGGGGTACCGAAGGGGTACCGGTACCGAGTACTTCATTTGTACGTGTAGGTAGGGGTGAAGTGACTATAATAAACAGTGACGAGCAGCAGTGTACAAAACAAATGGAGGAGAAGGGGGGTCAATGTAATAGTCCGGTGGCCAGTTGATTAATTGTTCAGAAGTCTCATGGCTTGGGGGTAGAAGCATTTGGTCCTAGACTTGGCACTCCGGTGCTGCACTGTAGCAGAGAAAACAGTCTATGACTTGGATGACTTAAGTCTGACAATTTATGGGCTTTCCTCTGACACAGCCTATTATATAGGTCCAGGATTGCAGGAGGCTTGGCCCCAGTGTTGTACTGGGCCGTACGCACTACCCTCTGTAACGCCATACGGTCAGATGATGAGCATTTTCCATACCAGGCGGTGATGCAACCGGTATTTATACCCGTATGAACATACATTTGTCTTATTTTATTGAGTTTGTCCATAAGGCCTATGTTTTGTCCATTTGCTATTTATGATCATAAGAAGTCGACTTCCGAACCCAAAAGACAGTGAACCATGGCATAATACATGTCCAAATGCCATACATAAGTATTGAAAGTACCACATCAGGATGTTATGTCCCTTTGCCATATATGATCATAGGCAGTCGGCTTCCGAACCCAAAAGTCAGTAAACCATGTCCAAATGGCATAAGGAATGTCCAATAGAGGGCGCCACTGACCAAATTATATGTATCACTATGTTAAGCCCTGAATCAACCTAGAAGGTCTATTTGTCTTCTGTGATCATAGCAAGTTATGTGAAGTAAGAATTTAGTACAATGAGAGAGAAGTGGGACTCTCGTTTTTAAATATTTGTTTTGGAAAAATGTCCAAAATTACCAGGGCCACCCTCTATTGGTTGAGCATGGGTAGGGGGTGCTCCCTACCCGGCCATGGACCCCTTGCACCCCCTAAAGGCATTAAACATATTTTAAGAAATAATGCTACTGGTAACCCTTTTAGGTAACCAGGCACACAGCAGTCCTTTTGAAATGTCTTACAATGGGCATTTACAATCACAAATTTTACATGCTCTAATGTACTGCAGAAATGCCCAATTGACTGGCCCTTTGAACTCGGGATGGTCGAGCAGTGATAGTGGTTCCTCTCCATCGCTCATTGGTGCAATGAGAGAGAAGTGGAACTATTTTTTTCAAGATTTTTTGAAAAACGTCCAAAATGACCAGGGGCGCCCCATTTTGGTTTGGCACGGGTTAGGGGATGCTGCCTACCCGGCCATGGACCCTTGCACCCCCCTAAAGGCATTAAAAACATTTGGAAAATGTGCTACTGGTAACCCATTTAGGTAACCAGGCGCACAGCTGTCCATTTGCAATGTCTTACAATGGGCATCTACCATTACGAATTTGACATGCTCTAATATATATTGCAGAAATACCCAATTGATTGGCCCATTGAACTCGGGATGGCCGGGCAGTGATAGTGTTTCCTCTCTATCGCTCGTTGGTGTTGATTTAAGCAAGTCAATTTGGAGATGGATCATCGTTGTTTAAACTTATTGCAAACGGACAAAAGTCAGCCATCAAATCAGCGTCCGTCAGTCAATAAGATATCATTTTGACACCAAACTGATACATACTGACACCAAACCCACTTTGTCCAACACGTCAAGAAGCCAACTATCACATATTTCAAAGCAGGCCCAAAATTCACAGCGTCTTCTGTTTAAACCATAAAATAAAATGTAAAAAAATACGTTGTTGCGTTCTAGCTGGGGGTCCAATTCTGACATTATGTGTAGGCCTAGCTGAGGCGACCCCGAATCCCGAGTTTCGGGATAGGTCATTCAGAGCCCGAGCAGTGACCTTAATTATTGAGGAAAATCCACTTTTTCCGGGCGTTGCATTTGCAAAAATGTATAAAAATATGTTTTTGCTTTGTCATTTGGGGTATTGCTGATAGATTGAGGAAAAACAAATGTTGAAATCAATTTTGGAATAAGGCTGTAATTTAACAAAATGTGGATAGAAGTGAAGGGGTCTGAAAACTTTCTGAATGCACTGTGTATACCATACCAACTTCAGATATGCCAAACAGATCACAATTGTCTCACTTGTAAAATAGGTTTTTAACCTCAATAGGGACTTCCAGGTTAGGATTAAAGTAAGGTTAAATAAAATAAATGAATTACGGAATGAATACACATCAACTCCTTTGCATCCTCACCAACCACAACCTAATGAATGATGACTATCATGTGTAAAGCCAGAGCCATGAGTAGAAGCTTGGTTCAAACCAGGGGCCTGGCCCCTTTAAGAGAGAGAAGAGGATGGATCGCGGGGTTGGCATGGCCGTGGCTGTTTAAAGGTGATGTAAACAGGCTCTGATGGATGAAGGAGTGCCGTCCATCCATCATCGCACCACGCTGAAGGCCTGGATGGCCTTAATCTTCAGCTAACACAATCCTGCCACCTTGTCCTCATCTTTCTCGCCTTGTCTCCTCTCTCTTGTGAGTCCCAAATGGTACTATATTCTTTATATAGTCAACTATAATTTGGTACACTGCCTCGTCAAAAGTATTGTATTAAATAGGGAATAGGGTGCCAATTGAGACGGAGCCTCAGTCCTTCTGAGCCCCATAATGTTGCTCTGTTCGGGGATCCTGCTCGTCTTAGTAACTGGAGGAGTCTAGTTGGACAGGATGAAATGACACCGTCTTAGAGGTTATAAGTTCGGAAAAGCTCAGGGGAAAAGGGCTCTTGAGCGATGAGTTTTGTCAATTTACCTGTCTCATTACTGCACTGACATGAATAATGTAACACTAAACAATTGTTGACATCTCATTAATTGATAGCGTCCCAACTGACATACTGTTCTAGCTCAACTGGATAAGTTAGTCAAATAAAGTGGTTCTCACATGATACGGTTTGGATACTCAGATGCAGAGCAAAACGTCTTTCCGTTGGTTTACATCTGCCACAGCATGGTAAGTCGAGCTACACCGGCTCGCTGTACACTTTGAATTATTAATTATTGTGAGACCTTGTGCAGCAACATGTTACAGTGGTGGTTTGAGTGTCAATTTTGACACAAATAGATACATTTCCTAAATTTAACACAAATAAGTTTTATTTTACCTGAATGGCAGTTACCTGGTCAAATAAAGGTTAAAGATGCACTCCAGGATCTGAAGCACAACAAATTTGTAACATATTGCACAAATTCGATTTGTAACATATCAGATTAATTGCGGAATTCATATGTTATACAAATTGCAACATTTCTAAAATATTACATGAAATGGATGACGACATGCACAATCGGATGATGTAGTACACAAAAAACTGGGACTCATTTTGCCTTGTGAGCACCACTTTCAAAACTCCTGACTGAAATTATCCAAAAGTTAGAGTACATCTTTACACCTCGGCGAACGGAGGTTGCTATGAGAAACACCACAGATATTGAGCTGAGCTAGATGCAAGACTTCGCTCTCACACAGTCACAGACAGTATTTGCGCATGTGCACAAATTGTTGCGGAAATTGAGCCACTATGCTATTTCCTTTTTGCAGCTATATGTGCAGTGTTGATGTTAGAGTAAGATATGTGGTAAGGTCAGTGAAACAGGACAGACACTCTTGTAATGCTGGTACTGGATTTCTCAGATAGGAGTCTGACCTAGTTACTGCATATGTCACATATGGCACCCTATTCTCTTTATAGCCCATTACTTTTGACCCAGGCCAAGGTCCATCCCTGTGCCACAGGTCTGGGGTTCTAGGATCATCGATACACTGGGATAGAAATCATACTGCAGACAGAGAATACTACTGCAACCGGATAGTGGCTTTAAATTGACATTTTGAGAGACAAGATGCAATAAAGCTTCAATACCTGGCTTTGTTTGGTTGTGTAAGAACAGAATCAGTACCAGTGTAAATAGTGTCAGTATCATAAGAGGTGTTATATTTCCAATGCTGATAGATTGCCAAGGTAGCTGTTTTATCAGACACTTGACACCTTACAAATCTCACAGCACTTTAGGCTTAGTAGTGTACAGCCCAGTCACTGGCTCTATCAGTATGTGAGCAGCCATCATTGTCATATTCAGCACAAAATACTTGTATATCAGGAGAGAAAGTTGCCCAGACAGTGATTTTTTAAAAACTTCTTAGAAGACGGAGACATATCTGCACTAAACGGAGGATGTTAAGCATGTCTTTGATGGAGTTCTCCACGCTGAAGTGGTAGTGAACATTGTATTGTTTGAAATTCTCGAATATACTGAAAGTCAGCGATTTCAAAATGTGTTACTTGATAAGCCCTCACTCCCTCTTTTTTATTATTAATTTATTGCCTTGAGGAGGTTCAAGATTTAAAAAATAATGCTGTCTGTCATTCAGGAACATGAAACTCTAACTCTTTAAAAAGTGTGTAGATATGAGAGAGAGAAATATATAAAGTAGATTTACATTTTTCCTCATTTCACAAAGTGATTGACCTCTACCTTTCATCCTGATCTTGACCTGATCTTGTCTGTTTATAATTATAAGATCTGATCACATGGGATGCCTATGAAAGCTATCTTGTCCATAGAACCATGGCCCTTTCTCAATTGTAATGAACTCGATTCCTCACATCCTCTCCTCTGTCCTCCACCCGCTACTTCCTGAAATTGCATTGAGGGACAAGAAGATCTAGCTTCCCCCTTTGGATCTTCTCCCCCAATCCTCCAAGGAAGCAAGTGGAAGACAGAGGATTGGGGTCAAGTTCCTTTTACAATGAGTCCTCAATGTTTCTAGCCAGAACTTCTTAATCCTGTAGATTGTCAAATGAAAATGATGAAACTGTTGAACAGGCAATGCTTTATAAAAGAGAGGAAGCATCATTATGTATGAGCCAGCAAGCTCCTATTTAAGCTGACCAGTCTGCGAGATGGCTTTATTATAGAACAGCTTCGGAAGCCCCTATTTACAATGACCAGCCAGCAAGGACATGTTATCCCTATTTCAATTGACCATCCTGCAAGGAAGCTTTACTACCCCAATTTACACTGAACAGACTGCAAGGAACAGTTATTATCCATATTTACACTGACCAGCCTGCAAGGAACCTTTAATGAAGACCAGCAGTGGTGTAAAGTACTTACTTGGTGATTATGCAACTACGGGCACTTCCATGTCCTTGGGTCAATTTTGGGGATTTTATACAAAATAAATACTTGTATGTTAAGTTCACACTGGAATCATCCCATACTTTTTTTTAAACACCTCTATCAAGTAATTTAGCTACTTTTTAGATGCATTGTATACCTAATTTTCACAGTTTTGCCCTTGTCCCTGACCCAGACTTAAGGTTCTACTATGTTTTTCTATGAGAAAACATTATATAAAGCGTAATTATTAATGTTATGTACTACAGAAAGAGTAAATTAAATCAAATCTATATCAATATTTATTGTGAGTATGCCCTTTATTGTTTTTTTACACAAAATATACCTGTCCTTTGAGAGTGGTGTCATTTCCATCACTGAGGACAAATTCCTCATTAATACATTTTTCTCAAGAGAATGTTAATTTAGTTACCATTGAAACATATTGTGACACTGAAGAACATGGCTGCAGTGGACAGTTATTCCAGATGGGATGTCCTGAAGTTTAAGAAAATTGGAGGTAAATATTGCTTGTGTAGAGAATATTTTAATTGTCAGTCATTTCCAAACAGGCTATAATTTATTTAATTTGTGGTAGAACTTTTGCATTTTTTAAAATCTTTTATGTATTTAAGGTAAACGATATGCTAGCTGCAATACTAATCAAAGCATGCTAAGCTGTCTGTCAAATTTCTCCAGAAACTGTAGAAATGTCATTTCCATCACAAACTTAAGTATGGTGGAAATAACACAAAACCATTATCTTATTCGTTTTTACTTAACATTGTTTTTTAACTTTAGGCTTATTTAAATGAACTGAATCTAGAAAATGCTCAAAGGTGTGCACAAGTGTCACGCCCTGACCATAGAAAGCTTTTCATTCTCTATGTTGGTTAGGACGGGGTGTGACTAGGGTGAGTTATCTAGGTGATATATATTTCTATGTTGGCCTGGTATGGATCCCAATTTAGAGCCAGCTGTTTATCGTGGTCTCTGATTGGGGATCATATTTAGGCAGCCATTTCCTCTTTGTGGGATCTTGTTTTTGTGTAGCTGCCTGTGAGCAGCCTAGAACGCCACGTTTCTCTTCCGTTTTGTTTGGTGAGTTTATTAACTATTAAAAATGTGGATTTCTACGCACGCTGCGGTCCAATCATTTCGACGAGCGTGACAAGTTAAAAACTAAGCATGGTCATGCACGCCTCCAACTCAATCATCAAGTTTGCGGACAACACAACAGTGGTAGGTTTGATTACCAACAACGACGAAACGGCCTACAGGGAGGAGGTGAGGGCCCTCGGAGTGTGGTGTCAAGAAAATAACCTAACACTCAACATCAACAAAGCAAAGGAGATGATTGTGGACTTCAGGAAACAGCAGAGGGAGCACCCCCCTATCCACATCGACGGGAATGTAGTGGAGAGGGTAATAAGTATTAAGTTCCTCGGCGTACACATCACGGACAAACTGAATTGGTCCACCCACACAGACAACGTTGTAAAGAAGGCGCAGCAGCGCCTCTTCAACCTCAGGTGGCTGAAGAAATTCAGCTTGTCACCAAATGCACAAACTTCTACAGATGCAAAATCGAGAGCATCCTGTCGGGCTGTATCACCGCCTGGTACGGCAACTGCTCCGCCCACAACCGTAAGGCTCTCCAGAGGGTAGTGAGATCTGCACAACGCATTGCCGGGGGCAAACTACCTGCCCTCCGGGACACCTACACCACCCAATGTCACAGGAAGTCAATAAAGATCAAGGACAACGACCACCTGAGCCACTGCCTGTTCACCCCGCTATCATCCAGAAGGCGAGGTCAGTACAGCTGCATCAAAGCAGGGACAGAGAGCCTGAAAAACAGCTTCTATCTCAAGGCCATCAGACTGTTAAACAGCCACCACTATCATTGAGTGGCTGCTGCCAACATACTGACTCAACTCCAGCCACTTTTATAATGGAAATTGATGTAAAAATGTATCACTGGCCACTTTAAACAATACTACTTAATATGTTTACATACTCTATCTACTGCATCTTGCCATCTTTATGTAAAACATGTATCACTAGCCACTTTAAACTATGCCACTTTGTTTATATACCCTACATTACTCATCTCAGATATATTGTATCTTGCCTATGCCATTCTGTATCATCACTCACTCATTACATACAATTATTTGTTTTAGATATGGAAATCATAATCTTTTAAAAAAGTTGGATGGAAATGTATTATTTTTCATGATAAATGTTTTCAGCTTTTACCAAGGCAAGTTTATACATTCAGGCATCGTGTTGAATTATTAATATTAGGAAAACCTTAAAATCACTTTCAATAATATTCAATACAAGTTCATGTACAAATGTATAAGACAGCCGTTGCAAATCAATTGTATGATATTTCATTTAACTAAAATTGATGTTTCATGATGAGATGGAAATTACATTTGTTTATGGCTGTCTGGGAAACTTGACAAATTCCTGAATAATATGATCGCAGCCATTATCAGACATAGTTTCTAGACAAATCAAAGACAAGTACAATACAAGTAAAATGGTGTTTGAATAAGTTTTAATTTCTGAAAGTTTGCACAGCCAAAGAACCCAAAGTTGCATAATCACCCATTTAGGTAAAAATACTTGAAAGTGCTACATACAGTAAGTCGTTTTTTGGGCAATTTTTTTACAACTTTTAGTTCACTACATTCCTAAAGAAAATGTACTTTTTACTCCATACATTTTCCCTGACCACCAAAAGTACACATTCAATTTTGAATGCTTAGCAGGAAAGAACATGTCTAATTTGCACACTTATCAAGAGAACATCCCTGGTCATCCCTATCTGCTCTGGCAGACTAAACACATGCTTGATTTGTAAATTGTGTCTGAGTGTTGTGTCTCAGCCTCTGGGGAGCCTTGCACACATACCAGCCTCGAGACCCAACAGACTTTAGGGTCTCTGAGTACACTGACCAACCTGGGAGGAGCCATTGTGTTAATTAGATGTAAAGATATAGCTATCTAAACAGCCAGATAAGTTACAGCTTGCTATTAGCTCATTGCTTCAGTGAAAATAGGCTGGCTAGCTATCTAGCAAGCTAAGTAATCTAATTTGAAAAGCGAACTAAGCAGCTAGCTAATCTATATTTCAGCCTGTATAAATCGAAAAAAGTATTTGCAAATACTTTTAATATGTCAGTGTTTTTAGATGCCATGTGCTTATCATTTTTAGTTGCTTCAGTTAGACACCACCACATGAAAAATGACCAAATGGTTCTTGCTGGGTTGAGTTGTAAAAACATCAGCCTGTGAGGCACAACCCTCAGGCACAACTCCAGGCACCTTTACCTGCTGGGCAGAGATATTGGAGGACGGGTTCATTGTAATGGCTGGAATGGAATAAATGGAACAGAATGTGTTTGTTAGCATTCCATTCCAACCATTACAATGACCTCATCCAAAATAGCAGCCTTTCTTAAAGTATGGGTCACGACCCAAAGTTGGTCTCGGACCTGTTAATGGTGGGTTGCGACGTGTCAGAGTAAATTTATAATTATTTAATGACTTTCTGAAATTAATTTCAGCTCAGTTTGGCAGCTATGCGAGTGGGAGAGGGAGATGCCCGTGTGCTTCGCGGTTTACCTGATCTTTCTTCTTGGAGATCACTCCGCGACATGCTGCAGCGCTGTCGTTCAGCAGCAGATAATGCACTGTCAGCCACGGTCTTGTCATTCCCACTCGGCATCACTACCGATGTCATCAAATTGACCCATGCTAGCAACAAGTTCTGACTGAACTCAATCGTCATGAAAAGCCAATATGCCGATTAATTTCTCTTTCATACAAACTTTGAGAAATAACGAGGAGCTCCCTCAATGTGTTTTGTGCGGGGAAGTGCTTAGTAATGAGTCATTCAAACAAAATTAATTTAACGACCCGTCCTGACCAAACATCCACAGCATGACGGTATCCCCAGGTGATTATTTCAGAACAGAATGCTTCAGGAAACTGCTTTGACGGTGGAAAAGTCAGCTAGCAAGGAATTGTCATTTAATAACCGGTTATGATAAGCAGAAATTATTTATTTTATTTATGTTATTTTACCAGGTAAGTTGACTGAGAACACATTCTCATTTGTAGCAATGACCTGGGGAATAGTTACAGGGGAGAGGGGGATGAATGAGCCTATTGTTAACTGGGGATTATTAGGTGACCGTGATGGTTTGAGGGTCAGATTGGGAATTTACCCAGGACACCGGGGTTAACACCCCTACTCTTACAATAAGTGCCATGGGATCTTTAATGAACTCAGAGAGTCAGGACACCCATTTAACGTCCATTCCAAAAGATGGCACCCTACACAAGGCAATGTCCCCAATCACTGCCCTGGGGGATTTGGATATTTTTTTAGACCAGAGGAAAGAGTGCCTCCTACTGGCACTCCAACACCACTTCCAGCAGCAGGTCTCCCATCCAAGGACTGACCAGGACCAACCATGCTTAGCTTCAGAAGCAAGCCAGCAGTGGTATGCAGGGTGGTATGCTGCTGGCATTAGAAATAAGAGTAGTATATGTGAGTTTCTATTTCAAACAATCCCCTGGCCTTGTACACAGCTAATAGCTATTGTTAGCCAAAGCAGGCCAGCTAGCAACCCTAAGTAACATTACAGGTGAAGATGAAAATGTATCAGGCCTACTATTCATCTTGCTGTAGAAATTGTTGAAAACAAGTCTAGATTGGAACCGTTGCTGTTAAAATACAAGTCATAATTTTTATTCTGAACTGGAATAAACTGATTGAAGCATGATACTTTGAGGCAAACAGTTCTGGGTTGCTCATCTACAGCAGGAAGCTGTCTCCTGCCCAACTGAGAAAGTAGTAGATGTTCTGGGCCAGTTTGGCACCACATACACATTTTTACACACACCTCTATAACGAGGGAACGCAACACCCTGCTTACAACTCAGCTCTGTGAAGCGAAAGAGGTATGGAATGTAGGTGTGAGTAAGGATGACAAAAGGTAGAGAATTTACTTGGAATGTAATTCCTTCACTCAGTAATATGGGTAAAAGGGGCTAGACGGAAGCAAAACAAAGAAAGTTATCAAATTCCCGTCTCCTATCTTACCTGACGAACGACTACTTACCTAATTTAGCACCACCTGGTGCCCTAACCAAAATACAGGGGTGTTCCACCCAGGTATTACCTAGTGTGCCTAGACAGTAAATATAATATGGGTATATGTATGACTGCGGGCCTCTTGCCTAAGCCCTCCCTAGGTGCCTTACCCTTACCCCCTGGGAACAAATGAAACAGAATATTATTAAGAAGTTCAAACATACTGAGAAACACATGTCATCAAATAGGCTCTGAGTGAGCAACAAACTCACACAGAACATACCAAAGCTGCTCCCATCTACAACTAACATAGTACATACCAACTGCATGAGAAACAACCAACATTTTGTATCATGAGCTATCAGCCTCCTCTCCAAGGAATCATCTTTCTTCAATGACCTCCCAGGAATTATCTCTCTTCTGAACAGACCACTTGCTTTTATATAGCTTCAGAAGGAATGGGTAATTGGAGACAGCTGCATCTTGACGAGGCGGCGGGGTCAGCTCCAATTAGCCATGGAGTCGACCAATCAGCTGCTTGGGGGATTTCAGGAAGCCATTCTGAAACACACATAACAAACTACAACACAGAAACTGGGGAACGTCTGGATTACTTAAAACTTCTTGTGACTCCCAAACCCGCATGCGGGAGTGTAATCATCGCCTGAAACTAATTAGCATAACGCAACGGACATAAATATCCCTAGAAAATATTCCAATTTATGAAAATCACAAGTGAAATATATTGAGACACAGCTTAGCCTTTTGTTAATCACCCTGTCATCTCAGATTTTCAAAATATGCTTTACAGCCAAAGCTAGACAAGCATTTGTGTAAGTTTATCAATAGCATAGCATTATGCCTTGCTAGCAGCAGGCAACCATGTCACAAATCAGAATAGCAATCAAATTAAATTGTTTACCTTTAACCTGTTACTCCTACCCCCTACTTTTTCGAACATTCTGTTAAAAATCGCGCAACATTTCAGCGCCCTGCTGCTCATGCCAGGAATATAGTATATATGCATATGATTAGTATGTGTGGATAGAAAACACTCAGACGTTTATAAAACTGGTTAAATCACGGCTGTGACTATAACAGAACGTGCGTTTCATCGAAAAGCGCAGGAAAATCTGATCACTAAAAATTGGAAAATATATCAATGCGCCACTTGCATGAATTGTCTATGGGAAAGCAAATTACCTGGAGCCGAGATTGCAATTCCTACAGCTTCCACACGATGTCAACAGTCTTGTCATTTGCCTAGGCTTTGTTTCTTGGTCAAACGAAGAAGAGACAACCCATTTCTTCAGGTCTCGGACCGGATATTTTGGTTGAGATTTAACCGGACATTATTTCCAGACGTACCCCTATAGAATATACATCGCCTCGTGATCAATTTGAACGCTTATTAACGTTTACTAATACCTAAAGTTGCATTACAAAAGTATTTTGAAGTGTTTTGTGAAAGTTTATCGTCAACTTTTTTAATTAAAAAAAATGACGTTAAGTTATAAGACGCTATTTTTTTTGTTTATCACACAGTCTTCGTAGATCGATATCTAGGCTATATATGGACCGATTTAATAAAAAAAAAGACCCAATAGTGATTCTGGGACATCTAGGAGTGCCAACAAAGAAGATGGTCAAAGGTAATGAATGTTTTATATTTTATTTGTGCGGTTTGTGTAGCGACGACTATGCTAATTATTTTGTTTACGTCCCCTGCGGGTCTTTTGGGATGTTACATGCTATCAGACAATAGCTTCTCATGCTTTCGCCGAAAAGCATTTTAAAAATCTGACTTGTTGCCTGGATTCACAACGAGTGTAGCTTTAATTCAATACCCTGCATGTGTATTTTAATGAACGTTTGAGTTTTAACTAGTACTATTAGCATTTAGCGTAGCGCATTTGCATTTCCAGATGTCTAGATGGGACGCCTGCGTGTCAGCAAGAGGTTAATGAACTTCGGATGTTTTCACTCACGAGACTCCCAGGTAGATAGCCAAAGTTCATTTTTTCCCAAAATGTTCTTCACGTTTGGCTGAGAAATCGCCCCGGAAATAGCAGTCACGAAAACGGCTAAAAATATTCCAAATTAGCTCCATAAAATTGACAGAAACATGGCATACGTTGTTTATAATGAATCCTCAAGGTGTTTTTCTAATATCTATTAGATAATATATCCGTCGGGACAATTCGTTTTCAGTAGGACCGATTGGAGTAATGGCTACCTCTGAATTTTACGCAAGAATCTCTCTCGGAGCCACCATGTGACCACTTACTCAATGTGGCCGCCAACGGCTATTCTTCAACAAAAATGCGTAAAACTACGTCACAATGCTGTTAGACACCTTGGGGAATACGTAGAAAGCGTAAGCTCGTTGATGGCACACTCACAGCTCAATAGGGACTCATTGGAACGCAGCGCTTTCAAAACCTGTGGCACTTCCGGATTGGATTTTTCTCAGGCTTTCGCCTGCAACATCAGTTCTGTTATACACACAGACAATATCTTTACAGTTTTGGAAACGTTAGAGTGTTTTCTATCCGAAGCTGTCAATTATATGCATATTGTAGCATCTTGTCCTGACAAAATATCCCGTTTAAAACGTGAACCTTTTTTTTCCAAAAATGAAAATACTGCCCCTAGAGTCGCAACAGGATTTATTAAAAACAAGTACAGAAAGTCTCAATATTGAGCATGACCTCAGTGTTGCACTGTCAAAAGCTGATCGCAGAATAGACATGTTTGTCGAAAACTTCAACCAGCAACACACCTCTCATTAGGACTCTGTTTTATTTAAATTGAACATTTAATTAACAAGATAAGTCACTTAAGAACAAATTCTTATTTAAAATGATGGCCAAACCTGGACTCGCAATCACGGCCGGATGTGATACAGCCTTGATCAATCAGTTTATTCCAGTTCAGAATACAAATGATGACTTTTATTTTTATCAGCAACAGCTCCAACCTAGACTTTCTTTCTACAATAATTTCTACAGTAAGGGGAACAGTAGGCCTCATCATTTTGTGTTGTACTGCTACTTAGAGTTGCACTATCAAAAAGCTTGGGTGTCTGTTCTGTTATGCATCAGTTTGTTCCAGTTCAGAATTAAAATAATATATTGAATTTTAACAGCAACAGTTCCAACCTAGAATGATATGTAAACGTTTTTAATGGGTGAAAATAAACATGAACAGCTATTTATATGGCTATTTAATTTCATTGTTATTTTTTTCTATATTGCATTTGTTTTCGGCATAAGGGCAATGAAATGTACCAATATTTACATGTAGTCGCATATGTTCCTAAGGTTGGGTCCCTGGAAAACATAATTTCTAATTTGAGTCCCAGACCAAAAAAGTTTAACAACCCCTGCGATATATTTCTGCCCACCAGCCTTCTCTGACATCAACTTCAACATCCACAATGTCATAGAAATCTAACGTAATATGGACAGTATGGTATCTGGGAAACCTGTGTACATATTTGATTTTTTTCCCTTCTCTGTGTAGAGAGGTAAGGTATGACTCAGGCACGTGGTTGCTCCAGTCTGTTGACAAAAACAACCTGTCAGAGAGCTTAAGGACAGAAGCCTGGCTCAGTTCGCTTTCTTATTTGAATATACACAAGGTTGAGGAGGCACCATTATCGACTAGATGTGAGAAACCCAGATAAGTTTGCTGCATATCCAGCTGCATTTCACTGATAAGACCTTCCTCCTCATAATCTTTAAACATAGCTGCTCCAATTAAAAGTGTCCCACGTTTAAGGGATTAAAAAAAGAGCACTTTACAGAAAAAAATACACTATAAATACAAAGGTATGTGGACACCCCTTCAAATTAGTGGTTACAGCTAGGCCTGTTGCCCTTTCCTGTTTCAGCAATGCCCCCATGCAAAAAGTGAGATCCATATAGAAATTGTTAGCTGAGATCGGTGTTGAAGAACTTGACTGGCATGCACAGAGTCCTGACCTAAGCCCCATTGAACACCTTTGAGATGAATTGAAAGGTTTACGGCGAGCTAGGCCTAATCTCACTAATGCTGGTGTCTGAATAAAAGCCCAGCAGCAATGTTCCAACATCTATTGGAAAGCCTTACCAGAAGAGTTGAGGCTGTTATAGCAGCAAACGGGGGACCAACTACATATCAATGCCCATGGTTTTGGAATGAGATTTTCGACAAGCAGATGTCCACATTCTTTTGGCCATGTGGTGTATATCCTCATGCTCAAAACTATGTTTTGCATTGAAGGGGTACAAGTAGAGAGTTGTTGATTCTGTTCTTATAACCCTCTCCACCTTGAACTCAGCCTCCCCACCTTTCAGCCACCCACGCCCCGCCCTTACCTCTATTGGCACAGAGGTATCTGCGTGCGCCTGATGTATCAAATCATTGTCGTAATCTCACTTCTATTCAATAAATCTCAAAAGCACAAAGAAAGTAGGCTTCACAAGGCTGTGTGTTTCTCTCTCTGTGTTTGTGTTTGTGTGTGTGTACGTGTGTGTGTGTGTGGATGTGAGAGAGAGCAATCGACTGCGCATGTGTACACACATGGGGAATATGGTTTGATGTCGGTGCTGTGCGGTGCAGTGGTGGAGTGGGATGTGTGGAAATTAAGAAGTGCTGAGATCAAACAAGCAGATCTAGAAGTTTATGAAAACAAGAGAGGCAGGGAGAATAAAAGCATGAAAGGTTGGAGAGAAAGATGGCAGATTGAGATAGAAAGAAATTAATACAAAATGCCACCCGCCTATCTCCGATCTTGACATACTGTATGGATCGTGAAACTGGGAGGTGATGCCCTGAGGGGCCTCTATATTAAAAGGAAGACATAGAGAAGCTCAAATGAGATCATAAAATATAGTCTGTTCTCCTCCATATTATCCCCAAAATGTCAAATAAATTACCTTGAATCTTTATAATTGAACAAAATAGGACACAATGTTCTCATTGATTGAAATCTAACTACCGACCAGTTTCCCCTATTTTTGTAGATATACTGATGACTACTGTGACTGTCATGTTGAGGGGTGGTATTATTTACAGCACAGCGGTTGTCATAACAACGGGGCAGTTTGACAATAGCTCAGAGTATAGCCTTGTACAGGGACATTCACGCTGTCCTACCCAATAGGAGAAACACATTGATTCGCCTTTAGGCAATTAGATCATCTCCATTATCATGCTTTAGCCACAGCCATACGAAAGCCATAAGGAGATGTGGTCTGCATCCAAAATGGCTCCCTTTACCCTGTATAGTGCGCTACTACAGGGACCTAAGATATGGACATTTGGAGGGTGTAGCCACTGAGCGCTCTTCTTTCACACTGCAGCCCACTTAACATCTCAAAGGCCAGGTTGGCACCCCATGCCTGGGGGGTTTGCATAGGCAGGGATGGCCACTATCCCTGATAGTCTTTGTCTGAATGAAAATGCTTGTATCTACAATGAATGGTGACAAAAGAAGGTCAAACAGAGATGTGTCCATGAGCTTTGTAACCATGGGGAGAATAATTTTATAGAACATGTCACTCAGGGAAAATAGGACTATTTGCGAATCACTCATAGTGGTGAAGGATGTGAAATGAAAGAGGTCAGAGAGAGGGAGTGTTTGTTTCCAACACCTGCACAATCCATATCCACTCATTCATGTATTTGCTCTCTGTGTAGTAGATTTTCGAACATGCCGTACAAGTGGAGAGGTATGTGCTTTGTAGTGGATAATGAATCAGATCATAACTGTCCTCACGTGTGCTTTATTAGAGAACTTAAATTACAATATCTATTGTGAATGTTCTGTCGTTTTCTCTGTCCACCCCCACAGTCCAACAGGATATTGAGCCTTGCCTACCTTGTCCTCCTATTGCCTAGTCCCCAAATGGCAATATGGTACATGCATCCGTTGACTCTCCGGATCCACCCCACAACATTACCTACTGCGGTCAGCTCAAGATAATGATGTCCACCACAGTCCCATAAGGGAACATTTCCCTCACCATTTATCAATGTCCACTTTTCCGTGTACTCAATAATTGACATGTCTCTCCTGCTACCCTGCCCAGTTTGTGAGATGGTGGTAGTACACAAGGTCTGCATCCCAAATGTCTCCATTTTCCCTTTATAGTGCACTACTGTTCACCAGTCCCATATTGTAGTGTACTATATATAGGAATAGGGTGCCATTTGGTACACTACCAATGATTTCTAGTAAAACGACTAGACAGTTGCTGCTGCTGAACTCCAGACTGTTGAGTAGTTTTGTGGTGAGAAATGACACTCAATTTGTTCTCCCATCACGCTACCTGGCCAGTCGTGTATGATCAACATCTTGCTGCCCAGTGACCCAGGACGTGTACTTCACCGTTGAGGCCCAGGCAGTCTGAGTAGCAGAGATATCACACATAGCACCCCAGACAACCCAGGGACTGTACAGCTTGTGCTTCTTACTTCACTGCACTCACTTACATACTGTAAGCTGTATCCTGAGCTCCACTTCGATGCACTCACATCTAGTGAGCAGTGTCGGTTTTGCTGCAGTGCCTCGTACAGTGCCTTGTACAGTGTCTCTCTGAAGCCTTCAACATTTTGATAGGACTTATGCATTTAACATGTTTTACTCTATTTGTAATTCAACCTACTGGAGTAAACCATTCCGAGACCTCAACACTTTGAACAGGTTATGTACTCTCACACTTGAAGGAGCTCAAAGCGTACGTGCACTGCAATCTCAACCCACTGGCAGGTGACTTGTGTCAGTTACGTTGAAGTTTGATTATAAAAAAAATGTAGAGTTGTAGGTGGAAACTGATTGGCATAAACATCTTGACACGCGGTGAGAGCAAAAGAGACAGTCAAGAAAGTCCGGGACTACATCCTCTAAACTGTAGTAACAGAAGGGAAGGCAGTACAACTGGAGAGTCTACTGTGCTGGAGAGAAAACGCAAGGCCAGGCCAAAACTGTATGTCAGTGATGTGTAAAGTGTGTTGTTGTTGGCTTTTAGGGGGTAAAATTGGAAAAGCAGGAGACAGTTGTCTGTAAAAAGGAGATAGGGAGGGAAGGAATAGGGAGGGAAGGAAATCTGCATTGCACTAACTCATTACATACACTGCTGCTACTGTTGACTATCTGTCACTTTATTCCTAGTTACAGTATTTGTACACCTCTACCTCAATGACCTCATACCCCTGCACATCAACTCTGTACTAGTACCCCTTGTATATAACCAAGTTATCAGTACTCGTTGTGTATCTATTATTACTTTTATTATTATGTGTTTTACTTTTCTATTATTTCTTTATAAGCATTTCACTGTTATACCACACCTGTTGTTTACGAAACATGTGACAAAAAACATTTGATTTGATTTGAATGGACATGGCTTACAGATCCTATAATTATAATAATTGAAAAACAAAACACCCCCCACAACAACAAAAATATTGTATCCCTCTCACAAGGGCAGTAGCTACATATGAAGGTATTAAAATACAGTATCATTATATTAGGAGCTCAGATGGGATCTCAACTTACTGTTGAGGGTAACAGTAGTAGAATCCACAAAGTGCAATTTCGAAACTTGGTTGTGCATCATCATCAGTTTTCCTCTTGTTATATGTCAGGTAATTTTTTGATTGGTAAATTAGTCTAGTAAGTCTAGCCTTGTAGTAATCATGTGAAAATTACAGACTGGGCACACAGGGCACGTGACCAGAGCCCACAACTTCTAGGGCGCCCCCATTGATTTTGTTTGTCACTCTCACTCAGATATCATAGTAACATGGCATAAGTCATGGCAACATTTATAGAATTGCAGGACATTAACTGTAAAATGCTACAACAAAAAATCTGTAAAGAAAATGTATTAATTTACCTTTTGTTAATTAATAATAATAACAATAGTAATACATTTCACTTGTATAGCGCTTTTCATTACAGACAATCTCAAAGCACATAAAAAGCACACCAAACACCACATTTTAATTGAGATGGTGGAGATGGAGATTGAATGTCTCTATTTGGCTTCTGGTGAAAGGATGGGAGTTGAGGCAGTTTGGAAAGGCAGTGTAGCTTCAGCGGAGGGGGGCATTGATGGTACAGCCAGAGAGAAACAAAGACAGTCTGACAAACAGGCCTGGAGCGCTTCATCAGTGCACCACGTCTGGTTCTCCAACGATCAGTTCCTTTGTAGGACCCGCTCCTCCATAGGTACTGGTTCTCCGTTGCGGAACATGTAGCACCCACCTGGGTGATGCCATGACTGCTGAAAAGCGCACAAAAAGCCAACAGATCTTGGCAGTGGTTATTAAGAACAATCTCTGAGCTTCTTCTGCCATCTCTAGACACAGCATGCAGTTACTTGTAATTCTTCCCGACAGATGAAACAATAAAGCCGGAGCTGCACTATTTTGAATCCCAACAGCCATCTACATGGATAGACTTTTTTATCCCAATTAAATAACTCTGAGAATCAGGACCACAAGATGTAAGTTGTCAACCCCCAGAGCAGTCAAACCCCCCAAAATTATACAAAAAAATAACAATTATTTCCAACATTTACAGAGCTCTCAGCCTAGGTTACCTGATGTGTTAATGGCTGGGGTGATTATTTTATTGTTTTTCCTGTTCTCCAACTTTTACTGATGAAAAGCGATATGTGACCGACACGCTCGAATCGGTCTTATGTAGCAAAATTTGAATTTGTGTTTTTTACATTGGATAAAAGTACAGACTCAGAGCTAGAACATGTATATCATACACTGCAGTTGACGAACAATGGGAAAGTAATTCCGTTTTGAAAGTTGATAAACTTGTAACCTCGCTTTTGAGAAAATGGCCCTTGAATGTTTTGGTACACCTACTGGAGAGCTCATCTTTGTCTACACCCATTCAGAATCGTTCACACCCTCTTAAGCCCTAGCCTCAGCCATCTCTTTAACGATTTGCATGTGAGGCCATGTACTAAACACCCAAAGATGTCAAGACTAAAAGTTGGTTTATACTACTGGGGTGTTCGGAATATCCATCTGGAGTGCCAGAGTGCACTTAAAGTGTGCTCTGGACATTCGTAAACTTAGAGCTTTGTCAGATTGTCTGTTCTAAAATTCAGAGCGTTTCACTCTCGGATTGTTCAGAACGCACACTGGACACTCTGGCTGAGCAGTAGGGTTAATCTGAGCTTTCTGACCCTAACAAGCACCCAAGCTAATTGGCTAACATTGGCTAGCTTGCTATTTTACTTCCAGACATAAATGAGAGAACAGGTCACTCTGACCATTTCACTCACCCTAGTAGAGCTGGTTTGGCTGTTTTTATGTTATTCAGAGCGTTGGTGACCATAACTGTGCTGCATGGCAACAATTTAATTACGCTTTTTAACCAACGTTTACTGACACCGGCCATATTCAACGGGTGTTGAGCATTTGTAAATTTGTCAGTTATTCTGCTATGTCTATCAACAATTGTCACAGTGGCAGCATGAACATTCTATTGAAAAGGTTACTTGGATGGTGGAGCATTTTGTTTAGACATGTAGCTAGCTAGCTAAACAATTAATCATAATCCCAACTCATAACCTTACACCCTGCATAAATCTGCAGGTAACTAACCAACCAGGTTCAATGTTAGCTAGCTACCTAACATTAGGCTATAACTAGCAATGCAAATGGTCATTGATACGAATGATATTACTACACAGATCATACACGTAATGTAATGTTAGCGAGCCAGCCAGCTAACGTTAGCTGGCTAGCTAACAGT
Source organism: Oncorhynchus keta (assembly GCF_023373465.1). Lineage (NCBI taxonomy): Eukaryota > Metazoa > Chordata > Actinopteri > Salmoniformes > Salmonidae > Oncorhynchus > Oncorhynchus keta. Next base: position 36,327,957 of record NC_068424.1, read on the forward strand.
ATGCATTTTTTTTTAAATAAACCTCTTTCTGACTAAATTAAACATGTGTAATATCTGAAAATGTAGCTAGCTAGACAATCTTACCCATATACCTGGATTGACACTTCTCCCTCTCTGTCACGGATGCCATGGTTGCCCTTAGTTTGAAGATGTTACAAATCAAATCAATTTGTATTTGTCAAATGCGCCGAATAGAATAGGTGTAGTAGACCTTACTGTGAAATGCTTACCTACATGCCCTTAACCAACAATGCAGTTGAATAAATAGAGTTAAGAAAACATTTACTAAATAAACTGTCCCCATCGTGGGGGACAACAAAAGAGGAAAGGCACCCCCATCCCACCCACCACTTGTGCTATGTCATGACTTACCTGGACCACCTATTGAGATGTGCCTTTCGTTAAGTAAGTCGTCCGGAACACACTAAAACTCAGACCCTGGCTACGGCCCTGCCTCTAAACAAGGAAGAATATCAAGAAAATATCACAAAATTACCTAGAAAGACGCCACTTCAAATTACTTACAGTACAGTATGAAGTTTGGAACCATCTGTGCTTTGGAGAGATAGAAAATAGCATAACATAGATGTCACATCGTGACATGAGTATCTTAACAGTATCCTTGTACCAAAATAAAACCTGATAGGCAGGTCAGGGGGTCCAATGACAAGCTGCCAGAATAAGCAGACAGCAAAACAAGCCTCCGGAACCACAAAGTGCAAAAACTAATGAGAACAAGGGAGACAAGATGAAGGGGTGCGAACAATCGTAAGGTAAAGTCAGACCACCTGCTCTGCTTTAAATACATTTTAAAGAGGAAAAGAGAGACATATGTAATGTGCAGGACATGAGAGAGAAAGGGAAAAAAACAGGAACTAATTTAAATTGTGCTTTGTTTTTTGCTGGTACAATGGAGCGGCCACAGAGGATTCGCTCATCAAACAAACCAGGCGTCGAAAAAAAGAGTCATAATTGTTGTGTACACTCTGAAGGTCTTAGGCTTGTCTTTTTGAAATGGAATTACAAATGGGGAAAACATAAGCATAAAGGAATTTGAACCTCCACAGTCATTTAAAGACATTCTAATCATTGGTCTATTGTGCTGCTTGTGTAGCTTTCTAAGAGAAGCCTCCAAGGTTTCCTTAGCGGAGAGAACTAAATTGATCAAATTGTCACAAAGGTTACATTCAAATATATTGAGTATGAAAATAAAAATAGTTTTTATAAGTAACGAAGCCAATAACAACTGTCCTTCTAAAATCTAACAGTTTTTACAGTATTTATCCCATATTCCAGGACTGTAACAAAACACAGATAGCAGTTCTATCTGAAACAGCTTGCCCATGCCTTCTCTCAAAATTAAATCATTTCTGGGTTGCTGTGGATGGTTAGTTCAGGGGGTTGGGTCAGTGACTAGTGAAAGAGGGAAAAACTTATGAATATCCTGTCATCCCCAGTATTTCTCTAGCCTGATGGATTGAATGCTACAGTGCCTTCAGAAAGTATTTACATTCCTTGACTTTTTCCACATTTTGTTGTTTTGCAAAGTGGGATTACAATTGATTTAATTGTCATTTTTTTGTCAATGATCTAAACAAAATACTCTGTAATGTCAAATTGGAGGAAAAATTGTAACACTTGTAAAAAATGCATGAAAAATAAAACACTAATATATCTTGATTAGATACGTATTGCACCCCCTGATTCAACATATGTTGGAATTACCTTTAGCAGTGATTACAGCTGTGATTCATTCTGGGTCTCTAAAAGCATTCCACACCTGGATTGTGCAATGTTTGCCCATAATTATTATCAAAATTATTCAACCTTTGTCAAATAGTTTGTAGATCATTGCTAGACAACCATTTTCAGGTCTTGCCATGGGAAAAGGCAGCTGGGAAAAGGCAGAGTGGAGTGTGATTGAGAATGTGTCATCTGTAGATCTGTTGGGGCGGTATGCGAATTGGAGTGGGTCTAGGGTTTCTCGAATGATGGTGTTGATGTGAGTCATGACCAGCATTTCAATGCACTTCATGGCTACTTCATGGCTACTTGAGTGCTATGGGGTGGTAATCATTTAGGCAGCTTACCTTCGCTTTCTTGGGCACAGGGTCTAAGGTGGTCTGTTTGAAACATGTAGGCATTACATACTCTGCCATGGAGAGTCAAGACACTTGCCAGTTGGTCAGCGCATGCTTTGAGTAAACGGCCTTGTAATACATCTGGCCCCACAGGTTTGTGAATGCTGACCTGTTTAAAGGTCTTGCTCACATAGGCTACACAGAGCATGATCTCACTGTCATCCTGAACAGCTGGTAGCTCTCATGCATGCTTTAGTGTTCCTTGCCTCGAAGCAAGCATTACAGTTTTTCTCAACTGCGAAAACACTAAAACCCATTGGCTGAACAAAGTTCTCAGTTGCCTGGACTCATTTAGCTAATTATGCAGTCTGTTGTCAATACCTGAAACCATTTCACATGGTAAAACACAATTTGCAGATCTCACATAGACTTTTCAGCAAAACTCTAAACACATTCTCATTCAAAATACATTCTGCACTCTAATGCACATGTCATCCATACTGGTAAACACAAGTGGCAACAATGACATACAAATAGAGAACACATGTCATTGATTGAACACAACCACTCAAAATTGATTTAACCTGTTTCAAATGACGCAACACAACCAATATAAGCCAGTTCAGAAAGCAAACAGGTTGTTGAAGGTGGGAAGGAGAAAGTCTGAGAAGAAACAATGTGAGAGGACGAGGACAAGTGCGTATGCGAGGTGGGCGACGAGGAGGAAGAGGAGGAGGAGGGCAAGAAAGAGGAAGAGGAGGACGAAGAGGAAGACAAAGAGTGGAAATATTTGATGAAATTCGAACAACAGTTATAGAGCATGTTCTTGTCCATGGACTGACAATGAGGAAAGCAGGACTTAGAGTGCAACCCAATTTGAGGCGATTTTCTGTGTCCATCATAGTAAGGACATTCAGAGAAGAGAACAGGTACAGTATAATACCGTATTTTTGTAATTGCAAATTTACTGTACTACACTATATGCATCTGTTTCAATAGACATTTGTAAAGTTAATCACTGTATGTATTGTACTGCATGAATATGTTTTGTAACTGCACAACTACTTTTTGTAGAATTGCAAGGCTGCCACATGCAGGTGAAAGGACAGCTATATTCACTCGGCAGCAAGAGGCCGTTATAGTTGGCATGGTCCTTCAAGATAATGCAATACGACTCAGAGAAATCCAGGAACGAGTGATACAAGACAACACACACTTCCAGGGAATCGACAGTGTGAGCATTTCCATTGTAACAGGATGCGAATGAAACAAGTATACAGTGTACCTTTTGAGCGCAACTCACCAAGGGTGAAAGAACTGCTAACTCAGTATGTGCAAGTAAGTGTACATTCAGAAACATTTACTGTAATCCAGATTGTCTACAGTACTAACACATACTATGTGAATGGCATTACTCTTCAGTACATACAATGTATGTGAATCAGAAGCCTAATTGTACTCTACAGTATAGCAGTCTCCTTACGACTTATAAAATCCTACATACTGTATATTGTATTTCTACATAGACAATATTTGACTTGGAATCCTTGGACAGACCCCATGAGTTCATCTTTGTCGATGAAGCAGGCTTCAATCTAACAAAGAGGAGAATGAGAGGCCGAAACATGATTGGACAGCGGGCCATTGTTGAAGTCCCTGGTCAATGAGGCAATGGCAATGTCACAATCTGTGCTGCTATCAGCAACCATGGTGTTCTATATACCCATGTTACACTCGGGCCATATAACACCCAGCACCTTCTAAGATTTATTACCAATCTAAGATATATTTTATTTGAGCAGCAGGATCAAGAGCAGCAGGGTCAAGAGCAAAATGAGAATCCCATTCCCACCTATGTGAATGTGTGGGACAATGTCAGTTTCCACCGAGCTGCTCAGGTAAGGGAATGGTTTAAACATCAATGGGCAGTTTATGAACTTGTACCTCCCTCCATGCTCGCATTTCCTGAATCCGATTGAGGACTGTTTCTCCTCTTGGAGATGTAAAGTGTATGATAGACAACCCTACACCAGAGTAAATCTGCTGCAAGCCATGGATTTAGCCTGTGGTGATATAGGTGAGGAATCATGTCAGGGCTGGATACGGCACACAAGAGGCTTCTTCCCCCCGTTGCCTCAGGAGGAACAATATTGCTTGTGATGTCGACGAAGTGCTCTGGCCTGACCCAGCTCAAATACAAGAAGAAGCACATTGATCACATGTTTACTCCTTTGATTGTTGTCCCTTTTAGTATTGTATACTGTAGTACAGTGCATTGTAGGCTGTATACAGTACAATGGAGACATTGTATGGCCCTGAACATTGTGCTGTCCATTTATTAACAGTACTGACTGCTCCATAGATTTTGACTGATTGCAGGTTCATATCAACAAAGAACAAGAATTACAGTATCACAGACATTTTGCGAGAGGAGTCAGAGGTTATGTAAATAGTGCTTGAAGATGAGGTTTTGTGTTTAATGTTTTCAGGAAATGGAGCAGGGTTTCAGAAATGGTGTTTTAGCAATTGAGAAAAACTGTAAAGGCATTTAGCGAGTCCGGTAGGCTTCGGTCACTGGGCAGCTCGCGGCTGGTTTTCCTTTTGTAGTCCGTAATAGTTTTCAAGCCCTGCCACATCCGACGAGCGTGGTTGCACATGTGACATGCTGGTAAAAATGAAGTAAAATGGATTTAAGTTTGCATGCATTAAAGTCCCTGGCCACTAGGAGTACCGCTTTCTTGTTTGAATATGGCCATATACAGCTCGTTGAGTGTGGTTTTTGGTGGTAAATAGACAGCTACGAATAATATAGATGTGATCTCTCTTGTTATATAATGTGGTCTACTCCAGTGTAGATTTGGCCTTGTGTTTTAGGTTCTTGTCCTGCTGACATGTGTGTGCCCCCCTTCTCCCCCAACAAGATTTAGATGCAAGTGGCTGTTCCACTGGGTGTCATAGGTGTTTGCACCAATTTGTAAGTCGCTCTGGATAAGAGCGTCTGCTAAATGACTTAAATGTAAATGTAAATGTGAATTAATGAATAAAAAAATGTATGCTGCAGTAGTTTATGTGTCGGGGGGGGTCAGTTTGTTATATCTAGATCCTCAGTTTTGTTATATCTATCTTCTCCTGTCTTATCCAGTATCCTGTGTGAATTTACGTATGCTCTCCCTAATTCTCTCTCTCTCTCTCTCTCCCTCTCTCGGAGGACCTGAGCCCTAGGACCATACCTCAGGACTACCTGGCATGATGACTCCTTGCTGTCCCCATCCACCTGGCCGTGCTACTGCTCCAGTTTCACCTGTTCTGCCTGCGGCTATGGAATCCTGACCTTTTCACCGGACGTGCTACCTGTCCCAGACCTATTATTTCACCATGCTGGTAATTTATGAACCTTCTGAACATCTTGGCCATGTTCTGTTATAATCTCCACCTGGCACAGCCAGAAGAGGACTGGCCACCCCTCATAGCCTGGTTCCTCTCTAGGTTTCTTCCTAGATTTGGACCTTTCTAGGGAGTTTTTCCTAGGCAAAGTGCTTCAACACCTGCATTGCTTGCTGTTTGGTGTTTTAGGCTGAGTTTCTGTACAGCACTTTGAGATATCAGCTGATGTACGAAGGGCTATATAATTAAATGTAATTTGATTTGATTTGAATTAATCTCCCAGTGTCTGGTGGAAAGCAGACTGAACCAGGTTTTAGGACCTCAAGTACTCTGTGCTTAGCTCTTTTCCATTTCTTATTTTATCCAATCCTTAACAATTACAAGCATACCCATAACATTATGCAGACAGCCACCACTATGCTTGTAAATATGGAGAGTGGTATTCAGGAATGTGTTGTATTGGATTTGCCACAAACATAACACTTTGTATTCAGGGCAAAACGTTAATTGCTTTGACACATTTTTTGATGTATTTCTTTAGTGTAATGTCTTGTTGCAAACAGGATGCATGTTTTGGAGTATTTGTATTTTGCACAGGCTTCCTTCTTTTCACTCTGTCAATTAGATTAGTATTGTGGAGAAACTACAATGTTGTTTATCCATCCTCAGTTTTCTCTTATCATAGCCATTAAACGATGCAACTATTTTTAAGTCACCATTGGACTCATTGGGAAATCCCTGAGTGAGTCCTTCCTCTCCGGCAACTGCGTTAGGAAGGATGCCTATATCTTTTTGGTAGCTGATTTGTAGTGCTTGATACATCATCCAAAGTGCAATTAATATCCTCTCCATGCTCAAAGGGATATTCTGTCTTCTTCTTTTTTTTACCCATCCTCCAATAAGCGGCCTTCTTTGCGAGCCATTGGAAATCTTCCCTGATCTTTGTGGTTAAATAAGAGTTTGACTGAGGGACCTTACAAATTATTTTATGTGTGGGTTACACTATTATTGCACACAGAGTTAACCCATGAAACATATTGTGTGACTTGCTAAGCACATATTTACTCCTGAACGTATTTAGGCTTGCATAAATGTGGCAAAGGTTGAATAATTATTGTCCCAAGACATTTCATCCTTTTATTTTTCTAAACATAATTCCACTTTGACATTATGGGGTATTGTGTATAGGCCAGTAACAAAAAAAACAAAAAAAAAATACCAGTTGAATCAATTTTAAATGCAGACTGGAACACAACAAAATGTGTTAAAAGTCTAGTTGTGTGAATACTTGATGACAATGACATTCATCATTGCTAAATTACAGCGGCATATGAAAGTATTCACCCCATTGGCATTTTTCCTATTTTATTGCCTTGCAACCTGGAGTTGTATAATTTGAAGATGCTAAATATTTTTTATTGTGAAACAAACAAGAAATAAGACAAAAAAACTGAACTTGAGTGTGCATAACTATTGACCCCCCCCCCCAAAGTCAATACTTTGTAGAGCCATCTTTTGCAGAAATGACAGCTGCAAGTCTCTTGGGGTAAGTATCTATAAGCTTGCATATCTAGCCACTGGGATGTTTGCCCATTCTTCAAGGCAAAACTGCTCCAGTCATTTAAAGTAGGATGGGTTCCGCTGGTGTACAGCAATATTTATGTCATACCATAGATTCTCAATTGGATTGAGGTCTGGGCTTTGACTAGGCCATTCCAAAACATTTAAATGTTCCCCTTAAACCACTTGAGTGTTGATTTAGCAGTATGATTAGGATCATTGTCCTGCTGGAAGGTGAGCCTCCATCCCAGTCTCAAATGTCTGGAAAACTGAAACAGGTTTCCCTCAAGAGTTTCCCTGTATTTAACGCCATCCATCATTCCTTCAATTCTGACCAGTTTCCCAGTCCCTGACAATGAAAAACATCCCCACAGCATGATGCTGCCACCACCATGCTTCACTGTGGGGATGGTGTCCTCGGGGTGATGAGAGGTGTTGGGTTTGTGCCAGGCATAGCATTTTCCTTGATGGCCGAAAAGGTCAATTTTAGTTTGGGGAGTCACCCGCAAGCCTTTTGACGAACACCAAACATGTTTGCTAATTTTTTTCTTTAAGCAATGGCTTTTATCTGGCCACTCTTACACAAAGGCAAGCTCTGTGGAGTGTACGGCTTAAAGTAGTCCTATGGACAGACACTCCAATCTCTGCTGTGGAGCTTTCAGCTCATTCAGGGCTATCTTTGGTCTCTTTGTTGCCTCTCTAATGAATGTCCTTCTTGCCTGGTCTTTGAGTTTTGGTAGACGGCCCATTCTTGGCAGGTTTGTTGTGATGCTATATTCTTTAAATTTTTTAATAATGGTTTTAATTGGTAGCAGGTAGCCTAGTGGTTAGAGTGTTGGGACAGTAACCGAAAGGTTCCTGGATCAAATCCCCCAGCTGACCAGGTAAAAATATGTCATACTGCCCCTGAAAAAGGCATTTAACCACTGTTCCTAGGCTGTCATTGTAAATAAGAATTTGTTCTTAACTGACTTGCCTAGTAAAATAAAAATAAAAATATGGTGCTCTTTGGGATGTTCAAAGTTTCTGATGTTTTTTATAACCCAACCCTTATCTGTACTTTTCCACATCTTTGTCCCTGACCTGTCAATCACCACCTTCTGGAGACACCTGAAACCCCACCTCTTTAAGGAATACCTAGGATGGGATAAAGTAATCCTTCTCACCCCCCTTAAAAGATTTAGGTGCACTATTGTAAAGTGGCTGTTCCACTCGATGTCATAAGGTGAATGCACCAATTTGTAAGTCGCTCTGGATAAGAGTGTCTTCTAAATGACTTAAATGTAAATGTAAATGTTGGAGAGCTCCTTGGGCTTTGTGATGCTCCTTGCTTAGTGGTGTTTCAGAACAGGTGTATATATACTGAGATCATGTGGCAGATCATGTGACACTTAGATTGCACACAGGTGGACTTAATTTAACAAATTATGTGACTTCTGAAGGTAATTGGTTGCACCAGATCTTATTTAGGTGCTTCATAGCAAAAGGGGTGAATCCACGCACCACTTTTCCGTTTTATATTTTTTCAATTTTTTTGAAACATGCTATTTTTTTATTTCACTTCACCAATTTGGACTATTTTGTTTATGTCCATTACATGAAATCAAAATCAAAATCCATTTGCATTACAGGTTGTAATGAAACAAATAGGACAAACGCCAAGGGGGATGAATACTTTTGCAAGGCACTGTATCAATGGAGATTTGACACTTTGTCACTACAATGGGGGGTTGAGAGAGAGTGAGAGAAAGATCTCTTGCAATATGGTGCATGTCCATCCATGAGCACAGATTTAATGGTCAGCTGCTGGACACCACATGTCCAGGGCTCTGCCAAGTTTGAGCTCTCTCTCTCTATATCCCTCTCTTTTTCAACCCCCATTGTCATGACAAAGTGTCAAATCTCCAAGAATAATTTAGCTATGATGAGTGTTATTTTCATCAAGGCCTATTCAATGCATTGTTAAGCCTCAATTGGATTTGATGTTAGCATGGTCAGAATGGGTGTGGGTCAGACATAAATACAGTATAATTTGGTATTGCTAATCATATATTTGTCACGACTTCTACCGAAGTCGATGCATCTCCTTGTTTGGGTGGTGCTCGGCGATCGACGACACCAGTCTTCTAGCCATCATTGATCTATGTTTCATTTTCCATTGGTTTTGTCTGGTCTTCTTACACACCTGGTTCCAATCCCATTCATTATATGTTGTGTATTTAACCCTCTGTTTCCCCCATGTCCTTGTCAGAGATTGTATTTTGTTATGATCATGTTTTATGGATTGGTGTGTGACGGGTTCTTGTACCCGCATTTCTTTTTTTTAATAGATTTTGGTCTTGGAGTTTGTGTTTTAAGCTATTCAAATACTCCATTATACCACGTTTGATTCTCCTGCCATCTACATACACAACGTGACAATATCCATGTAAGGTTTGGATAAATTACATGAGAGTCATGACTATATGCTTTGTACGCGCAAATCATGTAGTTTCGATGCATGCTGCGTATTAGCACAACTCATTGTGGAAAACCATTAACATAACAGTATACTGAATGTGTATGAGCACTTCTAACAAAATATTGATTCTGTGATATTTCCAAGTCGTCTACTTTTATTGGTTCTCTCCAGGTTGAAGTCTGGCTGGCATAAAATCAGGACCTCCATCAAACAGATTATGATAGATCGCTTTTAATAGTATCTACAATAACTGGCCTCTTTGTTCCAAATGGGTATTTCCCTTTATTGCATGAAAAATATACTTGCATTTCACAAGACATTTAGAAGGGCTTCAGAGGCCAAACCGGGCGCCTTTTTAAATTGAACATCAGGGAAAACTTTTAAGGAATTGGCCAATGCCGATCTTTCTCCTAAGAGTAAGGGAATCCAGGTTCATTATAGGCAAAAGCTATTTTTTCTTCCAAAAGGCAGAAAATGTTACATTTCCCCCTTCCACCATTACTCAGTCAGTAGTGTGGTGAAGGGCTAATTTAAAGTAGAGACACTATTGGGTTTTGTATGATAAATGAGCCGTGAGAGAGAGACCCACAGTGGGTAATGGGAGGAACGGGTGCAGTTAAGTAGCAGTTAGAATATAAATATCCCTCTCTTCTCAAAACCTGCAGTTGACAACAACAGCATGAGCAGGTAGAATGACGGATAATACCCTGCAGGTGTTTTTCTGTGTGAGAGCAACAAGCAAGTATACAGTATAGGACCTGTTTCTGACATTGTATGTTGTCACTTTGAACCTGCCGGCATTGCATTAAGAATGGATCAATGTAAATATAAAAATTAATGACATATTTTATGTGTGTTTGTAAGTATACACTACTGGTCAAAAGTTTTAAAACACCTACTCATTCAAGGGTTTTTCTTTTTTTGTTGCTATTTTCTATATTGTAGAGTAATAATGAAGACCTCAAAACTATGAAATAACACATGGCATCATGGAGCTACCAAAAAAGTGTTGAATAAATCAAAATATGTTTTGTATTTGAGATTTTTCAAATAGCCACTCTTTGCCATGACGACCGCTTTCCACACTCTTGGCATTCTCGCAACCAGCTTCATGTGGTAGTCAACTGGAATGCATTTAAATTAACTGGTGTGCCTTTTTAAAACTTAATTTGTGGAATTTTTTCCCTTCTTAATGTGTTTCAGCCAATCAGTTGTGTTGTGACAAGGTGGGGGGGGTATACAGAATATAGCCCTGTTAAGTTCATTAGCCTCAGAAATTCCAGCCCAAATAAATGCTTCACGGAGTTCAAGTAACAGACACATCTCAACATCAACTGTTCAGAGGACACTGCGGGAATCAGGCCTTCATGGTCGAATTGTTGCAAAGAAACCACTACTAAATGACATCAATAAGAAGCAGAGACTTTCTTGGGCCAAGAAACATGAGCAATGGACATTAGACTGAGTGCTGCATCACATGACCTGGACTCCACATTCCCTCGACTTCAACCAAATTGAGATGGTGATCAGCATATGTAGGAAGTCCTTCAAGACCGTTGGTAAAGCATTCCAGGTGAAGCCGGTTGAGGGAATGCCAAGAGTGTTCAAAGCTGTCGTCAAGGCAAAGGGTGGCTATTTGAAGAATCTCAAATATAAATATATTTAGATTTGTTTAATACTTTTTTAGTTACTACATGATTCCATATGTGTTCTTTCATAGTTTTGATGACTTCACTATTATTCTACAGTGTAGAACATAGTAAAAATAAAGAAAAATCCTTGAATGAGTAGGTGTTCTACAACTTTTGACCGGTAGTGTATGTGCTGAACAGCATAATGACATAATGTATTTTTTTAAGTATATAAATGTCAATAAGTGAATACACATAAACATGTTATCTGTCTAGTTACACTGTAATAACACTAGTAATGTTGGAATAGTTTCGTAGGGGCTACGGGACTAACCCATTGTTGTTGTTTTTACTAAATATCATGCAGCACATAGCCAGAATGTGATGGGTGGTCTGCCCTGATTCATTCCCATATAAACCTCATTCCTTATAAGAGGAAACAACAAACTGTTTACTTTTTGGAAATAAAACTCCATATTGATTGTTCATATCAAAATTCCTACCCTACTGAGATAAGTGTGTTTCCTAAATTGCTTTCTTTACCCATGGGTTAAATTCACAGAGAGAGTGTTTTCCGTGCAATCTCTTTCTGGACATAATCTCTCCGGTGGTAAAGTGGTTGGTCGCAGTAGGGGTTGCCATGTACAGTCGAGTAAATCAAGTCCAGACAGTTTTCAGTTGGCCCTGAAAAACACAGGCAATAATTGTGTCATGATCTCTCACCCGAGGCCTTTTATAAGGAAAACTCTGGTATAACAACAACACTGACATTTTCTGGGTTTTATTTAGCAAATACATCAATGACAAAGCTTCGCTGAAATAAATAGCCAAACAATAAATATTCCCTTTTACAGTAGAACAGTAAAGTGATTTGCTATTGCTTTACTCAGATGATAGAATCCACATTAACCAGTATTGAACAGGGTTTCTTTGAATCCTCGGTAACCATAAATCGTTGAAAACTATACCGACAGTGATTCAATACTGACATAGGTTTGGACTAAACAGGGTATAAGAGCCTTCAGAACCATGTTTGATCATGAAGCGTCTGGTCATGTGGTCATGAAGCGTCTGTATGGACAAGATTTATAGCAATACTTGGCAACCATCTACTGCTGGTGAAGAAAGTGCTATTACTGTAGTCCAGATGCTGGAGTAAATTGCTGGAAAGACAACATTGTGGAAAGAACTTAAGTCAAACCACTAGATGTTACAGTTGTGTCAGAAAAACACTCATAAAGAGGTGAAAGGGAGAACTTTTTAACCCCGTAAAATCTGAAAAGGCCTAATAAAGAACTTAGGCCTACATCGTGTACACAGAATGGCACCGGAAGAGATGGCAGCCGTTTAACGGGCTGCTAACCAATTGTGCTATTTTGTGTGTTTTTTCGCATTATTTGTAACTTATTTTGTACATAATGTTTCTGCCTGCCGTCTCTTATGACCGAAAATAGGTTCTGGATATAAGAACAGCGATTACTCACCTCATACAGGATGAACATTTTCTTCAACGAGTAAGACGCAAAGGATTGACATCAGAGAAGGCTAAAATCCATGTCATTCGCAAGAAGAAGAGACAGAGCTATAGGGGACGTAGGTCAGGGTGCCTTGTAAGAATCCGACGGCGAGTGAGTAACACGCCTCTACCGTCTATACTATTAGCCAACGTGCAATCATTGGATAATAAACTGGATGAGCTCCGATCAAGACTATCGTACCAACGGGACATTAAAAACTGTAATACTCGTGGCTGAACGACGACATGGATAACATACAGCTGGCAGGCTTTTCCATGGATCGGCAAGATAGAACAGCTGCCTCCAGTGAAACAAGGAGTGGTGGTCTGTGTCTATTTGTCAATAACAGCTGGTGCACTAAATCTAATATTAAGCAAGTCTCAATGTTTTGCTCGCCTGACGTAGAGTAGATCATGATAAGCTGTAGACCACACGATTTACCTAGATATTTTTCATCTATATTTTTTGTAGCTGTCTATTTACCACCACAAGCCAATGCTGGCACTAAGACCTGCGCTCAATGAGATGTATAAGGCCATAAGCAAACAAGAAAATGCTAATCCAAAGGCGGCACTCCTAGTGGCCGGGGACTTTAATGCATGGAAACAGCAACCAGAGGGAAAAAACTCTCGACCACCTTTTCTCCACACACAGAGATGCATACAAAGCTCTCGCTCATTCTTCATTTGGCAAATCTGACCATAACTCTATCCTCTTGATTACTGCTTACAAGCAAAAACTAAAGCAAGAAATACCAGTGACTCACTCAATACGGAAGTGGTCAGATGACGCAAATGCTAAGCTAAAGGACTGTTTTGAAACACATACTGGAAAACTTTCTGGGATTCTTCCAATGGCATTGAGGAATGCACCACATCAGTCTCTTCATCAATAAGTGCATCAATAACGTCATCCCCACAGTGACCGTACGTATACACCCAAACCAAAAAGCCATGAATTACAGACGCCATCCGCTCTGAGCTAAAGGGTAGAGCGGACGCTTTCAAGGAGCAGTACTCTAACATGGACGCTTAAAATAAATTCCTCTATGCCATCCGATGAACCTTAAAAACGTCAAAGCATCAACACAGTACTAAGATTGAATCCTACTACACCAGCTCCAATGTTCATCGGATGTGGCAGAGCTTGCCAACTATTTCAGACTACAAATGGAATCACAGCTGTGAGCTGCCCAGTGACACGAGCACACCAGATGAGCTAAATGACTTCCATGCACGCTTCGAGGCAAGCAGCATTGAAGCATGTATGAGAGCACAAGCTGTTCTGGACGGCTGTGTGATCATGCTCTCTGTAGCCGGTGTGAGTAAGATCTTTAAATAGGTCAACACTCACAAGGCCGCAGGGCTAAACGGATTACCAGGATGTGTACTTACCAGGATGTGTACTCATTGACCGATTCGGTAATACCAACATGTTTCAAGCAGACCACCATAGTCCCTGTACCCAAGAACACCAAGGTAAGCTACCTAAATGACTACCAACGTGTAGCAATCATGTCTGTAGTCATGACGTGCTTTGAAAGGCTGGTCATGGCTCACATCAACACTATTATCGCAGAAACCCTAGACCCACTCCAATTTCCATACCGCCACAACAGATCCACAGAAGACACAATTCTATTGCACTCCACACTGCTCTTTCCCACCTGGACAAAAGAAACACCTACGTGAAAATGCTATTCATTGACTACAACACCATATTGCCATCAAAGCTCATCACTAAGCTAAGGACCCTGGGACTAAACAAATCCCTCTGCAACTGGATCCTGGACTTCCTGACAGGCCGCCCCCAGGTGGTAAGGGTAGGTAACAACACATCTTCCTTGTTGATCCTCAACACGGAGGCCCCTCAGGGGTGTGCTCAGTCCCCTCCTGTACTCCCTGTTTACCCATGACTTCATGGCCAAACACGACTCCAACACCATCATTAAGTTTGCCGACTACACAACATTGTTCACAGACAAAGATGAGAAAGCCTATAGGGATGAGGTCAGAGAACTAGCAGTGTTTTGCCAGGATAACAACCTCTCCCTCAATGTGATCAAGACAAAGGAGATGATCGTGGACTACAGAAAAAGGAGGGCTAAGCACGCTCCAATTCTCATTGACTGTGCTGTAGTGGAGCAGGTTAAAGTTCTTTGGTGTCCACATCATCAATTAACAATTATGGTCCAAACATAATAATAATAATATATGCCATTTAGCAGACGCTTTTATCCAAAGCGACTTACAGTCATGTGTGCATACATTCTACGTATGGGTGGTCCCGGGGATCGAACCCACTACCCTGGCGTTACAAGCGCCATGCTCTACCAACTGAGCTACAGAAGGACCACCAAACACACCAAGACAGTCGTGAACAGGGCACGACAATCCCTATTCCGACTCAGGGGACTGAAAAGATTTGCCATGGGTCCTCAGATCCTAAAAAAGTTATACAGCTGCACCATCAAGAGCATCCTTACTGGTTTCATCACCACATGGTATGGCAACTGTTTGGCCTCTGACTGCAAGGCACAACAGAGGGTAGTGTGTACGGCCCAGTACATCACTGAGGCCAAGCTTCCTACCATCCAGGACCTCTATAGCAGTTGGTGTCAGAGGAAGGCCCTAAAAAATGCCAAAGACTCCAGCCACCCTAGTCATAGCCTAGTCATGCTACTACATAAGCGATACCGGAGTGCCAAGTCTTGGTCCAAAAAGCTTTTTAACAGCTTCTACCCCCAATGACTCTGTACCAGTACCCCCTGTAAATAGCCTCATTACTGTTATTTTATTGTTGCTCTTTAATTATTATTATTATTATTTAATTGTTTTATATATTTTTTATTCAGGTTATTTCAGTAAATACTTTGTTAACATTAATTTTTCTTAAAACTGTTGGGGCTCGAATACCTGTATTCGCTTCATATTCATCGCCAAACCCACTGGCTCCAGGTCATCTATAAGTCTTTGGTAGGTAAAGCCCCACCTTATCTCAGCTCACTGGTCACCATAGCAGCACCCACTCCAGCAGGTATATCTCACTGGTCACCCCCAAAGCTAATTCCTACTATGGGTGCCTTTCCTTCCAGTTCTCTGCTGATAATGACTGGAACGAACTGCAAAAATCACTGAAGCTGGAGACTCATATCTCCCTCAATAACTTTAAGCACCAGCTGTCAGAACAACTCACAGATCACTGCACCTGTACATAGCCCATCTGTAAATAGCCCATCCAACTACCTCATCCCCCATACTGTTATTTATTTTATTCATTTTGCTCTTTTGCACCCCAGTAACTCAACTTGCACACTCATCTTCTGCAAATCTATCACTCCAGTGTTTAACTGGTATATTGTAATTATTTTGCCACTATGGCCTATTTATTGCCTTACCTCACTTAGCCTACCTCATTTGCACACACGTTATATAGACCTTTTCTATTTTATTATTGACTGCATGTTTGTTTATTCCATGTGTAACTCTGTGTTGTTGTTTGTGTCACACTGCTTTGCGTTTATCTTGGTCAGGTCACAGTTGTAAATTATAACTTTTTCTCAACTGGCCTACCTGGTTAAATAAAGGTGAAATAAATTAAATACATAAATAAATAATGACAAATAAAATTGTATTTCATTTATTCATAACCTAGTTTTCAGATTTGTTTCAGTTTTAACTCTCTAACAACTACATTGGATGTTCTAAGTCCATGTTACTGCAAACATCACATAATATATATATATATATATATATATATTGTAGTTGAGGTCTGATTTTTTGTTGGAATTGTTATGTAATTCCTGTTACATTGGGCACCGAGCGAGACAGGACTGTGTTTGTCTAGCCTAGCAATGTTTCTGTAGGCTACGGTGGTGGCAGAGTTTACAAAACAAATCCCCACACAATTTAAACAAACAATAGTCATGATATGATTCTGCCAGGTAGGTATAGGCCTACTTTGTAGTTAACATGTAATTGACAATGTTTAGGGGAAAGGCTTTCCATCCAGGCTCCAAAAAAGACAGATGCAGTATCATTAGTACACTATCACTAACTGACTGCACACACACATGCATGATGTTGCTTCTTTAGAAAACTCTAGATGAATTATTTTCATGTCACATGACTTGTGCAAACTAATGAATTCTAATTAGTTGAATAGGCCTACATTTAGGAAATTAATTTTCTAAACAAACTAGGCTACATATATTGCAAATGAGTCCCTGATATGATTTGATATATTCATTAAGCTTATTATTAGGCAACATATGCAGCCAAAAGATCAAGGAGTTGAGTAGGCCTGTACATCTGTCACTGAGTCTCTCAGTTTTCTATCTCAACTGCATTGTCCTCCATTCCTTTGGTTGAAGTTGAACTGTCTGTGCGCCAAGAATCACGTTCTTGATCCAGTATCATCCCTATTTGACTGGCTCATTTAGCAGCATCTCCCTCGCAATCGTTGCTCACTTTTACTTCTTTAACACTCATCAAACCTGTTTAAAGTTTTGCTGCACCCATCTTGAGAGTTCTCAGGACCAGCTTTTCATTTTTTAACCGGTAAGGGAATAGGGAATGTAGGCCCATCTTGGTAGGGTAGCCGTTCCCTACTACAACGGCCCAATAGAAAAAACTGATAGATTATGTCAACAGAGAAAAAGGTATAGCCTACTGTAAGGTATAGGCTACTGCAAGGTATAGGCTACTGCAAGGTATAGGCTACTGCAAGGTATAGGCTACTGCAAGGTATAGCCTACTGTAAGGTATAGGCTACTGCAAGGTATAGGCTACTGCAAGGTATAGGCTACTGCAAGGTATAGCCTACTGCAAGGTATAGGCTACTGCAAGGTATAGGCTACTGCAAGGTATAGGCTACTGCAAGGTATAGGCTACTGCAAGGTATAGGCTACTGCAAAAAAACAATGAAGAGGCCCATGGGTCACACAAAAATGCTTAAGCCCATCTGGCTTTAGTGTTTCAAGAATATAATTCCCTCTTTGGTTGTGAAATAAATCTAAATGGCCATTTACAATCAAGTGATTCTAAAACTGTGGGACTGACTCCGACTTGGGTCCAGTTGATGGAAACATAATGTTTTATTTCTATATTAGCCATGGGACATCACAATAAATAATATGATGGTATTTCAGTTGGTTAAAATATAGGAAACTTACATTAAAAAGGTAGAGGTGCTTACAAGTAAACAGAATAAAAAAACGCATGAAATCATGTGTGAATTATTTGCAAACATTTATATCAAAGCCCAATACTACCTTAATTTATCTAAGTAGGAATTACATTGGAATGCACTTCACTAAAGGATGTTTTTACAAATTGGACATGGAATAAGAGATATGCACATCTTCATTGACTTCTCTTACCCTTTCAAAAGCATAAAAATACTATTTCCTATCAGGGTTCTTTGACGTCCAACATTTTACTAAGTCATCGGAGAGAGAATGAAAAGTGTATGTTTCCCACATCTGTGACCTGCCCTATATTTCTAATATGGAAACTCCTGACGTGGACAAAAGACACATGCATCAAGGACCTAGCGTCCTTATGAAAATATATTAGTAATGATATTTGTAATGTGACGCTTTTGGGACTGATGTTTCTCTTCACCTGGAAGTGTTCTGAGGAAAGAAATGGTAAACAGCGACTCCTAAGGATAATTTGACCACAGAGAAAACCGTGCCATTTATTTTCTTACTGCTTCACGCTATAAATGTGACTGTATTTCACTGAGAAAAAAGTATTGCTGCAGCTAGAGACACCTTGGTGCATGCTGTGCTGGATAAATCCCTTGTGGAAAAAAACACATGAATTTCATGTGATCACATGATTGTATGTGACGTCTCATGTGAAATACAATAAATGTGATGTCATGGGAATGCAACATTTCAACATCTGATGTCATGAATTAGTGTAAAATGTTGTACTGTGACTACACTTGGGATTTGAACATATAATCTCTCGGCCGGGAGCAACTTGAACTTTCCTTCTACAACACCAGGGGACTCATTTATAAAACTGCCTAATAGGGACTAGACACAGAAAGTGCTTACGCACAACAATATAAAAATATTAATATTTATAACACAGTACGCACGCACGTCCCACACCGGTTTCCCTTTATAAATCACGATCAACTTGAAATTTGGCGCATGTGAGCGAGCGTCTTGTCCCACCCTTTTAACGCCCATAGTTGCCTATAGATAGTCAGTGAAATGCCCCTAATTAAAATTCATCCATACTGACTGCATGATGGCAAATCCCAACAGAATGGCTAAAAAAAATACATTTCACCCAGTGTGAAATGGAAGTTCCTGTAGGGGAGGTTGAAGCTACAAGAAAATACAGTGTTTGGTGGACAGTGTTGGCATTGCAAATGCCAAAAAGGCGTTAGAGTGGCAGCATGTGGCGGACGGATGCTGTGAATGCTGCTGGCTCAGAAGTTCGAACCCTCTCAGAAATAAAAGAAATGGTCTGACCAAAAAGAGGAGGTCAAAAGGCGCATAGCCTTACACAGACAAAGTGTTTGTGCCACAGCGGGGGAAAGTGGACACTGGAGCTCAACCACCTTGATGAGCAACTTTGTGGTATTACAGGGGAATCCCTCCTGAGTGGAATAGTGACAGAGGTGGATGGGGACATGGATATGCAAGACGCACCGGATTATCCAGGTATGTGATTAATATTCCCTCGTTTGAAAAGAGTAAACCAAATGCATTCAAGTTGTGTTTAAACATTTATTTACACAAACAATTGTATCATTGTCTATTGTTTTAGCCCCAGTGTCTCCACTGCAACTCGTGCGTCACAACCATCCAGCGGCCGTGTCCTTACAGTTGCAGTCCTCCAAACGCAGAGAGACACCATTGACACTATTAACGAGGTTGCCATTGAGTTGAAGTGGGACAGGCACGGCTTGGTTTTGTGGCTGCTTCTCTGTAAAGCTGGGCCCTCTACAGCACAGAGATCCAATAGAACAGTAATCAGAACCGGCTCATAAGCCACCCATCATCATTGGTCAGTAAATCTTTCTGGTCTTAGAAAATTTGCTCTCTCATAATTCATCCATTCGCTAAATCTTCCAGCAGAGCCAAAGCAGTCATTGTGTGTCATTACACATTGTAATTGCATGCCTTTTTATACCCACCCATTTGATTGTCAAGGCTGCCCAATTGCGTAACACCTTCAATGTGCGGTAATTACCATTATTGTAACTGACAAAGACAGGGCCATTAACACATTGACAGTTCTGTGCAACGAACATGTGATAACAATACATGAAACTGCGCATTCGTATCTGCCCGACTGAGGCATCGAAAGCGGCATCAGTTTAAACTTAATTTGTCCTACTGTTCACCTTATTATTGATGGGAATACATTTCATAACATGCAAGGATTGTTTAATAATTACAGATCCAATTAAATATGATTCCTGATTGAACTGGACAACATATTTGAGGGGTTCTTTTGCAAAAACAGATATCTCTGTTTGTATGTATTTATCCTAAATCATGTTTTTTGTGTGTTTTTTGGGTGCACTCCAGGGAACTCTTCATACAGTATATAATACGTGAGAGGTAATATTTACATTTATTTTACACAATAGTATAAATTTCAAAGCATTTCTCGAGTTTCATCTTTCTGCCACCGGAGTCGCAGTCATTCATTTCTCCAGTTTATGTATGGGTCAAAGTGTCTGTGGAGGACCGCACATTCTTCTGTCAAGTTTGTGAAAGTGGCGTACCCCTTCTTTTTTGCCCACACAACATTTATAAATGAGGCTGATATATGGCTACAGACTTTTTGGCAATAATACATTCCTGTAATTTGCTAAAATCACCTCCGTTGTCACGGTCTGTTCTGTTTCACTAATGAGCTGTATTGTAAAGAGATTATTGGGAATTTTCCGGTAATTTAACAGCAACTTGTTGCTAGAAGTTGCTGCAAATATGTCATTTCTTAAAACTTCTTCGGAATAGGGGGCAGTATTTTCACATCCTGATGAAAAGCGTGGCCAAAGGTAACTAACTGCCTGTTACTCAGGCCCAGAAGCTAGGATATGAATATAATTGGTAGATTTGTATATAAAACACTCTGGAATTTCTAGAACTGTTAGAATAATGTCTGTTAGTAAAACAGAACTGCTTTGGCAGGCGAAACCCCGAACACAATCCATCCAGGGAAGATTTTTTTTTTAGGTCATTGTGTGGTCCTTCTGTGGCTCAGTTGGTAGAGCATGGCGCTTGTAACGCCAGGGTAGTGGGTTCGATTTCCAGGACCACCCATACGTAGAATGTATGCACACATGACTGTAAGTCGCTTTGGATAAATGCGTCAGCTAAATGGCATATATTATATTATTATTATTCCAATGTGTTTCAATGGGAAACCTGATTTATTATGGCCCAGATTGCAGTTCCTATGGCTTCCACTAGATGTCAACTGTCTTTAGAAATTGGTGAATGTTTATCTTTTGAGAAATGAAGAAGTAGTGTTGTTCTTTGTACGTGTCACTCTGAAGGTCTCTAGTATTTTGGTGTGCTTGAACAGGAGCGCGCTCCGTGTTATTTTCTTCGGTATTGGAAACAGATTATCCCGTCTTATCGATTATTTACATTTCAGGATACCTGAGGTTGGATTAGGAACGTTGTTTGAAATGTTTGGACCAAGTTTACAGGTAATTTATTAGATACTTTGTAGTCATTTTGGCGAGTTGGAACCGGTGTATTTCTGAATCAAATGCACCAAATAAATTGACATTTTGGGGATATAAAGAAGGAATTTATCGAACAAACCGACCATTCATTGTGTCACTGAGACATTTGGGATTGGAAAAAAAAGATCTTCAAAGGTAAGGCATTTATTATATCGTTATTTCTGACTTTTGTGTCGCACCTGCCTGGTTGAAAAATTATTTTCATATGTTTGTATGCGGGGAGCTGTCCTCAGATAATCGTATGGTGTGCTTTCACCGTAAAGCCGTTTTGAAATCTGACACAGTGGCTGGATTAACAAGAAGTTAAGCTTTATTTTGATGTATCACACTTATATTTTTGTGATTATTGAATATTGGTATTTCTGTAGTTTGAATTTGGCGTTCTGCAATTTCACCGGATGTTGTCAAATATATCCTGCTTATGGGATTGGCGCTTTAAGGGATCCCTATTAACTGGAAACCATTTGTCGGTAAGTTATTATAAAATTCACAGGAACTTACTGACAAAATGTTGCCAGTGTCCATCAGGAAATTTGCTGCCACTAGCAATACATGCCAGTAGCCTACTGGGCCTTCACTGACTCCTCTGTTGATAACATTACTGTCACAGTGGCAGCCTATTAAAATATTGCAGGCGTGGCTTATTGGAAGCCCAGCATTCAGCTAGCTAATTTTGGTCTGTCATGAGAGGGAATCTAATCCCAGTTAATGTATGATTCAAATGCATTTTAATTAATCCGCTGAAAATGTCTGTATTTTGAAAGTTACATATCTTGAAACTTAATTGCTGACAAGCAAAACAGTGCCTTCAAAAAGTATTCACACCCCTTGACATTTTTCACATTGTGTTATGTTACAGCCTGCATTTAAAATAGATTAAACAGATTGGAAAATTGCAGAAAATCATGTAATGGCTTTAGAAGCTTCTGATAGGCTAATTGACATAATTTCAGTCAATTGGAGGTGTACCTGTGGATGTATTTCAAGGCCTACCCTCAAACTCAGTGCCTTTTTCCTTGACATCATGGGAAAATCTAAAGAAATCTGCCGAGACCTCCGCAAAAAAATTGTTTAAAAAACGTCTGGTTCATCCTTGGGAGCAATTTCCAAATGCCTGATGGTACCACATTCATCTGTACTAAAAATAGTATGCAAGTTTAAACCCCATGGGACCATGCAGCTGTCATACCGTTCAGGAAGGAGACGTGTTCTGTCTCCTAGAGATGAACGTAATTATGTGCAAAAAGTGCAAATCAATCCCAGAACAACAGCAAAGGACCTTGTGAAGATGCTGGAGGAAACAGGTACAAAAGTATCTATATCCACAGTAAAACTAGTCCTATATCGACATAACTTGAAAGGCCGCTTAGCAAGGAAGAACCCACTGCTCCAAAACTGCCATAAAAAAGCCAGACTATGGTTTGCAACTGCACGTTGCTTCCTGTAGCTCAGTTGGTAGAGCATGGCGCTTGTAACGCCAGGGTAGTGGGTTTGATTCCCGGGACCACCCATACGTAGAATGTATGCACACATGACTGTAAGTCGCTTTGGATAAAAGCGTCCGCTAAATGGCGTATATTATTATTATTATTACAAAGATTGTACTTTTTGGAGAAATGTCCTCTGGTCTGATGAAACACAAATAGAACTGTTTGGCCATAATGACCATTGTTTAGAGGACAAAGGGGGATGCTTGCAAGTCGAAGAACACCATCCCAACCGTGAAGCACGGGGGTGGCAGCATCATGTTGTGGGGGTGCTTTGCTGCAGGAGGGACTGGTACACTTCACAAAATAGATGGCATCATGATGGAGGAAAATTCTGTGGATACATCTCAAGAAGTCGGCCAGGAAGTTAAAGCTTGGTCGCAAATGGGTCTTCCAAATGGACAATGACCCCAAGCATACTTCCAAAGTTGTGGCAAAATGGCTAAGGACAACAAATTCAAGGTATTGAAGTGGCCATCACAAAGCCCTGACCTCAAACCCATAGAATATTTGTGGGCAGAACTGAAAAAGTGTGTGCCAGCAAGGCCTACAACCATGACTCAGTTACACCAGCTCTGTCAGGAGAAATGGGTCAAAATTCACCTGACTAATTGTGGGAAGCTTGTGGAAGGCTACATGAAACGTTTTACTCAAGTTAAACAATTTAAAGGCAATGCTACCAAAAACGAATTGAGTGTATGTAAACTTCCTACCCACTGGGAATGTGATGAAATTAATAAAAGCTTAAATAAATACTTTTCTCTACTATTATTATTTCACATTCTTAAAATAAAGTGGTGATCCTAACTGACCTAAAACAGGGATTTTTACTTGGATTAAATGTCAGGAATTATGAAAAACTGAGTTGTAATGTATTTGGCTAGGGTGTATGTAAACCTCCTACTTCAACTGAATAATAGATTTCTTTTGACTGGTCAAAATTAATACACTAAATGGGGAACAGGGTGCCATTTGGAATGCAGAACCCAATATGTCCAGAGGCCAGGACACACACTACTCACAGGATGTGTCAAAACTAGGCTTGGAGCTGGAGCCAGATGAAATGATAACATGTGTAAGTGTCTAACATGAAAACCTTCTATGGCCTATAGGGTTAGTGTTCTAAAATGCTACCCTATATTCCCTATGTGATGTAGTACTTTTGACCGGTCAAAAAAAACTACACTACATAGGGAATAGAGTGCCATTTGGAACACAACCCCTGTAGGCCATAGAATGTTTTCATGTTAGACACTTAAACATGTTTTAATTTCATTTTGCTCCATCTTCAAGCCAAGCTGTAAGCCATAGTAGTGGCTTAGATTTTCTTATTTGACCGTTGTTGTTCCTTGATAGAGCTCAACAAGATGGCCACCCATAACATTTACCAGAACTTCATTTTTTTCATCTGAATATTCGGTCCAAGCTTAAAGACCACAATACAATATCATCTCGATAAGTGTCAGTGAGAGGGGAGGGAAAGGAGTGTTGTATCTTTCTGGTGTGTGAAGATAACTCCATGGTATGTATCTCCAGCATCATGTATTTCTGTCTACCGCTGGGGTGGATGATGAAGTATCTTACTGTCACTAATAACCTAATTACAAGGAGGTAGCAACATCAGTTAAAATGTATTTTTTTAAATTAATTTGCAGATGTCATTTCTGATATTTAAATCCAATTCACACAGGTGGGCTCATTTTTAATTTTGGAATTTTACTGAAATGAAGCAAAAACTGTTGGATTTAAAAAGTCCTTACAACACTATTGAATTGTGACATTTCCAGCTCTTCAGGAAAATTAAGCTGTTAAATACAGCGAAGGAACTGCAAGAGTAGGGACAAATTAAATAGTAAGAAAGTGGAAGAAACAATTTTTTAAAAAGACAATGTTTCCCTTTTAATACTGTGATTTATTTAAGGAGTTTTGACATTGATAACCCATCTGCAGTAAAGTATATACATGAATTCAAAATATTTGTGTACCTTTCTCTGACATTGTGTAACATTGGATTTGGGTCAGATAATACATCAGAGCTGTTGGGACAAGTAAATTCTAAACCACACCCTCAGATTGAACCACTGTTATTGTAGTTTGGGGTTTCTATATTAGTTTTTATTTCTATTAGTTTTATTTGAAATTCAGTTTAGTTTCAGTTAGTTTTCAGAACAACTTTACAAGTTTTATATAGTTAAAGTTTTATAAAAACATTTTGTCATTTACTTTCAGTTTATTGTTCGAGGACAGAAAGTAGCCCACTTGTGGGAGGTTAGGAGCCATTTACACTACCTTCTGAATGTACAGTCGTGGGCAAAAGTTTTGAGAATGATACAAATATTAATTTCCACAAAGTTTGCTGCTTCAGTGTCTTTAGATATTTTTCTCAGATGTTACTATGGAATACTGAAGTATAATTGCAAGCATTTCATAAGTTTCAAAGGCTTTTATTGACATTTACATGCAAAGAGTCAATATTTGCAGTTTTGACCCTTCTTTTTCAAGACCTCTGCAATCCGCCCCGGCATGCTGTCAATTAACTTCTGGGCCACATCTCGACTGATGGCAGCCCATTCTTGCATAATCAATGCTTGGAATTTGTCAGAAATTGTGGAGTTTTGTTTGTCCACCCGCCTCTTGAGGATTGACCACAAGTTCTCAATGGGATTAAGGTCTGGGGACTTTCCTGGCCATGGACCCAAAATGTCAATATTTTGTTCACCAAGCTACTTACTTTTGCCTAATGGCAAGGTGCTCCATCATGCTGGAAAAGGCATTGTTTGTCACCAAACTGTTCCTGGATGGTTGAGAGAAGTTGCTCTCAGAGGATGTGTTGTTACTGATGGTAGCGCTCACCTTTTCTTCTCCGGACAAGCTTTTTTCCGGAGGCCCCAAACAATCGGAAAGGGGAGAATATGACTTTACCCCAGTCCTCAGCAGTCCAATCCCTGCACCTTTTGCAGAATATCTGTCTGTCTCTGATGTTTTTCCTGGAGAGAAGTGTTTTTTTTGCTGCCCTTCTTGACACCAGGGCATCCTCCAAAAGTCTTCACCTCACTGTGCGTGCAGATGCACTCACACCTGCCTGCTGCCATTCCTGAGCAAGCTCTGTACTGGTGGTGCCCCAATCCCGCAGCTGAATTAACTTTAGGAGACCTGGATCTTGCTGGACTTTCTTGGGCGCCCTGAAGCCTTCACAGCTATTGAACCACTCTGCTTGAAGTTCTTGGTGATCCGATAAATGTTCGGTGAAACCTTACTGGCAGCAATATTCTTGCCTGTGAAGCCCTTTCGGTGCAAAGCAATGATGACGGCACGTGTTTCCTTTCAGGTAACCATGGCTGACAGAAGAAGAACAATGATTCTAACCACCACCCTCCTTTTGAAGCATCCAGTCTGTTATTCGAACTCAATCAGCATGACAGAGTGATCTCCAGCCTTGTTCTCGTAAACACTCACACCTGTGTTAACGAGAGAATTACTGACATGATGTCAGCTCGTCTTTCCGTGGCTGGGCTGAAATGCAGTGGAAATGCTTTTTGTGGGATTCAGTTCATTTGCATGGCAATGAGGGACTTTGCAATTAATTGCAATTCATCTGATCACTCTTCATAACATTCTGGAGTATATGCAAATTCCCATCATACAAACTGAGGTAGCAGACTTTGTAAAATTCTATATTTGTGTCATTTTCAAAACTTTTGGCCACTGTTCCAAATTTTGTTGTGTTACAGCCTGAATTTAAAAAAAAAATCTCATCCATCTACACACAATACCCATAATGACAAAGTGAAAAAATGTTTTTATAATTGTTTGAAAATATGTTGAAAGTTAAATACAGAAATATCTCGTTTACATATGAATTATCACCCCTTAGAATCACCGTTGGCAGCAATTACAGCTGTGAGTCTATCTAGGTAAGTCCCTAAGAGCTTTGCACACTTGAGTTGTACAATATTTGCACATTATTCTTTTTTAAATTCTCCAAGCTCTGTCAAGTTGGTTGTTGATCATTGCTAGACAGGCATTTTCAAGTCTTGCCATAGATTGTCTAGCCAATTTATGTCAAAACTGTAACTAGGCCACTCAAGAAGATTCAATGTTGTCTTGGTAACAACTAAAGTGTATATTTGACCTTGTTTTTGAGGTTAATGTCCTGCTGAAAGGTGAATTTGCACTGTCTGTTGGATAGCAGACTGAACCAGGTTTTCCTCTAGGATTTTGCCTGTGAGTAAGCTCTATTCTATTTCTTTGAAAAGCACACCCATAACATGATGCAGTCACCACCATGCTTGAACATTTGATGAGTGGTACTCAGTGATGTGTTGTGTTGGATTTGCCCCAAACATAACACTTTGTATTCAGGACATAAAGTTCATTTCTTTGCCACATTGTTTTGCAATTTTACTTCAGCGCCTTATTGCAAACAGGATGCATGTTTTGGAGAGAAAAAATCTGTACAGGCTTCCTTATTTTCACTTAGTCATTTAGGTTACTATTGTGGAGTAACTACAATGTTAATGATACATCTTCAGTCTTTTCCTATTACAGCCATTGAACTCTGTAACTGTTTTAAAGTCACCATTGGCCTCACGTTGAAATCCCTTAGCGGTTTCCTTCCTCTCAGGCAATTGAGTGAGGAAAGATGCCTGTTTCTTTGTAGTGACTGGGTGTAGTTATATGCCATCCAAAGTGTAATTCACCATGCTCAAAGGGATATTCAATATAATTTTTTTACCCATCAACCAATAGGTGCCGATTTTTGTGAGGAATTGGAAAACCTCCCTGGTCTTTGTGGTTGAATTTGTGTTTGAAATTCATAGCTCAATTGAGGGACCTTACAGTGTGTGTAGTACAGAGATGAGGTAGTCATTCAAAAATAATGTTAAACGCTATTATTGTATACAGAGTGAGTCCACGCAACGTGTCATGTGACTTGTTAAAGCTCTTTTTTACTCTTGAATCTATTTAGGCTTAAATTCAGGCTGTACCACAACAAAATGTAGAATAAGTCGAGGGGTGTGAATACTTTCTGAAGATACTGTACTGTATGTGTTTTATAGTTTTCGTGGTTTTGGAGATCTCACTTCTTGCCATTGTGGGGCAGTAATGCATAAGGTGATGGGTCAGGCCATAGACTGTGGGGTAAAGTACTAGAAAGTACTACTTAAGTTGTTTTTTGGGGTATCTGTACTTTACTTTACTATTATATTTTTGCCAACTTTTACATTTCACTACATTCCTAAAGAAAATACATTTTACTCCATACATTTTCCCTGACACCCAAAAGTACTCGTTACATTTTGACAGGAAAATTGTCAAATTCAAACACTTATCAAGAGAACATCCCTGGTCATCCCTACTCACTGATCTGGCCGACTCACTAAACACAAATGATATGTTTATCGAGTATGTCTGAGCGTTGGAGTGTGTCCCTGCTATCCATCAATAAAAAAAGGAGTAAATTGTTCAGTCTGGTTTGCTTAATATACGGAATTTGAAATGATTTATACTTTTACTTTTGATACTTAAGTACATTTTAGCAATTCCATTTACTTTTGAAACTTAAGTATATTTAAAACCAAATACTTTTAGACTTTTACTCAAGTAGTATTTTACTGGTTGACTAACATTTCCTATTTAAGTATCTTTACATTTACTCAAGTATGACAATTGAATACTTTTCCCACCACTTTAAAGGAATACTCAGCTAGATGACTTGATGCACAATGTAAACAGTTGTAGTGGGCCAATTTCCGGGACAACCAGGAGCATTGAAGCCAGAGGCTACATTTCTCCTCTGTTTGGTCCCGTAAATACCGTGTTGTAGTAGCGTGAAGCGCACCTATGCACATACACAGATTATCTGAGTGACTGTGTGAGAGCAAATTATTGCATCATGTTCATCTGAATGGGCACGTTCGTGTTGATTACTGTTGTCGAGTCTGTGACAATCGTTGGTCACTGCCTTTCAAAGTGTGTTGCATTCTGGGGATAAACATTTTCAGGATTGCGGCTACATGTCAACTGCATGAACTTTACAAAAATCACGTTATCAAAGGTCAAGAAGATTTGAATGCAAATCAGTTGCTCGTCACCAACTTCATCCTGCAGCCAACACCTGCATTGTGGCGGGCTCTATTTACCATGGTAAAGTGACTGGTGACATGGACGAGTACAAACAGACCAGCTATTACCTCTGTAAATCAATTAAAGAGGCAAAAATACATTTGTGGGACAAAGTGGAGTCACACATCAATGACTCAGACATGAGACGTGGCAGAAACTTCAGACAATCACAGATTATAAAGGGAAAACCAGCAAATTCACAGACCAAAGATTTGAACACAAACGCTGCTCCTTCATGGAACTCCCTGTCAGCTAAGTTTTTTGTCCGTGCATGCCTGCCTATAAATGCTCTCTCAGCATTAGAAAAGCTGTCGGGGAAACTCGTTTAACCCTGTGTGGTGTTCCGGTCTGTGGGAACAATTTTTAATGTTTACTAAAATAAAATAGTTTAAAAAATTCAACCTGAGACTCATTGCGTTTGGCTCATTTTCTGTAAAAAAACAAGTAAAATAACACATTATCATTGAGGGCACACTGTGCACCCCCCTACACATTTATATAACAAATGTGGTGTCCGGGTCCACTGAACCTGTGTGTAATAAAGGTGTGGAAAAGTGTGTGTAGGTGAAAACAAGTACATTGCCTATCAAAAGTATTCCTCCATCTTGGTGTTTTTTCCAATTTTGTTGCATTACAATTTTTAAGTGGTAGGCTCCAGAATAGCCTAACTCATCACGCTGATGTCTGGAAGGACTCTTACCTGTGTTTCCGCCGTATGGGAACAGCAGCCGACCATATGCATGAACCTGGAGGGGTTCGTAGGAGAGGTGAGATAGGTTTTTGATGCCCCGCTCTCTGGGAGAGAAGCTGCACAGAAGCTAATCCAGCTCCTGTAGGTTGCCCGGACAGTGGCAGACTCAGCGGTGGATTTTCGCACGTTGGCAGCGGAGAGTGCGTGGAACCCGGAATAATTGTTTGACATGTTCCTACAGGGCGTCTCGGCTGAGGTTAAGGACGAGCTTGTGGCTCAGGGGTTGCCCATGGATCTTGACTCCCTCATTGCTTTGACCATTCGCATAAATGGGCATTTGTGGGAACGACGGATGAATAAGGAATTCGATGTCACTCGCACGTCCAGGGATTCCACCTCGTCTCCGAGCCATTCCGGAAGTCCCCGACGGTCCCGTGGCCGAGAGCACCCAAGGTTTCCTGACCTTCCTCGAGAGTCACTGAAGAGGGCTGAGGCACTGTTACCCATGTCCAGGCAACTAGGCAGACCTGGGCTGTCACCAGCGGAACGGCAACACAGGATCAGCACAAGGAGCTGTCTGTATTGCGGGACATTTGGTAATTTTGTGTCCTCGTGCCCGGTGAAGGACCAGGCTCAACAGGGAGCGAGGACTCTGGTGGGCCATAAGGGGAACTTTTCTGCTTCCCTTACTCGCACCCCTTTTCATGTCATTCTGCTATGGGGAGACCAGTCCAAATCTCTCCGAGCCAATGAGAGTTTTTTGGACGCCACACTGGCTTCCGAGCTGAACATCTCCACTCAGCCCCTCTCCATTCCCGTGGAGGTTAGAGCGTTAGATGGGTGCTCTAAAGGTCGGGTCACCCATAACACCACTCCCATCAACCTACGTGTGTCAGGCATCACAGCGAGACCATTCAGTTCCTGCTAATCAAGTCCCCTCAGATTCCTGTGGTGTTGGGATTCTTCTGGCTCCAGCGACACAACCCACTCATCAACTGGTCTATGGGTGCTATCATGAGCTGGAGTCTGTTCTGCCACGCCCATTGTCTGAAGTCGGCGCAACCATCCCCGGGACGTCTGCCTGGGTCCTCAGAGGTGGTTCCGGATCTCTGGGAGGTGTTCAGCATGTCCTGGGCCACATCTTTTCTGCCGCACCGACCCTATGACTGCGGCATTGACCTTCTCCCTTGCACCACGCCACCCCGGGGGTGTCTGTACTCGCTGCCGGGACCTGAAACCAAAGCTATGGACAACTACATGGTGGACTCCCTAGCTTCTGGATTTATCCGTCCCTCCTCCTCTCCTGCTGGTGCAGGGTTCTTTTTCATGGAGAAGAAGGACAAGACCCTGAACCAATGCATTGACTACCGGTGACTCAACGACATCACGGTTTGTGCTAAACCGGTTCGTCTTCGTCTACATTGATGACATCCCTGTCTTCTCGCGCTCCCCCCAAGAACACGTGCTCCATGTCCGGCAGGTTTTTTGTTAAGGCGGAAAAGTTCCACCGCTCCACCATCCCATTTCTGGGCTACATCATCTGTGCCGGGAGCGTCAAGACGGATCCCGAGAAGGTGAAAGCGGTGGTGGATTTGCCCCAGGCTACGTCCAGGGCGCAGCTGCAACGCTTCCTGGGGTTCGCCAACTTCTATCGCCGCTTTATCCGGGGTTACAGCACCCTGGCCTACCCCTTGTCTGCCCTCACCTCTACCAAGGTTCCGTTCACGTGGTCCACGGCCGCTGACTGGGCATTCCCGGACCTTAAACACTGCTTCACCATGGCTCCGATCTTGGTCCTCCGGAACCTTCCCGTCAGTTCGTGGTGGAGGATGATGCTTCGGATGTCGGAGTGGGGACTCTTCTGTCCCTACGTTCTGCCCTGGACCTTAACTTATTTGGGGTAGGGGGCAGTATTGGGTAGCTTGGATGAAAAACGTGCCCAAATTAAGCTGCCTGCTACTCAGCTGTAAAAGCTAGAATATGCATATAATTAGTACATAGGGATAGAAAACACTCCGAAGTTTCTAAAACTGTTTGAATGATGTCTGTGAATATAACAGAAGTCATATGGCAGGCAAATACCTCAGATTTCCCATTTCCTGGTTGGATTTTTCCTGAGGTTTGTAGTTTTTCAACTCAGCCCCCATTGAAGATACAGTGGGATATTAGTTATGTTTCACTTCCCAAGGCTTCCACTAGATGTCAACAGTATTTAGAACATGTTTTGAGGATTCTATTCTAAAGGAGGGGCTCATAAGAGCTCTTTGAGCGAGTGGTCTGGCAGAGTGCCACAGCCTCGGTCTGGCGCGCTCACGTGAAAGGTAGCTACGTTCCACTTCATTTGTACAGACAAAGGAATTGTCCGGTTGGAACATTAATGAAGTGTTATGTTAAAAACATCCTAAAGATTGATTCCATACTTAGTTTGGCATGTTTCTACGGGCTGTAACGGAACTTTTTAAACTTTTCGTCTGACGTTCGGCACAACCTGAAAGCGCTTTTGGATTTGTTTACCAAACGCCCTAACAAAAGAAGATATTTGGACATAACTAATGGACATTATCAAACACATCAAACATTTATGGTGGAACTGGGATTCCTGGGAGTGCATTCTGATGAAGATCATCAAGGTTAAGTGAATATTTAAAATGCTATTTCTGAGTAATGTTTACTACCCAATATGGTTTGTCCTCTGACAAATCAACTGTAAATGTTGGTGTTCCTCAAGGTTCCGTTTTAGGACCACTATTGTTTTCACTATATATTTTACCTCTTGGGGATGTCATTCGAAAACATAATGTTAACTTTCACTGCTATGCGGATGACACACAGCTGTACATTTCAATGAAACATAGTGAAGCCCCAAAATTGCCCTCGCTGGAAGCCTGTGTTTCAGACATAAGGAAGTGGATGGCTGCAAACTTTATACTTTCTTCTTCTGTTGAATCTGACAATTCATCTTAATGGTTGTACAGTCGTCTCAAATAAAACTGTGAAAGACCTCGGCGTTACTCTGGACCCTGATCTCTCTTTTGACGAACATATCAAGACTGTTTCAAGGACAGCTTTTTTCCATCTACGTAACATTGCAGAAATCTGAAACTTTCTGTCCAAAAATGATGCAGAAAAATGTATCCATGCTTTTGTTACTTCTAGGTTAGACTACTGCAATGCTCTACTTTCCGGCTTCCCGGATACAGCATTAAATACACTTCAGTTAGTGCTAAATACGGCTGCTAGAATCCTGACTAACATTTTTATCATATTACTCCAGTGCTAGCTTCCATACACTGGCTTCCTGTCAAGGCAAGGGCTGATTTCAAGGTTTTACTGCTAACCTACAAAGCATTACATGGGCTTGCTCCTACCTATCTCTCTGATTTGGTCCTGCCGTACATACCTACACGTATGCTACGGGCACAAGACGCAAGCCTCCTAATTGTCCCTAGAATTTCTAAGCAAACAGCTTAGAGGCAGGGCTTTATGTGTTCCGGAGTTCTAAATTGAGCAGCTGCTGAAAAATGAGCTCCTGTATATATTGAGATTTAAATGTTTTTTTAGAGTGAAGTACATCGAAAAGAAATCAAGAGAAAACTGCAAGACTCAATAGAAGACAAAACAAGGAACAAACCAAAAGACAGGCTTTTGAAAAAGTAACTATTTTTCATAAAATTGTACAGTTATCTTAGCTAGCTGAATTGCTAGCAGAATTGTTTACTTGTTGCTAAGCAGTTGCTAGGGACTCTCCTGGAAGAAGCTAGCTAGCTTACAAAGAATAACAACAAAAATATCTAGTTAACAGAAGGAAGACAAAATAAGGACAAAAGAAGGACAGAAGAAAAAGGAAAAGAAAGAGGACAACAAAGTGAAACAGTCAGCACTTCTATTGCAACTTCGTATTTCGTCGTCCTAACGTAGTCTACACTGCTATCTGCCCAGCAGCTAGCCAGCTAGCACACGTCCACCATCTACCGAATAGCAGCACTGTAGAAACTATTACACTCAACTGAACGACTTGATTAGTGTAGTGTTAGCTAGCTACATAGTTGTCTTTGCTGTCTTCATATCCAAGATAATTGTGTAGTTTAGAGCGTGTAGTCTTAGAGTGATTATCTTAATTTACCGAGGTTAGCTAGCCAGCTATTTGTCGTCCTTAACGTAGGAGACACTGCTAGCTAGCCAACAGCTAGCCAACGTCTACTGAATAGAACTTCCGCACTCAACAACCCGGTCGCATTCCGCTTCGCTCCACAGGTAGTATCACATTTTCATTTCATTTCATTACAGCACAACGGTTTGATTTGTTTGATCGTGGCTAGCTACATAGCTAGCTACATAGCCGTCTGTGTATCAAAGATAATTGTGGTCTAATTGTAGTCTAGAGCGATTTTCTAGGTTAGCTAGCCAGCTATTGTCGTTCTTTTAACGCAACGTAACGTAATCAACACTGCTAGCTAGCCAGCTAGCCCCCGAATAGCAGCACTGTAGAAACTATTACACTCAACGGAACGACTTGATTAGTGTAGTGTCAACAACGCAGCCACTGCCAGCTAGCCTACAAAGTCAACAACGCAGCCACTGCCAGCTAGCCTACTTCAGCAGTACTGTATCATTTTAATCATTTTAGTCAATAAGATTCTTGCTACGTCAGCTTAACTTTCTGAACATTCGAGACGTGTAGTCCACTTGTCACTCCAATCTCCTTGCATTAGCGTAGCCTCTTCTGTAGCCTGTCAACTATGTGTCTGTCTATCCCTGTTCTCTCCTCTCTGCACAGACCATACAAACGCTCCACACCGCGTGGCCGCGGCCACCCTAATCTGGTGGTCCCAGCGCGCACGACCTACGTGGAGTTCCAGGTCTCCGGTAGCCTCTGGAACTGCCGATCTGCGGCCAACAAGGCAGAGTTCATCTCAGCCTATGCCTCCCTCCAGTCCCTCGACTTCTTGGCACTGACGGAAACATGGATCACCACAGATAACACTGCTACTCCTACTGCTCTCTCTTCGTCCGCCCACGTGTTCCCGCACACCCCGAGAGCTTCTGGTCAGCGGGGTGGTGGCACCGGGATCCTCATCTCTCCCAAGTGGTCATTCTCTCTTTCTCCCCTTACCCATCTGTCTATCGCCTCCTTTGAATTTCATGCTGTCACAGTTACCAGCCCTTTCAAGCTTAACATCCTTATCATTTATCGCCCTCCAGGTCCCCTCGGAGAGTTCATCAATGAGCTTGATGCCTTGATAAGCTCCTTTCCTGAGGACGGCTCACCTCTCACAGTTCTGGGCGACTTTAACCTCCCCACGTCTTCCTTTGACTCATTCCTCTCTGCCTCCTTCTTTCCACTACTCTCCTCTTTGACCTCACCCTCTCACCTTCCCCCTACTCACAAGGCAGGCAATACGCTCGACCTCATCTTTACTAGATGCTGTTCTTCCACTAACCTCATTGCAACTCCCCTCCAAGTCTCCGACCACTACCTTGTATCCTTTTCCCTCTCGCTCTCATCCAACACTTCCCACACTGCCCCTACTCGGATGGTATCGCGCCGTCCCAACCTTCGCTCTCTCTCCCCCGCTACTCTCTCCTCTTCCATCCTATCATCTCTTCCCTCTGCTCAAACCTTCTCCAACCTATCTCCTGATTCTGCCTCCTCAACCCTCCTCTCCTCCCTTTCTGCATCCTTTGACTCTCTATGTCCCCTATCCTCCAGGCCGGCTCGGTCCTCCCCTCCCGCTCCGTGGCTCGACGACTCATTGCGAGCTCACAGAACAGGGCTCAGGGCAGCCGAGCGAAAATGGAGGAAAACTCGCCTCCCTGCGGACCTGGCATCCTTTCACTCCCTCCTCTCTACATTTTCCTCCTCTGTCTCTGCTGCTAAAGCCACTTTCTACCACTCTAAATTCCAAGCATCTGCCTCTAACCCTAGGAAGCTCTTTGCCACCTTCTCCTCCCTCCTGAATCCCCCCCCCCCCCCCTCCTCCCTCTCTGCAGATGACTTCGTCAACCATTTTGAAAAGAAGGTCGACGACATCCGATCCTCGTTTGCTAAGTCAAACGACACCGCTGGTTCTGCTCACACTGCCCTACCCTGTGCTCTGACCTCTTTCTCCCCTCTCTCTCCAGATGAAATCTCGCGTCTTGTGACGGCCGGCCGCCCAACAACCTGCCCGCTCGACCCTATCCCCTCCTCTCTTCTCCAGACCATTTCCGGAGACCTTCTCCCTTACCTCACCTCGCTCATCAACTCATCCCTGACCGCTGGCTACGTCCCTTCCGTCTTCAAGAGAGCGAGAGTTGCACCCCTTCTGAAAAAACCTACACTCGATCCCTCCGATGTCAACAACTACAGACCAGTATCCCTTCTTTCTTTTCTCTCCAAAACTCTTGAACGTGCCGTCCTTGGCCAGCTCTCCCGCTATCTCTCTCAGAATGACCTTCTTGATCCAAATCAGTCAGTTTTCAAGACTAGTCATTCAACTGAGACTGCTCTTCTCTGTATCACGGAGGCGCTCCGCACTGCTAAAGCTAACTCTCTCTCCTCTGCTCTCATCCTTCTAGACCTATCGGCTGCCTTCGATACTGTGAACCATCAGATCCTCCTCTCCACCCTCTCCGAGTTGGGCATCTCCGGCGCGGCCCACGCTTGGATTGCGTCCTACCTGACAGGTCGCTCCTACCAGGTGGCGTGGCGAGAATCTGTCTCCTCACCACGCGCTCTCACCACTGGTGTCCCCCAGGGCTCTGTTCTAGGCCCTCTCCTATTCTCGCTATACACCAAGTCACTTGGCTCTGTCATAACCTCACATGGTCTCTCCTATCATTGCTATGCAGACGACACACAATTAATCTTCTCCTTTCCCCCTTCTGATGACCAGGTGGCGAATCGCATCTCTGCATGTCTGGCAGACATATCAGTGTGGATGACGGATCACCACCTCAAGCTGAACCTCGGCAAGACGGAGCTGCTCTTCCTCCCGGGGAAGGACTGCCCGTTCCATGATCTGGCCATCACGGTTGACAACTCCATTGTGTCCTCCTCCCAGAGCGCTAAGAACCTTGGCGTGATCCTGGACAACACCCTGTCGTTCTCAACTAACATCAAGGCGGTGGCCCGTTCCTGTAGGTTCATGCTCTACAACATCCGCAGAGTACGACCCTGCCTCACACAGGAAGTGGCGCAGGTCCTAATCCAGGCACTTGTCATCTCCCGTCTGGATTACTGCAACTCGCTGTTGGCTGGGCTCCCTGCCTGTGCCATTAAACCCCTACAACTCATCCAGAACGCCGCAGCCCATCTGGTGTTCAACCTTCCCAAGTTCTCTCACGTCACCCCGCTCCTCCGCTCTCTCCACTGGCTTCCAGTTGAAGCTCGCATCCGCTACAAGACCATGGTGCTTGCCTACGGAGCTGTGAGGGGAACGGCACCTCAGTACCTCCAGGCACTGATCAGGCCCTACACCCAAACAAGGGCACTGCGTTCATCCACCTCTGGCCTGCTCGCCTCCCTACCACTGAGGAAGTACAGTTCCCGCTCAGCCCAGTCAAACCTGTTCGCTGCTCTGGCCCCCAATGGTGGAACAAACCCCTCACGACGCCAGGACAGCGGAGTCAATCACCACCTTCCGGAGACACCTGAAACCCCACCTCTTTAAGGAATACCTAGGATAGGATAAAGTAATCCTTCTCACCCCCTCCCTTAAAATATTTAGACGCACTATTGTAAAGTGGCTGTTCCACTGGATGTCATAAGGTGAATGCACCAATTTGTAAGTCGCTCTGGATATGAGCGTCTGCTAAATGACTTAAATGTAAATGTAATGTAATGTAATGGCTTTCTCCTATAGAGCTCCATTTTTATGGAATGGTCTGCCTACCCATGTGAGAGACGCAAACTTGGTCTCAACCTTTAAGTCTTTACTGAAGACTCATCTCTTAAGTGGGTCATATGATTGAGTGTAGTCTGGCCCAGGAGTGTGAAGGTGAATGGAAATGCTCTGGAGCATCGAACCGTCCTTGCTGTCTCTGCCTGGCCGGTTCCCCTCTTTCCACTGGGATTCTCTGCCTCTAACCCTATTACAGGGGCTGAGTCACTGGCTTACTGGTACTCTTTCATGCCGTCCCTATGAGGGGTGCGTCACTTGAGTGGGTTGAGTCACTGATGTGATTTTCCTGTCTGGGTTGGCGCCCCCTTTGGGTTGTGCCGTGGCCAATTTGTTATATCTGGAGTACTTCTCCTGTCCTATCCGGTGTCATGTGTGAATTTAAGTATGCTCTCTCTAATTCTCTCTTTCTCTCTTTCTTTCTCTCTCTCGGAGGACCTGAGCCCTAGGACCATGCCTCAGGACTACCTGGCATGATGACTCCTTGCTGTCCCAGTCCACCTGGCCTTGCTGCTGCTCCAGTTTCAACTGTTCTGCCTGTGATTATTATTATTTGACCATGCTGGTCACTTATGAACATTTGAACATCTTGGCCATGTTCTGTTATAATCTCAACCCGGCACAGCCAGAAGAGGACTGGCCACCCCACATAGCCTGGTTCCGCTCTAGGTTTCTTCCTAGGTTTTGGCCTTTCTAGGGAGTTTTTCCTACCCACCGTGGTTCTACACCTGCATTGCTTGCTGTTTGGGGTTTTAGGCTGGGTTTCTGTACAGCACTTTGAGATATCAGCTGATGCATGAAGGGCTATATAAATACATTTTATTTGATATGGCGGGTATCTTTTTGGCTGCTTTGTTGTCTAAAGGCTGTGCTCAGATTATTGCATATATGACACAGCTGTTGCATTAATAAGTTTATGGTTCTCGTGAGTACGCTGCATAAGGATGGGAGCATCTGTGGCCAGGAACATCAATAAACAGAAATCGTCATGTATTACAATGTCACAAAAGGAGAGTTGGAAAATTTAAACAATCTGTTGACTGGATACAGCTTCAAAATTAGAACCCTATGCTGGCCGCTTGTGATGTTCTTCAACATCTTTGACATCTTAATGTAGAACTTGTTTGTCATCTGGATGGTGTTTAACCCAGATAGGAACAGAGGGAAGTTCCAGAGGAGACAGCTCTTTCTCGGGGAGCTGGGCAAGGCATTGGTAAGACCTCAAATCCAGAGGAGGCAACATATCCCAAGGACGCCAGCTTCTGCAGCCAACGTGAGGAGGATTCAGGAGGAGGATGCTGGTGCCCCATCTGCCGACCCATAGAACCAACAACTCCAATACCGGAAGTAAGTGTGAGTAATGTTGTTGCATGTGTGTGTGTCTGACTCTCCTACATTGGCCTGCTGTAACTATATATGTGAGTGAATGAGGGAGATGTTAGTAAAATGGCTGAACTAAGTGTTTGCATCATACTAGATTGCAGGCGGTAGCAACAAGAAGTGCTGCAATGTTTATGGACACAATGAGGACAGAAAGACACAGTACATGCATCATGTGCAAGAAATACATTTGCCAACACACACACAGTAAAACTTTGTCCCTCATGTGATGTGTTGACCGGCCTTAATTTGTGTTCAATGGGGCTCATTGATCATTCAGTATGTAAAACTTGTACTTCCAATTTGTTCAGTTCGAAGCAAAACACATTGATAGTGATGAAAACCTTGTTTCATTTTTATAGATTGAAGATAAACATGATTGATTCGACCCATGTCTTGATTATAATTTATTATTGTAAAAAAAAGAAAAATTGCGCTTTTATTGATAAATGTGATATAGCGGATGTAAATGGCAAAAATGTATAATGGGGTTATGCTGTCAACATCTAAGTTTTAAGTATGAAGTATTTTTACGTAAATTGATATGGCTGTATTGTTTTAAAAACCCAATAATGTTATGGGTCCATCAGACCCGCAAACATTGGGTGAATAACAGAAACATGAGGGTAAACCTATCTGAAGGCTGATGTAAAGGCTGTAGGCTAAAAAACGTATTATAGTGATATTTCGAATGCGCTGCATTCGTTGCTTTTCTTTTCCAAGTCTTGGCTTCCGCAGTGATTTTACCCACGCACCGCTAGTGGTAGCGTGTGTGCCTATATGTTACTGGATTGCCGCAATTTCCATACATATAACCATTCACGATTAATGTTGTTTTAAATGGAATATGTGTAATGTGGTAAGTAGGATATAGCCAGTTACATTTGTATTAGCCAGATTTAGATTTTATGTTGCCATACACAGGGTGTCGACATGCGTGTTTCACCAGCCGTGGGGTCAGCTGAGGTGCCTGATGTGGTATCACCTGTGTGTAGGCCCCACAACCTGACCCTGTTGACAAGGAGCTGTCCTTCCTGTCTCTACCTGATGTGTCCCCTTTGCTGCTGTCCTTTCCTGGAGGAGAGGATGGGCCTTCCCTATCCACCAGTGAGACAATAAAGGGTATCTGTAAAATGTGCAGTTTTGTCACACAACACAATGCCACAGATGTCTCAAGTTTTAAGGGAGCTTGCAATTGGTATGCTGACTGCAGGAATGTCCACCAAAGCTGTTACCAGCTAATTAAATGTACTTTTTTCTACCATAAGCCACCTCCAACAATGTTTTAGAGAATTTGGCAGCATGTCCAACTGGCCTCACAACCACAGACCACGTGTAACCATACCAGTCCAGGACCTCCACATCTGGCTTCTACACCTGCAGGATCATCTGAGACCAGTTACCCGGACAGGTGAAGAAACTGTGTGTTTGCACAATCTAAGAATTTCTGCACAAACTGTCAGAAACCGACTCAGTGAAGCTCATTGGCGTACTCGCCGTCCTCACCAGGGTCTTGCCCTGACTGCAATTCAGCATCGTAACCAACTTCAGTGGACAAATGCTCACATTCAATGGCCACTGGACAGGCCTCCCGGGTGGCGCAGTGGTTAAGGGCGCTGTACTGCAGCGCCAGCTGTGCCACCAGAGACTCTGGGTTCATGCCCAGGCTCTGTCGTAACGACACACAATTGGCCAAGCATCGTCCGGGTTAGGGAGGGGTTGGCCGGTAGGGATATCCTTGTCTCATCGCACACCAGCGACTCCTGTGGCGGGCTGGGCACAGTGTGCGCTAACCAAGGTTGCCAGGTGCACAGTGTTTCCTCCGACACATTGGTGCGGCTGGCTTCCGGGTTGGATGCGCTCTGTGTTAAGAAGCAGTGCGGCTTGGTTGGGTTGTGTATCGGAGGACGCATGACTTTCAACCTTTGTCTCTCCCGAGCCCGTACGGGAGTTGTAGCGATGAGACAAGATAGTAGCTACTAAACAATTGGATACAATGAAATTGGGGAGAATAACGGAGGAACATTTAAAAATAATAATAATAATGGCCACTGGAATGCTGGAGTAGTGTGCTCTTTAGGGATGAATCCTGGTTTCAAATGTATGGGGCCGTGCATTATCATGCTGAAACTTAAGGTGACAGGATCTCGTCACCATAACCTCACTGCCACCATGGGGAATTCTGGTCACAACTTTGACATCAGCAAACCACTTGCCCACACAACACTGCCATGCTGGAATTGTGTACAGATTTTTGCGACATGGGGCCGTGCATTATCATGCTGAAACTTAAGGTGACAGTGGCGATGAATGGCACCATAACCTCACTGCCACCATGGGGAACTCTGGTCACAACATTGACATCAGCAAGGCCCATTGTCGTGGCATTCATCGCCACTTTCACCTTAAGTTTCAGCATGATAATGCACGGCCCCATGTCACAAAGATCTGTAAACAATTCCTGGAAGCTGAAAATGTACCACATCTTCCATTGCCTGCATACTCACCAGACATATCACCCATTGAATATGTTTGGGATGGTCTGGATTGACGTGTACGACAGGGTGTTCCAGTTCCCGCAAAAATCCAGCAACTTTGTACAGCCATTGAAGGAGAGTGGAATAAAATTCCTGTCACGAATATTACCGATGGTGGCTCCCCTTCTTGTTCGGGTGGCGCTCGGCGGTCGTCGTCGCCGGTCTACAAGCTGCCACCGGTCCTTTGTTCCGTGTTCGTTTGGTTTTGTCTAATTGTTTTCACCTGTTCATTGTTTGGTTGTTAGGGTGGTGTTATTTAAGTTAGTTTAGCCCGCTTCTGTTTGTGCGGGCTTGTTCTTCTGTATTAGTGAGAGATGTAAGTGTTTTACATTTACATTTACATTTAAGTCATTTAGCAGACGCTCTTATCCAGAGCGACTTACAAATTGGTGCATTCACCTTATGACATCCAGTGGAACAGCCACTTTACAATAGTGCATCTAAATCTTTTAAGGGGGGGGGGGTGAGAAGGATTACTTTATCCTATCCTAGGTATTCCTTAAAGAGGTGGGGTTTCAGGTGTCTCCGGAAGGTGGTGATTGACTCCGCTGTCCTGGCGTCGTGAGGGAGTGTGTTCCACCATTGGGGAGCCAGAGCAGCGAACCGTTTTGACTGGGCTGAGCGGGAACTGTACTTCCTCAGTGGTAGGGAGGCGAGCAGGCCAGAGGTGGATGAACGCAGTGCCCTTGTTTGGGTGTAGGGCCTGATCAGAGCCTGGAGGTACTGAGGTGCCGTTCCCCTCACAGCTCCGTAGGCAAGCACCATGGTCTTGTAGCGGATGCGAGCTTCAACTGGAAGCCAGTGGAGAGAGCGGAGGAGCGGGGTGACGTGAGAGAACTTGGGAAGGTTTGAACACCAGACGGGCTGCGGCGTTCTGGATGAGTCGTAGGGGTTTAATGGCACAGGCAGGGAGCCCAGCCAACAGCGAGTTGCAGTAATCCAGATGGGAGATGACAAGTGCCTGGATTAGGACCTGCGCCGCTTCCTGTGTGAGGCAGGGTCGTACTCTGCGGATGTTGTAGAGCATGAACCTACAGGAACGGGCCACCGCCTTGATGTTAGTTGAGAACGACAGGGTGTTGTCCAGGATCACGCCAAGGTTCTTAGCGCTCTGGGAGGAGGACACAATGGAGTTGTCAACCGTGATGGCGAGATCATGGAACGGGCAGTCCTTCCCCGGGAGGAAGAGCAGCTCCGTCTTGCCGAGGTTCAGCTTGAGGTGGTGATCCGTCATCCACACTGATATGTCTGCCAGACATGCAGAGATGCGATTCGCCACCTGGTCATCAGAAGGGGGAAAGGAGAAGATTAATTGTGTGTCGTCTGCATAGCAATGATAGGAGAGACCATGTGAGGTTATGACAGAGCCAAGTGACTTGGTGTATAGCGAGAATAGGAGAGGGCCTAGAACAGAGCCCTGGGGACACCAGTGGTGAGAGCGCGTGGTGAGGAGACAGATTCTCGCCACGCCACCTGGTAGGAGCGACCTGTCAGGTAGGACGCAATCCAAGCGTGGGCCGCGCCGGAGATGCCCAACTCGGAGAGGGTGGAGAGGAGGATCTGATGGTTCACAGTATCGAAGGCAGCCGATAGGTCTAGAAGGATGAGAGCAGAGGAGAGAGAGTTAGCTTTAGCAGTGCGGAGCGCCTCCGTGATACAGAGAAGAGCAGTCTCAGTTGAATGACTAGTCTTGAAACCTGACTGATTTGGATCAAGAAGGTCATTCTGAGAGAGATAGCGGGAGAGCTGGCCAAGGACGGCACGTTCAAGAGTTTTGGAGAGAAAAGAAAGAAGGGATACTGGTCTGTAGTTGTTGACATCGGAGGGATCGAGTGTAGGTTTTTTCAGAAGGGGTGCAACTCTCGCTCTCTTGAAGACGGAAGGGACGTAGCCAGCGGTCAGGGATGAGTTGATGAGCGAGGTGAGGTAAGGGAGAAGGTCTCCGGAAATGGTCTGGAGAAGAGAGGAGGGGATAGGGTCGGGCGGGCAGGTTGTTGGGCGGCCGGCCGTCACAAGACGCGAGATTTCATCTGGAGAGAGAGGGGAGAAAGAGGTCAGAGCACAGGGTAGGGCAGTGTGAGCAGAACCAGCGGTGTCGTTTGACTTAGCAAACGAGGATCGGATGTCGTCGACCTTCTTTTCAAAATGGTTGACGAAGTCATCTTCAGAGAGGGAGGAGGGGGAGGGGGAGGAGGATTCAGGAGGGAGGAGAAGGTGGCAAAGAGCTTCCTAGGGTTAGAGGCAGATGCTTGGAATTTAGAGTGGTAGAAAGTGGCTTTAGCAGCAGAGACAGAAGAGGAAAATGTAGAGAGGAGGGAGCGAAAGGATGCCAGGTCCGCAGGGAGGCGAGTTTTCCTCCATTTCCGCTCGGCTGCCCGAAGCCCTGTTCTGTGAGCTCGCAATGAGTCGTCGAGCCACGCAGCGGGAGGGGAGGACCGAGCCGGCCTGGAAGATAGGGAACATAGAGAGTCAAAGGATGCAGAAAGGGAGGAGAGAAGGGTTGAGGAGGCAGAATCAGGAGATAGGTTGGAGAAGGTTTGAGCAGAGGGAAGAGATGATAGGATGGAAGAGGAGAGAGTAGCGGGGGAGAGAGAGCGAAGGTTGGGACGGCGTGATACCATCCGAGTAGGGGCAGTGTGGGAAGTGTTGGATGAGAGCGAGAGGGAAAAGGATACAATGTAGTGGTCGGAGA
The DNA here is from genome assembly GCF_023373465.1 of Oncorhynchus keta. NCBI lineage: Eukaryota > Metazoa > Chordata > Actinopteri > Salmoniformes > Salmonidae > Oncorhynchus > Oncorhynchus keta. Next base: position 36,372,114 of record NC_068424.1, read on the forward strand.
CTTGGAGGGGAGTTGCAATGAGGTTAGTGGAAGAACAGCATCTAGTAAAGATGAGGTTGAGCGTATTGCCTGCCTTGTGAGTAGGGGGAAGATGAGAGGGTGAGGTCAAAAGAGGAAAGGAGTGGAAAGAAGGAGGCAGAGAGGAATGAGTCAAAGGTAGACGTGGGGAGGTTAAAGTCGCCCAGAACTGTGAGAGGTGAGCCGTCCTCAGGAAAGGAGCTTATCAAGACATCAAGCTCATTGATGAACTCTCCGAGGGGACCTGGAGGGCGATAAATGATAAGGATGTTAAGCTTGAAAGGGCTGGTAACTGTGACAGCATGAAATTCAAAGGAGGCGATAGACAGATGGGTAAGGGGAGAAAGAGAGAATGACCACTTGGGAGAGATGAGGATCCCGGTGCCACCACCCCGCTGACCAGAAGCTCTCGGGGTGTGCGAGAACACGTGGGCGGACGAAGAGAGAGCAGTAGGAGTAGCAGTGTTATCTGTGGTGATCCATGTTTCCGTCAGTGCCAAGAAGTCGAGGGACTGGAGGGAGGCATAGGCTGAGATGAACTCTGCCTTGTTGGCCGCAGATCGGCAGTTCCAGAGGCTACCGGAGACCTGGAACTCCACGTGGGTCGTGCGCGCTGGGACTACCAGATTAGGGTGGCCGCGGCCACGCGGTGTGGAGCGTTTGTATGGTCTGTGCAGAGAGGAGATAACAGGGATAGACAGACACATAGTTGACAGGCTACAGAAGAGGCTACGCTAATGCAAGGAGATTGGAATGACAAGTGGACTACACGTCTCGAATGTTCAGAAAGTTAAGCTTACGTAGCAAGAATCTTATTGACTAAAATGATTAAAATGATACAGTACTGCTGAAGTAGGCTAGCTGGCAGTGGCTGCGTTGTTGACTTTGTAGGCTAGCTGGCTAGCCTACAAAGCTGTTTTTGCTGTTTTAGCTGTTTTCTCACTGTCCTGGTATTTTTACCTAAGGGTACTTATTGTAGTAATAGTTACACCTGTGTTGGGTATAACTATTTTGTTATTTTTGATTTTGGATATTAAAGCGTGTTTTTTCCCGCATCCTTTGCTCTCTGCACCTGACTCCACACCCATTCACTCATTGAGTGTTACAGAAGCCCGCACCAATCTTATGGAGTCAGCAGGAGCAGCGACCACCCCTCTCCCCACGATGGAGGAGAGAGCCCGGATCACCGATGGATCAAATGATGGAGAGGATGGACCGTTGGGAGAGGAGTGGTCTCCCTACTACCCCACCTACCCTCCCACCAGCAACTCTACCATCTCCTCCAGCGGGATCCGGTGCCAGCGCTCTGCGCATCACGCCTCCGAGGGAGTACGATGGAGCGGCGACGGGGTGCCAGGGATTTCTGCTACAACTAGAGCTCTACCTGGCCACCGTTCAGCCCACTCCCTCGGACAAGGAGAGCATTAGTGTCCTCATCTCTTGCCTGTTGGGTAGAGCCCTGGAGTGGGCCAATCCTGTCTGGAACGGGCCCGACTCAGCGAGGGGCAACTACCCGGAGTTCACCCGCCGTTTCCGGGCCGTGTTCGATCACCCTCCGGAGTGCAGAGCGGCAGGTGAGAGGTTGTTCCATCTCCAGCAGGGGACGAGGAGCGCGCAGGACTTTGCGCTGGATTTCCGGACCTTGGCCGCTGGAGCAGGGTCGAACGACAGGGCCCTGATAGACCATTACAGGTGTAGCCTGAGAGAGGATGTCCGCAGGGAGCTGGCTTGTCGGGACACTATGCTCAGCCTGGATGAACTGATAGACCTGTCGATCCGGTTAGACCATCTGCTAGCTGCTCGCGGGCGTTCTGAAAGGGTCCTGTTAGTTCCACCGCCTGACCCTCCCGCTCCTATCCCGATGGAGCTAGGAGGGGCCACATCTAGGGAGATCGGAGGAGGAGGCTCCTCTTGTACCAGTATTGGCCGGAGAGGACACAATTCAGGTCGGTGCTGGAGGAGTTCATCTGGGAGTCGAGAGGGCAGGCAGAACACTCCTTGGTTACCCCAGGTGAGTCAGCATCACACTCTCCCAGAGTTTCCTGTTGGTCACATGTTTTTATTAATTTGTTTCCTTAAATTTGTTCCCTCTCTCCAGCATAAGGCGCTAGTCGATTCAGGCGCAGCTGGGTTATCGCATTCCTGGGTTAACGCATTTCCAGCTCGGGGGTGGTAATGGAGAGTGACCACGTCAAGGCCGTGCGTAATTGGCCGACTCCGACCACAATAAAGGAGGTGCAGCGATTCTTAGGGTTTGCAAATTACTAGCGGAGTTTTATCCAGGGTTTTGGTCAGGTAGCAGCTCCTATTACCTCACTGCTGAAGGGGGGGGCAGTGCGTTTGCAGTGGACAGCAGAGGCGGACGGAGCTTTTCGTAGGTTGAAGGTGCTGTTCACCGAGGCGCCGGTGTTGGCGCATCCGGACCCTTCTTTGGCGTTCATAGTAGAGGTGGACGCAGCCGAGGCTGGGGTTGGAGCGGTGCTCTCACAGCCCTCGGGTACGCCAACGAAGCTCCGCCCCTGTGCTTTTTTTTGGAAGAAGCTCGGGCCAGCGGAGCGGAATTATGATGTGGGGGACAGGGAGTTGTTGGCTATGGTTAAGGCCCTGAAGATGTGGAGACACTGGCTTGAGGGGTCTAAGCACCCTTTCCTCATCTGGACTGACCACCATAACCTGGAGTATGTCCGATCAGCTAGGAGACTGAATCCTCGTCAGGCAAGGTGGGCCATGTGTTTCACCAGATTTAGTTTTACGATCTCGTATCGACCAGGTTTGCTCAACACTAAGGCCGACGCGCTGTCCCACCTCTATGACACTGAGGACCGGTCCATCGATCCTACTCCCATCATTCCGGCGGCTAAGCTGGTGGCACCAGTAGTATGGGAAGTGGACGCGGACATCGAGCGTGTCTGGAGGGTCGTAGGTACGTGCCGCTTGATGTTCGTGATCAAATGATTCGATGGGCTTATAGTCTACCCTCGTCGGGTCACCCGGGTATTTCAAGGACAGTGCGAGGTCTTAGGGGGAAGTACTGGTTGCCCACCTTGGTGAGGGATGTGTGATTCTATGTCTCCTCCTGTTCAGTGTGCGCCCAGAGTAAGGCTCCTAGGCACCTGCCGTTCCACAACGGTATGGACCCATCTATCAGTGGATTTTCTTACTGACCTTCCCCCCTCTCAGGGAAACATGACGATCCTGGTCGTTGTGGATCGGTTCTCTAAGCCCTGCCATCTTATTCAGTTGCCCGGTCTCCCTACGGCCCTGCAGACTGTGGAGGCTCTTTTCAACCATGTCTTCCGGCACTATGGGGTGCCCGCGAATATTGTTTCTAATCGGGGTCCCCAGTTTACCTCCCGAGTGTGGAGGGCATTTATGGAACGTCTGGGCGTCTCGGTCAGCCTGACTTCGGGGTATCGCCCGGATAGTAATGGGCAAGTGGAGAGAGTGAACCAGGAGGTGGGTAGGTTTCTGCGGTCGTATTGCCAGGACCAGCCAGGGGAGTGGGCGAGATACATCCCCTGGGCTGAAATGGCCCAGAAATGACTAAGCCACTCCTCTATCAACATGTCACCGTTTCAGTGTGTGTTGGGGTACCAGCCGGTCCTGGCACCATGGTATCAGAGCCAGACCGAGGCTCCTGCGGTGGAGGAGTGGGTGCAGCGCTCTAAGGAGACCTGGAGGGCCGTCCAGAAGTCATTACGTCAGGCGAGTGGATGGCAGAAGAAGAGCGCTGACCGTCGCCGTAGTGAGGACCCCGTGTTTGCACCGGGGGACAGGGTCTGGCTCTCGACCCGAAACCTGCCCCTCCGCTTGCCCTGACAGAAGATAGTTCCGCAGTGTGTAGGGCCATTTAAAGTCCTGAGGAGAATAAATGAGGTTTGTTATCGATTATTACTTCCTTCGTATTGTCGCATTAACCCCTCGTTTCATGTGTCTCTCCTCAGGCCGGTGGTAGCTGGTCCCATGCAGGAAGGTGAGGTTCCGGAGGTCCCTTCACCCCCTCTGGACATCGAGGGGTCCCCGGCGTACACGATACGAGCTATTCTGGACTCAAGAGGGGCCTGCAGTACCTCATTGACTAGGAGGGGTACGGTCTGGAGGAGAGGTGCTGGGTTCCGGTGGGGGATATTCTGGATCCATCTATGTTGAGAGAGTTCCATCACCTCCATCCGGATCACCCTGCGCCTCGGCCCCCGGGTCGTCCCCGAAACGGGTGTGACTTAAATAGCCTAATCCACTAATTTTGTATATTAAGTTTATATCATGCCTAGTGGCCAGCTATGACAATCAGTTTGTATTGCTAGTAGTATGGGTTGGGTTGGGATAGTTCATTGTTTAGCTACGTGTTTAAACTCCTCTTCACCAGATGATTAGTCAGGTATGTCTGGGCGTGATTATGGCCATCTATTGTATTTCATGGCTAGACAACAGTGACCCATCCACGTAGCTGGGGGAGGTGGTTATAGCATTTATTTCACATGACACATAAATTTAGATAAGTGTGTCTGGTTAGGGTTGTGCCGCCATGGCCATAGACGTATTCATAACCATATCCATAAATGTACATTTTGATATTCGGATCGGATAGTACTCGTGATCAGAAATAACCAAATTGTTTTAATATGCCTAAACCGATGTTTGCAAAATACTTCCCTGCACATTCTCACTGCAAGAAAATTGAAGATTAGGATCAGTGCTTGGAGGGGTGAGTGAGTTTGTGTGTCCTCATTTTGCAGCGGGCAGCCAAGTTTGCTGTCACTCAGTCAAGAATGCGCATTAGCCCTACTTGTTAGATATTATGCACATTGATAGCTTGACAGCAAATGTCCTTGCGGTGTGATTTATCATAACACTCGGCAGCAACAATCTAAATGATCAGACCGAAAACATGCAAGGAAAAGTGATCGGTTTAAATTATGAAGCGAGTGGATTGAGAAGTACAGTGTCAATCAGAGCAGCAGGATCGCCCTTCTCCTTAGGCAGGCAAACTAGCCAGTTGTTATTTAGACCATACACATAACTGACTCAAAGACAGTACAGTATGGTTTAGAAACTGTGACTGACACATGAGAAACATGCTAGCTGTTAATTACAAAAAATACTTGGATCGTAATCGGATCCAGAAGATTGCCCATCACTGTTACGGTACTAGCTTCGTCCGACTACTCGGCACACTCCTAGTATGTGGGTAAGTGTAATCTAATAATTATAAAATATTTATACAATAATTTTATCTGGACACTTTCTATTTTATATTACTGCTATGCAAATATGCAAATAACCATTTCACTGTGCAGTTTACACCTTCTGTGTCGTGTTTGTGACAAATACACTTTTTTATTGTATATAGTGTGTGTTTATCAGAGAAGGTAATGTGAAGAATTACATGGCCTGCATCAAAGTCCGATAAAGCCAAGGACTAAATACATTTTATTTTTACTTACTATTGTAGGAGACTACTTTCATGACTTTTAGTTTGAAATCTTTGGTTGTTTAGCACATGGCCTCACCTATGAATCCTTAAAGAGATAGTTGGGGCTAAGGCTAAAGAGGGTGTGAAGATGCTGAATAGGTGTAGACAAAGAACAGCTCTTCAGTATTTGTAACAAATAATTCAAATCCCATTTTCTCAAAAGTGGGGTTACATGTTTTCCAAGCTACTCAATACTGCCCCCAGCCATAAGAAGTTAAAACTATCCGTTGTGTTGTGACAAGGTAGGGCTGGTATACAGAAGATAGACCTATTTGGTAAAAGACCAAGTCCATATTATGGCAAGAACAGCTCAACTAAGCAAAGATAAAAAGCAAAGAAACCACTACGAAAGGACACCAATTGGTCCAAGAAATATGAGTAATGGACATTAGATCGGTGGAAATCTGTCCTTTGGTCTGATGAGTCCAAATGTAAGATTTGTTGTGTTTGTGAGATGCAGTGGAGGTGAAAAGATGATCTCCACATGTGTGGTTCCAACCGTTAAGCATGGAAGAGGAGGTGTGGGCGACTCTCTGTGATTTATTTAGAATTCAAGGCACACTTAAGCAGCATGGCTACCACAGTATTCTGCAGCGATACGCCATCCCATCTGGTTTGCACTTAGTAGGACTATAATTTGTTTTTCAACAGAGCAATGACCCAACACACCCCCAGGCTGTGTAAGGGCTGTTTGACCAAAAAGGAGTTATGGAATGCTGCATCAGATGACCTGGCCTCCACAATCACCCGACCCCAACCCAATTGAGATGGTTTGGGATGAGTTGGAGGACAGAGTGAAGGAAAAGGCTCCGCGTATGTGGTGAAGCTGGTTGAGAGAATGCCAAGAGTGTGCAAAGCTGTCATCAACGCAAAGCGTGGCTACTTTGAATAATCTAAATCGTATTTTGATTGTTTAACACTTTTTTGATTACTACATGATTCCATTTGTGTTATTTCATAGTTTGATGTCTTCACTATTATTCTACAATGTAAAAAATTGTAAAAAATAATAAAATACATAGGAATGGCGAAGGTATCTAGACTACTTGACTAGTGGATCAAGTCCCCGATGTACAGATTCAAGTTTCCCACCTCCATCATGAGTGAAAACCGTTTCTTGTCTATCAACAGTATGTCTATTTAGGCAAAAATCAAAATGTATGCCAATACATTTAATTAACAGTCAAATTGCTAGGGTAGATGTTCCAAAGCCATTCCATGGATTATATATCTATGGCTGAATTGTCAAGATAACTTTTCTTTACTTTGATTTCGGCACAAATTAACTTACCCATACACCATCATAGTACGGATGAAGCATGACCTGGAATGTGAAGCTTAAGGAAGCTGGCTAGTTTTATAAAAGCCTGAATAGATCTAGCTTAGTTCATGGTATACCAGTCTGCTGACAGACACAGTGAGACACACACTGTGACACACACCCTAACCACCATTTCTCTCTGTTAGTCGAATGGCTTAGATGTTAACTAGGAGACAGTCATCTCTACCTATGGCTTCCTCTCCATTTACATGTGAGCATCCTACCCTCAGCTCCTCAATGTCTCAATGGCTGCTACATCTCCTTTTAGAAGTTGTAGTAATGCATTATTTGCCTTGGCAAGCATCTATTCCTCTCTCCCTGCTCAGTGTTCCGATGGAGGGGCATGCCTCAAATGAATGAGACTGAGAGCATAATACCACCACCTCGTCTCATTGAAGAACGATTAAGGCAAGACTGAGGAGTACAAATACAGTACCATGGTCTAAGAGCGAGAGGCGACATTAATGACTAGTGCCGAAGGCATGTGGGTCACAGAGGAATCACAGAGACAGACTAATACATTATCACATACAAGCGTGCAACATAGTTAAAGGCATGCCCGTAAGCTCATTTCACAGATAGTTTGAAATGTTGCGGATGGAGGCATCCAATTGGGACCTTTGGGTGGCTCAAACCAGTGGTATGTTGTCAAGAAGGTAGGTCACATGTGTTTGCGAGCAGAAGTTCAAGCCCAGTGCAGGACAGGAACATCAAGTCAACACTTGAGGATACATTTATAATTTAAATCTGCTGTGTAACGCTAGCGCAAAACAAAATTGTGAACCCCTTCGGAACCCTTGGACCAGGATTACGAAATGCTGTTCTATCTAGACTTAACACATTCCTCACCTCTCACTGGCTACTATATCAGGGGAGCCTCCTGAAGGAGTTGTACTAAAACGGAATCTATTCCTTCCATAAAACATATCTCTCTGCATGAGTTATCTTTGTCCAGGTATCTCCCAGCACCTGTGTCTGAAGAATTTCCTCCAAAGCCTCATTCTTGTTATACCTGGCTTTTGTCATCTTCTAACCCCCTGTTGACTAGTTTACTTGGTGTTTCAATTTCATTTGACATCCCCGATAAGCCATTTTTATACCAATGCGATGGAAGAATTTGTTCAAAATACTTTGATGTGTGCATTCTGTGTGCATCCATTCACAATTCCGGTCGCAATGGGACGTAATTATGCAACAAAAAAAAAACATTTGACACCCCCCATGTAGCTCTAGCTTAAACACAGAGCAAATCAAAGCTTAGCCTACCTTGTAAGATGTTTATTGTTTAGTGAAAACAAAGTATAAAATGAACTGTAAAAAACAAATCGAATCCAATTTTATGTCACATGCGACATGAAATGCTTACTTACAAGCCCTTAACCAACAATGTAGATTAAAGAAATAGTGAATTAAATCTTGACTAAACTAAAGTTTTAAAAATGTGGACACTGTCATGACTGTCCTATGAAGATCTGAATGGGTCAGATCAGCTTAGCAATGGATGACAGTAACCAGACCCTCTCTCACCCACAGAGCGAATACTGGAACCGTATTTATTTTCCAAACTAACGGACCATGAGTTGCAGCCATCTTGAAATGGGCTTGGGGGTATGACCTGTCTTTTTATGGTCGTATACCCAAATATGGCCTACAGCATACCACCCTGCATTCCAGTGCTGGCTTGCTTCTGAAGCTTAGCAGTGTTGGTCCCTGGATGGGAGACCAGATGCTGCTGGAAGTGGTGTTGGAGGGCCAGTAGGAGGCATCATTTAATCTGGTCATATATATATATATATATATCTGTGGTCACTAAAGAGCCCATAACACTCATCGTAAGAGTAGGGGAGTTAACTTTGGTGTCCTGGCTAAATTCCCAATCTGGCCTTTATACAGTGGCTTGCAAAAGTATTCCCCCCTTGGCATTTTTCCTATTTTGTTGCCTTAAAACCTAAAATCAAAACATTTTATTTGGGAGGGGTTGTATCATTTGATTTACACAACATGCCTACCACTTTGAAGATGCAAAATATTTCTTGTTGTGAAACAAACACCCCAAGGTCCATACTTTGTTGAGTCACCTGTTGAGCAATTGCAGCTGCAAGTCTCTATCAGCTTGGTAAATCTTTTTGCCCATTCTTCAAGGTAAAACTGCTTCAGCTCCTTCAAGATGGATGGCTTCCGTTGGTGTAAAGCAATCTTTAAGTTATACCACAGATTCTCAATTGGATTGAGGTCTGTGCTTTGACTAGGCCATTCCAAGACATTTAAATGTTTCCCCTTACGCCACTCAAGTGTTGCTTTAGCAGTATGCTTAGGGTTATTGCCCTGCTGGAAGGTGAACCCCCGTCCCAGTCTAAAATATCTGGAAGACTGAAACAGGTTGCCCTCAAGAATTTCCCTGCGAACACCAAACCTGTTTGCAGATTTGTCCGTTGGACTGCCAGATGGTGATGCGTGATTAATCACTCCAGAGGACATGCTTCCACTGCTCCAGAGTCCAATGACGGCAAGCTTTACACCACTCTTGACGATGGTTGTCATTGCGCATGGTGATCTGAGGGTTGTGTGCGGCTGCTCGGCCATGGAGGTTAATTTCATTAAACTTCCAACGAAATATTTTGGCAAAGTTCATAGGCAACTTTTTAAATATTGTGTAGTGACGTTACGTTTTTTGTAAGCTGTTTTTTTCTGGATCAAATGCGCTTTATAAATGGACATTTTGGATATATATGAATGGAATTAATCGAAAAAAAGGACCAATTGTGATGTTTATGGGACATATTGGAGTGCCAACAAAAGAAGCGCATCAACGGTAATATATTTTATATTTTATTTCAGCGTTTTGTGTAGTGCCCTGCACGGTTGAAATATGCTAACCCCTTTGTTTACTGCTTGTGCTATCATCAGAAAATAGCTTCTTATGCTTTCACCGAAAAGCATTTTTAAAATCGGACATGTTGGCTGGATTCACAACGAGTGTAGCTTTAATTGAGTATCTTACATGTGTGATTTAATGAAAGTTTGAATTTTAGAGTATTTTATTTGAATCTTGCGCTCTGCATTTTCTGGCAATTGGCCAGTTGAGACATTTGCGTCCTACCTACCCCAAAGAGGTTAAAAGCATAAAGAAAATAGACACCAGCCGACAGCAAACCCAGAGTGTACTGTTATAGATGTGGAGAAGATGGCCATTTTAAGAGAAACTGTGAATGTGAAGAGAACTTGAGGAATGTCAACACACGCCTAATCAAACAAAAGCTGTCTATGGGCAACTATAGAGGGACCCAGTAAAGGAGCGGCCTGACATCCCGATGAAGATACGTTCCACAAGTATGAAGACATGAAAGCCATGCTAGCTACAGGTTTATTTGGTCCAAGTTCTGTCATTCTTGTAAAGATTGAAGGTATGTAAGCTAAAGCTTTACTAGATAGTTGTTCTCAGATTACTCTTCAGATCCTTTTATGATAAGTACTTGATGCATTTGCCATTGATTCCTATAGGAAACTTAGAGAAATGGGGCCTTAGCTCTGATCAGTATCCATATGATGGATATTTGTCACTCAAGCTTGAGTCCTCTGGATCGTTTGTGGGTGTAGCAGAGACCATGGAGGCACTTGTGTTGGTATGTCCAGATCCAGCCATGAAAGGAGACGTGTCTATTCTGGTTGGCACCAATACATCTGTCGTGAAGAGACATATGACTGCTTGCAAAGAAAAGGAAGGTGAACATTTCCTTAGCACACTACAAGTTCATCCTGCTATCAAAGAGGCATATGAGAGGATGATAGAAAGCTCAACTGATGATGACGAGAAGAGATGAATGGTCTGGTTCGCACAGAGAACCTGTTACCCTGCCACCTGGTGGGCAGGCGAGAGTTACTGGAATTGCCAAAGTTTCCTGGGATACCTTCTACTCAAACCATTCTGGTAGAGAGGCCTGAAGAACCCCGGTTCCCCGAAGAACTACTAGTGAGGCCTGAAATCCAGACGGTTGCAGAATAATCACTCTTACTGTCAGGAATGTCTCGACAAAGTAGATCACCCTGAAACGAGGTATGCCTATTGCTCATCTGTTTCCAGTAGATGTTGCTCCGGGTGTTCCATTGAAAAGTAAGCAGGATACATCTGAAAGACTGACGTCTTCTTCATTCAACTTTGGAGATTCTTCAGTGCCTGAGGGATGGAAGAAGAGGTTATGTGAAAAGACGACGGAACGGAAAGAAGTGTTCTCAACTCATGAGTTTGATGTGGGGTGTTCAGAGAGTACTCACCACACCATCAGAGTTGCTCAAGACAAACCATTTAGGGAGAGATCTCACTGCTTGGTCCCAGCTGATGTTGAAGATGTGAGGAAGCATCTTAATAACTTGAAAAGTTCTGGGATCATATCTGAGTCGAGAACCCCTTATGCATCTCCTATTGTTGTGGTGAGGGAAAAAAAACACCATACTATTCCAGACCAGTGCATAGTCCCAAGTTTGGAGGATGCTCTGACATGTTTGAGTGGGAGCAAGTGGTTCAGTGTGTTAGATCTCAGAAGCGGATACTATCATCAAATTCCGATGGGCGATATAGATAAAGAGAAGACTGCATTTATCTGTGCGGTTGGATTTGAACAATTTGAGAAGATGCCACAGGGTGTGTCTGGAGCACATGCAGAATTTCAACGTGTCATGGAAAAGACAGTTGAAGACATGAACCTACTAAAAGTTCTTGTTAACCTTGATGACTTAATTGTGTTTGGAAGGACACTGGAGGAACATGAGCAGAGGTTACTCAAGGTGGTAGACCACTTGAAAAGTGAAGGCCTAAAACTGTCCCTTGACAAGTGTCAGTTTTGCTGCACATCTGTCAACTATGTTGGAAATATCATATCCCATAATGGAGTAGCTACAGACCCATCAAAGATTGAAGCTGTTACCACGTGGCCTGAAACTGTGACTGCTCTGCGTTCTTTCCTAGGATTCTGTGGATATTAAAGAAGATTTGTGAAAGACTATTCTAAAGTGAGTTACCCCCTGAATCAGCTCTTATTCAGATATCTTCCCTCTGCCAAGACAGGAAGAATGTCCAAGGAAGAGGAGAAAGCCTACCTCAACCCCTCAGAACCATTTGGATCAAGGTAGGATGAGAAGTGTGAATTATCATTTGAGACATTGAAGGAAAGCCTCACAAAAGCTCCTGTGTTGGCTCCTGTGTTGGCTTTTGCTGATCCTCAGTTGCCATATGATCCAAGATGGCGTAGCAGTAAGACGTCTTGTCATGTCGTGTCCCTTGTATATATCATTTTTTTCGTTTTTACATATTTTTCTTCACATATCTTTTAAAACATTTTGCTAAACCTCAACTTCTAAATACTCTCCTGCAACCCGCCTCACCCAATGTAGCTATTTTTCCTAAAGTATTTATATTTACTTCGGATCCGGCACCCCTCAACTGAAGCTAGCCAGCTAATTACCAGCTATCAGTCAGCAAAACATTGCTAGCGGTCTTCAGCTAACCGGTCATCAGCTAACCTTTAGCTCGGAAAGCTCTCGCCAGTTTGAACAACGCTACTCTAACCAGAGCATAACGGACCTATTATTTTTTTATCCCCAGATTCCCACCGGATTCCCACCGCAAACGGAACATTTTCAGCTGGTTGCTAACCGCAACCCCGGATGATTACTCCTGGCTAGCGTTTCCACCCACTTAGCTTGAAGCTAGCACGGCCAGAGCTCCTGTGCTACCACCGTAGCATACTCCTGGGCTACAATATCCGGACCCACGACCGGTCTATCGATGTCACCGCATGAAGAGGAATAAACAGACTCACCCCATCGTGACGTCCCCCAAAGGCTAACTCTCTAGCCCTTGCTATCTCCTTGCATGCTAATTTGGCCTGCTAACTGCTAGCTTGTTTAGCCCCGGTCCGCTAACTGCTACCTTGTTTAGCCCCGGCCTACTAACTGTTAGCTTGTTAGCACAGGCCTGCTAACCGTCTGAATCGCCGCATCCCAAACACTCACTGGACCCATATTTACTTTCTATCTCTTTTCGATTTTTAATTTGTTTATAGCTTCCGGTAACCTGCCTCACCCAATGTGATACAGAATCGCTATTATTTTTAATTTTTAGAACACACTCAAGAACCTGCAGAAGCTAACCAGCTAACTAGCTACAAGCTAATTAGTCATTGTTAGTTTTTTTAACCTGGATAACACTCGCCAGTCCAGCTTCCCTGCCCCAACCACCGCTGCCCCCTGGACACTGATCACTTGGCGACATAGCTGATGCATGCTGGACTGTCCATTAATCATGGTACTCCATTCTGCTCGTTTATGTTTTATCTGTCGGCCCCAGCCGCACTCAGGCTCTGTGTGTAGTTAGTCCGACCCTCCCTGCCTAGTCAACGCCATTTTACCTGCTGTTGTTGTACTAGCTGATTAGCTGTTGTTGTCTCACCTACTGTTTTAGCTAGCTCTCCCAATTCAACACCTGTGATTACTGTATGCCTCGCTGTATGTCTCTCTCAAATGTCAATATGCCTTGTATGCTGTTGTTCAGGTTAGTTATCATTGTTTTAGTTTACAATGGAGCCCCTAGTTCCACTCTTCATACCCCTGATACCTCTTTTGTCCCACCTCCCACACATGCGGTGACCTCACCCATTACAACCAGCATGTCCAGAGATACAACCTCTTTCATCATCACCCAGTGCCTGGGCTTACCTCCGCTGTACCCGCACCCCACCATACCCCTGTCTGCGCATTATGCCCTGAATATATTCTACCATGCCCAGAAACCTGCTCCTCTTATTCTCTGTCCCCAACGCTCTAGGCGACCAGTTTTGATAGCCTTTAGCTGCACCCTCATAATACTCCTCCTCTGTTCCGCGGGTGATGTGGAGGTAAACCCAGGCCCTGCATGTCCCCAGGCACCCTCATTTGTTGACTTCTGTGATCGAAAAAGCCTTGGTTTCATGCATGTCAACATCAGAAGCCTCCTCCCTAAGTTTGTTTTACTCACTGCTTTAGCACACTCTGCTAACCCTGATGTCCTTGCCGTTTCTGAATCCTGGCTCAGGAAGGCCACCAAAAATTTGGAGATTTCCATACCCAACTATAACGTCTTCCGTCAAGATAGAACTGCCAAAGGGGGAGGAGTTGCAGTCTACTGCAGAGACAGCCTGCAAAGTAATGTCATACTTTCCAGGTCCGTACCCAAACAGTTCGAACTACTAATTTTGAAAATTACTCTCTCCAGAAATAAGTGTCTCACTGTTGCCGCCTGCTACCGACCCCCCTCAGCTCCCAGCTGTGGCCTGGACACCATTTGTGAATTGATCGCCCCCCATCTAGCTTCAGAGTTTGTTCTGTTAGGTGACCTAAACTGGGATATGCTTAACACCCCGGCAGTCCTACAATCTAAGCTAGATGCCCTCAATCTCACACAAATCATCAAGGAACCTACCAGGTACAACCCTAACTCTGTAAACAAGGGCACCCTCATAGACGGCCCTCCAAATACACCTCCGCTGTCTTCAACCAGGATCTCAGCGATCACTGCCTCATTGCCTGTATCCGCTACGGAGCCGCAGTCAAACGACCACCCCTCATCACTGTCAAACGCTCCCTAAAACACTTCTGTAAGCAGGCCTTTCTAATCGACCTGGCCCGGGTATCCTGGAAGGACATTGACCTCATCCCGTCAGTTGAGGATGCCTGGTCAGTCTTTAAAAGTAACTTCCTCACCATTTTAGATAAGGTAAGCTCCGTTCAAAAAATGCAGAACTAAGAACTCCAGACCTGACTGCACCCGACCAGCACAAAAACATCCTGTGGCGGACTGCAATAGCATCGAATAGTCCCCGCGATATGCAACTGTTCAGGGAAGTCAGGAACCAATACACGCAGTCAGTCAGGAAAGCTAAGGCCAGCTTCTTCAGGCAGAAGTTTGCATCCTGTAGCTCCAACTCCAAAAATTTCTGGGACACTGTGAAGTCCATGGAGAACAAGAGCACCTCCTCCCAGCTGCCCACTGCACTGAGGCTAGGTAACACGGTCACCACCGATAAACCCATGATTATCGAAAACTTCAACAAGCATTTCTCAACGGCTGGCCATGCCTGCCGCCTGGCCACTCCAACCTCTGCCAACAGCCCCCCCCGCAGCTACTCGCCCAAGCCTCTCCAGGTTCTCCTTTACCCAAATCCAGATAGCAGATGTTCTGAAAGAGCTGCAAAACCTGAACCCGTACAAATCAGCTGGGCTTGACAATCTGGACCCTCTATTTCTGAAACTATCCGCCGCCATTGTCGCAACCCCTATTGCCAGCCTGTTCAACCTCTCTTTCATATCGTCTGAGATCCCCAAGGAATGGAAAGCTGCCGCAGTCATCCCCCTCTTCAAGGGGGGAGACACCCTGGACCCAAACTGTTACAGACCTATATCCATCCTGCCCTGCCTATCTAAGGTCTTCGAAAGCCAAGTCAACAAACAGACCATCTCGAATCCCACCGTACCTTCTCCGCTGTGCAATCTGGTTTCCGAGCCGGTCACGGGTGCACCTCAGCCACGCTCAAGGTACTAAACGATATCATAACCGCCATCGATAAAAGACAGTACTGTGCAGCCGTCTTCATCGACCTTGCCAAGGCTTTCGACTCTGTCAATCACCATCCTTCCGTGGCCTCCAACTGCTCTTAAACGCTAGTAAAACCAAATCCATGCTTTTCAACCGTTTGCTGCCTGCATCCGCACGCCTGACCAGCATCACCACCCTGGATGGTTCCGACCTTGAATATGTGGACATCTATAAGTACCTAGGTGTCTGGCTAGACTGTAAACTCTCCTTCCAGACTCATATCAAACATCTCCAATCGAAAATCAAATCAAGAGTTGGCTTTCTATTCCGCAACAAAGCCTCCTTCACTCACGCCGCCAAACTTACCTTAGTAAAACTGACTATCCTACCGATCCTCGACTTCGGCGATGTCATCTACAAAATTGCTTCCAACACTCTACTCAGCAAACTGGATGCAGTTTATCACAGTGCCAACCGTTTTGACACTAAAGCACCTTATTCCACCCACCACTTCGACCTGTATGCTCTAGTCGGCTGGCCCTCGCTACATATTCGTCGCCAGACCCACTGGCTCCAGGTCATCTACAAGTCCATGCTAGGTAAAGCTCCGCCTTATCTCAGTTCACTGGTCACGATGGCAACACCCACCCGTAACACGCGCTCCAGCAGGTGTATCTCACTGATCATCCCTAAAGCCAATACCTCATTTGGACGCCTTTCGTTCCAGTTCTCTGCTGCCTGTGACTGGAACGAATTGCAAAAATCGCTGAAGTTGGAGACTTTTATCTCCCTCACCAACTTCAAACATCTGCTATCTGAGCAGCTAACCGATCGCTGCCGCTGTACATAGTCTATCGGTAAATAGCCCAACCATTTTTACCTACCTCATCCCCATACTGTTTTTATTTATTTTATTTTCTGCTCTTTTGCACACCAATATCTCTACCTGTACATGACCATCTGATCATTTATCACTCCAGTGTTAATCTGCAAAACTGTAATTATTCGCCTACCTCCTCATGCCTTTTGCACACATGTATATAGACTCTCCTTTTTTCCACTGTATTATTAACTAATTGTTTACTCCATGTGTAACTGTGTTGTCTGTTCACACTGCTATGCTTTATCTTGGCCAGGTCGCAGTTGCAAATGAGAACTTGTTCTCAACTAGCCTACCTGGTTAAATAAAGGTGAAATAAAAATAAATAAAAAAATGTAGATGCTAACCGAGGAGGGTTAGGTGGAGTAATATACCAAGATCAAGGTGAGAGTCTGCGTCCCGTGGACATTAGTGAGTTGAACCGCTTTTGAAAGCTACTACCCAGCTCACAAGTTAGAGTTTCTTGAAGTGGGCCGTGGTTATGGGGTCAAGTTTGAGGTTAGAACAGACAACAACCCATTGACATATGTCCTCACATCTGCATAATTGGATGCCACTGGTCATCGTTGGCTAGCTCAGTTGTCTACATATGACTTTAGTCTCAAGTACAGGCCTGGCAGGCAGAACATAGATGATTTGTCTCGCCGCTCTCATCAGCAATCTGCAGTGGAACAAGATTGGAGAGACATTCCTGCATTTGTTGTTCAAGCCATGTGCCAGATGTGTGATGTTGTTAGAGTAACTCCTGGATCATCTAGTAGAGTTAGTGATCAGTAGCGAGCCTCTATGCATGCTGTGCCTCAAGCATACTGTAACCTGAGCGTGCTGGAGTCTCAAATGCACAGATTGAGCACTATGGAACTTTCTGCATTGCAACAAGAAGACCCTTGTTTGGGAGAGATGTGGGTTGCTCTTAATACACATGATATTACCAGGGTGACAAAGACCAAACATCCATTCATCTCTTTGGTCCTGAGAGAGTGGGAGAAGCTAAAAATGGAAGATGGAGTTATATACAGGATCACACATCCGCCAAACGAAACTCGTCGTGCTCAGTTACTACTTCCAGAGAAGTTCAGAACTATGGTTCTCAAGTCTCTGCATGAGTACTCAGGTAATTTATATTTTGACAAGAAATATGGACTTGTCAGAGGCCGGTCCTACTGGCCACGCATGAAGATGGAAGTAGAGGAGTACTCTAAGTCCTGTGCTCCCTGTGTACAGAGGAAAACACTTCCAAAGATAGTTGCTCCGCTTGGTCATATGCAAGGTGATGGACCTATGGACCTTGTGTGTTTGGATTTCCTGTCCATTGAGCCTGACTCAAGTAACACAGAGAATGTCCTGGTCATTATGGTCATTACACGAGATACGCTCAAGCTTTTCCTACAAAGGATCAGAAAGCATCCACTGTCGCCAAAGTATTATGGATTATGGATCTACCCAAGAGGATGCATAGCGTTCAAGGTAGAGATTTTGAAAGTCAACTCATCCGTGAGGTACTGAACATGCTTGGGGTGGAGAAGTCAAAGACATCACCATATCATCCTCAGGGAGATCCGCAACCTGAGAGATTCAACCGAACCTTGTTGAACATGCATGGAACTCTTGTTCCTACACAAAATAACAAATGGAGTCAGTATATTTGGCATCTAGTAGACTCGTATAACTGTACTCGGAATCAAGCGACTGGCTACTCGCCCTATTTTTTTATGTTTGGACATAAAGCTAGTTTGCCCGTTTATCTGTTTTGGAGTCTCGAGTGATAGCTCTTCAGAGAGAACGTATGTATCTGAAATGAAGAAACAGTTACAGTTATCATTCTCACCTAACAATCCCATGCTGTTGAGATACTCTGCGTAAGTTAATATTGTGAGAGTCAAATTCGAGCCTGGTGAGAGGGTTACATCTGTAAGATCCGTTCTAACAGACACTCCGAGACAGAGAAGCTAAAACTACGAAAGGCATTAAGACTTCTGGGGGACAAACCAGAGACTTCTGTCGAACTACTCTCCACAGACGGACAGGCGAATTTCAACAGAGAGACAGCAAAGACAAACACGCGTAAACATGTACATTGCAATTATTTTGAATGAGAGGCCATTCATGTGCAAAATATTCACATTTCCATTAGAAGAGTTATCAGCTGCATGTACAATATTTGATTTCCTTTGTCTCTCCCTTTCCCTCTCTTTTGAATCTGCCATTTTGTGTAACAAGTCGTCATATTGGTTTAGTCCACTAGGGACCTTTCATTGCATTGTTAGTAACCAGTAACTATACCATGTGTGTTTATGTATTTCTGTGTGATTATTTACTTGGTTAGTAAATAAATAATTAAGCCAAATTATATCGCTGATTCATCATTTATGCTAGGGTTCGTGCAGATATCCAAGAATTTTGCGACATTCAGAATGACACTGATAAGGTAACAATTAGCAAATGATTGATGGATGACGGCTATGATATTTAGATATTCTGATCACTATTTGAGTTAATTCACTTTTCCCGTGGTGTCCCAGATTACTACATAATTCATTGTTATATGACTAATTTATGTGGTATGTAATTATTCAATGAATAGCCGTCATCGCGTTAATGATCGTCACGACACAACAGGTGCCTTTTGGAAAACTCCAAGCTGGCTGTCATGTCCCTCTTATTGAGGAGTGGCTTCCGTCTGGCCACTCTACCATAAAGGCCTGATTTGTGGAGCGCTGCAGAGATGGTTGTCCCTCTGAAAGTTTCTTCCATCTCCACAAAGGAACTCTGGTGCTCTGTCAGAGTGACTATCGGGTTCTTGGTCACCTCCCTGACCAAGGTCCCTCTCCCCCGATTTCTCAGCTTGGACAGGCAGCCAGCTCTAGGAAGAGTCTTGGTAGTTCTAAACTTCTTCTATTTAAGAATGATGGAGGCCACTGTGTTCTTGGGGACCTTCAATGTTTTGGTACCATTCCCCAGATCAGTGCCTTGTCACAATCTTGTCTTGGAGCTCTTCAGACGATTTCTTCACCCTCATGGCTTGGTCTTTGCTCTGACATGCACTGTCAACTGTGGAACCTTATATAGACAGATGTGTGCATTTCCAAATCATGTCCAATACAATTGAATTTACCACAGGTGGATTCCAAGTTGTTGAAACATCTCAAGGATGATCAATGGAAAAAGGATGCACTGGAGCTCAATTTCGAGTTTCTGTCACGTTCTTTCAAAATCGAACCCAGAAGCAGACCAGGACAAGGAGAGTAGGAAGAAGGTGAGTATTTATTTACAAGTGAATGTGAATGGGTAGATATATCCAGGTGGCGTAGCGGGCAGCGGTGGTGAGTTGATGGGAGTAAATAGGTGGATCCAATGGGGTAGCGGAATCCTCCGACGACCAGGCGGGAATGGGGTAAATGATCCGGGTGAGTAACTGAAGACAGAACAAACGGAGGTAAGTTTAAGGCAAGCAATACGTAAAAAAAACAACAAAACAAATTCTATCCAACTCATGGCTAACGATCCGGCAGGGAATGGATGTCAGGTCAGAGCTTTTGAAGGGGAGAGGTGATGATCAGGACAGGTGTGCAGATTACTGATGGGATACAGGTGCGGGTGAACATCGATCATCGATCTCCCAACAAGCTAATTCGCCCGGCAACCAGACAGGGTGCGTTCCAGGACACCGGAAACACACTCCAGGACAGAAACACAGGCAAACACAGACTCAGGAAGCGGGATTCGTGACAGTTTCATAGCAAAGAGCCTGAATACTTATGTAAATAGGTATATCTGTTTATCATTTTTATAAATTTGCTCATATAAAAAAAAAAAAACATTTTTCTTTTGTCATTACGGGGTATTGTGTGTAGACTGATGAGGATTTTATTTGATCAATTTTAGAATAAGGCTGTAACTTAACAAAATTGAAAAAAGTCAAAAGGTCTGAATACTTTCCAAATGCATTGAACTGTTTATACATTTTGTACATGAAAACAATATTCAAGACGCATAGGACTACTTTAAGTAGGCTATGTAGCGTAGGTCAGCTGACGTAGCCTCACAAGTCCATCGTAGAATGTGACAACAAAACTGAAGCAATTCGTAAAATCTGGCCAACATGATATAAATAGGTTAATTTGGTAACATTGCACACTGTGACGTGATAATCGTAAAAGACTGCCCGCAAAGTCCTTTATTGTCACTGAGATAGAGAAGTCTACATCACCCCATATTACAGTACACTCGGTTAGGCCCCATTAACCACCATTAACATATTGTGTCTGTGTATTGCACCTGGAACGGAGACCTGTCAGTGGGCATGCCCATTGTAATTCCACCACACAGTTTGTCTTACTCATTGATGGTGATGAGAGTGTTGTGGAGCTCATTATACACACAGCCTTCACACTGGGAGAGAAAAGGAGAGAGGGAGAAGAGAAGGAGAGAGAACGATAGAAAGTGGAGGGAGAGAGATTGCAGTATGAGCGATAAGGCATGACAGAAATGATAAGTGAGAGATGAGATAAAGAAAGACCATCCACATCCACCTTAAGTCTGACTGCAGGTGTAGCCTACTTCTGATTGTCGGTGACGTCCATTGCTGATCTTCTTCCTTCCGCCTGCGATTGATCAAAGATAGACTTCATCCCATCTATGTAGCGAGGGGTGTAGCAGGTCACCTCATTCAGAACCTTCTCAAAGTGGGCTCGTACCTGGAGGTGTCACATTGGTAGCAGGTGTACACATTATTACACACAACCACATACTGTACATATATATAAAGAAAGTTTCCAGTAGAATATCATGTTATTAAAATATTACAGTATTGAGAAAAGGGTAAATGTAACAAAAAAAATATATATTTACTTTGAATGGGGTTGTACGGGTTGGCGGATGGGTTGGCGGGTTAGGTTGGCGGATTACAGATTACAGGTGGATATCCTTGACCTAGAATTATATATTTGTTTTTTTCGTCACATCAGATCTACACTGCCACTACCTTATTGGCTCACAGCAAATAATTTATATTTTTCAAACGCCAATATATTGTTGTCTACTTATTTTAGTCAATTACATAACTACATGTCTATAGATTACTTTTCCACATTTCCTGCCCTGAGCGATTTCAGTACTTTGAAAAACATAATAATGTAGGGCTTCCCTCATGCCCCTTTTCATGACGGTGCTAGCAGCCATGTGAGTGAGTGCTAGCTAGCTACCAACCAGAACATTAAGCTAGAAAAGATCAACAACACAAACAAACAAACTATACAACTACGAGTCAGGCCCGGCCCACTCATTAGGCAGCCGTCTATTGCGGAAGATTGACGAGGGCATTATTTTCCGAGGTTAACTGACCGAGACGCACCTCTAACAACACATAACACCTCATAATATTCTGCCCCAAAACAATGTAAACTTCTCTCACTCAGGGCTATTAAAGTGAATGCTGATGCCGCCCCATTTAAGCAGTGCCCACTTTCCCAAAGGCAGGGGCGCAACATGTGTATCTTGTCCATGCCCAGCGTGCCTCTCCATGGTGCTGTTGGAGAAACGCAGCACTGTGGCACTCCACCAATGCTTGCTCAAATCATGTAGCCTATAGGGTGGAAAGAGTATACAGCCTCAATGGCCTTTTCTGTAGTCTACAGGGCGACAAAATGTATGCCAATGTCATGAGACAGACACTTTATACAACATGCATGTTTGCCATCAAATATCCTAAATGGTGCCTTATCAACAACAAAAAAAATGCTTCGATGTGACTATGAATTCAAATGTTAACAAACACACCATATCTTAAAAACAGGACATATCAAAGTAAAGTGGACACTAGCCTATGGAATGAAATTAGGCTACTCACGACTGCTGTCCAGAAGTTTCACTCAGTGGGTTAAATTGTGCTGATAATTAGTGAGTTCATTGTACAGTGTCATAAGGGTAATCGACCAAACACCACATCCTCCATCCTAATCTGACCTTTGAATCTTGGTCCACCAACCTTTCTTGGAAGGGCATTTAAATGCCATCCCTCGGGCTCACTGTCCCACTTCTTCTGCCACACATCTATCATAATGGCTCTAATCTTGCATTTAGCCTCACTTACCTCTCCCGGTCATACTGTCTGAACTAATTTGACTGTGTATCAGGGTTCACAAACTGGCGGCCTGCGGGTGGTTTATTTTGTGTTTTATTGTTTGTATATTGTTGTATTTTAAATTTGTGTGGCTGTCCTCGTCTATCAGTGTGTCAGTGTTTTGCTACTTGCCATGTTTTGTGTTTGTGGACCCCAGGAAGAATAGCTGATGCTTCTGAAAAAGCTAATGTGGACCCAAATAAACAAATGAAAAGGTGAATTGTATGGTTTGGCATGACGCAATATTGAGAAAAACTGACCCTTCCACGCAAAAAACACTGAAGCTAATTTGACCCATGCACAAGGATTTTCAGCATAAGCACCTTTGACTCTTGCTAAAGTATGGTAGCTGTATTGATCTACTTTGCTTCAACAACAGATGTACTCACATTGTTCTCCCTCATCTTAAATGGCACTGACCACCACTGTAATCAACCCATCCAATAATTTTTTTCATAGTCATGGCCTTATTTTTATTACAGCATATTGGATGACTGTCCTTAATATTCCTTTCATCTAGCTCAATTTAACATAGTTTTTGTCAAACAGTTGCAAACAATAGTTTCTATTGGACAAATTCAGGTATGTTTATCACCGTTTCCGTTCCGTTTGCTTTTATATATATTTTTCAACATAATCGGTGGAATGAATTCACCCCTGATCACACAGTTCCCTTTCATAGCAGCTATGTTGTATTTCTTCTCGCATATACGTGCTTTCCTCGTCTTACCTTTCCCCTTCGACTTGTGACCATGCGTAAAAACCTTTCCAAGCCAAACCATATCATAACCGCTACACACAGCCTACATCATTGTTACCATATGAGCTAAAGTGATGTCATAGTCAACATATCTAATACAACTAGCATGTTAGTAAAGGCTCTACAATCAAGCAGTACAGTGTACAGTCAGTAAGCAGTTTAGAAGTTACACCAACGGGCCCCGGTGGCAATAAATTAATCAAACCAAAAGCTTACCTTGACTTAGAAGAGTTTCAGTGTTATGTTGGATAGTCATAGCCAACTAGCTAACATAACATCCCTTTATTTGAGCCGGGTGATTGAGTAGGCTAAACTAGCTAGCTGCATTTGCTAGGTAAGTAAGTGAAGTAAAAAAAAATTAAAAATAATTTGCAAATAAATTCATTAAAAATCCTACAATGTGACCTTCTGGATTTTTTTTCTCATTTTGTCTGTCATAGTTGAAGTGTACCTATGATGACAATTACAGGCCTCTCTCGTCTTTTTAAGTGGGAGAACTTGCACAATTGGTGGCTGACTAAATACTTTTTTGCCCCAATGTATAGTGTGTAAGTCTGGAAGGGGGTGAGAAGCATGCACTTCCTAGGTTTGTGTTGAATTTAATATACCCAGAGGAGGACGGAAGCTACCCCATGGTGCTCCCCTACAGAGTGCTGTTGAGGCTACTGTTGACCTTCATTGCTTTAATCCATTTTCTTCCTTCCTCTGAGAAGCCTGGTTGATCATGATTCAAACCTTCTCTCAAACAGACTAATACTTACTCTAAGAGTAGAACTACCCCATTAATGTACTTGTTAACTTCTTATGGTATAGGGGATGCTTGCGTCCCACTTGGCCAAAAACCAGGTAAAATGCAGTGCGGCAAATTCAAATAAATTGATATAAAAATCAAACTTTCATTAAATCACATGTAAGATACTCCATTAAAACTACACTCGTTGTGAATCCAGCCAACATGTCAGATTTTAAAAAGGCTTTTCGGCGAAAGCAAAAGAAGCTATTATCTGATGATAGCACAACAGTAAACAAAGAGGGTAGCATATTTCAACCCTGCAGGCACTACACAAAACGCTGAAATAAAAATATACTACCTTTGACAAGCTTCTTTTGTTGGCACTCCAATATGTCCCATAAACATCACAATTGGTCCTTTTTTAAAATTAATTCCATCCATATATATCCAAAATGTCAATTTATTTGGCGCGTTTGATCAACAAAAAAAAACAGTCACTACAAAATATTTCAAAGTTGCCTATAAACTTTGCCAAAATATTTCAAACTACTTTTGTAATACAACTTTAAGTATTTTTAAACGTTAATAATCGATCAAATTGAAGATGGGTCTATCTGTTTTCAATAGAGGACGAGAGGAAACAAATGCTACTTTTCAAGTCTTGGACAACTCTCAATAGTGTTACCCTTTTCCAGGATGGCCCTACTTCTTCATTGCACAAATTAATAACCTCAACCAAACTCCAAAGACTGGTGACATCCGGTGGAAGCGGTAGGAACTGAAAACAAGTTCCTAAGAAATATTGTTTGCCAATGAGAAACCAGTGAACAGAGACCTAAAAAAAAAAATAGTCCTCTGGGTTTTGCCTGCTACATAAGTTATTTTATACTCACAGACATGATACAAACAGTTTTAGAAACTTCAGAGTGTTTTCTATCCACATCTAGCAGGAAGTTGAAATTGGGCATGCTATTGATCCAAAAGTGAAAATGCTGCCCCATATACATTAAGAAGTAATGTAGATTGTATACAACAAAAAATGTTATCGTTAAAAATGTTCATGTTTTACTGTGACTTGTTGTAAGCTCCCAAGTGGACCATGAGGTTAAAAACCAAACCAAATTAAGAAAACTAAACTAAAAAACTAAAACTAAAATAAAAAAACTAGGTAACTCCACCAGAGTGTCTCTTTTGTGTCACTTTTGCCGGTTCGGGGAACCCGGATAGAGGAGGGTTGGAATTGTGACATAAAAAAAACAAGGAATTGACAGAAGAAAGTTCATTTGTAGATCTAATCATATTTAGGGTGTTCTTTCTCCCACAACGTTATTCCCCTCTCCTACATCGTCCATCAACATTACATGCACATGGCCAATTAGGCAAATTAGGTGATGACGTCATTTAGCGACTTTTAGGACATCCAATAGCTACTTTCTTTACTGAGGAGTTGGCATCACTGGTACTAACTTGCCAGCTACTTCAAGATATCTAAGCGAGAGAGAACAGCTCACAGAACATTACTCCCCCTAGCAAAGCTGGTTAGGTAGTATGTTATCCAATGTGTTGGTGACTGCAACTGTGATGACAGATTGTCCTTTTGTAAATTCAGAGGGTTTTGCATTCAGAGCGCACACTGGACGCTGACTAATAAGTAGGGTTGTTCCCAAAATCTCTGACCTCACAACGACAGTCAAGCACCCAAACTAACTGGCTAGCTACTTCCAGACACATAATGAGAGAACACCCCACTCTGACCATTTTACTCCCCCTAGCAGAGCTGGTTAGACAATTTTCATGTTATCTAGAGGGTTGGTGGCTGTAACAGTGCTGCTGACAACAATTGTTTTGTTGCCGACGTTTACTGACACCGGACATATTCAAAGGCTGTTGAGTGTTCAAAAATTCATCAGTTATTCTGCGCTCTGGCACACGAAGATGAGAGTCTTTTGTTAACAAATGTAGGTAGATAGCTAGCTAGGTAAACAATGAATCCAAAAGCATGATGTAACGTTTGTTAGTGAGCCAGCCAGCTAACATTTGCTAGCTAGCTAACAGTACACCAACTTGAAATGAAAAAACTTTTTCCAAATTAGAGTGGTCATTTGTGAAGACATGTAGCTATCTAGCTAAACAATGGACCATAATCACAAGTCAAGTGTATCTGAATGAGATCATAAACATAATATTAGCTAATGACCCAGCCAGCTAATGTTAGCTAGCTAACAATATACTTGAAATTAAACAATTTTCTGACAAAATTAGAAATGTGAAACATCTGAAAATGTAGCGAGCTAGACTATCTTACCTGTATACATCATGGTTGGACACATCTCCTGTCTGATACCATGCACGGTATAATCTAGACTGGTGTTTTCGTCATCTCATCCTCTATCGTGCTACAGAAAGTGGAGAGCATACACATAACACTAGCTAGCGAGCCAGCCAGCTAACAGTGCACTTTAACTTCGATTTTGGCAGTTTTACTGCACAATACATTTTTTAAAGCCGCTTTTGACACGATTACCTAAACATACTGACCAACTCCAATTGACAGGCGCATGCAATATTGCAGACCAATCCGAACTCATCTCTCGGCATGTCCAGCCCACTCATTACCTCAGCCAATCATGACTAGCGGGAAGGTTGCTCAGTGTTTCTGTGGCTAAACCAACTAGGCTCGTAATTTAACTATTTTATTTGTATTTACAGATGGCACACAAATTTCACATACAGGCACATGAAAGTTCACATGTTTGAGAAGGTATTTCTGCCCCCCAAAAGATTTAGATGCACTATTGTAAAGTGGCTGTTCCACTGGATGTCATAAGGTGAATGCACCAATTTGTAAGTTGCTCTGGATAAGAGCGTCTGCTAAATGACTTAAATGTAATGTAATGTAAATGTAAAAAACACATTTTGATCAAACATTTTTTTTTTACATTCAAACATTTCTCCTGTGAAGTCGTGACTTGCGACATACACCTAGTTTCCTGAATTGGGTCACGAATTAAACTGATTCAACATCATTTGGAAAGACATGCGCGTCTATGTTAAAAAAAAAAGAATACTGGTTGAAGGAATTGTCTGTAGAGCTCCAAAAAATTATTGTGTCGTGGTATAGATCTGGGGAAGGGAATTTCTGCAGCATTGAAGGTCCCCAAGAACACAGCGGCCTCCATCATTCTTAATAAGGATCTGCCACTTTTTTTCAATTCTTGCCTAAAATGACATATCCAAATCTAACTGCCTGTAGCTCAGGCCCTGAAGCAAGGATATGCATATTCTTGGTTCCATTTGAAAGGAAACACTTTGGAGTTGGTGGAAATGTGAAAGGAATGTAGGAGACTATACAGTAACACAATAGATCTGGTAAAGGATAATTTAAAATAAAAAAAACAACCTTTCTTCTGTATTTTGTTTTAAACATCATCTTTGAAATGCAAGAGATGCATTATTGTATTATATGTATGATTGTATTATTGTATTATTGAGATGTATAATGTATTATTCCAGCCCAGGTGCAATTTAGATTTTGTCCACTAAATGGCAGCAGTGTATGTGCAATGTTTTAGACTGATCCGTTGAACCATTGCATTTCTGTCCAAGATTTTGTATGAAGACTGTCCAAATGTGCCCAATGTGTTTATTAATAATTTTTCATGTTCAAAATTGTGCACTCTCCTCAAACAATACCATGGTATTATTTCACTGTAATAGCTACTGTAAATTGGACAGTGCAGTTAGATTAACAAGAATTTAAGCTTTCTGCCAAAATCAGATATGGCTATGTCCTGGGAAATGAGCTTATTACTTTCAACCTCATGCTAATCACATTAGCCTACGTTAGCTCAACCGTCCTGTGGAAGGGACACCAATCCCAAAAAACTTTTAAATTGAAGAAGTTTGGAACCACCAAAACTCTTCCTAGAGCTGGCTGCCCGACCAAACTGAGTAATCAGTGAAGAAGTTTCACCTTCCAACAAGACAGCGACCCTATGCACACAGCCAAGACAATGCAGGAGTGGCTTCAGGACAAGTCTTTGAATGTCCTTTGAGTGGCCCAGACAGTGCCCGGACTTGAACCCGATCGAATATCTCTGGAGAGACCTGAAAATAGCTGTGCAGTGACGCTCCCATCCGACCCATCCATTGTTTATATTAGTTATAATTTTTGTTTTTTGTTTTTGGTCCCACCCTTCAGCTACCCTCAACACCTCACATCTATACTGAACAAGAATATAAACATGCAACAATTTCAAAGATTTTACTGAGTTACAGTTCATATAAGGAAGTCATTAAATTGAAATAAATGAAGTATGCCCAAATCTATGGATTTCACATGACTGGGAATACATCATCTTTTAAAAGGGTAGGGTCATGGATCAGAAACCCAGTTATTATCCTCTTCAATGGCTGTGCGAAGTTGCTGGATATTGCCGGGAACTGGAACAAGCTGTCTTACATGTCGATCCACAGCATCCCAACTATGCTCAATGGGCGAAATGTCTGGTGTGTATGCAGTCCATGGAAGAACTGAGACATTTTCAGCTTCTAGTAATCGTGTACAGATCCTTGCGAAATGGGAGCTGTGCATCATCATGCCCGAAACATGAGGTGATGGTGGTGGATGAATGGGAGAACAATGGGCCTCGTCATGGTATCCCTGTGCATTGATATTGCCATCGATAAAATGCAATTGTGTTTATTGTCCATAGTTTATGCCTGCTCATACCATAAACCCACTGCCACCATTGGGCACTCTGTTCACAACGTTGATATCAGCTAACTTCTCACCCACACAATGCCATTCACGTGGTCTGTGGTTATGAGGCTGGTCGAACATACTGCCAAAATATTGAAAACAACCGTTGGAGGCAGTTTATGCTTGAGAAATTAACATTCAATTCTCTGACAACAGCTCTGGAGGACAATTCTGCAGTCAGCATGCCAATTGCACGCTACCTCAAAACTTGAGACATCTGTGGCATTGTGTTGTGTGACAAATTCATTTTTTAGAGTAGCCATTTATTGTCTCCAGCACAAGATGGAGTAGGAGAAATGATCACTAACAGGGATGTAAACAAATTTGTGCACACAATTTGAGAGATTTATTTTTTCCTATGGAACATTTCTGGGATCTTGTATTTCAGCTCATGAAACATGGGGCCAACACTGTAATTGTTGTGTTTATATTTTTGTTTAGTGTATCTCTGAAAACCATCCAGTTTTGATTTATAATTGCCATATATAACTGTGCTGTGATGTTTCACAAAAGTTCTGAACCTTTCTATTGTAACGGCGTTCTTCGTTTGTAGAAAGAGAGTCAGACCAAAATACAGCGTGGTGGTTACTCATGTCTTTAATAAATGAAGAGCGATACATGAAATAACTATTACAAATGCAAAACAACAAACAGAACGTGAAAACTTAATTACAGCCTATCTGGTGAAACTACACAGAGACAGGAACAATCACCCACGAAATACAAAGTGAAACCCAGGCTACCTAAATACGGTTCCCCATCAGAGACAACAAGAATCACCTGACTCTGATTGAGAACCGCCTCAGGCAGCCAAGCCTATACTAGACACACCCCTTATCAACCACAATCCCAATGCCTACAAAAACCCCAATACGACAATTACAATAACCCCATGTCACACCCTGGCCTGAACAAATAATTAAAGAAAACACAAAATACTAAGACCAAGGCGTGACATCTATACTCTTAGTGTCTACAGATTATTAATGAAAGACAAAAGCTACATTTTCACTTAAAAACATATATATGTATATATTTTTATTAATATAGATGGGTTTAATCTATAGCCAAACTTGTTGATTTTTAACATGAGGGTATCCTGCTATTGACACACTTGTTAAATTATGCAACAAACATGACAATAACAATAATTAATGAGGCAGTCTAGACAGTGCAAGTGAGTGCAGGTAGACCTAGACAGGGCAAATTCTGCAAAATTTGCAGCCCTGTCCTGGTGGAATTGTTGTATTCTAATAGCTTGGAGTATCCTGAGCCATTGTCGAACTGTTGTTTTTATTAGAATTGTTTTTAAAACCTTCTAACAATTTTAATGACGGTTGCTAATCAATGTGTCTGAGCTCACTCCAGAGCTACAGCGAAAGGGCTGGACCAGCCCCAGGGGGAAATGTTGCTCTTGTGCCCTTGGACTGGGGTGGTAGAGAGCTGACCCAAGTCAAGAGACAGTCTGTCACGCCCTGGTCGAGGTATTTTGTGTTTATCTTCATTTATTTGGTCAGGCCAGGGTGTGCCATGGGGTTTTTGTATGTGGTGTGTTGGTATTGGGATTGTAGCTTAGTGGGGTGTTCTAGTTAAGTTTATGGCTGTCTGAAGTGGTTCTCAATCAGAGGCAGGTGTTTATCGTTGTCTCTGATTGGGAACCATATTTAGTCAGCCATATTCTTGGTGTGTTTTGTGGGTGATTGTCCTTAATGTCCTTGTTCCTGTGTTAGTTTGCACAAGTATAGGCTGTTTCGGTTTTTGTTATGTTCATTACGTTCTTTGTTTTGTAGTGTTTGTAATTGATTCGTGTTTTACGTTTGTTTATTAAACATGGATCGCAATCTACACGCTGCATTTTGTTCCGACTCTCCTTCACCACAAGAGAACCGTTACACAGTCAGTCTGCTGCTGACAGTTCTGCCATAACCCCTTCCAATTGACTCCCCTCTGACCATACCGGGCCTATTGTGCCTTCTACTTCTAGGTGAGAGACAATATAATTTGTTCTCTTCTGCTACTTTGCTACCCTGTGTATGACCAGTTTCTGAAAGGGTGACCCTCATTGTGCTCCTATGCATTTATTTTGCCAGCAATGTAGCATTGCTTTTCATAAGGGGAGGGGTGTGTGATAAAGTGGATTTACAGTATGGCCACTCATCACAAACACGCACACTGTCTAATCTGCCAATATATTAAAATATATTGTTCCGTTTCCCTTATGCATTTTGCCATTTATTTCTAGATGCGTTATACTGATCATGAATATATGATTATTTAGCTCCTTTGTTAGCAGTACTCTACAATTTATAGTTCATGCCTAGTTCAGTAGGAAAAATGTTGTGTGGAAAGGTATGTTCATATAATCTGTTCCATAGGTTATTTATATCTCTAGCCTATTCAAGAGTGAACTGTTGTTTCGGTGGCAGAATCATGGTAACACTCACAAGCTAGAAACTCTATTTCATTCTGTTAATTTGCTTTCCTTTGTTCATACTTCCCGCGTTGCCTGAGCTCCGTGTGTCTGTGTCTGTCATTTTGGTTGTGTGTCATGCGTGTGCGCATTTGAGCACCACGATATGTTACTGAGTTGCTGCGATTCGCTGGTTCCATTCATCTAACCATTCATGATTAATGTTGTTTAACGTGTGCCCAATTCATTATTTTATTTCACCTTTATTTAACCAGGTAGGCTAGTTGAGAACAAGTTCTCATTTGCAACTGCGACCTGGCCAAGATAAAGCATAGCAGTGTGAACAGACAACACAGAGTTACACATGGAGTAAACAATTAACAAGTCAATAACACAGTAGAAAAAAAGGGGGCATCTATATACATTGTGTACAAAAGGCATGAGGAGGTAGGCGAATAATTACAA
This sequence comes from Oncorhynchus keta, assembly GCF_023373465.1. Lineage (NCBI taxonomy): Eukaryota > Metazoa > Chordata > Actinopteri > Salmoniformes > Salmonidae > Oncorhynchus > Oncorhynchus keta. The sequence continues at coordinate 36,403,623 of NC_068424.1, forward strand.
TTTTGCAGATTAACACTGGAGTGATAAATGATCAGATGGTCATGTGAAGGTAGAGATATTGGTGTGCAAAAGAGCAGAAAAGTAAATAAATAAAAACAGTATGGGGATGAGGTAGGTAAAAATGGGTGGGCTGTTTACCAATAGACTATGTACAGCTGCAGCGATCGGTTAGCTGCTCAGATAGCAGATGTTTGAAGTTGGCGTGGGAGATAAGTCTCCAACTCCTTTTTAAAGTGGACATGGAAGTGCACACGTCTGTTTTAGACAGAATATACAGTATGTGTGGTTATTAGGAGTAAGCCAGTTACATTTGTATTCGTCAGATGTTGGTGGTATGTTCCAGGAAGTGTACATTGGGTAAAAAAAGTAATCGATTAACTAATCAAACTGTTGTTTTGAGGGTGAAATTTCAACCACAGGATTGTCATCATGGTAAACTATTTTCATCATCGACAAACATTGAATTTGCACCTTTGAAACAACGTCAGATCTACAACATTATATCCACTATCAGAAATAAAAGGCTGGACAGAACCTCTTACAGGAGACAATCAATGTGACCCGATTCGGGAAAATTTGCGTATGTCGCAAGTCATGACTTCACAGGAGAAATGTTAGAACGTAAAAAAAAAATGTTTTGATCTAAATGTGTTTTTTGGGGCAGAAATGCCTTCTCAAACATGTCAACTTGCATGTGCCTTAATACAAAATGTGTGCCATCTATAAATACAAATAAAATTGTTAAATTATGATCCTAGTTGGTTTAGCCACAGAAAAAGTGAGCAACCTTCCCGCTAGCCATGATTGGCTGAGATAATGAGTGGGTTGGACATGACGAGAGATGAGTTTGGAATAGGTAATCGTGTCGAACGTGGCTTTTACATTTTTTTTAGTGTAGTAAAACGGCATAAACCTAATGTCAAGGTAAAGTGTACTGTTAGCTAGCTAACGGCATGTGTATGCTCTCCACTTTCTGGAGGACCGACTTCAGTGGTCAGTGGAGTTTAAGTATGATAGCTAAGGAGATGAGGAAAACACCAGTCTGGATTACAATGTCAAACTAAGGCAACCATGCATGGCATAAGACAGGAGATGTATCCAACCATGATAAATATTGCTAAGATTTTCAGATATTACGCATTCTTAATTTTGACAGAGTGGTTTCATTTCAACCGTACTGTTAGCTAGCTAACATTAGCTGGCTGCTTCGCTAGCTAACGTTGTGTATGATCTTATTCTTTGTATCTCAGACACATTTGCTACCTGCAGATCCATGCAGGGTAGTAACAGTTGTGATTATGGTCCATTGTTTAGCTAGCTAGTTAGCTACATGTCCTAACAAAAGACTCCACTCTAATTTTGACAAAGTATTTACATTTCAACTAACTAATGTTACGTCATGTGTTGGGATTCATTGTTTACCGAGCTAGCTATCTAGCTACATTTCTTAACAAAAGACTCTCGTCTTAGTGTGCCAGAGCGCAGAATAACTGATGCATTTTTGAACGCTCAACACCCGTTGAATATGTCCGGTGTCAACAAAACTTAATTCAATTGTTGCCAGCAGCACAGTTACAGTCACCAACGCTCTGGATAACATGAAAAAAGCCTATCAGAGTGGGGTGTTCTCTCATTATGTGCCTGGAAGTAGCTACCCCAACGTTAGCCAGTTAGCTTGGATGCTTGACTGTAGTAGTGAGGTCAGAACTTTCAGAACAACCCTACTTATTGGCCAGAGCGTCCAGTGTGCACTGTGAACGCGAAACTACAGAGCGATAGGGCGAGTAATGTTCAGTGACATCTCTTAGATGTCTGGAAGTAGCTGGCAAGTTAGTACATAATGGTTGGATCAGCCCTTAAAGAGATGGGTGGGGCTAAGGCTTAAGAGGGCATGAACAATACTGAATGGGTGTAGACAAAAAAGGGCACTGCAATAGTAGTACCAAAACCTTCAAAGAGTTCTCAAAAGTGAGTTTACAACTTTCAAAAGATAATTACTTTCCCAGTGTTTCCTTAAATACAATGTATGACATACAATTTTGTAGCGCTGAGTCTCTACTTTCATCCAATAAAAAAAAAATTGAAATGTTGCTACATAAGACAAAATCAAGGTGGTGAGTCACATTTGGAGTCCCATCCAGAGTTTTAAACAAGCCCAGCTTTGATATTTGTCACTGACTACTGCCAATGTGCTGTGGTGACAATGATTATTGAGAGATCTCACAATAAATAAATAGATTTAGTAAATATTCACTAAATAGATTCAGTGTTGCTATCGATGTCATTCCAAATATACTGCAGGTTTAATTAACAAATAGATTTAGTAAATATTCACTAAATAGATTCAGTGTTGCTATCGATGTCATTCCAAATATACTGCAGGTTTAATTAACAGAGGAAACTAAATGTCACCATGCTTTATGTCATACACTACTGTCAAAAGTTTTATAACACCTACTCATTCAAGGGTATTTCTTTATTTTTAATATTTTCTACATTGTAGAATAATAGTGAAAACATCAAAACTATGAAATAACACATATGTAATCATGTAGTTACCAAGAAATGTTTATAAAATATTTTTTATTTGAGATTCTTCAAATAGCCACCCTTTACCTTAATGAAAGCTTTGCACACTCTTGGCATTCACCAGCTTCATGATGTAGTCACCTGGAATGCATTTCTATGAACAGGTGTGTCATCTTAAAAATGTATTTGTGGAATTTCTTTCTTAATGCATTTTTGCCATTCAGTTGTGTAGTGACAAGTTAGGGGGTTATACAGAAGAGAGCCCTATTTGGTAAAAGTAACAATTATGGCAAGAACAGCTCATACATGAACTTCTTGAGTGTAGGGGGCAGGATTTTTGTTTTTGGCTAAAAAACGTACCCATTTGAAACAGCCTATTTCTCAGGCCCAGAAACTAGAATATGCATATAATTGTCAGATTAGGATAGAAAACACTAAAGTTTCCAAAACGGTCAAAATACTGTCTGTGAGTATAACAAAACTGATATTGCAGGCGAAACCCTGAGGAAAATCAAACCAGGACGTGGCTTCTATTTTTTTGAAAGCTCCGTGTTCCATAGCCTGCCTTCACTCCATTTAAAGGGATATCAACCAGATTCCTTTTCCTATCGCTTCAAGGTTTCAACAGTTTTTAGACATAGTTTCAGGGTTTTATTTTGAAAAATGAGCAAGAAAGATATCGCGTCAGTGGATAGCTGGGTGTTCGCATGAGTTTTGCTCGCGCATCAGAGTGGGGCAGCCATTGTCTCACCCTCTCCTATTGAAAAAGCGACAGTCCCGGTTGATATATTATCGATTATATATTTTAAAAACAACCTGAGGATTGATTATAAAAAACGTTTGACATGTTTGTGGACATTACGGATACTATTTGGAATTTTCGTCTGCGAAGTCATGACCGCTCTAGCCTGTGGATTTCTGAACATAACGCTCCAAACAAATTGAGGTATTTTGGATATAAAAATAATCTTTATAGAACAAAAGGAACATTTATTGTGTAACTGGGAGTCTCGTGAGTGAAAACATCCGAAGATCATCAAAGGTAAGCGATTTAATATATTGCTTTTCTGACTTTCGTGACCAATCTACTTGGCTGCTAAGTGTTTAATATTTTGTCTATTGAGAGAGATGTTCTTACATAAAAGCTTGTTATGCTTTCGACAAAAAGCTGTATTGAAATCTGACACGCCAGGTGGATTAACAACAAGCTAAACTGTGTTTTGCTATATTGCACATGTGATTTCATGAAAATTAAATATGTTTAGTAATTTAATTTGAATTTGGTGCATTGCATTGCAATTCAGCGGGTGTTGATGAAAATGATCCCGCTAAAGGGATGGGTGCGTCAAGAGGTTAAGCAATGAAGGTCAATATGGAACATTTCAAGAACTTTTAAAAGTTTCTTCAAGGGCAGTCACAAAAAACACCAAGCGCTATGATGAAACTGGCTCTTATGATGACCGCCACAAGAATGGAAGACCCAGAGTTACCTCTGCTTCAGAGGACAGGTTCATTAGAGATACCAGCCTCAGAAATTGCAGCCCAAATAAATGCTTCACAGAATTCAAGTAACAGACATATCTCAACATCAACTGTTCAGGCCTTCATGGTCAAATTGCTCAAAACAAAACACTACTAAAGGACACCAATAATAAGAAGAGACTTGCTTGGGGCCAATAAATACAAGCAATGGACATTAAACCGTTGCAAATATGTCCTTTGGTGTCCAAATTTGAGATTTTTGGTTCCAACCGCTTTGTCTTTGTTTGGGTGAACAGATGATCTCTTTGTATGTATTACCCACCGTAAATCATGGAGGAGGAGGTGTGAGGGTGCTTTGCTTGTGAAAGTGTGTGTGATTTATTGAGACGACACACTTAACCAGCATGGCTACCACAGAGTAAGGCAAAACAGGTCCTCCGCATCTGGGTGCCCAGGAGGTGATTTTCATCCTCAACCAGGAGATGGTGAAATAAATAAATACATGATGATGGGGTCATGATGTTAGAACCATGGGAGGCCGAGGATGACTTTGTGTTCGGGTGCGGAGATGATGAGGAAGGGAAGGCATTCCTGATGCATGGGTCCCACAGAGTGGGTGAGTGATGCTGTGATGTGCGTGAATGTGCTGGATCCAAATGGTCGTGGAAAGGCGTGTGGGCCCCTACCTCCATGGGTTCAGGCTCTGCCAGGACAGCCAAAGGAAGAGGGCGAGAGGTGTGGGGGTCGTAGACGTTCCCTAAGAAGGTTGTCCAGTCGGCTGGCCATCGCGATGAGCACGTCCAAGGAATGGTTGTTTTCCCGGCACGCCGACTCCATCTGGACTTCCTTGCTCAGTCCTCTACAGAATAGGGTGCGGAGCGTCAGCTCATTCCATCCGATGGAGACTGCCACAGTCCGGAAGGTGAGGGTGTACTCCACAGTGGTCTGGGCACCCTGCCGAATTGGAGTAGTCGCTCACCTCCCTCCTCTCCCAGATGGCCGTAGCCCAGTCCAAAGCCCGTCCAGTCAGCAGGGAAATGACTGTGACAACCTTGGACCTCTCGGTGGTGGGGGCTCCCATCTGATGGGCGAAAGAGGGAGCAATGGAGTAGGAAGCCACGGCATTTGGATGAAGTCCTGTCATACTTGTCCAGGACGGACAGATAGGCATTGACGACCTGGTCAGACTGCTGGGTAGGCGGGGGGACTGGCTTGATGGGGCTCGTGGTGGGGGGCCCTCCGCTAGTTGGAGGTGAATTCTCCCAGGTTGAGTCGAGGCAGTGGAGGATCTCACCCATAGCCAAACCCTGTTGTACCAGCTGATCGTGGTGTTGGCAGAGTAGCTATCCCTATTCGTCGACCGTCAGATGTTTTTCCTTCTGCTGCTTCCATTGTTGCGAGGCAGTATTCTGTAACGAAGAAGCTGAGCGACAAGATGCAGGTGCAGATGTTGAGTATTTAATGATAAGAAAAAAGTACATAAATAAAATGGGTGCGGCATGCTGCACATGAACACAAACCAATACTGCCTGATGACTGTGGCTACAGAGGACTAAATAAAGGGAGAGTAATCAAGGTGATGATGAAGTCCAGGTGTGTGTGTAATGATGGGGAGCAGGTGTGCATAATGATGATTGCCAGGGCCGGTGGTTAGTAGACTGGCGACATCCAGAGCCGTAATGGGTGAGCGGGAATAGGTGTAACAGCTATTAGATGAAGCACAGTGAAATAACACATTCAGTTTTGGTATGCATACAAATATCTGACATTGTATTAGCATTTGAACTTTTAAATAAAAATGCAGCAATAACATTTAGATGACTACTAAACCAAAAATATGACATTGTTTTTCCATTGGAATTTAGATGTACTTTTAGATGCTAAAAAGCATATTGATAAAACGTTGGGAGTTCAACAAATTTCTGGCTTTACGTTTTGAGTGGGTGAATAAAAGGTTGAAATCTCATTGGTCAAATAATTCACAAACTTCCACGTTGAAATGACGTGGTGTTCCCAGTGGGTATTGAACACTGTGGATAAATATGAATACTTACGCACCTGAACCTTCTGCCTCCTTCTGAATATATGCCCTGTGGACCGCATCTCTGCATTACCTGCTTCACATTGATTATAATAAGCTTGGACTAAACGATAACAGTTATTAAAATGTGTACCAGAACAGGAGAGGTAATACAGTCAGACAGCCATCTAGTCAGGATTTTCTACATCTTTGTCCCATCAAACAAAACATTGTAAGGGCAGAGACATTTCTCTACCTGCTGAAAAATGGGAAAATATTATCACTCTAAATGCTCTACAATAAATCTTTCACACTTGTCAAGTCAACTTTGTTCATGCTGCCATATTTGACCCCTCTCTCCATCAGTTGGGACCTGTTTTGCGTCCCAATCCCTATATAGCTCACTAAAGTAGTGTACTAATTAAGCAATAGGGTGCCATTTCGGAGTCAGCCCTGCCTTTGTTGGACTACTCTAAGGAATACAAAATAGGAAGATTACGACACTGGCTAAATGTATAATTTACACATTTAAGCCCCTCTTGCACTCACATAGTACACAGTGAGCACATGTGGATTGTCTGAACAAAGCCACAAACAGACAGACATGTGGGATTTGACAATGATACCCATGTGTTGGAACCAAAGGAGGTTATGCATGCCTTGAAAAGCAGAACATCAGCATGTCTAACACATGTCTAATACATCTTATTCAAGTTAGAGAATTACTACAAGCACAGCTCCACTGATGAACTAACATGTCATGATGCAGTGGAATCTCTACCAAACGTAGGTTCAAATACTATTTTAAATATTTTAAAGAATTCGCACTTTTGCACTAGTCTGTAGTGTCAAACGGGCATGGTTAGTAGTTTCTCAACTGTTCTATTGGTCTGTTGAGCCAGGCAAACTCAATCAAGCACAGATTACATTTTGAAATTGCTTCAAAATATTATTTGAACCGAGGTCTGTTCTCTTCTCAACCTGCATTAGACGATCAGAAATCCACTGTATGATATATACAATATTCTTGACCTATTACACTTAATTGCACATGCCTGTCGGTGGCTAAATCTTTGGATTATCTTCAACAGAGACAATACTACAAAATGGTTCATCTGACTATCTTTGCTGTTTAATCCATGCTGTTAAACATGGAGTTATGTACTGTGTATCTTACAGACAACTATAAAGGCCAATGTGATACTGATGACGTCCTCCCAATGCATACGACACGCAACACTTTCACTGTGCAGTCATAACATTACATTGGTGAAGCAGAATGAAATAAGATCATTACTTCCCTTTTCAATCTGAGTCAAATTCATCTCATCAGATTATCTAATGTATATGTAAATATTGCTCTCCTGTTCAAAGCTCTCAGCATGAGTATTCATACAAGGATCATTGCAGTGCTCATCACAGCATCACGCCACCATATCCCACAGTACATATACTGTATTTAATGCCAGAATAAATAAAGTAGCACATTTAGTCGACAACATGAAAGCAATTTCCTATGCAGTTCCTGTTCCAACTGCATGCAATTGTTGTTGACCAAGTTGAAATCAAAATGAAGTATATTTTTGTGTCCCAGTAAATCACTTTATTTCTCCAGTGATTAGATTCTAATCTAATAGAATCACCCTTTTTTGCTGGCTCGTAGTGTATTGAAATGCACATTCTGTTGCAGTCTCCTGCAGAGTGAGTGTTGGATCTTGCGTCCTAGCCTTGCATAATGAAAGGTGTAGACATCTGTTTCCACAGGCAGCAATTAAGTTACTATAAAAGATAAGCAAAACAACTTATAATGAGAAACCAGAATCGTCCCATAGAAAAAATGAAACAAGAACTCAGATCACTATCTTTGATCACAGAAAATGGACACAAATGTACCTTCCTTGTATTAGAACACCCAAAGTCTTGTATGGTGCAGTTAATTATCACCAATCAGACACATGCCCCCCTCAGTTACACTCTTATTATTCTGTTTCTGTGTCTGCTGATTAAAATAGCAAAACTAAACAGAGGATTTAATTGTAGGTGGCAGTATTACCATCAGTGACTGCCTGGTAAAGAAATGTGGCTTCTCACAATTTTTAGAAACAAAAGCATTGGTCTTCAAGGACAAAATTAAGAGGGAATCAGCCACTCTTGGAGGACAATTGAAACAGACGTCTCACAAGTCCTCAACTGGCAGCTTCATTAAATAGTACATGCAAAACACCAGTCTCAACGTCAACAGTGACGAGGCGACTCCGGGATACTGGCCTGCTAGGCAGAGTTCCTCTGTCCAGTGTCTGTGTTCTTTTCCCCATCTTAATCTTTTCTTTTTATTGGCCAGTCTGAGATATGGCTTTTTCTTTGCAACTCTGCATAGAAGGCCAGCATCCCGGAGTCGCCTCTTCACTATTGATGTTGAGACAGGTGTTTTGCGGGTAATATTTAATGAAGCTGCCAGTTGAGGACTTGTGAGGTTTCTGTTTTTCAAACTACACACTCTAGTGTACTTGTCCTCTTGCTCAGTTGTGCACCGGGGCCTCCCACACCTCTCTATTCTGGTTAGCGCCAGTTTGCACTGTTCTGTGAAGGTAGTAGTACACAGCGTTGTACGAGATCTTAAGTTTCTTGGAAATTACTTGCATGGAATAGCCTTAATTTCTCAGAACAAGAATAGACTGATGAGTTTCAGAAGAAAGTTCTTTGTTTCTGGCCATTTTGAGCCTATAATCGAACCCACAAATGCTGATGTTCCAGATACTCAACTAGTCTAACGAAGGCGAGTTTTATTGCTTCTTTAATCAGCCAACAGTTTTCAGCTGTGCTAACATAATTGTAAAATGTTTTTCTAATGATAAATTAGCCTTTTAAAATTATAAACTTGGATTAGCTAACGCAACATGCCATTGGAACAGAGGAGCGCGTCCAGCAGCATTTCAACGTCTTGGGAGAGAGGAGGAGGTCGTCCAGCACCTCCACCAGCCCCACTACAGCAGGCACCACTGTCCACCCCTCCTTCACCCGGTCCCAGCGGGATTTGGCTCGCGCTCCCGAGGAAGTATGATGGGACGGCTGCCGGATGCCAGGGGTTCCTACTCCAGCTGGAGCTCTACCTGGCTACCATCCACTCGACTCCTTCAGGATGGGAGAGCGTGTCCGCCCTCGTCTCCTGCCTCTCAGGCAAAGCTCTGGAGTGGGCCAACGTCGTATGGACTGAAGGAGACGCAGCGTTGGACCATTACGCAGAGTTCACCCACCTAATTTTGGGCAGTTTTTGACCACCCGCCTAAGGGTCGAGCGGCGGGTGAATGTCTGTTCCACTTGAGGCAGGGGACACAGAGCGCAGAGAATTTCGCTTTGGACTTCCGGACCCTGGCCGCCAGCGCGGGATGAAACGACAGGGCCCTGATCGATCACTACCGGTGCAGTCTCTGCGAGGACGTCCGTCGGGAGTTGGCCTGTCGAGACACCACGCTCACGTTGGACCAGCTGGTGGACCTGTCCACCCGGCTGGACAACCTGCTGGCTACCCACGGACGTCCGGATCGGGGCCTGTCAGTTCCATACCCCGGCACCTCCATTCTGACGCCCATGGAGCTGGGAGGTGCTGCACTTAGGGTGAACGGAGGAGGGGCCATTCCCTGCACCATCTGTGGCCGCAGAGGGCACACTGCTGGTCGGTGCTGGGAAGGTTCCTCAGGGAGTCGAGGCAGCAGGCAGGGCACTATTGTGTCACCCCAGATGAGTCGGCAGTCGGCACAAGGCTCACCCAGAGCCCCGTTGCTCACATGTATGTGTTTATAAAATTTCCTGAGTTTTCCCAGCATAAGGCGCTCATAGATTCAGGCGCAGCTAGGAATTTTATTGACCGTTCATTTGCCCATAGTTTAGGAATTCCCCTTGTTCCTGTGGATATGCCCTTCCCTATGCACGCCTTAGATAGTCAACCATTAGATTCAGGGCTGATTAGGGAGACCACCACTCCACTAAGCATGGTTACGCAGGAGGGTCACAAGGAGAGAATCAGTCTCTTCCTTATTGATTCTCCTGCATTTCCCGTGGTCTTGGGCCTACCCTAGTTGGACTGTCATGATCCCACTATTTCGTGGCAACAGAGGGCTCTCAAGGGGTGGTCACGAGAGTGCTCAGGGAGGTGTGTAGGGGTTTCCATCGGTGCGACTATGGTGGAAAGTCCAGACCAGGTCTACACCGTGCGCATCCCCTCAGAATATGCCAATTTGGCTCTCACCTTCTGTAAGAAGAAGGCGACTCAATTGCCAACCCATCGACAGGGGTATTGTGCGTTAAATCTCCTGGTGGACGAAGCACTTCCCAGGAGTCACGTGAATCCTCTGTCACAGGAGGAGACAGCAGCTATGGAAACATATGTCTCCGAATCCCTGGGGCAGGGATGCATTTGGCCCTCCACTTCACCTGCCTCCTCGAGTTTCTTTTTTGTGAAGAAAATGGATGGAGGTCTGTGATATCAATCAGATCACTATGAGGTACAGCTACCCACTGCCTCTCATCGCTAGTGCGATCGAATCAATGCACGGGGCTCGCTTCTTCACACAATTGGATCTCAGGAGCACTTACAACCTGGTGCTTATCCAGGAGGGAGACGAGTGGAAGACGGCATTCAGTACCACATCAGGCCAATATGAGTACCTCGTCATGACATGCGGGTTGATGAATGATCCATCAGTCTTCCAGGCCTTTGTTGATGAGATTTTCCGGGACCTGCACGGGCAGGGTGTAGTGGTGTATATCGACGAAATTCTGATATATTCAGAGACACGCGCTGAGCATGTGTCACTGGTGTGCAGGGTGCTTGGTCGACTGTTGGAGCATGACCTGTCCGTCAAGGCTGAGAAATGTCTGTTCTTCCATGTACCTTCCTATGGTACTGCATTTCCACATCAGAGGTAGAGATGGAGGGAGAGTGAACGCATTTCAGCCGTGCGTAATTGGCCGACTCCCAGCGGTTTCTAGGGTTTTCCAACTACGACCTGAGCTTTATCCAGGGTTTTAGTCAGGTGGCAGCTCCCATTACCTCACTGCTGAAGGGGGGACCGGTGCGGCTGCAGTGGTCGGCTGAGGCTGACAGGGCTTTTGGTAACCTGAAGGCTCTGTTTACCTCGGCTCCCGTGCTGGCTCATCTGGATCCCTCTTTGGCGTTCATAGTGGAGTTGGATGCGTCCAAGACTGGGATAGGAGCCGTGCTCTCTATCACAACCAAAGCTCCGCCCCTGTGCTTTATTTTCGAAGAAGCTCATCCCGCAAAGTGAAACTATGATGTGGGGGACCGGGAGCTGTTGGCTGTTGTCAAGGCTCTGAAGGCGTGGAGATATTGACTTGAGGGGGCTAAACACCCTTATCTCATCTGGACTGACCAACGCAATCTGGACAACATCTGGGCGGCGAGGAGACTGAACCCTCGCCAGGGAAGGTGGGCCATGTTCTTTACCCATTTTGTTTTCACTCTGTCCTACAGACCAGGTTCCCAGAATTTTAAGGCAGACGCACTGTCCCGGATGTATGACACAAAGGAGCGGTCAATGGATCACACTCCCATACTTCCGGCCTCTGGCCTGGTGGCACCGGTGGTGTGGGAGCTGGACGCGGACATCAAGCGGGCATTACGCACAGAGCCCACTCCCCCCAGGGTCCAGCTGGGTGCCTGTACGCTCCGTCTGCTGTCTGTGACCGTTTGATCTATTGGGCCCACACGTCACCCTCCTCTGGTCACCCTGGCATCGGTCGGACGGTGCGTTGCCTTAGTGGGAAGTACTGGTGGTCAACCTTGGCCAAGATTGAGGGTTTATGTATTCTCCTGCTCGGTGTGCACCCAGTGCCAGGCTCCCAGGCACCTGCCCAGGGGGAAGTTACAACCCCTGCCCGTTCCGCAACGGCCGTGGTCCCACCTGTTGGTGGACTTCCTGAAGCATCTTCCTCCCTCGTAGGGCAACACCACGATCCTGGTCATTGTGGATTGGTTTTCTAAGTCCTGCCGTCTCCTCCCTACGGCCCTACAGACTGCGGAGGCCCTGTTCACTGACATCTTCCAGTACTACCGGGTACCTGAGGACATAGTCTCTGATCGGGGTCCCAAGTTCACATCCAGGGTCTGGAGAGCGTTCATGGAACCTCTGGGGGTCTCTGTCAGCCTCACGTCAGGTTTTCACCCCGAGAGTAATGGGCAGGTGTAGAGAGTAAACCAGGATGTGGCTAGGTTTCTGCGGTCATATTTCCAGAACCGGCCGGGGGAGTGGGCAGCTTTCATCCCCTGGGCAGAGATGGCCCAAACTCACTCTGCCACTCCTCCACTAACTTTTCTCTCTTCCAGTGTGTGTTGGGGTATCACTCCGGTTCTGGTACCTTGGCATCAGAGCCAGATCGAAGCTCCTGCGATGGACGAATGGTTTAAGCCCTCGGAGGAGACCTGGGACGCCGCCCATGTGCACCTGCAACGGGCCGTGAGGCAGCAGAAGGCGAGCGCAGACCTTCACCGCAATGAGGCCCCAGTGTTCGCACCGGGGGACCGGGTCTGGCTCTCGACCCAAAACCTGCCCCTCCACCTGCCCTACCGGAAGCTGGGTCCACGGTTTGTGGGGCCATTTAAAGTCCTGAGTAGACTGAACGAGGTATGATACAGGTTACAGCTTCGCCCAGATTACCATATTAATCCCTCGTTCCATGTGTCTCTCCTCAGGCCGGTGGTGGCTGGTACACTCCGGGAATCTGAAGTTCAGGAGGTCCCTCTGTCCCCTCTGGACATTGAGGGGGCCCCAGCGTGTGCTGTTCGAGCCGTCCTGGACTCGGGGCGTTGGGCGAGGGACCTTCAGTACCTCAGGGAGTGGGAGGGGTATGGTGGGTAGATGAGATGCTGGGTGCCAGTGGAGGACATTTTGGACCCTTCTTCGCTGCTGGAGTTCCACCGTCTCCATCCGGATCGTCCTGCGCCTCATCCTCCGGGTCAGCCCCGAGGTCGGTGTCGGCGCGCTGCTGGAGCCGGGCGTCAAGGGGGGGTACTGTCACGACTTCCGCCGAAGTCGGTCCCACTCCCAGTTCGGGCGGCATTCGGCGGCGGTCGACATCACCGGCCTTCTAGCCATCGCCTATCCACTTTTAATTTTCCATTTGTTTTGTCTTTGTCTTACACACCTGGTTTCAATTCCCCAATTACTTGTTCATTGTTCCCCATGTCTGTTTGTATGTAGTACGGTCTGTTTATTTGGGCTCTCTTTTTGTATTGCATTTGTATATGTTGAGTAAAGTACGTTTATTTACTCATATCTGCTGTCCTGCGCCTGACTCCACTACACCAGCGACACACAGACCACATTACACTAGCCATGTAACATAATTAAATGAAGATCTAGCATACTTTTTTCCCTCTCCAGAGGTGTACACAACTCTACACAACTCTACTGTGCAGGAACACTAGGCAAAGATCAATGTCTAGAATGTCCCAAAGGTCCAATGCAGCTGTTTTCATCTCAATATTGCATCCTTTCTGGGTAACAATTAAATATCTTACTCTGATAGTTTTAAATTAAAATGGACAACTATAAGCAAAAAAAGCTTCTTAGCAAATAGCCATTTCTCAAGATTTGTTTTTGCTAGGACTGTCTGGGAGTGGTCTGAGTGGGAAGAGGAAAACTAGCTGTTATTGAAAGAGGTTTAAAACTATTTTTCTTATTAACTCATTTACTGCCTAGTGATGTCACCAGGCAGGCCAAAGCTCCATCCCACCAAAACTGGCCGAAATTTCAGGTGGCATTTTAAAACAGCTCTTACACTAAAAGGACATGATCATTCATAGTATTATTCTCACCTCATAGTGTGGATATATATATATATAACACAGGATTGATGGGTACGTACTGTAGATAGTTACGTTTCTACACTCCGAGACACAGATGGTCTGGGTCCAAAATGACCCCCTATTCCCAATAGGGCTCTGTTTAAAAGTCATGCACTACATAGAGAATAGGGTGCTATTTGGGAAGCAGTCTTAATGAGGTCCTTTTTTTTCAACAAATGCCAAGATAGCAGCCGTGGCTTCTCTTTCACACTCCTGCATTGTCATGTCCAATAGCTCAACTGAGCCACAAAAATGAACATGGCTATAAAATTAGGCAGATGTTAGCATGGGCCACCCAGGCCCAGAGAATAAACTAGTTTTCACACTGAAATATACTCTGCTTGGTCGCAGCACAACATGGAAATTAATATTAAGCAGGGGGGGATTGATTATTGTGATGATGAACCTTCTTATGAAGATATGATAAAGATATGTTTGCAGTCCAGGAGACGAGATACGGTCAGGTAGAATGAAGCTACTAATAGTTTTTTTTGGACTTGCTTTTAATTGCAATTTGTGACTGCTTGCATGTTGATTATTAGGCATGCAACCTCAACAACCCACTGCTTGATTGTTGTTTGGCAAAGAATTTTTGATTGTTTATCCTTCACGTTTCCAAATTAGTTGGCTTGTTCTAAACTATCTGTTGGGTGTACTAGAAATGAGTTGGATCTCAGGCTTTCAACGGTCAAGCTGCTACAAACATAGTAGCCTCTGTGGGGGAGGTTTTGTAACAGAACTCTAAATTAACTCTGAATTAAAACTGATACTATGAAAGAGGATGATTATTGGTAGTATGATATAGCTTTGTATTTTTTTTCCTTTTTTGTGTGTGTCAATAGAAGGGTGACACTACAAAGAGGATATTTTGAAGTAGAATGGTTTTCCCAGATAACTGCCATGAGGATAACTGCCTGTGAGGTCTCATCTAACCTGTGGGGTACCTGAGCAATACTGTTGGCATGGGGGAATGGGAATCAGGGCACGGCCTACGGACTAAACAATGAGGCATGTGAGAGTGACAATGTACAACTGAAAATATTGAGTAAATAAGCAGCCTTAATATTTATTTTTTTAGTTTTCGATAGGCATGAAAACCACGTATCAACAGGTTCAACCACGATTCTAAGAATAACTACACAAAGAGAAAATGCATGTTTACCTAATACAATATAACATACAGCAAGCTGTACATTGTGACAGCGTATTATGTGTGTGATCATTTATTTTGGGTAATTACAACCAACTCAAAAGACCATAGTTGTTTTGAAGTAATTTCCAATGTTTTCATGGTTTATGAAAATAGTATTTCTGTCACACCCTGACCTTAGTATTCTTTGTTTTCTTAGTTATTTTGGTTAGGTCAGGGTGTCACATCGGTGATGTATGTGTTATTTTTCTTTTCTAGGGATTTTGTATGTTTATGGGGGTGTTTTCCTATCTAGGTGTTTTTGTAAGTCCATGGTTGCCTAGATCGGTTCTCAATTAGAAGCAGCTGTCTATCGTTGTCTCTGATTGGGAACCATATTTAGGAAGCCAAATTCTTTGGGTATTTTGTGGATGATTGTTCCTGTTACCTGTGTTCCTATGTGTTAAGTGTTCACGTTACGGGACTGTTTCGTCTTCGTTGATTTTTGTCGATTTATTGTTTTGTTCGTTGTTTACGTATCCCATTAACATATGGATTATCTTCACGCTGCATTTGTCCTCCTCTCTTTCACCCAAAGAAAATCTTGACAGAGTCACACACCACCAAAGGACCAAGCAGCGTGGAAACGGGCAGCAGCAGGAGGAGCAGCACAATAAGGACTATTGGACTTGGGAGGAGATACTGGATGGAGAAGGACCCTGGAGAAGGACTATCGCCGCCCCAAGGCAGAGCTGGAGGCAGCCAAAGCGGAGAGGCGGCGGTATGAAGAAGCAGCACGGCAGCACGGCTGGAAGCCCGAGAGGCAGCCCCAAAAACGTATTGGGGGAGGCACACGGGGCCAACTCCCCGTGTTTACTGTGGAGAGAGAGG
The DNA here is from genome assembly GCF_023373465.1 of Oncorhynchus keta. Lineage (NCBI taxonomy): Eukaryota > Metazoa > Chordata > Actinopteri > Salmoniformes > Salmonidae > Oncorhynchus > Oncorhynchus keta. The sequence goes on from NC_068424.1 coordinate 36,419,538, forward strand.
GCGTCGTACTGGTCAGGCACCGTGTTATGCGATAGAACGCACGGTGTCTCCAGTACGCGTGCTTAGCCCGGTGTGCTACATCCCAGCTCCCTGCATCTGCCGGGCTAGGGTGAGGGTCCAGCCAGGGCAGATGGTGCCAGCCCTGCTCTCCAGACAGCCAGTGGGTCTCCTCAGGCCAGGATATCCTGCGCCGGCGTTGCGCACTGTCTCTCCCGTATGTTTGCACAGCCCAGTACATCCTGTTCCTCCTCCCTGCACTCGCCCTGAGGTGCGTGTCTCCAGCCCGGTACCACCAGTGCCGGCACCATGCATCAGACCACCAGTGCGCCTCCAGGGTCCAGTACTCGCTGTTCCTGCTCCTCGCACTCGCCCTGAGGTGCGTGTGTCCAGTCCGGTACCACCAGTGCCGGCACCACGCACCAGGCCTATAGTGCGCCTCGGCAGTCCAGTACGCCCTGTTCCTCCTCCCCGCACTCGCCCTGAGGTGCGTGTCCTCGGCCCAGTACCACCAGTACCGGTACCACGCACCAGACTTACAGTGCGCCTCGCCAGTCCAGAGCGTCCAGCAACAGTACCGAGTCCAGAGCGTCCGGCAACAGTTCCCAGTCCAGAGCGTCCGGCGATAGTCCGCAGACCGGAACCTCCTACGACGGGCCGTAGACCGCAACCTCCTACGACGGGCCGTAGACCGGAACCTCCTACGACAGGCCCATTAAAATATGGATTAACATCAAGCTGCATTTTGGTCCTCCTCTCTTTCACCCAAAGACAATCGTGACAATTTACATTGATGTACATAATCTTTATCACTTTACACTTGTGTGTATAAGGTAGTAGTTTTGGAATTATTAGTTAGATTACTTGTTGGTTATTACTGCATTGTCGGAACTAGAAGCTAGAAGCACAAGCATTTTGCTACACTCGCATTAACATCTGCTAACCATGTGTATGTGACAAATACAATTTGATTTGATTGATTTGATTTGACTTTCACATGAGTCCTTCGTATTTGTGTGGACTTGACGGATCAGACGGGACTCCCTCCCCCTAAAAAATAAGAAATCAATATTTTCCCTGGTAGGCACAACATACCCCTACCCACACCCCTACAAACAATAATCTCAAGTCAAAACTGTTACAATGTGTCCATGTATATTGATGATTCAACCATATATGTATCAGCAACCACAGCTAGTCACTGAAACCCTCTTAAGGATTATCCCTTTTTTTTTAAATTTTCACCTAAAATGACATACCCAAATCTAATTGCCTGTAGCTCAGGCCTTGAAGCAAGGATATGCATATTCTTGGTCATATTTGAAAGGAAACACTTTGAGGTTTATGGAAATGTGAAAGGAATGTAGTAGAATATAACACAATAGATCTTGTAAAAGATAATACAAAGACAAAAACAACCGTTCTTTTGAATTTTTTGTACCATCTTCTTTGAAATGCAAGAGAAAGGCCAAATGTATTATTCCAGCCCAGGTGCAATTTAGATAAGTGTATGTGCAAAGTTATAGACTGATCCAATGATCCATTGCATTTCTATTGAAAATTATGTTTCAAGACCGCCCAAATGTGCCCAATTTCATGTTCAAATATTGTGCACTCTCCTCAAACTATAGCGTGGTATTCTTTCACTGTAATAGCTACTGTACATTGGACAGCACAGTTAGATTAACAAGAATTTAAGCTTTCTGCCAATATCAGATACAGGATGTCTTTGAAATGTTCGTGTTACTTAGAACCTCATGCTAGTTGCATTAGCCTACATTAGCTCAACCGTCCTGTGGAAGGCACACCGATCCCGAACAAAGATTTGCAGTCTGTTTTGGAATGGGTGTCCAGAAATAAACTGGTCCTGAACATCTCTAAATCTGAGAGTATTGTATTTGGTACAAATCATTCTCTAAATTCAAGACCCCAGCTGAATCTGGTGATGAACAGTGTGGCTGTTGAACAAGTTGAGGAGATTAAATTACTTGGCGTTACCTTGGATTGTAAACTATCATGGTGAAAACATATAGATTAAAATGTTGTAAAGATGGGGAGAGGTCTGTTCGTAATAAAGAGATGCTCTGAAAAAAAGCAAGTCCTGCAGGATCTAGTTTCGTCTTATCTTGATTATTTTCCAGTCTTGTGGTCACGTACTGCACGGAAAGACCAAGTTAAGCTGCAGCTAGCCCAGAACACAGCGGCACATCTTGCTCTTCATTGTAAATCAGAGGGCTGATATAAAGACTATGTATGCCAGTCTCTCTTGGTTTAGAGTTGAGGAGAGACTGACTGCATCACTTCTTTTTATAAGTCACTTCACTGTCCTCAAACCCAGATCAAATTCAAGAAAGTGTACAATATTATATAGAGCCATTATTGCATTAAACGTTCTATCTCATAAAGCTCAAGTGAACAGCAAACCTGGTTTAAAAAAAACAGATAAAGCAACACCTCATCTCTCCCCTATTAGCTTGTGTGTAAACTCAGCAAAAAAGAAACATCCTCTCACTGTCAACTGCGTTTTTTTTCAGCAAACTTAACATGTGTAAATATTTGTATGAACATAACAACTGAGACATAACCTGAAGTTCCACAGACATGTGACTAACAGAAATTGAATAATGCGTCCCTGAACAAAGGGGGTGGGTCAAAATCAAAAGTAACAGTCAGTATCTGGTGTGGCCCCCAGCTGCATTAAGTACTGCAGTGCATCTCCTCATGGACTATACCAGATTTGCCAGTTCTTGCTGTGAGATGTAACCCCACTCTACCACCAAGGCGCCTACAAGTTCCCAGACATTTCTGGGGGGAATGGCCCAAGCCCTCACCCTCCAATCCAACAGGTCGCAGAAGTGCTCCATAGGATTGAGATCCGGACTCTTCGCTGGCCATGGCAGAACTCTGACATTCCTGTCCTGCAGGAAATCACGCACAGAACGAGCAGTATGGCTGTTGGCATTGTCATGCTGCAGGGTCATGTCAGGATGAGCCTGCAGGAAGGGTACCACATTATTGAGGAGGAAGTCTTCCCTGTAATGCACAGCGTTGAGATTGCCTGCAATGACAACAAGCTCAGTCCGATGATGCTATGACACACCGCCCCAGACCATGACGGACCTGCCACCTCCAAATCGATCCCACTCCAGAGTACAGGCCTCGGTGTAACACTCATTATTTCGAAGATAAGCGCAAATCCGACCTTTGCCCCTGGGGAGACAAAAACGCGACTTGTCAGTCATGAGCACTTTTTGCCTGTCCTGTCTGTTCCAGCGATGGTGTGTTTATGCCCATAGGCGATGCTGTTACCGGTGATGTCTGGTGAGGACCTGCATTACAACAGGCCTATAAGCCCTCAGTCCAGCCTCTCTCAGCCTATTGCGGACAGTCTGAGCACTGATGGAGGGATTGTGCGTTTCTGGTATAACTCTGGCAGTTGTTGTTGCCATCCTGTACCTGTCCAGCAGGTGTGATGTCGGATGTACCGATCCTGTTCAGGTGTTGTTACACGTGGTCTGCCACTGCGAGGACGATCTGCTGTCCGTCCTGTCTCCCTGTAGCGCTGTCTTAGGTGTCTCACAGCACGGACATTGCAATTTATTGCCCTGGCCACATCTGCAGTCCTCATGCCTCCTTGCAGCATGCCTAAGGCACGTTCACCCAGATGAGCAGGGACCCTTTCTTTTGGTGTTTTTCAGAGTCAGTAGCAAGGCCTCTTTAGTGTCCTACGTTTTCGTAACTGTGACTTTAATTGCCTACCGTCTGTAGGCTTAACCTCTCTAGGGTAGTGGGCAGCATTCGGAATATTGGATGAAAAGCTTGCCCAAATTTATCGGCCTGTTACTCGGGCCCAGAAGATATTGGATTTGGATAGAAAACACTCTAAAGCTTCCAAAACTGTTAAAATAGTGTATGTGAGTATAACAGAACTGATTTAGCAGGCGAAAACCTGAGAAACATCCATTCAGGAAGTAGCTTTGTGTTTGTTTTGTAGTTTTCTATTCAATGCCATTACAGTATCCATTGACTTAGGACTCCATTTGCAATTTCTAAGCCTTCCACTAGATGTCATCAGTCTTTAGAAATAATTTCAGGCTTGTATTCTTATAAATGAGGGAATAAGACCAGTCTGAACGAGTGGACCCTAACGTGACGCAGAGTTTTTTCAGGCGCATGTGCATTTCTTGTTTACCTTTTATATTGACGACGTTATTGTCCGATTGAAATATTATATATAATTCAGGCAAAACAACAACCTGAGGGTTGAATATAAACATTGTTTGACATGTTTCTATGAACTTTACGGCTACATTTTTTTTTTCTGTCTGAATGTTTTGAGTTTGAGCCTGTGGATTACTGAAGAAAACGCGCTAACAAAACTGATGTTTCTGGATATAAAGAGACTTCATCGAACAAAAGGAACATTTATTGAGTAAATTAATGTCTTCTGATTAACACCATATGAAGATCATCAAAGGTAAGGGATTCATTTTATCTCTATTTCTGAGTTTTGTAACGCTTCTGCTTGGGTGGTTACTGTTTGTAATAATTTGTCAACTCGGCTATGTTCTGGGCTAGGTATGCTTTCGCCGAAAAGCATTTTATAAATATGACACTCGGGTTGGTTTAACAAGAAGTTCATCTTTAAACCTATGTAAAATATGTTTTGTTTTCTGAATTTTTATGATGAGCTTTTCTGTAATTGAATTTGGCACTCTGCAACCTCACTGGATGTTGGCCAGATGGGACGCTAACATCCCATATACCATAGAGAGGTTAACGACCGTTCCACAGGTGCATGTTCATTAACCTCTCTGGGATATGTGGGACTGTAGTGTCCCACTTGGCCAAAAGCCAGAGAAAATGCAGAGCGCCAAATTAAAATAAATTCCTATAACAATCAAACTTTCATGAAATCACACATGTAAGATACCAAATTAAAACTACACGTTTTGTGAATCCAGCCAACATGTCAGATTTCAAAAAGGCTTTTCGGCGAAAGCAAGCGATGCTATTATCGGAGGATAGCACCTCCGTAAACAAAATAGAGAACTTATTTCAACCCTGCAGGCGCGACACAAAACGCAGAAATAGAAATATAAATCATGCCATACCTTTGACAAGCTTTTTCTGTTGGCACTCCAATATGTCCCATAAACATCACAAACGGTCCTTTTGTTCAATTAATTCCATCATTATATATTTCCAAAATGTCAATTTATTTGGCCCGTTTGATCCAGAAAAACACCGGTTCCAACTTGCGCAACGTGACTACAAAATATCTAAAAAATGACCTGTAAACTTTGCCAAAACATTTCAAACTACTTTTGTAAAACAACTTTAGGTATTTTTTTAAAGTAAATAATCAATAAAATTGAAGACGGGATGATCTGTGTTCAATAAAGGAAGAAAACAAACAGATGCTAGCTTTCTGGTCATGCTCCTCTAACAAACAGTACACATGAATTGACCCTCGTTCAAGATGGCCGTACTTCTTCATTACACAAAGGAATAACCTCAACCTATTTCTAAAGACTGGTGACATCCAGTGGAAGCGGTACGAACTACAAGCAAGTCCCTTAGAAATCTGGATTCCCAATGAAACCCATTGAAAAGAGAGTGACCTCAAAAATATATATATATGAATGGTTTGTCCTCTGGGTTTCGCCTGCTACATAAGTGCTGTTATACTCACAGACATGATGCAAACAATTTTAGAAACTTCAGAGTGTTTTTTATCCAAATCTACTAATAACATGCATGATTAGCAGGCAGTTGAATTTGGGCATGCTTTTCATCCAAAATTCCAAATGCTGCCCCCTATCCTAGAGACGTTAATTGTTTATGGTTCATTGAACAAGCATGGGAAACGTTTAAACCCTTTACAATGAAGATATGTGAAGTTATTTGGATTTATACAAATATTCTTTGAAAGACAGGGTCCTGAAAGGGGGCTGTTTCTTTTTTTGCTGACTTTATGTATTGATATATAGGCTTCGTGTGCCTTTTGTAAAAACATATTTTTACATAGATCTGTCCTTTATTAACAGTCTATAATATGTCATCTTTCATGTTTTTGACCCCAGGAAGAGTAGCTGCTGCTTTTGCAACAGCGAATGGGGATCCTAATAAAATACAATAAATACATGGAATCATAAATATATATATTTTTTTCTCTCACCACAGTTAGACTTTTTGCTTCTGGGAGATCCCTTCAAACAATGAAATACATTAATCATAATTCTCATTTCCTGCTATGGGTTAATTGCAATGAGTAAAAACATCTGAGATTCATATTTAGCATGGGATTCATGCAGAGTGCATGCACAGTGGTCAGGATTATCTGGGGTAGATATGTACAGCACGGTCTTTGAGCTGAAATGATCTAGAACATGACTACCCAATGACTCAGAGGTGTTTGATTAATTAGTTAAAGCATACATATTGAGTGTGTGTGGACAAGCTAATCACTTACGCTTCATCGCCCAGGCCTGCACCGCTGGGGCTCTCAACATGCACTGGGATTCTGGAAGAGGAGATTAATATGATGAGTTCTAGGTATAACATTCATTAATGCCACTGCAAGGTGGGAAAAAAAATATGTTTGCGTTTGAGTAATTAGCGGACAGAGGATCTTCCATATCCATTGGCGATGCATGAGATTGGGAGCTGTGCGGCCCATGAAAATTAATTTCCCTCACCGTGAAACTAATTACAGGGACAGAGTGTGGGAACTCTGGGTTCTTCTGAGCACATACTGGGAAAGATGGAACTGATCCATGTACAGCTATTGGTCTTCTTGACTCATGGTTATTAGAAGAAATGGATTCCAGCCAGTACACATTTGTACTCATTTTATGAGTGTTTGATTATGTACATTTATTTTGTGAGGATGGTATGTCTGTTTGCAGTTGTGTCCATTTAAAAGTAAAGAATCTGGTAACAATTTACATTAACATACATTCTTAATACATACACATTTGATGAAATCAAATCAATTCAAACTTGATTTAAAGTGCATTTAGAATTGCAGCACACTTTACATTAAAACAAAAATAAAATCAATCACTAATAAAAAGCCTGGATGAAAAATGGCTGGTTTTTAAGTGGTTTAAAAACCTCTGTTTTCTGCCCCTCTTACCTGACAGGGCAAGCTTTTCCACAACTGAGGTGCTTTGAACCTTAGCTTACAATTTCTGCGCCCCCATGAAAATTGAATTAACATAATAAATCAATCCTCATCAAAATCCATCTGTTTTTTTTATTTTCCTTTTGCTATGTCTCAGTCCACCGATATCGCTCTTCCGCATCTGCGGTGAAAGGTGGCAGAGCTAGAGAGGTATTTGTCAGACCATGACATCCAGACAATCGGTCTACTCACAAAAACGTCTGTAGCACGTTGGCCTACAAAGTATTACGTATAAGCACTCTATTAAAGGTTGAGACTCTCACGAACACGATGGTGTTCTCCATTTTGCTCTAGGATGCACACGAGCTTCACAAGACTCATCTGAAGGTCTCTGGTACCAGTTTGAAAAAATGAATCGAAGTATACATAGAGATAGTTTTGTGCCTACAATAGGGGGATAAATACATGTAAAAATATATATAAATAAAGATTGAACAGGAAACTTTTTTATATATCTCAGATATAGGACAAACACTCCAGAACAAACTTCATTTTCATTTTTTGGGGGGAGACTACCTGTTGTTCCATGTAATCAATCTGTTATTCAATGCATTCCTATTGGCTAATAGCAGAAATGCCAAATTCATCCCCAAAACAAATTTTATTTAAAAAATGTATACCTTAAGAGGTTTTAGAATTTTCAATGTAAAAAAAATCCTTGATATGACCATCTTAAAACAATTCAATATGATAGCTTAGAACCCCCTAAATGTTATATGGATAACACAGAATAAACAAAAAACGAAGACTTTATACTCCCCAATGAAATATAAACATTGACATCCTTATTGGATGATACATTGTAGTTTCCAACTATGTGGCTATATATGGAACAATGGCTATGTCCCAAATTGCACCCTATTTCCCCATGGGCCCTGGTCAAAAGTAACGCAGTATAAGGAATTGGGTGCCATTTGGGACACAGACAATATATTTTGAGGTAAGGTAGGTCAACCATAGTTGAGTTAATGATGGACAGAAAACAAAATGCAGGATTTTCTTCCATCCTCCATTTCCAATGTCCTCTATACTCTGTGTGGACAGTTAGACAAATGGCTATTTTATCTCAAAGACAAAAAAACGCTTAAGCCAGGATGCCGATTTTGTTTATGCAAGACATCTACACCCATTATATTATTTTAGCTCCCATCTCCTGAGAACAAACAATCAACAAGTCTTCCATCACTTACAAAATCATCTCTATCATGTCAATTTCTAAGTATTTTGCTTCACTTTCATTTCTCTGCACCTGCTATTACACCTGAAAATCTGTGTACGCGACTATTAAACGTTTATTTGAATGTCGTGTCTCTCACTGTAATTTCCTTGTCCTCTGTCACCTATTGTTCTTCCGTTTGTACAAGGGTCTCAAACTCACCTTGGACCCACTCCAATTTGCATACCGCCCCAACAGATCCACAGATGACACGAAATCTATTGCACTCCACACTGCCCCCTCCCACCTGGACAAGAGGAACACCTGCATGAGGATTCTGTTCATTGACTATAGCTCAGTGTTCAAAACCATAGTGCCCTCCAAGTTCATCACTAAGCTCAAGACCCTTGGACCGAACACCTCCATCTGCAACTGGATCCTGGACTTCCTGACATACCGCCCCCTGGTGGTGAGGGTAGGCAACAACACATCCGCCACGCTGACCCACAGTGGCCCCTCAGGGGTGCGTGCTTAGACCCCTCCTGTACTCCATGTTCACCCACCACTACATGGCCGTGCAAAACTCCAACACCATTAAGTTTGCTGATGAGACAACAGTGGTTGGCCTGATCACCGAAGACGATGAGACACCTAGGGAGGAGGTCAGGGACAACAACCTATTCCTCAACATCAGCAAATCAAAGGAGCTGATCGTGGACTACAGGAAACAGAGAGCTGAGTATTATCGTGGCACGACAACGCCTCAAGAGAATGAAAATATTTGGCAACAACCCTCAGAACCTCAGATTTACTGCACCATTGAGACCATCTTGACTGCTAGCTGCATCGCTACCTGCCATCCAAGACCGGTGTCAGTCGGAAGCCCTACAATTTGTAAAAGACCAGCCACCCAAGTCATAGACTGTTCTCTCTGTTACTGCACGACAAGTGGTACCGATGCACCGAGCCTGGAACCAACAGGAGCCTGAACAGCTTCTTCCCAAAATCCAAAAGACTGCTAAATAGTTATTTAAGTTAGTTAACTAACTCTTTTGACTCAACACATACACTTCTGCTACTGTCTATCCTGTTGCCTAGTCACTTAATCCCTATCTATATGTAGATATCTACTGTATATATATTTTTTTACACATACAGTATTTAACTCATTGTTTTGGGTAGGCACACAATTACATTCATACTTCCATTAGTTTTAGAAACCGGTACAGGTTACCTTTTAGACGAGTCGTACGGACAGAACCATCGCTTTCTACTTTACTTTTTTATAGCACTACTGATATCACTGCATAAAATGTATTGTTTCCTAGTGTGTACATGTAAGTCATTAACTTTGTAGTCTATTTTTTATATTCATCAATTAAAGATCCAATATCAAATCAAACTTCAATTCAAAACATTTTTGAAGTGAATTTAAAATAGCAATACACTTGAAAAATGAAAGAAAAAGTTGTCACTGATAAAAGGCCAAGCTAAAACGGTTGGTTGACAAATGTGATTTTAACCCCTCACACAGTTTGGTGTTGGTATTTGGTATTTTATTAGGATCCCCATTAGCTGTTGCAAAAGCCCCATTAGCTGTTCCTGGTGTCCACACAAAACATGAAACATAATACAGAATGACAGAATACAGAACATCATTAGAAAAGACAGCTCAACTACATACATTGTTAAAAAGGCACATGTGGCCTACATATCAACAGAGGTGGGACCAAGTCATTGTTTTACAAGTCGCACTCAAGTCCCGAGTCAAGACAGGAAAGTCAGAGTTAAGTCCTAAACGTTGAGTTTCGAGTCCTAAACAAGTCATAATGTGCTCTTCACCAAATGTAATAACATTTCATATTTTTAACAAGAGTAATAGTTAGCATCTTACATTTACGCAAATCATGAATGCTTTTAAAAATATATATAATTATTACTTTCCAAATCAACTTCATATTTCAGCACACAGCTGTACAGTACATTTCGATGAAACATGGTGAAGACCCAAAATGGCCTACCCTGGAAGCCTGCGTTTCAGACATAAGGAAGTGGATGGCGGCAAATGTTTTACTTTTAAACTCGGACAAAACAGAGATGCTAATTCTACATCCTGTTCTCTCTTGTGATGAACATATCACATATATTTTAAGAGCAGCTTTCTTCAATATATGTAACATTGCAAAAATCTTAAACTTTTTGTCAGCAAAATTATGCATTAAAGCTAATCCATGCTTTGTCACTTCAAGATCAGACAACTGCAATACTCTACTCTCCTGCTACTCAGATAAAGCACTAAATAAACTTCCGCTAGTGTTAAGTACAGCTTCTTGAATCCTGACTAGAACCCCAAAAATGTGATCATGTTACTCCAGTGCTAGCCTCTGGTTGTCTACACTCGCTTTCTGTTAAGGCTGTGGCTGATTTCAAGGTTTTACTGTTAACCTACAAAAAGCATTACATGGACTTGCTCCTACCTGTCTCTCCGATTTGGTCCTGCCGTACATACCTACACGTATGCTACAGTCAAAAAGACTCAGGCCTGCTTATTGTTCATAGAATTTCTAAGCAAACAGCTGGAGGTAGGGCTTTCTCTTTCTGACGGGCCGCCCCCAGGTGGTGGAGGTAGGAAACAACATCTCCACTTTGCTGACCCTCAACACTGGAACCCCACAAGGGTGTGTGCTCAACCCTCTCATGTACTCCCTGTTCACCCATGACTGAGTGGCCATGCATGCCTCCAACTCAATCATCAATTTTGCAGATGACACACTTGTAGTGGGCTTGATTACCAACAATCACAAGACAGCCTGCAGGGAGGAGGTGAGGACACTCGGAGTGTGGTGTCAGGAAAACAACCTCTCACTCAACTTCAACAAAACAAAGGAGATGATCGTGGACTTCTGGAAACAGCAGAGGAAGCACCCCCTTATCCACATTGAAAAACCAGTCGTGGAGAAGGTGGAAAGTTTCAAGTTCCTTGGCATACACATCACAAACACACTGAAATGTTCCACCCACACAGACAGTGTGTTGAAGAAGGCGCAACAGACATTTGGCTTATCATCTAAAACCCTGACAAAATATTACATATGGACAATCAAGAGCATCCAAAATGATCATCAAGGACAACAACCACCTGAGTCACTGCCTGTTCACCCCGCTACCATCCAGAAGGCGAGGTCAGTGCAGGTGCATCAAAGCTGGGAACCGAGAGACTGAAAAACAGTTTCTTTCTCAAGGCCATCAGACTGCTAAACAGCAATCATTAACTCAGAGAGGCTGCTGCCTATATAGAGACTCAAATCACTGGCCACTTTAATAATAAATGGATCACTAGTCACTTTAAACAATGCCACTTTAATAATGTTAACATATCTTACATTACTCATCTTATATATGTTTACACTGTACCTTATACCATCTATTCACCTTGACTATGCGGTCATCTCTTGTCCATATATTTATATATACACATTATTTTTCCTCCCTTAAGATTTGTGTGTTTAAGGTAGTGTCATGACATTGGCCTGAGGGTAGGTTTATGACAGTCATAAATACCCCCCCCCCCTTTTTTCTTCTCTCTACCCTACTGATGTGACATTTGAAAATCCTTTGGTTGACATAGAGATTCTGGGAACATCAGAAGGTGGGGGGAAATTAACTATATTCTGGTAATCCGACCAATTGAACATATGTGTAACGGTTTTCTTCTGGGGAAAGAGAGTCAGACCAAAATGCAGCTTGGTTAGTTTTGTCCATCTTTAATAAAGATGAAAATACAACAATCTACAAAAACAAGAAACGTGAAAAAAACCAAACCAGTCCTATCTGGTGCCACAAACACAAAGACAGGAACAATCACCCACACTTACGGAGTTGTGAGGGTAACGGCACCTCAGTACCTCCAGGCTCTGATCAGGCCCTACACCCAAACAAGGGCACTGCGTTCATCCACCTCTGGCCTGCTCGCCTCCCTACCACTGAGGAAGTACAGTTCCCGCTCAGCCCAGTCAAAACTGTTCGCTGCTCTGGCTCCCCAATGGTGGGACACACTCCCTCACGACGCCAGGACAGCGGAGTCAATCACCACCTTCCGGAGACACCTGAAACCCCACCTCTTTAAGGAATACCTAGGATAGGATAAAGTAATCCTTCTCACCCCCCTTAAAATATTTAGATGCACTATTGTAAAGTGGCTGTTCCACTGGATGTCATAAGGTGAATGCACCAATTTGTAAGTCGCTCTGGATAAGAGCGTCTGCTAAATGACTTAAATGTAATGTAAATGTAAAACCCAACACAAAACAGGCTACCTAAATATGGTTCCCAATCAGAGACAATGACTAACACCTGCCTCTGATTGAGAACCATATCAGGCCAAACATAGAAATAGACAAACCAGACACACAACATAGAATGCCCACCCAGCTCACGTACTGACCAACACTAAAACAAGGAAAACACACACGAACGATGGTCAGAATGTGACAATATGCGGTGGTACTTATTTAATATTATGTCAGTTCGGTTGTCATCTGAGACATTCTCATCAATGATAGGATGACATAAACTCTACAGTGTAAAGTCTGCACATTGTAGTTATCGGATTCACATGCAATTGTTGTTCAATATAAATGTTTGAATATAAAATTATTGGTGAAGAGATTAAAGTTAATTTTAGCTTCCAAATGAGAGATTTGGGTTTTCATAAGGTAAGGGCTCAGCTCAATCAGTGGCCCCCCCTGTGAAGAGACATGGGTTATACAACTTTTCAAACACACCCCTCTCGCTCCACTATATAAAGCCTTGATGAAAATGTAACCTCCTGTTCCAAGTACGTGAGGTCTGTAGCTTCTATGTCAAAAGGACTAACATGTCAACTATAGAACAAAGCCAACATCAGCGTGAGCTTTGGTTGCGAATTTTATGAACTTTGAACTCTTATTCACAACAGAGGTGATACCTCCTAGCCGTTGAGGTAGCAACAGCAGCTGAAAACGTGGGCTAGGAAAGAACAGACAGAGTATACCGTCTACCACACAACAACGTTACTACAACGTATCCAATTTATCACCTTAGACATTCTTCAAAAGACAAAGGACTCGGTTGGGCAACACGGCCCATCCATCCACCACCAACCTACCGAAGCGCAGCTCAGAGTAAATATTTATTGCATTTTCCGCCCGCTAGGGATGTTTTCCTTTGTGAAGTAATTTGTAATCAAGGTATGATTAATTCTGTGTATATGTAATTCTGTGTGGTTAGTTAGGTATTTAGTAGATAAATAATTAAACCCAATTTGGCATTGCTGATTCAACTTGTTAGCCAGGGTTCCAAGTATTTACAACTTTCAGATGAGACAGAATTAAGGTGACGATTAATATTGACTGCTATTGATGTAAAGTATTACCCGGTCTTTAAGAGTTTATTCGGAGGATAACAGCTCTATAAATATTATTTTGTGGTGCCCTGACTCTCCAGTTAATTACATTTACATGATTAGCTCAATCAGGTAATATTAATTACGGAGAAAGGATTTTATTGAATAGCATGTCATATAACTTAATCCGCCATAGCCAAAGACACAACAGTAGTTTTGGGGAATAGTTAGATATTACTGCACTGCCAGAACTAGAAGCATAAGCATTTCACTACATTCACATTAACATCTGCTAACCATGTGTATGTGACCCAATACAATTTGATTTGATAGCTCCAATTATATGGAATGGTTTGCCGATCCATGTGAGAGATGCAGACTTGGTCTCAGCCTTTAAGACTTTACTGAAGACTCATCTCTTGAACGGCGTATCCCTCTGGCGGTGGAGGGGGGTGGGGGGGCTATGCATCGACAAAGTGGGTGGGGATATATCCTGCTTGGTGGGCCCTGTTCAGGGGTATCATTGGACAGGGCCACGGTGTCAATGCTGCAATAGTCTTTGTGCCAAGGGTCTAGTGTCAGTCTGTTCTATATGGTGTATTTCTCCTGTCCTGCATGATCTTAAGTATGATCCCTCTAATTATCCCATTTCTCTCTTGCTCTCTCTCTCTCTCTCTTTCCGGAGGAGTTGAGCCCACGACCATGGCTCAGGACTACCTGGCCTGGCAACTCCTGGCTGTCCCCATCCCCAGTCCACCTGGTTGTGCTACTGATCCAGTTTCAGCTGTTCATCCTACGGCCATGGAGCCCTGACTTGTTCACCAGACATGCTACCTTATCCCAGTCCTGCTGTTTCATCTCTCTCTTGACCTCTCTCTCTCGACTTGTGAATGCTTGGCTATGAAAAGCCAACTGACATGTATTCCTGAGGTATTGACTTGTTGCACCCTGTATAACCAATGTGATTATTATTTGACACTGCTGGTCATCTATGAACATTTGTACATCAGAGCCTGGACAGCATACACAATCATCCATACTGGAAAATGAAGACTTCATTTTTTTTAACCTTTATTGAACTAGGCAAGTCAGTTAAGAACAAATTCTTATTTACAATGACAGCCTAGGATCACTGGGTTGACTGCCTTGTTCAGGGGCAGAACAACAGATTTTCAACCTTGTCAACTCAGGGGTTCGATCTCACAACCTTTCGGTTACTTGCCAAATGCTCTGACCACTAGGGTACCTGCCACCCTAACATTAGTCCTAGCGCTAATTGAGGAAAGATTGACGTAACACAAGCGTTCATATTTGGATAACTCTCGGCTGACAGAAACCCCAATATGAATTAGTTAATAGCAATTACTATTCATAATTCAACACATCATGGGTGAGCCCAACATTGATCGAAATACCCTTGTTTTTTAAAGAAAATCTATTTTTTGTCCATTAAAATAACGTCAAATTGATCAAAAATACAGTGTAGATGTTGTAAATGACAATTGTAGCTGGAAACGGCAGATTTTTTAATGGAATTTCTACATAGGCGTACAGAGGCCCATTATCAGCAACCATCAGTCCTGTGTTCCAATAGCACGTTGTGTTAGCTAATCCAAGTTTATAATTTTAAAAGGTTAATTGATCATTAGAAAACCCTTTCGCAATTATGTTAGCACAGTTGAAAACTGTTCTCATTAAAGAAGCAATAAAACTGGCATTCTTTAGACAAGTTGAGTATCTGGAGCATTTATGGGTTCGATTACAGGCTCAAAATGGCTAGAAACAAAGAACTTTCTTCTGAAACACAGTCTTTTCTTGTTCTGAGAAATGAATGCTATTCCATGTGAGAAATTGCCAAGAAACTGAAGATCTGGTTCAACGGTGTGTACTACTCCCTTCACAGAACATCGCAAACTGGCTCTAACCTGAATAGAAAGGAGTGGGAGGCCCCGGTGCACAACTGAACAAGAGGACAAGTACATTAGTGTCTAGTTAGAGAAACAGACGCCTCACAAGTCCTCAACTGGCAGCTTCATTAAATAGTACCCGCAAAACAACAGTCTCAACGTCAACAGTGAAGAGCCCGGGATGCTGGCCTTCTAGGCAGAGTGCCTCTGTCCAGTGTCTGTGTTCTTTTGCCCATCTTAATCTTTTATTTTTATTGGCCAGTCTGAGATATGGCTTTTTCTTTGCAACTAGCTTCTGTCAGGACCCGGTTACGAACCCGGGTCTCCGGAGTGAGAAACAGTCACTTAACCAACTGAGCCACGAATAGTCGGCAGAACCCAGAAGATGAGGCAGACACAGCAGTACTTGAGACAGTGTATTTAATGAAGTAAAAAGTGAAGTTCTTCAGGAAAACATGTAACTCCACAACATCAAAAGGAATTCCACAAGAACAAAGGTAATCCTCCAAGACAAAAAGGTAAATCCACAAGGTGGAAGGTATAGCACAAAAAAGCCTCAAAAGATACTCAAAAAACAAACAAACAAGAACAAAAACCAGAATTACACAAGAGAGTCTGCCTTGGGGACAACCGACCGATTGGCAGGACATCCTTTCGGGTCCGGTTCAATAGCTTGAGCTCGTCTCACGGTATCCTCAACTTGCCACGAGATCGGAGCCACGATCTTAGCAGCAGGAAGGACAGGCATGTCCGTGTCATATCGAATGGCAGGAGCGTAGACTCGGGACAGGGCATCCGGTTTGAGATTCTTCGACCCGGGCCGATAGGCGAGGATAAACTTGAATCGATTGAAGAAAAGAGACCATCTAGCTTGTCTAGAGTTCAGATTTTTTTACTCCAGATTTTTGTGGTCCGTAAGCACTTGAAACGGGTGAGAAGCCCCCTCGAGCCAGTGTCTCCATTCCTTCAATGCCATCTTAACCGCTAGGAGTTCACGATCCCCCACATCGTAGTTCCTCTCAGCCGGGGTAAGCCGGTGTGAGAAGAAAGCGCACGGATGAAGCTTCTTGTCTTCACCCCTCTGAGACAAGACAGCTCCAACACCAACCTCTGAGGCGTCTACCTCCACCACAAACGGTTCATCCGTAGTCGGTAGTATCAGGATGGGAGCAGAGAGGACGCGCTGCTTGAGTCCTTGGAAGGCCGTCTCAGCTTCTCTTCCCCATAAAAACCTTGCATTGCCACCCTTGGTTAAAGCTGAGAGAGGGGCTGCTACCAAGCTGAAGTTCTTGATGAACTTGAGGTAAAAGTTAGTGAAGCCCAGGAAACGCTGAACTTCCTTAACGGATTTGGGGGTGGGCCAATCCGCTACCGCCTCTACCTTCCTGGGGTCCATTTGGACTCGACCGGGTTCCACTACAAATCCCAGGAATTGTACTCGGGATGAATGGAATTCACATTTTTCCGGCTTAACGTACAAATGGCTGTCTAGGAGGCGTTTGAGTACTTGTCTGACATGCTTTGTGTGTTCTTGAAGAGAGCTAGAAAAGATGAGGATGTCATCCAAGTAAAACGAACACAAATATGTTAAGCATATCCCTAAGCACATCGTTTATGAGCGCTTGGAACACCGCTGGGGCGTTGGTCAGGCCGAAGGGCATCACCAAGTATTCATAGTGACCAGTAGGCGTGTTGAAAGCGGTCTTCCACTCGTCACCAGGTCTGATCCGCACAAGATGATATGCGTTCCGCAGGTCAAGCTTAGTGAAAACAACTGCTTCGTGGAGCAGCTCGAAGGCTGTGGCCATAAGGGGTAGCGGGTAACGGTTACGGACGGTTATGGCATTGAGTCCCCGGTAGTCGATGCAAGGACGTAATCCACCGTCTTTCTTGGCCACAAAGAAAAACCCTGCTCCCGCCGGGAGGTGGATGGACGCATGAGGCCTGCTTCCAGAGCATCCTTGATGTAGGTATCCATAGCAGCTCGTTCGGGTGGAGATAGGGAAAAGATCCGACCCCTGGGGGCAAGTGCCCGGAAACAGTTCGATGGGGCAATCATAAGGTCTATGGGGTGGTAGCATGGTGGCCCTCTGTTTGCTAAATACCAGTTTGAGGTCATGGGAACTCGGGTCAGGTCGATGGATTCTAAAGACTCGGGAGTAGAACTCTGGGAATTCAGGAAAATACAAGTAGCTTGGCACGTAGGACCCCACTGCTTGATAGTGCCCACAGACCAGTCGATGTGAGGGTTATGGCTGTGAAGCCAGGGGTATCCAAGGACGAGAGGGAACTCGGAACAGGAGATCAAATGAAAGTTCATCAATTCCTGGTGTTGTGAAACTGAAAGTCGCAAGGAGGTAGTGACATGAGTGACAAGTCCAGATCCCAAAGGGCTTCCATCCAATGTAGTAACCCTCATGGGGTCACTTAGAGGTTCAGAGGGAACGCCATTCTCCTTCGCCCAGACACCATCCATGAAGTTACCTGCGGCTCCAGAGTCTACCAAGGCTTGAAGGTGAAGCTTGTGGTTGTCCCAGGAAAGGATGACTGGAATGAGCAGACGGGAGTTGGACGGATGGGAGGGGAGGTTATGTTTCCCGTTACAGTTCCCCCGGTCTGTACGGGACAGAGCGTTTCCCTGGAGCCCGGGACACGTGGAACGGAAATGGCCCGGTTTGCCGCAATATAGACAGCGTCGCTCCCTCATCTGGCGGTCTCTCTCAGCCTGGGAGATGCGTCCAATCTGCATGGGTTCCGGTGGAGCCAGCGAGGATAAAGGTGGGGACTCGGAGCTGGGACTGATAGGGGCTAGAGGTCTACGGTTGAGTTCTCTCTCTCTGACGCTGGTCAATGCGTGAGGCCAACTTGATCAGGGACTCGAGATTGTCCGGTGGTTCCCGAGTGGCCAGTTCATCTTGGATAGTGTCGGAAAGGCCTTTCAGAAAGCACACCGTGAGCGCCTCGTTGTTCCTGCCACTCGCTGCTGCCACCGTGCGGAACTGGATGGCATAGTCCGTCACGCTGCGCCGACCTTGGTGGAGAGTCAGGAGCTGTTTGGCTGAGTCAGGACCACTGCTTGGGCCTTGAAACACTCGTTTGAATTCCTCAGCAAAGGCAGAGTAGCTGGCACAGCAGGAATTATGGGCATCCCACACAGCAGTAGCCCAAGCCAGGGCTTTTTCCGACAGCAGTGTGATGATATATGCGATCTTAGACCGGTCGGTGGGGAACGACGAGGGTTGCAGCTCGAAGGAGAGAGAACATTGGGTGAGAAACCCTTTACAAGCACTTGGATCACCTGAGAACCGTTGGGGAGGTGGAAGACGAGGTTCAGCCAGAGGGTTAACTGCCATGGGTACGTAAATCTGAGGTACTGGGACGGGAACTGTTGCCGGGGTAAGTCGATCAGATATCTGCTTTATGGAAGTCAGCATCTCCGACAGAAGATGAGAATGTCTAGCCATTAAGGCCTCTTGCTGAAGCAGGGCGGCTTCGTGGCGTTGGACAGTCTCCTGGTGGTGGGACAGCATGGCAACAAGCTCCTGGGAACTGGCTGCCTCTGGGTTCATTTTTGGCTCTGTGTTTCTGTCAGGACCCGGTTAGGAACCCGGGTCTCCAGAGTGAGAAACAGTCACTTAACCAACTGAGCCACGAATAGTCGGCAGAACCCAGAAGATGGGGCAGACACAGCAGTACTTGAGACGGTGTATTTAATGAAGTAAAAGTGAAGTTCTTCAGGAAAACATGTAACTCCACAACCTCAAAAGGAATTCCACAAGAACAAAGGTAATCCTCCAAGACAAAAGGTAAATCCACAAGGTGGAAGGTATAGCACAAAAAAGCCTCAAAAGATACTCAAAAAAACAAACAAACAAGAACAAAAACCAGAATTACACAAGAGAGTCCACCGGGAACAACAAGAGTTCACAGAGTACTAGGGCTGGGTGCTAACATACAAACACAGAGCACAGAACTGAGGAAAACAAAGGGTTTAAATACAATCAGGGGAAACGAGGCACAGGTGCAAATAATAATGGGGATCAAGGGAAAACAAAAGGTCAAAAGGCACAATGGGGGCATCTAGTGACCAAAAACCGGAACAACCCTGGCCAAATCCTGACAGCTTCACAGTATGACAGAGGATTTGTGTTTTAATTTAAGCAGCAGTTTTGTTAAGAATGTTGTTATACATCAGAATAAAGCAGAGAGTGAGTCAGACTAAAAGGCAGAGAAAAAAATCAAGACTCCTATTTGATGTCATTTATCATAAATTGTTATTGAAAGAACTCACTTGCCATGGCTTTACATCACCTGCCATCACATGGTTGGAGAGTTATATATCCAATCGAACCCAGAGAGTGTTTTTCAACTGAAGCTTCTCTAACATCAGATATGTACTGTGCTGTATCCCTCAGGGCAGTTGCCTTGGGCCGTTACTCCTCTCTATTATTACAAATAATTTGCCACTGGTCTTACGCGAAGCTTGAATTACTATTCATGCCGATTATTCTACACTCTGAAATTGTAAATAAGGATTCTGAGACCTATACCTCACATGGATTTGATGTGACCATTGATCAAGTTGAGGAAGCTAAACTCCTAGGTATATTTAACTTGCCTAGTTAAATAAAAAAAACATTGCATGTGTGATGAACACGATGGGAGACAGAGAGCTGCTTTCAAGTGCAAGGCACTGCACGTGTTTATTTGTAAAAGACCACAGGAGGAGGCAGGTAGCTGGGTTCAGGGACAGGCGGAAGGTCATACACAGGGGTCCAAAAAGGCAACAATACAGGCAGGGAAAAGGCTAGTAACGTCGTCTGTGAGATCAGGCAATAGGTTGATAACAGGAAATCCGAAAAGTACAGGCAGGGAATAGCCAAAAGGCGTCGTTAGTGAGGCAGGCAAAAACTACCATACACAGGAGGATTCAATTACAGGAAAACAGAGCTCTGAATAGAAGTGTGTCACAAAATAAACAATACCTCACAATGATGGGGTGCAAAGAACTGAACTAAGTAGTGTGTGATAATGACATACAGGTGTACATGAACAGGTGATCAGAATTCATGTGATTGGGATCTGGAGAGTGAGCTGTGATTAGGGGATCTATGTGTTTGAGAGTGTGAGCTGGAAAGTGGGCTGGAAAGTGAGCTGCATTCAGGGGATCTACGTGTTTGAGAGTGTGAGTTGGAAGCAGGCATTACAGGATGGTCAGTTTTTATGGTCAAATCATATTGCTGAAGTTGTTAAAAACACAGAGAGGGTTATTTTCTGAATTTTTTACACACAAATCAACTGTACGAGTTGTTCAAACTCTGGTATTGTACCATGTTGATTAAGGACTGGTATGGTTAAGTGCAGCAAAGAAAGACATAGCAAAGCAGCAAGAGGCTCAAAATACAGCAGCACATCTTGCCCTTAACTGCACATACATAACTAACATCAACAACATACATCCCAGTCTGTCCTGTTGAGGGTTGACGAAAGAGGAACTGCTTCTGTTTTGGTTTTTATGAGAAATGTTACTGTGACAAAAATTCCAGATTCTCTGCATAATCAAATAACATTCAGCCCAGACAATCATACATACTCCACAAGACATGCCACCAGTTATATCTTCACACTTCCTATCTCCAAAACAAATCCACAGCAACAAACAGTTTTATACAGAGCCATGATCGCATGGAACTCTCTTCCATCTGCAATAACTCAAGCAAACAGCTAAAACATTTGATTAAACAACAACTCATGCAACGGTGGGGACTGTTAGGGGACACACACAAACTCTAACACACACATCATTTTTGTTGTATTGTTTTCTAAACTACATGGCAAAACGTATGTTGACACCTGCTTGTCGAACTTCTCAATCCCGAAATCATGGGCTTTAAAATATAGAGTTGGTCTCCCCTTTGCATCTATTACAGCTGCCACTCTTCTGGGAAGGCTTTCCACTAGGAGTTAGAACATTGCTGCAGGGTCTTGCTTTCATTCAGCCACATGATCATTGGTGAAGTCGGGCACTGAAGTTGGGGGATTAGGCTTGGCTCGCAGTCGGCATTTCAATTCATCCCAACGGTGTTCGATGGGGTTGAGGTCAGGGCTCTGTGCAGGCCAGTCAAGTTCTTCAATACTGATCTAGACTAACCATTTCTGTGTGAACCTCGCTTTGTGAATGATGGCATTGTTAGGCTGAAACAGGAAGGTCCTTCCCCAGACTGTTGGAAAAACAGAATCGTCTCGAATAGCATTTTATGCTGAAGTATTAAAATTGACCTTCACTGGAAATAAGGGGTGGCAGGTAGCCTAGTGGTTAGAGCGTTGGGCTAGTAACTGAAAGGTTGCTGGATCGAATCCCCGAGCTAACAAGGTGAAAATATGTTGTTCTGCCCCTGAACAAGGCAGTTAACCCACGTTTTGGGGGGAGCCTGGGGGCACTCACAGATGCCATTTAGATATTGCCACCCATAACCCAAAAACATTTGTGCTTTCTAAGAAGGATAAATAATACATGTGTTTGAATAAAAGCAGATGGTCGGTAAGTAGACTTGAAAAGGGTGAACAAAATTAAATGCACACATCTAATACACTTAACACTTCGCATAAAACTGGAGAAGCCCCCGTCTATGTCCTTCCCGGGGGAGAAAGTGTGTGGGTGGACATCATTGGAAGTAGGAATTTGTTCTTAACTAACTTGCCTATTTAAATAAAGGTTCAATAAAAGGTGCCTAGCCCAAACCATGAAAAACATCCCAGGACCTTTATTCTTCCTCCACCAAACTTTACAGTTGGCACTATGCATTCAGCAGGTAGTGTTCTCCTGGCATCTGCCAAACACAGATTGGTGAAGCGGGACTCATCACTCCAGAGAACGTGTTTCCACTGCTCCAGAGTCCAATGGCATTGAGCTTTACACCACTCCAGCCGACGCTTGGCATTGTGTATGGTGATCTTAGGCATGTGTGCAGCTGTTCGGCAATGGAAACCAATTTCATGAAGCTCCCGTTGGGAACTTCTGGCTTTACTTTTAGGGCAGGTGAATAAAGGTTGAAATCTCATTGATCAACGTCTCAACCAAATATTACACAAATGTCCATGTTGAAATGACGTGGTGTGCCCAGTGGTTATTGAACACTGTGAATAAATATTAAAACTTATGAACCTAAACCTTTTGCCTCCTGAATATCTGCCCTTAAGACAGCATCTCTACGTTACATGCTTCACATTGACTATAATAAGCTTAGACTGAACGATAACAGTTATTAAAATTAGTGCCAGAACAGAAGAGGTAATACAGTAAGACAGCCATCTGGTCAGGACATTCCACTTCTTTGTCCCATCAAACAAAACAAAGTAAGGGCAGAGACATTTCTCTATCTGTTGACAAAGGGGAAAATATTATCACTCCAAATGCTCTGGAATAAATCTTTCACACTTGTCATGTCCACTTTGTTCATGCTGCCATATTTGACCCCTCTTTCTCAATCAGCTGGGACCTGTTTCGTGTCCGTATCCCTACATAGTGCACTACTTTTGACCACAGCCTATATGGCTCAAGTCAAAAGTAGCATATTATATAGGCAACAGGGTGCCTTTTCGGACTCAGCCCTTGGTGGACTACTCTGGGATTAAACATTTTAATTTGAAAAATATTTGAAAAACTTTGCACCAGTCTGCCTGGAGTGTCAAATGGGCAGGGCTTGCAGTTTCTCAACTGTTCTATTGGTCTATTGAACCAGGCAAATTAAATCAAGCACAGATGAAGTATTGAAATTATGTCAAATAGTATTTTAACTCGGATCTGTTCTCTCCTCAAACTGCGTTACATGATCACAAATGCACTGTATTATATATATACTATATACACTATATACACTATTCCTGACCTATTACACTTAATTGTGTATGTAATTGCTTTTCAATGGGTAATTCATGGGTTTATCTTCAAAAGAGAGGTTTCAAAAAATGACTAATCTGACACATATATCTTTGCTGTTTAATCCATGCTATTAAAAATGGACTCATGTACTGTGTATCTTAGCGACAACTATAAAGGCCCATGTTATACTGATGATATACTCCAAATGCATATGCCAATGCAGACAAGCAGCACTTTAATTGTGCAGTCATACCATTACATTGGTGAAGCACAACGAAATAAGATCATTATTTCCAATTTCAATCTGAGTCAGATTCTTCAGATCATTAGCATTTCTAATGTATATGTAAATATTGTTCTCCTGTTCAAAGCTCTCAGCATGAATATTCATACAAGGATCATTGCAATGCTCATCACAGCATCACGCCACCATATCCCACAGTACATATACTGTATTTAATGCCAGAGGAAACCAAGCACATTTTGTCAACAACATTCAAGCAATTTCCTATCATGTTCCTGTTCCAAATGCATGTGATTGTTGTTGACAAAGTTGAAATCAAAATGAAGTGTCTTTTATTGTCCCAGTAAATCACTTTATTTCTCCATGCTAATCTAATAGAATCACCCTTTTTTTGCTGGCTCGTAGTTATTGAAATGCATATTCTGTTGCAGTCTCCTGCAAACTAAGAGTGTTGGATCGTGCGTCCTAGCCTTGAACAATGAAATATGTAGAGACATATTGTCACGTCCTGACTTTAGTTCCTTTTTTATGTCTCTGTTTTTGTGTCTGCACCAGACAGAACTGTTTCGGTTTCATTTCCTTCTCTTGTTGTTTTTGTCATTCAGTGTTCTGTTCTATTAAATAATCATCAACACTTACCATGCTGCGCTTTGGTCCTCACCTTCTTCCTCTGAATGCCGTTACAGAACTACCCACCACCAAAGGACCAAGCAGCGTGGTAAGGAGGAGCAGCGCTATAAGGAGGAATGGGCATGGGGGGACATTCTGGACTGCAAGGGATCCTACACATGGGAGGAGATCCTGGCTGGAAGGGATCGCCTCCCATGGGAACAGGTGGAGGCAGCCAGGAGAGCGGAGGCAGCAGGAAAAGGGAACCGGCGGTACGAGGGAACACGGCTGGCAAGGAAGCCTGAGAGGCAGACAGACCCCACATTTTTTGGGGAGGAGGCACACGGGGAGTGTGGCAGAGTCAGGTAGGAGACCTGAGCCAACTCCCCATGCTTACCTTGGGGGGCGTCGTACTGGTCAGGCACTGTGTTATGCGGTGGAGCGCATGGTGTCCCAGTATGCGTTCTTAGCCCGGTGCGCTACATCTCAGCTCCCCGCATCTGCCGGGCTAGGGTGAGGATCCAGCCAGGGCAAATGGTGCCAGCCCTGCTCTCCAGACAGCCAGTACGTCTCCTCGGGCCAGGATATCCTGCATCGGCTCTGCGCACTGTGTCTCCCGTGTGTCTGCACAGCCCAGTGTGTCCTGTGCCTGCAACCTGCATGTGCCGGGGTAAAATCACCATCCAGCCAGGATGGGTTGTGGAGGCCCTTAGTTCGAGACCTCCAGTGCACCTCCACGGCCCAGTCTATCCTGTGCCTCCTACGAGGACCAGGCTGTCTTTCTGTCTCCTCCCTCTAGGTTCTCCCGCCTGTCCGGCGCTGTCAGAGTCTACCTCCTGTCCGGAGCTGCAAGAGTCTCCCTCCTGTTAGGAGCTGCCAGAGCCGCGCATCAGTCAGGAGCTGCCAGAGCCGCGCGTCAGTCAGGAGCTGCCAGAGCCGCGCGTCAGTCAGGAGCTGCCAGAGCCGCGCGTCACTCCGGCGCTGACAGAGCCGCCCTTCACTCCGGCGCTGACAGAGTCGCCCTTCACACCGGCGCTGACAGAGTCTCCCGTCTATTCGGGGTAAGGTTCCCCAGTCCGAGTTCAGATGCGAGGGTCGCCGCTCCAAAGGCGCCTCTTAAGTGGGCCAAGACTATGGTGGAGTGGGGTCCACGACCCGCGCCAGAGCGCCACCGCGGACAGATGCCCACCCAGACCCTCCCCTATGGGTTTAGGTTTTGCCGGAGTCCGCACCTTTGTGGGGGGTAATGTCACGTCCTGACCTTAGTACCTTTTTTATGTCTCTGTTTTTGTGTCTGCACCAGACAGAACTGTTTCGGTTTCATTTCGTTCTCTTGTTGTTTTTCTCATTCAGTGTTCTGTTCTATTGAATAATCATGAACACTTACCACGCTGCGCTTTGGTCCACACCTTCTTCCTCTGAATGCCATTACACATATGAAATTGTATTATTATAAAAGGTAAACAAAACAACTTACAATGAGAAACCACATCCATCCCGTAGAAAACATGAAACAATAACTCATGTTACTATCTTTGATCTCAGATAACAGACCCAAATCTACCTTGTTGTGGAGATTCAGTACTGAGAGAGATTTGGTAATTTCTTCAAACAATCATTTTTATTCAACATTTATTCAACTTTGGTTAGTTATAGCAATAATGAGGCCGGTCGACTCCTAACATTTACACAAATGCAGAGTAATATATATAGCTGACACTATCAATGCTCATTTATGGTTGGTTTAACCCCCAAGGAGCATCATAAAACACTCTGGGTTCATCCTGTCGTTATCTGCAGGTGGGTGTTGTCTTAACCCCTCTCTGGATTAGTTTCCCAGATGATAGGATGATTTAGAGACAATGAGTAATTGCTCTTAGCTCCTCCTGGCTATCTCTATCTCGGTTACACCCACCAAATCTTGTCTATGTAATGCAGTCTTTAACTCATTTGTCAGCTCAAGCCATCTCTGGTGACCATACGCCCAGATTAGCTACAGGGAACTAGAGTGGAGACCATAGAAACACAGACACTAACAGGACAGAAATATCCTCCTATTTGTCAAATCAAGTGTTATTTTGCTAACTATTAGTATCAAACCAATCAGGTAAATATTACATTTTTCTATCACACATTAGAACACCTAAAGTCTTGTATGGTGCAGTTAATTATCACCAAACAGCCACATTTGTCACTCCCTGACCTTAGTTTCTTTGTTACAGTATGTCTCTATTTTGGTTTGGTCAGGGCGTGAGTTGGTGTGGGCATTCTATGTTGTTTTTCTATGTTTTATTTTCTGTGTTTTGCCTGGTATGGTTCCCAATCAGAGGCAGCGGTCTATCGTTGTCTCTGATTGAGAACCATACTTAGGTAGCCTTTTCCCACCTGGTGTTTGTCGGTAGTTGTTTCATGTTTTGTGTTGTGTCAACTTTCAGGACTGTTTCGATTTTCGTTGTTTCACTTTGTTACTTTGTATTTCGTGTTCAGTTAAATTATATTAACAAGGACACTTACCACGCTGCGTTTTGGTCCGATCTGTCCTGTTTCTCAGATGAAGAAGATCATTACAGAACTACCCACCACCAACGGACCAAGCAGCGTGGTATGGAGGAGCAGAGGGTTCGGGACTCCTAGACTTGTGAGGAGATATTGGACAGTAAGGGAACCTGGAGTCAGGCTGGGGAATATCGCCGCCCGAAAGCTGAACTGGAGGCGGCGAAAGCGGAGAGGCGGCGATATGAGGTAAGGCAGGACAGCAGGCATGAGAGGCAGCCCCAAACATTTTTTTGGGGGGTGGCACACGGGGAGATTGGTGGAGTCAGGCGATAGACCTGAGCCAACTCCCCGTGCTTACCGGAAGCAGCATAGCACTGGTCAGGCACTGTGTTATGCGGTGAAGCGCATGGTGTCGCCAGTGCACGCTCATAGCCCGGAGTGCTATAGGCCAGCCCCCCGCAAGTGCCATGCGAGATTAGGCATCCAGCCAGGGCAGATTGTGCCAGCCCAGCGTGTTTGGTCTCCGGTGCGCCATTTCGGCCTAGGGTATCCTTTGGTCCGATCTTTCCTGTTCCTCAGATGAAGATGATCGTTACAGCATGCCCCCCCTTAATTACCCTCTTATTATTCTGTTTCTGGTCCTGCTGATTAAAATAGCAAAATTAAACAGACAATTTAATTGAAGGTGGCGGTATTACGATCAGTGACTGCTTAGTACAAAAAATTGTCTTGTCACGTATTTTAGAAACAAAAATATTGGTCTTCTTTGGACATCAAGGACGAAATTAAGAGGGAATCAGCCACTCTAGGAGGACAATATAAGTTTATACAGTGTTTTTCTATTGTTTAAAGTAAAACCAACTTGTTTCAGCACTTAGCCTCCATCCGAGTTTCATCACACTTCAAATAACATTTTATTGGTCACATACACATATTTGCAAATGTTATCGCAGGTGCACAGCTATGCTCCAGCAGTGAAGTAATACCTAGCAATACCAAAAAATACACACAAAACCCATAAAGATACACTACATGACCAAAAGTACATGGACACCAGCTTGTTGAGCATCTCATTAAAAAAATGATCATTAATATGGAGCTGGTCCCCCCTTTGCTGCTGTAACAGCCTCCACTCATCTGATGTTGGGCGTTAAGGCCTGGCTCGCCCTCTGCATTCCAATTCATCGCAAAGGTTTTCGATGTGGTTGAGGTCAGGGCTTGTGCAGGCCAGTCAAGTTCTTCCACACCGATCTCGACGATCTCCATTATTTCTCTTCCACCAAACTTTAAAATTGGCACAATGCATGTATTGTTCTCCTGGCATCTGCCAAACCAAGATTTGTCTGTAGGACTGCCAGATGGTTAGAACTTGTTTGAAAGGTGGCATCCTATGACATTGCCACGTTGAAAGTCACTGATCTCTTTAGTGCAGTCATTCTACTGCCAGTGTTTGTCTATGGAGATTGAATAACTCTGTGCTTCATTTCATACACCTGTCAGGAACGAGTGTGGCTTAAAAGCTGAATCTGGATTTCCATTACGTTACCACAATGCCCCCTGAGTAGTTTATCATGAAACATACACCTCCTCCTTCTTTTTCCCGTAGAGGTCTTTATTCCCATACAAAACAATATATTGAAAATCTAGTTGGCTCTAAAGGGAAAGTATATCCGGAAAGAGCCATGATTCCAGAGTATGTCACAGTCCCTGATGTCTCTCTGGAAGGAGATCCTCACCTTTAGTTTGTTTACTTTATTGTCCAGCGACTGAACATCAAAGAGTAATATACTCGGAAGCGGTGGATGGTGTGCACTCCTCCTGAGTCGGACTAAAAGCCCGCTCCGAATACCTCTTCTCTGCCGATGCCATCATGAAGCAGCCTCCGAGAACTTCAATCACATTGGAAAGTGTGTACAAAAGATCCAGTTCAGGAAAGTTGTATTCCTGGTCGAAATGCAGGTGAGTTACGGCCTCTGATTTTCAAAATGTTTTTCCGGCTGTACAGTGCCTTCACAAAGTATTCAAACCCATTGCCTTTTTTTCACATTTTGATACGTTACAGCCTTCTTAAAAAATTGATGAAATAAAAGAAATCCTCATCAAGCTATACACAATACCCCATCATGACAAAGCATAAAAAGGTTTATAAATAAATGTTGCTGCCAGACTCAAAATTGAGCTCAGGTGCATCCTGTTTCCATTGATCATCCTTGAGATGTTTCCACGACTTGATTTGAGTCCAACTGTGGTAAATCAATTGATTGGACATGATTTTGAAAGCCACACACCTGTCTATTTAAGGTCCCACAGTTGTCAGAGCAAAGACCAAGCCATGGGGACGATGGAATTCAGAGACAGGATTGTGTCGAGGCACAGATCTGGGAAAGGGTACGAAACATTTCGGCAGCATTGAATGTCCCCAACAACACAGAGCTCTCCATTCTTAAATGGAATACGTTTTGAACCACCAAGACTTCCTAGAGCTGGCCACACGGCCAAACTCAACAGTCAAGAACCAGATGTTAACTTTGACAGAGCTCCAGAGTTCCTCTGTGGTGATAGGAGAACCTTCCAGAAGGACAACCATCTCTGTAGCATTCCACCAATGAGGCCTTTATGGTAGAGTGGCCAGACAGAAGCCACTCCTCAGTAAAAAGCTCATGAAAGCACGCTTGGAGTTTGCCAAAACTCACCTAAAGGACTCTCAGACCATGAGAAACAAACTTCTCTGGTCTGATGAAACCAAGATTGAACTCTTTGGCCTGAATTCCAAGCGTCACATCTGGATGAGACCTGACACCATCCGTACGGTGAAGCATTGTGATGGCAGCATAATGCTGTGGGGATGTTTTCAATTGGCAGCCACTGGGAGACTAGTCAGGATCGAGGGAATGGTGAACAGTGCAAAGTACTGAGAGATACTTGATGAAAACCTGCTCCACAGTGCTCAGGACCTCAGACTGGGGAGATGGTTCACCTTCCAACAGGACAACGACCCTAAGGACACAGCAAAGACAACTCGGGAGTGGCTTCGGGACAAGTCTCTGAATGTCCTTGAGTGGCCCAGCCAGAGCCTGGACTTGAACCCGATCTAACATCTCTGGAGACCTGACAATAGCTGTGCAGTGATGCTCCCCATCCAGGCTGACATAGATTTGAGAGGATCTGCAGAGAAGAATGAGAGAAACACCCCAAATACAGGTGCATGAAGCTTGATGCATCATACACAAGAAGACTCGTGGATGTAATCGCTGCCAAAGATGCTTTAATAAAGTACTGAATACTTATGAATATGTGATATTTCAGTTTTTTATGTTTAAACCTGTTTTTGCTTTGTCATTATGGGGTATTGTGTAGATTGATGAGGCAAAAAACATGCTAATCCATTTTAGAACGAGGCTGTAATGTAACAAATTGTGGGAAAAAATCAAGGGGTATGAATACTTTCCAAATGTTGCTTTGGAGTCTGAAACTGGTTTTGTGTTTTTTTTGTGAAACTCATGAAGAGTAGTTGCTATTTCTGTAAAAGAAAATAAACAAATGTCTAGTTGAGATTACTCCTATTTGTTACTTCTGTAAAATTATTTTTGCAAAATAAGCTAACATTTTGTGCTTGAGTGCACATGTAGCACATGGGGATGTGTGAAACGTAGTCTTCAGCCTGAGGTGTCTCTCTTTGTCACGCCCTAGTCTTAGTATTTTGTGTTTTCTTTATTATTTTGGACAGGCCAGGGTGTGACATGAGTTTATTATGTGGTGTGTTTTGTCTTGGGGTTTTGTAGGTGT
Source organism: Oncorhynchus keta (assembly GCF_023373465.1). Lineage (NCBI taxonomy): Eukaryota > Metazoa > Chordata > Actinopteri > Salmoniformes > Salmonidae > Oncorhynchus > Oncorhynchus keta. The sequence continues at coordinate 36,450,187 of NC_068424.1, forward strand.
TGGGATTGTGGTATAGTGGGGTTGTCTATAAAAGTCTATGGTTGCCTGAATTGGTTCTCAATCAGAGGCAGGTGTTTATCGTTGTCTCTGATTGGGAACCATATTTAGGCAGCCATATTCTTTGAGTGCTTCGTGGGTGATTGTTCCTGTCTCAGTGTTTGTTTGCACCAGAATAGGCTGTTTAGGTTTTCACGTTACGTTTATTGTTTGTATTGTTCGTGTTTATCTTTTTATTAAACATGAATCGAAATAACCACGCTGCATTTTGGTCCTCCTCTCCTTCGAAGGAAGAAAACCGTAACACTCTTGCATGCCTAATTCGCTTGCTTTCGAGGTGGCGCGATTGGCTAAGACATTTGACGGAGGATGGTCACGTGTGTGATTCAGGAGGAAATGGTTCTTGCTAAATCAAGCAGTGTGACGTCCTTTACACACACATCCCTTAAACATAAAACGGAATCATGATCAATCATACATGAAATCAAAGGGACAGGTGTTGTCCATCTAGAGTTTGCCAGTTCCATCCCTCCTTTCTTCCTCCTTTGTCACCTCCTTCCTTCCCCCTTTCCCACTTCTCCTTTCTTCCCCATTTCCCACTAATCCTTTCTTCCCCATTGCTCACTCGTCCTTTCTTCCCCCTTTCCCTCTACTCCTTTCTTCCCCCTTTCCCTCTACTCCTTTCTTCCCCCTTTCCCACTCCTACTTTCTTCACCATGTCCCAGTGCTCCTTTCTTCCACCTTTCTTCCCCCTTTCCCACTCCTCATTTCTTCACCATTTCCCACTCCTCCTTTCTTCCCCCTTTCCCTCTACTCCTTTCTTTCCCCTTTCCTTCTACTCCTTTCTTCCCCTTTCCCTCTAGTCCTTTTTCCCCCCTTTCCCATTCCTACTTTCTTCACCATTTCCCACTGCTCCTTTCTTCCACATTTATTCCCCCTTTCCCACTCCTCATTTCTTCACCATTTCCCACTCCTCCTTTCTTCCCCATTGCTCACTCGTCCTTTCTTCCCCCTTTCCCTCTACTCCTTTCTTCCCCCTTTCCCTCTACTCCTTTCTTCCCCCTTTCCCACTCCTACTTTCTTCACCATGTCCCACTGATCCTTTCTTCCACCTTTCTTCCCCCTTTCCCACTCCTCATTTCTTCACCATTTCCCACTCCTCCTTTCTTCCCCATTTCCCACTAATCCTTTCTTCCCCCTTTCCTCTACTCCATTCTTCCCCTTTCCCTCTACCCCTTTTTCCCCCTTTCCCTCTACCCCTTTTTTCCCCCTTTCCCACTCCTACTTTCTTCACCATTTCCCACTGCTCCTTTCTTCCCCATTGCTCACTCGTCCTTTCTTCCCCCTTTCCCTCTACTCCTTTCTTCACCCTTTCCCTCTACCCCTTTCTTCCCCCTTTCCCACTCCTACTTTCTTCACCATTTCCCACTGCTCCTTTCTTCCACATTTATTCCCCCTTTCCCACTCCTCATTTCTTCACCATTTCCCACTCCTCCTTTCTTCCCCATTGCTCACTCGTCCTTTCTTCCCCCTTTCCCTCTACTCCTTTCTTCCCCCTTTCCCACTCCTACTTTCTTCACCATGTCCCACTGCTCCTTTCTTCCACCTTTCTTCCCCCTTTCCCACTCCTCATTTCTTCACCATTTCCCACTCCTCCTTTCTTCCCCATTTCCCACTAATCCTTTCTTCCCCCTTTCCCTCTACTCCATTCTCCCCCTTTCCCTCTACCCCTTTTTCCCACTCCTACTTTCTTCACCATTTCCCACTCCTCCTTTCTTCCCCATTGCTCACTCGTCCTTTCTTCCCCCTTTCCCTCTACTCCTTTCTTCCCCCTTTCCCTCTACCCCTTTCTTCCCCCTTTCCCACTCCTACTTTCTTCACCATTTCCCACTGCTCCTTTCTTCCACATGTATTCCCCCTTTCCCACTCCTCCTTTCTTCCCCATTGCTCACTCGTCCTTTCTTCCCCCTTTCCCTCTACTCCTTTCTTCCCCCTTTCCCTCTACTCCTTTCTTCCCCATTTCCCACTCCTACTTTCTTCACCATGTCCCACTGCTCCTTTCTTCCACCTTTCTCCCCCCTTTCCCACTCCTCATTTCTTCACCATTTTCCACTCCTCCTTTCTTCCCCATTTCCCACTCCTACTTTCTTCACCATTTCCCACTGCTCCTTTCTTCCACCTTTCTTCCCCCTTTCCCTCTACTCCTTTCTTACCCCTTTCCCTCTACTCCTTTCTTCCCCCTTTCCCACTCCTACTTTCTTCACCATGTCCCACTGCTCCTTTCTTCCCCCTTTCCCACTCCTCCTTTCTTCCCCATTTCCCACTCCTACTTTCTTCACCATTTCCCTCTGCTCCTTTCTTCCCCCTTTCCCACTCCAAATTTCTTCACCATTTCCCACTCCTCCTTTCTTCCCCATTTCCCACTCCTACTTTCTTCACCATGTCCCACTGCTCCTAACTTCCACCTTTCTTCCCCCTTTCCCACTCCTCATTTCTTCACCATTTCCCGCTCCTCGTATGACTGAGGCCACACTGAATGGTCAGGGCTTTCATCAAACAGCCATCCATGTGCTATCCATGTGAACTTAACAATATTCTATGAACACATATGGAGGAGGTGATATGTGTTGCATGCTATAATGCTGGTATCACTTATTGTAAGTCTGCATAAAGTGATTTACATATTAATTTGTCTTTGTTGCAGACATCATCATGAAAAGAGTCTGTGATCTATATCTTTCCTTCCTTCTCTCTGGAAATAAATAGATTACACCTCTAATCAATCAAACCTATGACCCATTGTGAGCGCATTAGGAAGCTGCATTGCAAGAGTATATCTTATTTAATTAGGCCATAATGCTTTCAAGTTTGCTTCCACGTCATTGTGGCGCGAAACATCTCTGGGACTAGCATGGACTCAAGGTTTTAGTCATTAAGAAAATCAGGTCAACTTCTCTGGTTGAGAAGAAATCTAAGGGAAAGCTAAATAAGGCCTGAGCTGTGTCTCCTTTAGTTGTTTTAATTAGTAGTTCACTAAACATATATATACAGTACCTGACAAAAGTTTGGACACACCTAGTCATTCAAGGGATTTTCTTTATTTTTACTATTTTCTACCTTGTAGAATTATAGTGAATCAAATCAAAATTATATGTTATACAACATGGCACCGATAGAGATGGCAGCTTCGGTTCTAGTCCTGAGGAAACTTTGCAGTATTTCATTTTTTTTATGCATTATTTATAACATTCTTAGCCCAGAAACCTTACGTTTTATTACATACAACTGGGAAGAACTATTGAATATCAGAGAGACGTCAGCACAACCAGCACTACGACCAGGAATACGACTTTCCCAAAGGGGATCCTTTGTCTGCGCCTCCCAGGGCACTTGAACTGATTCCAGAGGACGACCCAAAACACCGCCACCAGAGGAGAGGGTGATGGAGCGGTCTTCTAGTGAGGCTTCGGATGCGCCACCAACTGTTCCCGAGGATATTACTCGCTAATGTCCAGCCCCTAGTTAACAAAGTTGATGGAATCTGGGCATATACGGCCATAAGCAAACAGGAAAACCCTTATCCAGAGGCGGTGCCCCAAATTGCCGGGGACGTTAACTCTTTTTTGGCTACTACATGATTCCATGTGTTAATTCATAGTTTTAATGTCTTCACTATTATTCTACAAAATGGAAAATGGTTAAATTAAGAAAAACCCTTGAATGAGTAGGTTTGTCCAAACTTTTGACTGGTACTGTAAATACCAAAGATTCATATTGTTCTGAATGGAGGTTAGTCAGTCTTAAAACCTCTAGACATACAGCAAGAGTAGAGTTATTAGTAGACTGACTCGTTGATTTCTTAATAATATGCTCACCTCAAACGACATGATTACTTAATGACCAATATTTCAGAGGGATAACTGTACAAAAATGATGGAGATATGACTGGTTGCTGGTTTCACATCTGTGGTTATTCAAATCAGAAAGGAAAAAAATGGGAAGAGCGGCACTGGAGTAAACAGTCACAACAACCTGAATGCTGGGGTTGTATTGAATGAGATGTTTCTATGCTTACTGCTTAATACAAAATAATATGGATTTAAAATTGTACAATTGTAATGCAAATAGCAATCACATTAATGCATTGCTTTCTAGTACGACCCACTTGGCCCATATAAACATGGATTTAATGTTGAATAATGGTTTGAAATTGCCTCTGCTCACCTCTAAAAATACACAAAGTGCTGAATGTTTTTATCGCTATATACAATGCTTTGCAAAAGTATTCACCCCCTTGGCATTTTTCATATTTTGTTGCATTACAACCTATAATTTAAATTGATTTTTATTTGGATTTCATGTAATGGACATACACAACATCGTCCAAATTGGTGAAGTGAAATGAAAAAAATAACTTCTTTCAAAAATGTATAAACAGAAAATTGGTGCGTGCATATGTATTCACCCCCTTTGCTATGAAGCCCCTAAATAAGATCTGGTGCAACCAATTACTTTCAGAAGTAATTTAATTAGTTAAATAAAGTCCACCTGTGTGCAATCTAAGTGTCACATGATCTGTCACATGATCTCAGTATATATACACCTGTTCTGAAAGGTCCCAGAGTCTGCAACACCACTAAGCAAGGGGCACCACCAGGCATGCGGCACTGTGAAGACCAAGGAGCTCTCAAAACAGGTCACGGACAAAGTTGTAGAAAAGTTCAGGGTTGGGTTATAAAAAAATATCAGTAACTTTGAACATCCCACGGAGCACCATTAAATCATTTATAATTTTTTTTTTAAGAATATGTCACCACAACAAACCTGCCAAGAGAGGGGCGCCCACCAAAACTCACAGACCAGGCAAGGAGGGCATTATTCAGAGAGGCAACAAAGAGACCAAAGATAACCCTGAAGGAGCTGCAAAGCTCCACAGTGGAGATTGGAGTATCTGTCCATAGGACCACTTTATGTTGTACACTCCACAGAGCTGGGTTTTATGGAAGAGGGACCAGGAAAAAATTGCAAACATGTTTGATGTTCGCCAAAGGCATGTGGGAGACTCCCCAAACATATGGAAGAAGGTACTCTAGTCAGATGAGACAAAAATGTTGCTTTTTGGCCATCAAGGAAAATGCACAAACGCACAAACCCAACACCTCTCATCGCCCCGAGAACACAATTCCCACAGTGAAGCATGGTGGTGGCAGCATCATGCTGTGGGGATTTATTTCATCGGCAGGGACTGAGAAACTGGTCAGAATCGATGGAATGATGGATGGCGCTAAATACAGGGAAATTCTTGGGGGGAAACGGTTTCACTCTTCCAGAGATTTGAGACTGGGATGGAGGTTCACCTTCCAGCAGGACAATGATCCTAATCATAATGCTAAAGCAACACTCAAATGGTTTAAGGGGAAACATTTAAATGTCTTGGAATGGCCTAGTTTAAGCCCAGACCTCAATCCAATTGAGAATCTGTGGTATGACTTAAAGATTTCTGTACACCATCGGAACCCATCCAACTTGAAGGAGCTGGAGCAGTTCTGCCTTGAAGAATGGGCAAAAATCCCAGTGTCTAGATGTGTCAACCTTATAGAGACATTTCCCAAGAGACTTGCAGCTGTATTTGCTGCAAAAGGTGGCTCTACAGAGTATTGACTTTGGGGGGATGAATAGTTTTCAATTTTTTGTCTTATTTCTTGTTTGTTGCACAATAAAAAATATTTTGCATCTTCAAAGTGGTAGGCATGTTGTGTAAATCAAATTATACAACCCCCCCAAAAAATATATTTTAATTCCAGGTTGTAAGGCAACAAAATAGGAAAAATTCCAAGGGGGCTGAATTCTTTCGCAAGCCACTGTATATGAAACATAATTCGCAATTATTTTCACGCTTCATTTTGTCAAATCTATTCGAAAACATTGTTTGTGATTTTAACTGCAAGACCTTTGCAAGTGTGATCATTGCACTCTTATAGCCAATTTATGCTTGCTCTGGATATGCGATCTGGGGGGTCCGTATAGAGGGTGTGACGTAATCGCAAGAGCCTCCGGAGGTTGCTGAGGCCAAATCGAGCTCTGTAGTGCATGTCCGTGCGCCTCCCAAATGTAACAATGCGGAGGGTATCGTATAGCTCGTATAGCTCTGCAATGACATGATTGGTAAGCGATAGGTGGGGGCGAGAGAACCTGTATGAACGCAAACTCACTTTGTCGAGAACTTCCTTCACAACAGCTCTGCTCCGCGAAGCCAGAATCCTCTGGCTTTCGTACAGCAACTGCAGACAATAGATTGACCATGTAGAGCCTTTTAATCTTACAAAATAAATGAAAAATAAATTGCAATCACCGTTTTGCTATATTTAATAGGAAAGTAACGTAAAAATGAATAACAATCAAGTTAATACAAATGTTAAACAGGCTGATGCACACAGATTTCACTCATTTTACAATTATTCTGTTACCCATGATCATCAGCATGAAAGCGACATAAATGGAACTAGACAGCATATAGTATAGAAGATTGAGTGTGCGTCTCACTCCTGCATAGTACCATATTCCCTTTAAAGTGTACTATTTTTCACCAGAGGCCTTGATGAAAAGTAGTGCACAATAAAGGGATTAGGGTACCATTTTGGAAAACACAGTGGTACCTCAGCAGCCTCCTTTCAGCCCTCCTCAGCAGGCCTTCTGATGTAGTTGTGTCTGCATAAGACATGCATCCCAGAGACATAGACTCACTGGCTTTAGAGGACTCACCCTGTCAAGGAAATTGTCATCGAGACAGGGGGTGGAGTAATATTTGAATGTCTTCAGACCCCTGCTCCGAGACTATTCCAGACTCCCTAATCCACCACTTTATTTTGTTCAACTCCACTCCTTCTATCCCCATCCCCATCCCCACAATCTCTATTTCGTTTCACTCTATTATTTTGGACTTACTTTGTCACATAAAACATTTTCAAAAAGAATAGTAATTATTAAGACTGAGTTTTCGCACTTAGGGAAAGGTTAGAGATAGAACAAACTCTACTGAAGAACCTGCAGCCTGCATGAATCGCTAGCTCCAACACCTGATTGTTTTTGGCTTCTTTAGTCTAGGCTCCTAGGCTATATCAGACTGAATGTTTCATATTATTAAGGAGATGTTTCTGGCGATGGTAATATCTGGCTGGCTGGTACATTAGTTAGTCTGGACCACTTTGAGAAATAAGCAGCAATGGAATAGTGAAACATCAATTAGGGATTTACCAGGCTGTTCTTCTCCACCCCAGAGCCCCTTTTTTTGTCTGTACAGAATACATTTGAATAGGAAGCTTGCTAATGAGCCTTAATGAAGACTTTTGCCATCGGACTATGTTGGTTGGCGGTAGCGTTGCCCTACTTAGGCCTCATTTGAGGAGTCAGCCTCTGGGAACAGGTGATCCATGTATGGCCATGGGTTACAAGTGTCCCTGGACAGGCAGGGTTTAACCTTGACTCTTTCAACATGTGAAAGATGTGGAATACAGGCAGGGAGGAATACTGTTAGTTATGGCCTTATCATTAATTTGAACTATGAAATTATTGCCATGCAGAGATTCCAATTAAACAAAGCAAATTCCATGTTTGCTTCACCTTTCTCCATGTTGTTTTGAGTTATTGTCCGAAATTGAACCTTAACAGAATCCTTACAGTTGATGTAAGAAGGGTTGTCACAGTGTTTAGACAATGCATCTTGATTTTGTTGGGTTGAAAACCTCATAGATATATTTGAATTTTTACGTAAAAGTGTTACACCTGAGAAGTGCGCAAGCCGTATTGCTAAACCACATTACTCCTGACCTGCAGAGGGAGAGGTGAGGTTATCTCAAAGCTGTTATCTTACATTTGGAGTAGAGCTGCGAGTTTAATCAAATCCTGAAGCAATCAATGTACTACCCTCGATGGGCACTCTCCTTGCCCTTGGAACTGAAAGGAGTGTTCTGAAATTATGCCACTGGCAAAAAAAAGTCACTTCTGATACATCATAGTGGTTGAATGAGATTAAGCCTCCTCAACCACGGCCCATTGGGGTATCAAATGTTGCCAAGCATATCTCCCAAGGACCAATTAACCAGAGATTGTCTAGAATCACCTTTTTGATTTCAAAGGACTTGTTTCTCATTACAAATCTATTATTTCTTATCCAAGACCTCTGGAAAGGTTGACCAGAAAGCACTGTTGTAATAGACTAATAAAGGTATTATTCTATTATCTCTTTTGCTGATTTAGTACACAATCTGACCAACACAACCATGGTTATTCACAAATAAAGTTCACTAAAACGCACAGATGTTATGGATATTTACCCAGGGCTTAGGGTTAGTAACATTAGAACATCCGGCAAACTAGGTTGGCAGAGTAGGTAAAGGAACACTTCATGTTTAGTTGTAGACATTTAAACCCACATAGCTCCACTGTATAAACCCAAATATACACTAATCTATTATTAAAGGGTTTGTCTATTTGCCACATTTATTTGGGATGTGAATACATTTCTGGGGAGGACACAAGACATAAGATCTAACTAAATATCCATTGAACTAATAACCAAATATCCATTGAACTGATCTGTACCTGGATTAAAAGATGATTTGAGAATAAAACCCACACCATGTAATCTCTCTCTCTCGCTCTCTCTCTCTCCCTCTCCCCACCTCTCTACCTCCCTCTGTATACACACACGCACACATACACACACGGTCAGGACAAACTCGAACAATTGGAGAAAAAAACAATAACCTTTGATTTATTTCGGAGGAGATTACACATACATTATTTAAAATCACTTAAGTATGATTAGTCTGGGGTATTCCTGAAAGGGATCTAGCCGGACACATGATCTTCCTATTTTCAATTACATTTGTCAGTCTTTCATCCTCTCTAATCCCTGAAATCCCTGGACTTTGTTCTCTCATAGAATATTATTTAGCTAGGCTACTTCATTTATTAATATTTCAGTCAGTTATATTTTGAGACCAGATGGGTTTCTTAGATCTCCCAAAACCACATTTGTGACAATCACGTTGTTTAGGAGCTTTATGAGCTCTTCCTTCTGTTGACAAACTAGACAGGGAATGGTGTCTGATGCCCTAAAACTAGGACAGGTGATATGATAGACTGTTGTCTATTCTGTTCTTTCGAACTGCAGCAATGCTGCCTCTCTGCATCTTCTATTGTACTGTATCTATCTCTTTGAGACTCAAGAGCCCTACAAACAAAATTAAATACCCCATTGCTTAGTGATACAACGTCCCTGAAAGCATTTCCCCAACCCCACGTATTATGCAAAATCAGAATTACAACAGCTAATCTCACCACTGCAGTCTCATTCCTATTTCATATTCAGCCGTCACATTTACCAACATGACTTTGTGGATCTTTTTAACCTATGGCACTAGGCTAAAGCAATGGCACTACTTCACCCTGAAATGCTGCTCTGCTCTGAATGGCTCCTGGCTGAAGTAACTAGGTGTGATAACTTTTGCCTGGAAGATAAAGTCTGGCTAGTGGACTCTGTCTTGGTTTAACATTAGCATCACAATGAGCTATGCTTTGGGGCGCTGAAGCACTGTATAGGTGTAGGATTTTAATTTGAGCCAGTTTTCTATTGCAGGAAAATAATCCTGCAGTAACAGGAACTGTGAATTATTATCTGTATTATTGGAACCAAAATTATTTTCCAATCATTTAGTTCTGAAGATTGTTTTTTTTTCCGGTCTGTTACACCATTCCGAACAGCAAAATAAAGTTCTGAACCGGGTCGAACCAAAAGAAAGTACCGATTTATATCATTCCTTTCTGTTCCTTTTTAAACATATCAAATATTTATATATTTTTCATTTTGCTCGACATTAAATGACTTCACCAGTCAGTGCGATAAGAGAATCTTGTTATTGAGCGGGAAAGATATAGTTGTTTACATGCGAGAGGGTGGAGGAGGAGGCTTTGCTTGAAGACCTGGACATCCTGTTATGATATACATTATCTGAAAGGCCCACATAATTATACTTCCGGAGGGGAGGCTTCTATGGAGGAACTTTTAAATGTTTTGAAATTCAGAAGGTTGTCTTAACGTTGGACCAGAGCTAGGTAGCTACTTTGCAACCCTGTGTGTGCAGGGCAACACCAGAATTAAAAACGTGCTTACCTTTTTGTAGTTAATAAATACAATGTGAAACATGATAACTATAGAATACTTAACTAGCCTTGAAATAGTTAATCCATTCTTCTCTAATGAAAAAATATCTCCCTAATTTCTGAATCAAGTTTGTAACGTCAGTAGGCTACAACACCCTATGCTTCAGAGGGTGAAGGGCAGGTAGCCTGCACATGCACACACACTGGCAAAGATTTTCAGCTGGCAGGCAGAGACTAGAATGCGTTTCTGATTGACAAAGTAAGGGCTTTACATAGACACTTTATTGGGTTTTTGTGAGACTGGAAAAATATTCCCAGACTGTAAAAGAAAGTTATTAAGCAAATCCTATGCTTTTTTTAAACAGTTCTGTTCCCGAACAGTGTCGATCACTTTGGTTCCTGGTTCGGATTCTGTTCCGTGAAAAATGTGTTTTTTAATCTGGTTTTTGGTTGTGTTCCCTGAACTGGTTCCAACCCCTGAGTATAATTACAATTCATGGTATTTTTTGTCTTGGTTGTTGCTTTTTTAGTAAGGGAAATTCAAATCTGACATTTCAAAGTAGAAATTACAAACTACAGAAACCTCTAATACACTACAAATTGTATATTTCCTGGATAGCAGGAAAGTTCTCCTGCAACAGGGTGATCAAATTAAGATCCTACATCTGTATGTACCCACACTGTCTATGGATGCCCTGTCCTACCATGTATCCTTCCCTTGCAATACACAATCTGCTGGTTTGTTGTTGCATCCCTTATCCATGACAAATACACAAAGGAAATGTATGCACATGTGTGCTTTTTACAAAGAAAAGTGGGCTGGTAATGGATTTCACACATACTGTGATTCATTAAACATTTTTGAATTACCAGGTACCATCTCTACAATACATCTAAATGCAAGGCAGCAAAAATATCAGGAATTCTCTTTTCATTTTCAGTGGCTGACACATCATCTCTCTGTTGAAACCACATGCATAAAATGCATAGATTATCAACATCAAAGGCAGTGTCCTAGTTTGTAAAATGTAGTATAAAAACATTTCTACATCATTAGTAGTATTAAAATATTTTGCAAATCTTTGTTCTTATTCAATAAATATTTCTATATTATCATAATTACTCTCAAAAGTCAATGTAAGTTCTGTCTTACACCAACAACAAAAAAGTATAATAATTGGCCCATATATAAGATACATTTTTGTCATGGGCTATGGTTAGCAAATCCTTAGTATTCTCAACAACATCACAAAACATATATCATTTTTATGAAAAGGAGATCTGTAAAACAGTGATAGAGGGCTTAAGAATAACACACACTGATGCTGATGTGCATCTCATTCCATGCCATACGTACTGAATATGTCATTAAGATCACTGTTAACAGCTGGATTAATGCCGTATGTGTAAATAATACTTTCTTTCACTTTCCACTGGTCTGGAGAAAAAGACTGCACTGTAATTACAGCCAATGTCGTTTTCTGGACAGTTAAACTCATGAAACTACTGAAGAACTGATCCATGCCACACTTGAGTGAATACACTTACACAAGCACATTTCCCCTAGTTTGGGACCCTTTTAAAATTAAAATCGTATGCTATGATGGTGGGTTTAAACACCGTTCTCAATTAGTCTGGTTAAACAATATGATTCTGTTGAGAGAGATCTATGCCTGGAAGAGATTAGCAATGACCCGTTAAAACATTTGTTGATTTTAATTCACCCAAGCCTGATTCTAACCGTTGATTTTTTGTCTTGGGAGTGACAGTGGCTGCTCAGAATATTAGCACAGGATTCCGAAAATGTAAATGTGGTAAGTTTGCTCATATAACCAAATCTGATTATTACTGCGACCCATTACAAATTCTTCTCACCCCTTTGAGTTGGCCAGAGAAATACTGTATATGTAATCATGAGTAACCTAACTTCACCCTATTTAACAGTTTGGGTTTTCACATGCTTCTCAGGGGTCATCAGAGCGGGTATTTTCTTACATCTCAAACCACAATCTCCCCATCTGGCTGATGAAAACACATTTTGGTAAGATACCTTTTCACCTTCTCCTGCTCTGTAATGCAGACTGTGAGCTAAAAGTGACAGGATTTCCCACCAAGAATGTAGGGGCTGTCCACACCAGGATGTTGTCATGTTGTCCTTGGGGACATAGCCTGTCATTTAGCGCATCCCTGAGGAAAGGGTCACAGAGGTTACATAGGTGGGCCCGGCATCATGTTATATCTTTAGTCAGATGTATGTGTGTTACCATCCTTTGGGTCTTGTTCTTTGTTTCCCACATGGTGTCTGTTGTCATTTAAGAAAGTTATGGCTCATTCAACCAGAGTGTTTTAAACAACCCTTGTGTCACACATTGTGTCTTGTAATGTAATAGATAAAAAGTAGGGTTAATTGGATCAGAATGTTTTCACCAACCCGATATTGGTACAAGACTACAATAGAATATTGACAATTGCTTTCAAACCAAATGTTATACCTGTAAGTCTGGTGTAGATCTGCCAACTAGACATGAGATGAAAGCTACTTGACATTTGTACACTTTTGAAATGAGTTGAAAACCCTTATGTCGTTTATTCTGATATTTGTCTTCAGGATTGTAATGATGCTGCGTTTTATTTTATGGTTTAGTAAATCTGCTACCTTTCTTGTTTAATTTTCTCCTCTTGTCTTTTTCACCAAGCTGCATGGTCATGGGTCATCTGAGGCACCTGGCGTCTCTGTCCATCAGATCTCTGTCATAATGTCTCCATGGCATTCAGTGCAGCAACAGAATTCACAGGTGAAACACTCCTTTGATGGGCGAGCTAGCCTTTTGAGCCCATGCTCTCTTTAAAACACCACTGCTACTGTGGGAATTCACTGGGCTGGGAACAGGCAATGTAAAAAGATACAGATGTTGTATTGTCACACACACCGGATAGGTGCAGAGAAATGTGTTGTATTACAGGGTCAGCCATAGTGGTACAGCAACCCTGGAGAAAATTAGAGCAAAGTGCCTTGCTCAAGGGCATATCAACATATTTTTTATCTTGTCGGTTTAGATATTAGAACCAGAAACTTTTCAGTTATTGGCCAAATGCTTTAACCACTAGGCTACCTGCCACACCCAACAGTGAAAGCCATTGTGCTGGCACATAGATTTCAAGGAACAAACTTGCACATCATCTTGAGAGCACAACACGTGACCAAGCAAGACCGTCTATACCTCTATTTTAAGATACTGGGGAACTGCAACAGAAGCTGTTCAATGTGTAATACCACCTGGTAATGGAATGTTCAGTATTTACTTGTTTTTTCAATCATACTGCAAAGCTGTTTTTCATAGAGCCCTGAATGTTGCAATGATATTTCCATACATTTTGCTGGAGCATCACGTGCTCCTATCTGTCTTTACTTGTCAACGGGTAGATTTGCAAAACCATGTGTCCATTGGCACCTGTACATATTGACAGAATGACAGTAGGAGAGACTTCAACTCATTGTATTGTCCCACACAGGAAGTGTCTTCGGCAGTTATTTTTCTCATTGTACTGTAAGCACACAGATTCCAGACACATTGTGAATATGAAGAGCACTTCTAAATCCTCACTATCAGAATAAATGCATTTCATACACACACACATAAGTAGGCTTTTTCAGCCTCTTTCAAAACAACTATTCAGGTTGATGTGAAGTGTGTTCAGATTAATTTACTTCAGCAGTGAATTAATTATGCGTCGTTGAGAGTATTCTCAATGTATTTGAGGACTCATAGATTGACTTCCCCTTACAGAAAAAACACATGATTTCACATGTTTTGGGAACACTTGACATGTGATCACATGTTGCTTTACTCGGTGCCACATTAACTTGCAGGCAAAATGTTTTTTTGCAACAATTCATATTAGCACATGTGAAATGTATGTTTTTTCTGTAAAGGTCTTTAAGAGCTGTGATTTGCATTGATCGCACTTTATACATAGATGCAGTAAAACATTTCGTATGTAATGTTATACAGGTAAATACCTAAAAAAAGGAAACACTTGAGTAAATGAGGGAAACAAAGTATATTGAAGGTAGGTGCTTTCATACAGGTGTGGTTCCTGAGCAATTAACTTCCAATCACACTTAGGTTCATGTATAAAAATGCTGGGCAGGCCAAGTTCACCATTATTTTGGCTATCATGGCTATGACAATGCTTGACAATGCTCCCATCCACAGGGCAAGAGTGGTCACTGATTCGTTTGATGAGCATGAAAACGATGTAAACCATATGCCATGGCCATCTGTCACCAGATCTCAACACAATTGAACACTGATTGGAGATTCTGGATTGGATCCCGAGACAGCGTTTTCCACCCCCATCAACAAAACACAAAATTCTTGAATTTCTCGTGGATGGATGGTGTCACATCCCTCCAATAGAGTTCCAGACACTTATAGAATCTATGCAAAGGCACAATGAAACTGTTCTGGCTTGTGGTGGCCCAACGCCCTATTAAGACACTTTATGTTGGAGTTTCCTTTAATTTGGCAGTTACCTGTCTATTCTTACATAAGTTTATAGCACATTATCAATGTAGGTACCGTTGAAGTCGGAAGTTTACATACACTTGGGGTCATTAAAACTCGTTTTTAACCACTCCACAAATTTCTGGTTAACAAATTAAACTAAGTCGGTGAGGACATGTACTTTGTGCATGGTCAGAAGTTTACATACACTAAGTTGACTGTGGTCCTTCTGTAGCTCAGTTGGTAGAGCATGGCGCTTGTAACGCCAGGGTAGTGGGTTCGATCCCCGGGACCACCCATACGTAGAATGTATGCACACATGACTGTAAGTCGCTTTGGATAAAAGCGTCTGCTAAATGGCATATATTATTATATTATTATATTATTTATATTACTGTGCCATTAAACAACTTGGAAAATTCCAGAAAATGATGTCATGGCTTTAGAAGCTTCTTTAGAGGCCAATTGACATCACTCAAGTCATTTGCAGATGTACCTGTGGATGCATTTCAAGGCCAACCTTCAAACTCAGTGCCTCTCTGCTTGACATCTTGGGAAAATCAAAAGAAATCAGCCAAGAGCTCAGAAAAAAATGCAGACATCCGCAAGTCTGGTTCATTCTTTGGAGCAATTTCCAAACGCCTGAAGGTAAAACGTTCATCTGTACAAACAATAGTACGCAAGTTTAAACACCATGGGACCACGCAGGCATCATACCGCTCAGGAAGGAGACACGTTCTGTCTCCTAGGGATGAATGTACTTTGGTGCAAAAAGTGCAAATCAATCCCAGAACAACAGCAAAAGACCTTATGAAGATGCTGGGGGAAGCAGGTGCAAAAGTATGTATATCCACAGTAAAACAAGTACTATAATGACATAACCTGAAATGCTGTTCAGCAAAGAAGAAGCCACTGCTCCAAAACCGCAATAAAAAAAGCCAGACTATGGTTTGCAACTGAACATGGGGACAAATATTGTACTTTTTGGAGAAAAGTCCTCTCGTCTGATGAAACAAAAATAGAACTGTTTGTCCATAATGACCATTGTTATGTTTGGAGGAAAAAGGCTGAGGCTTGCAAGCCGAAGAACACCATCCCAACCGTGAAGCACGGGGGTGGCAGCATCATGTTGTGGAGGAGCTTTGCTGCAGGAGGGTCTGGTGTACTTCACAAAATAGATGGCATCGTGAGGGAGGAAAATGATGTGGATATTTTGAAGTAACATCTCAAGTGGGTCTTTCAAATGGACAATGACCCCAAACATATTTCCAACGTTGTGGCGAAATTGCTTCAGTTTTTCACAATTCCTGACATTTAATCCTAGTAAAAATTCCCTGTATTAGCTCAGTTAGGATCACCACTATATTTTATGATTGTGAAATGTCAGAATAATAGTAGAGAGAATTATTTATTTCAGCATTCATTTATTTCATCACAATCCCAGTTGGTCAGGAGTTTACATACACTCAATTAGTATTTGATAGCATTGCCATTAAATTGTTTAACTTGGGTCAAACTTTTCGGGTTGCCTTCCACAAGCTTCCCACAATAAGTTGGATGATTTTTTGCCCATTCCTCCTGACAGAGCTGGTGTATCTGAGTCAGGTTGGTAAGGCCTCCTTGCTCACACATGCTTTTTCAGTTCTGCCCACAAATGTTCTATAGGTTTGAGGTCAGGGTTTTGTGATGGCCACTCCTTAACCTTAACTTGGTTGTCCTGAAGCCATTTCGCCACAACTTTGGAAGTGTGATTGGGGTCATTGTCCATTTGGAAGACTCATTTGCGACCAAGCTTTAGCTTCCTGACTGATGTCTTGAGATGTTGCTTCAAAATATCCACATACTTTTCCTTGATCACGATGCCATCTACTTTGTGAAGTGCACCAGTCCCACCTGCAGCAAAGCAACATGATGCTGCCACCCCCATACTTGATGGTTGGTATGGTGTTCTTCAGCTTGCAAGCCTCCCCCTTTTTCCTTCAAACATAACGATGGTCATTATGGCCAAACAGTTCTATTTTTGTACGATATTTGTCCCCATGTTCAGTCGCAAGCTGTCGTCTGTCTTTTTTATGGTGGTTTTGGAGCAGTGGTTTCTCCTTTGCTGAGCAACCTTTCAGGTTATGTCGATATAGGACTTGTTTTATTGTGGATATAGATACATTTGTACCTGTTTCCTCTAGCATCTTCACAATGTCTTTTGCTGATGTTCTGGGATTGATTTGCACTTTTCGGACCAAAGTACTTTCATCTCTAGGAGACAAAACGCATCTTTCCTGAGTGGTATGATGGCTGCAAGTTCCCATGGTGTTTATACTTCCATACTATTGTTTGTACAGATGAACGTGGCATTTGGAAATTGCTCCCAAGGATGAACTAGACTTGTGGAGGTTTACAATTTATTTTCTGAGGTCTTGGCTGATGTGTTTTTTTATTTTCCCATGATGTCAAGCAAAGTGGCACTGAGTTTGAAGGTAGTCCTTGAAATACGTCCACAGGTACACTTCCAAATTACTCAAGTGATGTCAATTAGCCTATCAGAAGCTTCTAAAGACATGACATAATTTTCTGGAATCTTCCAAGCTGTTTAAGGGCACAGTCAACTTAGTGTATGTAACTTCAGACCCACTGGAATTGTGATATAAGTGAAATCATCTGTCTGGTAACAATCGTTGGAAGAATTGCTTGTCATGCACGAAGTAGATGTCCTAGATGTGCCAAAGAAATAGTTTGTTAAAAAGAAATCTGTGGAGTGGTTGAAAAACAAGTTTTAATGACTCCAACCTAAGTGTACGTAAACTTCTGACTTCAAATGTATCTGCCATGACTGGAAAACACAGCACAGTAATGAATAAAAGTTCTGAGTGTACAAGTACTTTCTAAAGTCATTTCTGTTGGAGAATAAGAGTTAATGAGAATGGGAATAATAGAGTGTGCCTGTGCATTTTGCATATCTAGTATGTGTGATTTAATTTATTGTTACGTAGGGTTAGGGTTAGGGCTAACCCTAATCCTAACCTTAGTATTTAATTGAGTTTGTGTGCTTACAGGACGGTGTGTATTCTGGTGGAAAAAAGAAGGGAAGGCTATTTTTTGATCATCCATCATGCATAAAAACACACACACATGCTTGTTTTACTATCCTTGTGGGGACCAAAAAATGTATTCTTATGGGACCAAACAATTGATAAAACACACACACTTGCTCAGACACACACACACACACACACACACACACACACACACACACACACACACACACACACACACACACACACACACACACACACACACACACACACACACACACACACACACACACACACACACACACACACACACACACACACACACTCACACACGCAGGGAAAGGTTGACCTCTCCTTTTTGGAGAAATGGGATCAGACTGATGATCTCTGTAGGGTGTAAGGGTAGACCCATAACACTGTTCAATACTGCCCCCTGGTGGGAGAGCAAAGGTCTCAAAGGACAAAGAGAAATACAGAGGAGACACACCACACACGCACACACAGAGAAGTGCACAAGCCGAGTTAAGACGTTGCTATGAGTAAAAAATGTATAAAACCAAGCTTCAATTGCCAGTTATATTCAAGTGCTGGCCATGTTTCATTTTATGTCATGGCGAAAAGTAACCTCTACGGCTCTCACAAAGCACAGCCTGTCCTTCACATCTTATCCTAGAGACACTGACCAATGTGTTATCATCATCTTATGATACTTATGTGAATTAATTACTTGATGGTTGTAATTTTCATGCTGTGCTTAGTAGCATTATCCAGAAAATCCCTATGAGACATATTTTAACATCTCATCATTACAAAGCTGCTGAATGTTATGACGTGCCGAATGCATCTCGAAGTGAGAATACATTTTGGGTCTAATGTCAAGTGTGTCAATCAAGGATGCAGCAGCCCATCCAATGATTCAGCCACAGCATACTGTACATGATTTTCCTGGAGGAGAGGAGCAACAGTAATGGTGGGAAAATGTGTGGTACACTCTGTTTTGATTCCATGTTATGTTACAAAGGAATCTCTCTCTATCCATCTGTCTCTCTCGCCTTCAGTCTATATCTCTGTCTATCTGTTTGTCTTTATCTCTCTCTCTCTCTCTCTCTTTCTCTCTGTCTCTCCACCTCTCTCTGTTTAAAACCACACTATTCTAGGAGTCAGCTTCAACAGTGCTCTGACAATAATTGATAGTAAGCTATTTAATCCTCTGAATCTCCCCTAAACATACCCACAAAGCTGACATTTATGGATTTTGAAATCCCAGAAGTACATCAAATATATGGGTGATAAACGATCAGCATATCTTATGAAATTATACTAATAACTGTTTGAATAAATGTTCATGATAGCACAGTCAACATTAGTTAATCTGAATATATGCACACATACGCATGCACCAACCAACCCACCCACGCACGGACACACAAATCAAATCAAATCACATTTTATTTGTCACATACACATGGTTAGCAGATGTTAATGCGAGTGTAGCGAAATGCTTGTGCTTCTAGTTCCGACAATGCAGTGATAACCAACAAGTAATCTAACTAACAATTCCAAAACTACTGTCTTATACACAGTGTAAGGGGATAAGGAATATGTACATAAGGATATATGAAGGAGTGATGGTACAGAGCAGCATACAGTAGATGGTATCGAGTACAGTATATACATATGAGATGAGTATGTAGACAAAGTAAACAAAGTGGCATAGTTAAAGTGGCTAGTGATACATGTATTACATAAGGATGCAGTCGATGATGTAGAGTACAGTATATACGTATGCATATGAGATGAATAATGTAGGATAAGTAACATTATATAAGGTAGCATTGTTTAAAGTGGCTAGTGATATATTTACATAATTTCCCATCAATTCCCATTATTAAAGTGGCTGGAGTTGGGTCAGTGTCAATGACAGTGTGTTGGCAGCAGCCACTCAATGTTAGTGGTGGCTGTTTAACAGTCTGATGGCCTTGAGATAGAAGCTGTTTTTCAGTCTCTCGGTCCCAGCTTTGATGCACCTGTACTGACCTCGCCTTCTGGATGATAGCGGGGTGAACAGGCAGTGTTTCGGGTGGTTGATGTCCTTGATGATCTTTATGGCCTTCCTGTAACATCGGGTGGTGTAGGTGTCCTGGAGGGCAGGTAGTTTGCCCCCGGTGATGCGTTGTGCAGACCTCACTACCCTCTGGAGAGCCTTACGGTTGAGGGCGGAGCAGTTGCCGTACCAGGTGGTGATACAGCCCGCCAGGATGCTCTCGATTGTGCAAACAAATATAACTTTTACCAATAAAATGGCCTGACGGGGATGTGGACATGCTCGATACACATATCCCGAAAGAAAGAAATCCAATACATTTTTATAGAAAGTTAGCAAAAATAGATAAGCTCTTGCTAACATGGAAAGGAAAATTCCTGTCTATTTGTGAAATAAATCACCCTTATTAGCTCTTTAGTCATATCCCAGTTGACCTATTTGCTTATGGTCTTCCCTACACCTAGCAACCTGTTTTTTAAGTTAAATGAGCAAAACATGTTCTCTCGATTGTGCATCTGTAGAAGTTTGTGAGTGCTTTTGGTGACAAGCCGAATTTCTTCAGCCTCCTGAGGTTGAAGAGGCGCTGCTGCGCCTTCTTCACGACGCTGTCAGTGTGAGTGGACCAATTCAGTTTGTCTGTGATGTGTATGCCGAGGAACTTAAAACTTGCTAATATATAATAATAATATAATAATAATATAATAATATAATAATATATAATAATAATATAATATATGCCATTTAGCAGACGCTTTTATCCAAAGTGACTTACAGTCATGTGTGCATACATTCTACGTATGGGTGGTCCCGGGAATCGAACCCACTACCCTGGCGTTACAAGCGCCATGCTCTACCAACTGAGCTACCCTCTCCACTACTGTTCCATCGATGTGGATAGGGGGGTGTTCCCTCTGCTGTTTCCTGAAGTCCACAATCATCTCCTTAGTTTTGGTGACGTTGAGTGTGAGGTTATTTTCCTGACACCACACTCCGAGGGCCCTCACCTCCTCCCTGTAGGCCGTCTCGTCGTTGTTGGTAATCAAGCCTACCACTGTTGTGTCGTCCGCAAACTTGATGATTGAGTTGGAGGCGTGCGTGGCCACGCAGTCGTGGGTGAACAGGGAGTACAGGAGAGGGCTCAGAACGCACCCTTGTGGGGCCCCCGTGTTGAGGATCAGCGGGGAGGAGATGTTGTTGCCTACCCTCACCACCTGGGGGCGGCCCGTCAGGAAGTCCAGTACCCAGTTGCACAGGGCGGGGTCGAGACCCAGGGTCTCGAGCTTGATGACGAGCTTGGAGGGTACTATGGTGTTGAATGCCGAGCTGTAGTCGATGAACAGCATTCTCACATAGGTATTCCTCTTGTCCAGGTGGGTTAGGGCAGTGTGCAGTGTGGTTGAGATTGCATCGTCTGTGGACCTATTTGGGCGGTAAGCAAATTGGAGTGGGTCTAGGGTGTCAGGTAGGGTGGAGGTGATATGGTCCTTGACTAGTCTCTCAAAGCACTTCATGATGACGGAAGTGAGTGCTACGGGCGGTAGTCGTTTAGCTCAGTTACCTTAGCTTTCTTGGGAACAGGAACAATGGTGGCCCTCTTGAAGCATGTGGGAACAGCAGACTGGTATAGGGATTGATTGAATATGTCCGTAAACACACCGGCCAGCTGGTCTGCGCATGCTCTGAGGGCGCGGCTGGGGTGCCGTCTGGGCCTGCAGCCTTGCGAGGGTTAACACGTTTAAATGTCTTACTCACCTCGGCTGCAGTGAAGGAGAGACCGCATGTTTTCGTTGCAGGCCGTGTCAGTGGCACTGTATTGTCCTCAAAGCGGGCAAAAGTTATTTAGTCTGCCTGGGAGCAAGACATCCTGGTCCGTGACTGGGCTGGGTTTCTTCTTGTAGTCCGTGATTGACTGTAGACCCTGCCACATGCCTCTTGTGTCTGAGCCATTGAATTGAGATTCTACTTTGTCTCTGTACTGACGCTTAGCTTGTTTAATAGCCTTGCGGAGGGAATAGCTGCATTGTTTATATTCGGACATGTTACCAGACACTTTGCCCTGATTAAAAGCAGTGGTTCGCGCTTTCAGTTTCACGCGAATGCTGCCATCAATCCAAGGTTTCTGGTTTGGGAATGTTTTTTTCATTGCTATGGGAACGACATCTTCGACGCACGTTCTAATGAACTCGCACTCCGAATCAGCGTATTCGTCAATATTTCCATCTGACGCAATACGAAACATGTCCCAGTCCACGTGATGGAAGCAGTCTTGGAGTGTGGAGTCAGCTTGGTCTGACCAGCGTTGGACAGACCTCAGCGTGGGAGCCTCTTGTTTTAGCTTCTGCCTGTCGGCAGGGATCAGCAAAATGGAGTCGTGGTCAGCTTTTCCGAAAGGGGGGCGGGGCAGGGCCTTATATGCGTTGCGGAAGTTAGAGTAACAATGATCCAAGGTTTTACCACCCCTGGTTGCGCAATCGATATGCTGATAAAATTTAGGGAGTCTTGTTTTCAGATTAGCTTTGTTAAAATCCCCAGCTACAATGAATGCAGCCTCCGGATAAATGGTTTGCAGTTTGCAAAGAGTTAAATAAAGTTCGTTCAGAGCCATCGATGTGTCTGCTTGGGGGGGGATATATACGGCTGTGATTATAATCGAAGAGAATTCTCTTGGAAGATAATGCGGTCTACATTTGATTGTGAGGAATTCTAAATCAGGTGAACAGAAGGATTTGAGTTCCTGTATGTTTCCTTCATCACACCATGTCTCGTTAGTCATGAGGCATACGCCCCCACCCCTCTTCTTACCAGAAAGATGTCTATTTCTGTCGGCGCGATGCGTGGAGAAACCCGTTGGCTGCACTGCATCGGATAGCGTCTTCCCAGTAAGCCATGTTTCCGTGAAGCAGAGAACGTTGCAGTCTCTGATGTCCCTCTGGAATGCCACCCTTGCTCGGATTTCGTCAACCTTGTTGTCAAGAGACTGGACATTGGCAAGAAGAATGCTGGGGAGTGGTGCGCGATGTGCCCTTTTTCGGAGTCTGACCAGAACACCGCCTCGTTTCCCTCTTTTTCGGAGTCGTTTCCTTGGGTCGCTGCATGCGATCCATTCCGTTGTCCTGTTTGTAAGGCAGACACATGCACACACTGTCACATTCACATGGGGAGAGCCTTAGAGGTTATTTCACCTGGGTTTAAGGTCAACTCATGCGTTTTCATATCCTGATATAATCTGTAGGTAAGCCTGTCAAATCAACTACTGCCATGTAGAGTAGCAAAATAGACTGTGTACTCATTGTGAATACAAATCTAACATGTTATTCAGAAGGTAGATCATGATGGACTGTGTGGGTGTGAATACAGGCGTGTGTGTGTTCATGAATGAGTTTGTGTGTGAGTGAGAGCATGCATGTGTTATTTTTGGTGTTTTAAGTGACTGACCTTGTACCATATCAGTTCCATTACCGTCAGTGGTAAAATATCCTCCTCCTGAACATGGTTACGGAGAGAGCAGAGATTCAGGCACCAAACAGTGGCACGACCCACATAATGGTCCAACCCCTCTGAGAATACACCCCTGCCGTCATATTAAAACCGACTTTTCACAGCTCCCCCATTCTGACCCTTCACTGGGAGAATAGAGTAGAGACTCCACCATGCCATCAGGGCAAGAGGGGTGGGGGTAGATAGAAAGAGGAGGGAGAATGGAGTGATAGAAAGAGGAGGGAGAATGGAGTGATGGGAAGAGAGAGAGAGAGAGAGAGAGAGAGAGACGGAGTGATGGAACGAGAGTGAGGATGGAAGGAGAGAGATGAGAGCAAGAGTGAGGATGGAAGGGGAGGGATGAGAGAGAGGATGGAAGGAGAGGGATGAGAGAGAAGATGGAAGGAGAAGGATGAGAGAGAGGATGGAAGGAGAGGGATGAGAGAGAGAGAGGATGGAAGGAGAGGGATGAGAGAGAGAGAGGATGGAAGGAGAGGGATGAGAGAGAGAGGGGATGAAAGGAGAGGTATGAGAGAGAGAGAGAGGATGGAAGGAGAGGGATGAGAGAGAGAGGATGGAAGGAGAGGGATGAGAGAGAAAAGATGGAAGGAGAGGGAGGAGAGCGAGAGGATGGAGGGAGGGAGGGAGGTGAAGAGATAGGACAGGGGGCTGGCTTGATGAGAAATAGAATTTCCTGTCACTGTCACCATGGGAAACAGTGGTAGCTACAGCAGTAATCTTCTCAGACACAGGGATTTAGAAATTCAAAACCAAACCCCATTCCACTTCCACTCGCTTGCTGTCTGCCTTACTAATACCAGGTTGTGTGGAGGTCTCTCTCTCTCTCTCTCTCTCTTGCTTCTTCTCTCTATCCAACATTTTGTTGGAGAAGTACAGACCAAACACAGACACCTATACCTCTACCAATAAATATTTTAAAGGTAATTGAGGCTTCCAGCCCAGGCCACTAATTGTGTTACTCTGCCCACCAGCAAGCTGAGAATTACAGTGCAGGCAGATAGTGCCAACGATGGGCAGTTTTATTTGATTTAAGTATTTCAATAGTTTGGCCTGAAGTATAATTCATGTATTTTGCAACAGTTAAATTAGAATATATGTATTTTGTATTTTCTAATGCAAAAATAAACTTACAGACCATGCTGTGTGACATCAACTCAGTACTGGTACCCCGTGTATCTAGCCAAGTCTTCGTTACTCATTAAGTTTAATCCTTGTGTTATTATTATTATTAAAAAATGGTTGTTCTTTTTTACTTTCTGCATTGTTGGGAAGGGCCCGTAAGTATCCATTTCACTGTTAGTTTACACCTATTTTTCAAGAAGCATATGACGAATACAATTTGATTTGATTGATTTGATTTGACAGTAACAGGAGACCCGATAAGAGAGAGGAAAATGTAGGAATAAGGGGGGAAGAATGACACAATATGTTGATTGGTTTTCCTGGAACTGATAGGCTTAATAGAGATCTGAATGTGAGAGAAACTGCAAAACCAGGGGATGGTCATGTAATCTTAATGGTCAGTCACACACAGAGGGGATAATTGCCATGTTCTGCTGGCTTCACACCCACTACCATCTCTGGAACTGCATGGAGTAATCATCAGCCTAGTGTTTTTTTAGGGGGTAGATAAGCTTTAATATTGCTGATATATTGTAGCCATCAATGTAATTGCCTGCCTCATTTCCAATCCCATATATATCTTTTGTATATATATATATATATATGTGTGTGTTTTGATGAGATTTTTGGTTCCAACCACCGTGTCTTTGCCAGACGCAGAGTAGGTGAACGGATGATCTCCACATGCGTGGTTCCCACCGTGAAGCATGGAGGAGGAGGTGTGATGGTTAGGGGGTGCTTTGCTGGTAACACTGTCTGTGATTTATTTAGAATTCAAGGCACACTTACCCAGCATGGCTACCACAGCATTCTGCAGCAATATGCCATCCCATCTGCTTTGAGCTTAGTGGGACTATAATTTGTTTTTCAACAGGAAAATGACCCAAAACACATCTCAAGGGTGTGTAAGAGCTATTTGACCAAGGAGAGTGATGTAGTGCTGCATCAGATGACCTGGCCAACAAAATCACCCGACCTCAACCCAATTGACATGGTTTGGTATGAGTTGGACCGCAGAGTAAAGGAAAAGCAGCCAACAAGTGTTCAGCATGTGTGGACTCCTTTAAGACAATTGGAAAAGCATTCCAGGTGAAGCTGGTTGAGAGAATGCCAAGAGAGTGCAAATCTGTCATCAAGGTGGCTACTTTGAAGAATTTGTTTAACCCTCCTGTTGTGTTTGTTTCATGTTAATTAATTCTGTGTTGCTGGTCCAAAATGACTGCCCCATTATAGCTGATTGTAAATCCATAATAATACATATATTAGCACCTAATGTTGTTAGATCTTTTTAGCAACTTAAGTTCTTGTGAATATTACACATTTTGAACTTCTATTTGCTATTTATGGCCTGCAGGCCTCATTGACCTGAGCTCATACAACTTGTTTGTTTTTGTAAAAAAAAAATCATAATGTATGGATTACTTTGACTACAACAAATAACAAATACAAATAAACATATTGTGCTATTTATCACAGACTACTTTGTGTCAAAGTTTAACAAGGACTCTCCTCCTCACCAGTGTCATGATCAAAGATATGATCAAGAGCCTAACATACAATATATTGTTTGGTCATTGTGCCACCACAGAATGAATTGTGAGAAAGGCCTCAAAAAATATTTATTTACCAGAGCTGTGAGAAAGGTTCTATATATTATTGAAAAAATGTTGTGATTGTTTGTGAGAATGCCAACAGGTGTGGTTCCTGTGGGGAAAATATTCTATTGGGGAAAAATTCCCATGGGGGTTGCCATGGAATCAAAGAAGGGGAGTGAGGTGCGTGCGTGCCTGCCTGCGTGCCCTCCTGCGTGCCTGCGTGCGTGCCTGCGTGCGCGGGTCTGTGAGAGGAAGTGTGTCCATCTGATGAATGGGCATGTGCCTGAACTCAATTTTAAACACTAATTGTCGTCTCACCCATTAATTTCTAATGACCGGTCATTTTTGGAACACCACAAGTGTACACAAGTTAAATAAAACACCCAAAATGTTATGAAAATCATCTAAATGTATTGTGTGTGTTCAGATGCCCTGTGTGGACAAAGTCATTTAACCTTATGACAATCAGATTAAATTAACAACATAGAGAATATCGGTCCAATTTGACCAGAAACACAGCAGGAGGGATAACACCTTATTGGTTACAACATGATTCTACATGTGATATTTCATAGTATTGATGACTCCACTATTGTTCAACAATGTAAAAAAATACAAATAAAGAAAAACCCTGGAATGAGTAGTTATGTCCAAACCTCTGACTGATACTGTGTATATATAGAGTTGAAGTCGGAAGTTTACATACACCATAGACAAATACATTTCAACTTAGTTTTTCACAATTCCTGACATTTAATCCTAGTAAAAATGACTTGTCTTATGTCAGTTAGGATCACCAATTTATTTTAAGAATGTGAAATGTCAGAATAATAGTACAGAGAATGATTTATTTCAGCATTTCTCTATTTCGTCATATTCCCAGTAGGTCAGAAGTTTACGTGCATATACTCAATTAGTATATGGTAGCATTGCCTTTAAATTGTTTTACTTGGGTCAAACATTTCGGGTAGCTTCCCACAATAAGTTGGGTGAATGTATGCCCCGTCCTCCTGACAGAGCTTGTGTAACTGAGTTAGGTTTCTAGGCCTCCTTGACCACACATGCTTTTTCAGTTCTGCCCACGACTGTTCTATAGGATTGAGGTCAGGGCTTTGTGATGGCCACTCCAATATCTTGACTTTGTTGTCCTTAAGCCATTTTGCCACAACTTTGGAAGTATGCTTGGGGTCATTATCCATTTGGAAGACCCATTTTAGACCAAGCTTTAACTTCTTGCCTGATGTCTTGAGATGTTGCTTAAATATATCCACATAATTTTCCTGCCTCATGATGCCATCTATTTTGTGAAGTGCACCAGTCCCTCCTGCAGCAAAGCACCCCCACAACATGATGCTGTCACTCTACAACCGCTTCACGGTTGGGATTGTGTTTTATCGTCCAAACAAAACGACTGTATTTATGGTCAGATCCCGCAGAAGACAACTAGGAAAGCTGCCGTTACAGTCAATATTACTCGCCAACGTGCAATCATTGGACAATAAACTAGACGAGGTAAGATCACGAATATCCTACCAACGGGACATCAAAAACTGTAATATCCCATGATTCACGGAATTGTGGCTGAATGACGACATGGATATTCAGCTAGCGGGATACACGCTGCACCGGCAGGATAGAACAGCACAAGACGAGGGGGGTCTGTGCATATTTGTAAACAACAGCTGGTGCACGAAATGTAAGGAAGTCTCTAGATTTTGCTCCCCTGAGATAGAGTATATAGAGAGTTCTCAGTTATGCTTTTCGTGACTCTTTATTTACCACCACAGACAAATGCTGGCACTAAGACGCTCTCAGTCAACATGTTACATGTGCAATGTCAGAAAAATTCCTCCTGATTCCTGCTTACAAGCAAAAATTAAATCAGGAAGCACCAGTGACTCGGTCTATAAAAAAAATGGTCAGATGAAGCAGATGCTAAACTACAGGACTGCTTTTCTATCACAGACTGGAACATGTCCCTGGATTCTTCCGATGACATTGAGGAATACACCACATCAGTCACTGGCTTTATCAATAAGTACATTGAGGATGTCGTCCCCACAGTGACTGTACGTACATACCCCAACCAGAGGCCATGGATTACAGGCAAAATTCGCACTGAGCTAAAGGGTAGAGCTGCCGATTTCAAGGGGCGGGACTCTAACCCGGAAGCTTACAAGAAATCCCACTATGCCCTGCGACGAACAATCAAACAGGCAAAGCATCAATACTGGGCTAAGATTGAATCATACTACACCGGCTCCGATGCTAGTCAGATGTTGCAGAGCTTGCAAACTATTACAGACTACAAAGGGAACAGCCACGAGCTGCCCAGTGACATGAGCCTACCAGACGAGCTAAATCACTTCTATACTCGCTTCGAGGCAAGCAACAGTGAGGCATGCATGAGAGCTTCAGCTGTTCCGGATGACTGTGTGATCACGCTCTCTGTAGCCGACGTGGGGTAAGACCTTCAAACAGGTCAACATACACAAGGCTGCGGGGACAGACGGATTACCAGGACGTATGCTCCAGACATGTGCTTACCAATTGTCAGGTGTCTTCACTGACATTTTCAACATGTCCCTGATTGAGTCTGTAATACCAACATCCTTCAAGCAGACCACCATAGTCCCTTGCCCAAGAACACAAAGGCAACCTGCCTAAATGACTACAGACCCGTAGCACTCACTCAAAGCATGATGTTTCCACCCCCATGCTTCACAGTAGGTATGGTGTTCTTTGGATGCAACTCAGCATTCTTTGTCCTCCAAACACGACGAGTTGAGTTTTTACCAAAAAGTTATATTTTGGTTTCATCTGACCATATGACATTGGGCGAATCTTCTTCTGGATCATCCAAATGCTCTCTAGCAAACTTCAGACGGGCCTGGACATGTACTGGCTTAAGGACCTTGAGCATGGCTGAGGTGCACCCATGACCAGCTTCGAAACCAGATTGCATAGTGTAGAAAGTACGGTGGGATTTGAAATGGTCCGTGATCTGTTTGTTAACTTATTATGGCTGCAATCCCGATATCGGGATCGATATGACAACTACCAGTGAAAATAGAGGTAGAATAGAAATAGAAAACTTCATCAGAATGCAGTCCTAGAAATCCCAGGTCCACAATAAATGCTTGATTTGTTCGAAAATGTCAGTTTATGTCCAGTTAGCTACTTTGGTTAGCGCGTTTGGTTAACAATTCCAAAGTCACAAAGCCCGTCCACTATAATGTGACGAAATGTCCAAAAGTTCCGTAACAGTCATTAGAAACATGTCAAACGATGTACTGAATCAATCTTTAGAATGTTGTTTACATATATCTTGAATAACGTTCCAACCGGAGAATTAGAATTACTTCAGATGAGCGGTTGAACGCATGTCCTTCCCCTGTGAACGCGCCTGGTGAAAGCATGGTCAACTCATGGCACTGGTGACTATTTCCTGTCTCATTCGACTCCCCTTCACATTAGAG
The DNA here is from genome assembly GCF_023373465.1 of Oncorhynchus keta. NCBI lineage: Eukaryota > Metazoa > Chordata > Actinopteri > Salmoniformes > Salmonidae > Oncorhynchus > Oncorhynchus keta. Next base: position 36,479,623 of record NC_068424.1, read on the forward strand.
TCATCATAAAACTCATCCATATCTCGCTGTAATTTCAATGAGACACCTCCAGAACAAAAACAGAAAGTGGAATTTCTCAGGTTTTTGCCTGCTATATGAGTTCTGTTATACTCACAGACATAATTCAAACAGTTTTAGAAACTTCAGAGTGTTTTCTATGCAATACTACTAATCATATGCAAATATTAGAAACTATGACTGAGGAGCAGGCCGTTTGATATGGGCACCTTTCATCCTATCTATCAAAGATGGCGTAGCAGTCAGACGTCCTTGTCCTGTCTTGTCCCTTGTATATATCGTTTTACATATTTTTCGTCGCATATCCTTTAAAATATTTAGCTAAACCTCATCATCTAAATACTCTCCCTCAACTGAAGCTAGCCAGCTAACTACCAGATATCAGATATCAGTCAGCAAACCATTGCTAGCGGTCATCAGCTAACCTTCAGCTCGGAAAGCTCTTGCCAGTTCGAACAACGTGACCCTAACCAGAGCATAATGGACCTGTTATTTTTATCCCCGGATTCCTAACGCAAACTGAACATTTTCATTTGGATCTTCACAACAAGCTAACCGCAATCCCGGATGACTACTCCTGGCTAGGGTTTCCATCCCAGAGCAAGCACCAATTTAGCTTGAAGCTAGCCCGGCCAGGGCTCCTGTGCTACCACCGAAGCATACTCCTGGGCTACAATATCGGCCTGCTAGCTACCTAGAGCTACATGGAACCCTACTAATTCCACGACTGGTCTATCGACGTCACCGCACGAAGAGGCAAAAACAGACTTACCCCCATCGTGACGTCCCCCCCCCCAAAAGCTAACTTTCTAGCTCCTGCTGTCTTATTTCACTGTAGAGCCTCTAGCCCTGCTCAATATGCCTTAACCAACCATGTTGTTCCACCTCCTACAGTGCCTTGCGAAAGTATTCGGCCGCCTTGAACTTTGCAACCTTTTGCCACATGCTTCAAACATAAAGATATAAAACTGTATTTTTTTGTGAAGAATCAACAACAAGTGGGACACAATCATGAAGTGGAACGACATTTATTGGATATTTCAAACTTTCAAAACTGAAAAAATGGGCGTGCAAAATTATCCTAAGGAAGACCCAAATGCAGACAGTGTCAAAGTAACAGAAGTGTAGTAAAAAAGTTTAGTCAGGGCAGGCAGAGGTCAATAATCCAGTGTGGTGGAAAAAGCCATAGCCTTGGTCTTCGGACCCGACAGAGAGTACAGTCGTCCACGGAGTGGACTGGTGCCTGGGAGAAAGTCAATCATGCAGTCTTCACACAATGGGCGTGGCAGAATGTTCTCCACCCCATAATGGCACCATCAGTCCAGTCTGTGATGGGATTGTGTCGCTAGAGCCAAGGGAATCCCAATACCACAGGAACCTGAGGAGATCATCAGCATAAATTGGATTGCCTCGCTGTGGTTCCCAAGCATGTGTAGGTTGATGGGAGTGGTATTGTGAGTTACCCGGCCTATAGAGCGCTCTAACGGAGAATGGAGAGGGGCTGAGTGGTGGTGCCCAGGTCGGACGCCAGGGTAGCGTCCAAAAAACTCTCATCGGCCCCAGAGTCGATGAGTACCCAGAGAGATTTTGACTAGTTCCCCCACAGCAGGATGGCATGTAAAGGGGTGGGAGTAAGAGGAGAGGAAATGTTCTCCATAAGGCCCACCAAGTACTCGTCCCTTCTTGATGAGCATGTTTTTTTATGGGCAGGTAGCTACAAAATGTCCTGTAGCTCCACAATATAGAGAGCTCTGGGTGAGGATTCTGTGTCGATCTGCCTGGACTCCAAAGGAGGCAACTCGGCAGCCCTCTGTGATTACTGAGAGAACTCGGGTGACGTTGGGTTCACTCGGACATGTAGACTTCGGGGGTCCCTGGGATACTTCGGAGGTGAGGTGGGAATCGAGGGTGAACGAGGGCAACAGGGCACAGACTCACTCTCCCTCCTACGCTCTCGAAGCCGCCCATTGAACCGGATGGTCAAGGCTATGAGGGAGTCAAGTTCCATGGGCAGCTCCCGGTTGCAAGCTCATCTCTGACCACCTCCGATAATCATTGAAGGAACATGTTCAACAATGCTTGAAGTCCTGGTCATTGCATTCTGCCAGCGTATGGAGTCCCTCCATAAGACATTGCAGTAACTCCTCGTGTTGTCCAATGGTGGCTCCTTGCAGGTAGACAGATTGCAAGTCTGCTGGGTCAGTCATGGCCAGTTCGTACTATCATGTTTTAGGGAAGTGTAGAAGTAAGGGAAGTGTAGAAGTAACAAAGTGTATTACTAGAACACGGGCAGGCAGAGATCAGACTCTAAAAGGTACAAAATGGCAGGTAGACTCATGGCCAGGGCAGACAGAGGTCAATAAATCCAGTGTGGTGGGGAGAGGTACAGGATTGCAGGCAAGCTTCGGGTCAGGGCAGGCAGAATGGTAAAAACCGGGAAAACTAGAAAACAGGAACTAGAAACAGACAGGAGACAAGCACAAAGACAGGTGAAACAGATGTGTGAGGTGTTGTCTTTTCTGGTGGATTACACTGAAATTTCAACCAACTTTCGTTGGCTTGTTTTAAAAATAATGAAGATTATTTTGTTTTCAAATAACCGAAAGTGAGAGGTTGTAATCTGAATAAAGGGGTGAGACTTTCTTACTAATTTGCTAGAGAACCCGTTCAGATTTAATTATAGCTTTCGTATGACTGACGCCTTTAGTGAGAGTTCTAATGCTTTAATATGTAAACATTTCTGCCCTCCGGATGTATATTCTTTATATAAATAGACCCTTTTAATTAAAAAATGTTTTTGTCTGACTTGCCATTCCAAATAAAATGGAACATGTTTTGCTCATTTAACTTAAAAAACAGGTTGCTAGGTGTAGGCAAGACCATAAGCAAATAGGTAAACTGGGATATGACTAAAGAGCTAATAAGGGTGATTTATTTCACAAATAGACAGGAATTTTCCTTTCCATGTTAGCAAGAGCTTATCTATTTTTGCTAACTTTCTATAAAAATGTATTGGATTTCTTTCTTTCGGGATATGTGTATCGAGCATGTCCACATCCCCGTCAGGCCATTTTATTGGTAAAAGTTATATTTGTTTGTGATCCAATATGGAATATATTTCAATCCAGAGAGTTAAGAAAAAATATCTAGATCCTCTATGAGGCTGTGGAGGGATCCAAATGATGGAATTAAAAGATGAATCAACAGTGTACAATCATCAACCTAGTGTTTATGTGACAATGGAAAATGACAAATATTATCATTGAGCAATGATAGACAGTTTAACTACCTCTCAAACCTATAACAAGGTAAATCAAATCAAATCAAATGTTATTTGTCACATACACATGGTTAGCAGATGTTAATGCGAGTGTAGCGAAATGCTTGTGCTTCTAGTTCCGACAATGCAGTGATAACCAACAAGTAATCGAACTAACAATTCCAAAACTACTGTCTTATACACAGTGTAAGGGGATAAAGAATATGTACATAAGGATATATGAATGAGTGATGGTACAGGGCAGCATACAGTAGATGGTATCGAGTACCGTATATACATATGAGATGAGTATGTAGACAAAGTAAACAAAGTGGCATAGTTAAAGTGGCTAGTGATACATGTATTACATAAGGATGCAGTCGATGATATAGAGTACAGTATATACGTATGCATATGAGATGAATAATGTAGGGTAAGTAACATTATATAAGGTAGCATTGTTTAAAGTGGCTAGTGATATATTTACATAATTTCCCATCAATTCCCATTATTAAAGTGGCTGGAGTTGGGTCAGTGTCAATGACAGTGTGTTGGCAGCAGCCACTCAATGTTAGTGGTGGCTGTTTAACAGTCTGATGGCCTTGAGATAGAAGCTGTTTTTCAGTCTCTTGGTCCCAGCTTTGATGCACCTGTACTGACTTCGCCTTCTGGATGATAGCGGGGTGAACAGGCAGTGGCTCGGGTGGTTGATGTCCTTGATGATCTTTATGGCCTTCCTGTAACATCGGGTGGTGTAGGTGTCCTGGAGGGCAGGTAGTTTGCCCCCGGTGATGCGTTGTGCAGACCTCACTACCCTCTGGAGAGCCTTACGGTTGAGGGCGGAGCAGTTGCCGTACCAGGCGGTGATACAGCCCGCCAGGATGCTCTCGATTGTGCATCTGTAGAAGTTTGTGAGTGCTTTGTTTCTGTCGGAACGATGCGTGGAGAAACCCGTTGGCTGCACCGCCCCGGATAGCGTCTTCCCAGTGAGCCATGTTTCCATGAAGCAGAGAACGTTACAGTCTCTGATGTCCCTCTGGAATGCTACCCTTGCTCGGATTTCATCATCCTTGTTGTCAAGAGACTGGACATTGGCAAGAAGAATGCTAGGGAGTGGTGCGTGATGTGCCCGTGTCCGAAGTCTGACCAGAAGACCGCTACGTTTCCCTTTTTTACGAAGGTATTGTTAAATATACACTGAACGCTAAAAATACAAACGCAACATGCAACAATTTCAATTAGTTACAATTGATATAAGGAAATCAGTCGATTGAAATAAATTAATTAAGCCCTAATCTATAGATTTCAGCTGACTGGGAATACAGATATGTTGATCACAGATACCTTAAAAAAGGTAGGAGTGTGGATCAGTAAGCCAGTCAGTATCTGGTGTGACCACCATTTGCATCGTGCATCCTTCGCATGGAGTTAATCAGGCTGTGGATTGTGGCCTGTGAAATGTTGTCCCACTCCTCTTTAATGGCTGTATGAAGTTGCTGGATATTGGTGAGAACAGGAACACGCTGTCGTAGATGCCGACCCAGAGCATCCCAAACAGGCTCAATGTATCAATGGTGAGTATTCAGGCCATGGAAGAACTGGGACATTTTAAGATTCCAGGAATTGTGTATAGATCCTTGCGACATGGGACTATTAATTATCATGCTGAAATATGAGGTGATGGCAGAGGATGAATGGCATTGCAATGAGCCTCAGGATCTCGTCAAGGTATCTATGTGCATTCAAATTGCCATCGATAAAATACAATTGTCCGCAGCTTATGCCTGCACATACTATAATATGTGTTCACAATGTTAACATCAGCAAACCGCTCACCCACACAACGCCATAAATGCTGTCTGCCATCTGCCCGGTACAGTTGATTCATCCACGATGAACACACTTATCCAGCATGGCAGTGGCAATCGAAGGTGAGCATTTTCCCACTGAAGTCAGTCACGAGACCAAACTGCAGTAAGGTCAAGACCCTGGTGAGAACGACAAGCACGCAGATGAGCTTCCCTGAGATGGTTTCTGACAGTTTGTGCAGAAATTCTTTGGTTGTTCAATCACACAGTTTTATCAGCTGTCCTGGTGGCTCGTCTCAGACCATCCCGCAGGTGAACAAGCCAGATGTGGAGGTCTGGGCTAGCATGGCTACACTTGGTCTGAGGTTGTGAGGCAGGTTGGACGTACTGCCAAATTCTCTAAAATGAAGTTGGAAGCGGCTTATGCTAGAGAAATTATCTTTACATTTTCTGGCAATAACTCTGGTGGACATATATTATTATTATTATTATTATTTATATTATTATTATTATTATTTATTATTATTATTATTATTATTATTATTATTATTATTATTATTATATTATTCCTGCAGTCAGCATGCAAATTGCATGCTCCCTCAAACCTTGAAACATCTATGGCATTGTATTGTGTGTAAAACTGCACATTTTAGAGTGGCCTTTTTCTGTCCCCTGTGTAATTATCATGCTAGTTAATAAACTTCTTGATATGCCACACCTGTCAGGTGAATGGATTATATTGGCAAATGAGAAAATGCTCACTAAGAGGGTTGTAAAACAAACTTCTTCACAAAATCTGAGAGAAATAAGGTTTTTGTGCATCAGAAAAAAATCTGGAATCTTTTATTTCAGCTCATGAAACATGGGACCAACACTTCACATATTGCGTTTATATTTGTGTTCAGTATATTTGTATTTCTAGGAATTTAACAGTTTGATTTCATTGTAACTGTACAGCTCCTTTAACTGTGATTTAGACAAAGGTAATGATTAGAATGGCAAGTCATCTCCCGTGGGGGGTTGTTCCGGTGGTAGAGGTAGGTACAGTAATTGCAAGATACCTGAAGGACCTCATAGTATACTCTGCCAGGTATATGCATGGTCCGGAACCCCACCCCCCATCCCCACCACCAGCACCCCTGTACAGACCCGACTTTAAATTCATCTCAATGATTTGATTTCTTCAAATGCCAACGCTGTTGGAAATGAAATATTTGTCCAGGGCCTGAATTATGGGGGAAGACCCTCCCATGAATCTCCTTCAGCACCTCTGTGGCCTTCAGCATGGTAATATCCATATCTCTTCAATTTCCTCCAATAAATAATGAGATGATGCCCTTGGAAATGCAGGATGGATGGCTCAAATGGGATAATATATTTGTTGGGACCAAAAGGCAAAGGAAAGGAGGAGAGAATGAGCTTGGCTGGCTAAGATAGCTTGTCCCCAGGCAATAAACATAGTATCTTAACCTGTGTTCTTATGTTAACCTACCTGTGTATTCTAAAACAGCCATAATTAATACCACATAGACTTTCTTCTGTTTTAATTATAAACCTGGTGTGCTAGGTTTGCTAAATCATACAGTCAGCAGAGAGGGTAGATTGCTGCTCCCTTGGGTATTTACATTGTTTCTCCTCCTGACTCCATCTAATTAGAGAAAAACCACCACCACTCCTTCCCTTTCCCCTTAATCAATAGAACCATCACAGCCTTGCCTTGACCACTTTACCTGGCCTGACTGCTCTAAGCATCACCGGGTCTGTGTTACAAAATGGAACCCTATTCCCTATTTAGTTCACTGTTTAAGCTCTGGTATAGCTCTAAATAGGGACTAGAGTGCCATTTGGGGCGCATCATGGCTCTAGCCCTGTCCCCAGCTCCACACCATCACATCAGCAATAACAAAAATAATGAAGTTTGAAGGAGGTTGTGTAGAAGTAGGTCAGCCAGAGCCAGCCCCTTTCTCTTCCTTTCTAACCTGGAGCCTAGGGCTGAGCTAACTTAATGATGTACTGTAGCGTACACCAGGCACCAGGCGTCAGCCGCGCACACATGCAGTCAGGCGGGCAAGAAGGGCTAATTCCTCCAGATCCCACTGCTAATAGAGGAACCTCTCTCTCAGACACTCCCTGTCATCTCTCTCTTCCTTTCTCTGTCGCTCTCTCTCAATTAAATTTAAAGGGCTTTATTGGCATGGGAAATATATGTTTACATTTCCAAAGCAATGTAACAATCAGTTATGAGTGAGCCCTTAGTCAGGTCTGCCTTCATAGAAAGGTTATGTTCACTGAGTCTTTCCTTAATTTTGGGTCAGTCACAGTGGTCAGGTATTTTGCCACTGTGTACTCTCTGTTTAGGGCCAAATAGCATTCCAGTTTGCTCTGGTTATTTCTTTCCAATATGACAAAGTAATTATCCTTTGTTTTCTCACAATTTGGTTGGGTCTAATTGTGTTGCTGTCCTGGCGCTATATGGAGTCTGTTTGTGAACACCAGCTTACTGAGGGGACTTTTCTCTAGGTTCATCTCTCTGTAGGTGATGGCTTTGTTATGGGAGGTATGGGGATCGGTTCCTTTTAGGTGGTTGTAGATTTTAACGTCTCTTTTCTGGATTTGATCAGTAACGGGTATTGTCCAAATTCGTCTCTTCAAGCATTATTTGATGTTTTAAGTTGCATACGGAGGATGTATTAGCAAGATTCTGCATGCAGTCTCAATTTGGTGTTTGGCCCATTTTGTGAATTATTGGTTGGTGAGCGGACCCCAGACCATGACTCACAACCATAAAGAGCAATGGGTTCTATAACTGATTCAAGTATTTTTTAATACAAATAGGATTTTAGGTTCTTATTGATGGCATAGAAGGCCCGTCTTGCCTTGTCTCTACGATCGTTCACAGCTTTGTGGAAGTTACCTGTGGTTCCTATGTTTAGGCCGAGATAGGTAGAGTTGTTTGTGTGCTCTAGGGAAACGGTGTCTAGATGGAATTTGTATTTGTGGTCATGGCAACTGGACCTTTTTTGGAAGAACATTATTTTTGTCTTACTGAGATTCACTGTCAGGGCCCAGGTCTACCCTTCCATGCTGTATCACATGTGGCCGTGATTGGGTTCCCAAAGGGCAGCTCACAATTGGCCCAGCGTCGTCCAGTTTTGGCCGGGGTAGGCTGTCAGTGTAAATAAGAATTTGTTCATAACTGACTTCCTTAGTTAAATAAAAGTTACATTTAAAAAATAAATATGTTGTGTCACTGGCCTACACAAAGTACCCAATAATTTCAAAGTTTATTTAAAAATATATATGTACAACTGAATAGAAAATAAAAGCTGAAATATATTGAGTCAATACATATTCAAACCCTTTGTTATGACAAGCCTAAATAGGTTCAGGAGTAAACAGTTGCTTAACAAGTCACATAATAAGTTGCATGGACTCACTCTGTGTACAATAATAGAGTTTAACATTTGAATGACTACCTCATATTTGTACACCACACATGCAATTATTTGTAAGGTCCCTCAGTCATGCAGTGAATTTCAAACACAGATTCAACTGAAAAGACCAGGGAGGCTTTCCAATGCCTCGCAAAGAAAGGCACCTATTGTAGATGGGTTAAAAAAAGCAGACATTAAATATCCCTTTGAGCATGGTGAAGTTATTCACTAGACTTTGGATGGTGTATCAATACACCCAGTCATTAAAAAGATATTGCCGTTGTTCCTAACTCAGTTGCATGAGATGAAGGAAACCACTCAGGGATTTCACTAGGAGGCCAATAGTGACTAAAACAGTTCGTTTATTGGCTGTGATAGGTGAAAACTGAGGAGAATGGATCAGCAACATTGTAGTTACTTCACAATACTAATCTAAATGTCAGGGTGAATAGAAGGAAGCCTGTACATAATAAAAAAATATTCCAAAACATTCATCCTGTTTGCAATAAGTCACTAAAGTAAAACTGCAATTAACTTTATGTCCTGAATATTGGTTATGTTTGGGGCAAATCCAACACATCACTGAGTACCACCCTTCATATTTTCAAGCATGGTGGTGGCTGCATCATACTATATTAATGTGTGTCATCTACAAGGACTAGGGAGTTTTTTTCTTTATAAAAACAAAAGGAATAGAGCTAAGCACAGGCCAAATCCGAGTTGAAAACCTGGTTCAATCTACTTTCCAACAGACGACGAGAGACAAATTCACCTTTCAGCAGGACAATAACCTAAAACACAAGGACAAATATACACTGAAGTTGATACCAAGACGACATTGTATGTTCCTGAGTGGCCTAGTTACACTTTTGACATAAATTGGTTTCCACATCTATGGCAAGACTTGAAAATGGCAATGATCAACGACCAACTTGAAAGAGCTTGAAGAATGTTTTAAAGATCAATCTGCAAATATTGTACAGTCCAGGTGTGATAATCTCTTAGAGACTTACCCAGAAAGACTCACAGTTGTAATCACAGCCAAATAATATTCTAACATTGACTAAGGGGTGTGAATACTTATGTTAATGAGATATTTCTGAATTTCATGTTCAGTAAATTACCAAACAAAACCTTTTTGAATAGATACAAAATATCTATTCAATCTGTTTTGAATTCAGATTATTGAATACTTTCTGAAGGCACTTTTTGAAGAGGGTGGGACTCAAGCTGCATCCCTGTCCCACCCTACAGCCCTGTGGGAAGAAATCTGTGCCAATTTTAACCACACATTTGTTGTTAGTGTACATCGATTTTATAATCTGCATGTTTTTCCCCCAACACTGCTTTCCTTCAATTCATATAGCAGATCCTCATGCTAGATTGAGTCAAAATCTTTTTTTTTTTACATCAACAAAGCATTAGAAGACTGCTTTTATTTTGGTTTGTTTGTTTGTCAATTAGGGTGTGCAGGGTCAGTACGTGGTCTGCCATACATTCATTTGTTAAAAATACATTTTGACATTTTCTAAGGACATCGTTTTCACTGAGGAAATGTAGGAGTTTTGTCACGTTCTGACCTTAGTTCTTTTGTTATGTCTTTGTTTTAGTATGGTCAGGGCGTGAGTTGGGTGGGTTGTCTATGTTTGTTTTTCTATGATTTGCTTTTTCTGTGTTTGGCCTGGCATGGTTCTCAATCAGAGGCAGCTGTCTATCGTTGTCCCTGATTGAGAACCATATTTAGGTAGCCAGTTTTCTATTGTGTTTCGTGGGTGATCATTTTCCGTGTTAATGTTTGTACCACACAGGACTGTTTGACTTTGTTATTTTGTATGTTGTAGTGTTCAGTTTGACTTATTAAAATGGACAGTTACAAGCTGCAAATTGGTCCGATCTCTCTTACTCCTCATCAGAGGAGGAGGACGAAAACCCTTACAAATTAGCTGTTAATGGCAATACAGACAACTTTCCTGAGGTTGCTGTTGATGCATATCCCACGATAGTTACTGGGGTCAAATGTATATCTCTCTCTTGCTCTCACCACTCTCTGTCTCTCTGTTGTTTACGCACCCCTGCCTGGCCTTATGTGTCTATTCTCTCCCCACAATCATTTGATGTTCCTCTGTGCAATCTGCAAGCAGCATTGCTTAAATCAATCTATATGTGTCAAGGATTATTTTCATTGACCGCAACAGCAACTTCTATACCCTTGTCCTCTGCTTTTGTTTAACATATGAACACTCACAAATCACACAAACACTCACAAATGACAATCTTAATGTATAACTATAGCCAGAATAGCTAAAACAAGAATAGCTAGATAAAAGTTGAACACTTACAGATGCAGTCATTGCATTATATAAACAATGTAAATACATTTATTGTAGTTTTTGCAGTAAGATACTGGCAGCACAGTAGGTTATTGTTGATGTACAGAAAAATAATGGCAGCACAGTAGCCCATAAATTACTCTAGATTTGTAAAAAATATGGTATGGTACTGTATTCTGTGGGGTACACCACTCTCACTATCAGCTGAAACAAATATAGCCTCTTACAAGGCACACCTCAAAATATGGTAATGAGTCAGATTCTTGCCCCGCCTGCAACATTTTCCCACAATGCACCATAATGTAAACATACAGCAAAACAGGTAATACAGTACTTTACTGTAAAATTATACTGTAAATTACAGCATTTCACATGATTGTAGAGGAATGCCATTGAGCCCCATAATGCATTGCAGTACTGCACTGTAATATAGAATTACAGTTGCCAACTACAACCTTTTTTTTTTTTAAATTACAGAAATGTGTTACAGTGATAGCAAAAGTCACTGCTTGGATCTTAATAACATCCCTCAAAAATATTTTTACATTTCTCATCCAGCAAGGCAGGGAGATGCGGGTCAATCAAGCTCCTGAAGTTACGTGATTCTCCAAGCAACAAACAGAATTGAGCCACATTTCATACCTATCCTTCTATCAGCAATCACCAGTTGGGTGTTTCAGATCACTTGGGCTTAGAGAGTGTAATATATATTGAGATTGGGAATGAGTATGAATATATAGTGATATTGTTCCCTGTGGTTTTAGGTACAGTAGTTCAACTGCTCTATAGAATTGTAGAGAAAGTCATGTTTGTAGAATTTCTCTGTATATTTTGCATCAGTGTGACCCCAAAAAAATCTGATTTGGTGGTTATCAATCTACTGTAACATGCGAAATGTCAAGCACACCCTCAAATGTAAAGATGCTTTTGAAAGTAGCTTTCACAATGTGCAAACATAATTTCCAGGCATTCACAACCCACACCTTGCGTACTCTCTGTTCTGTAATGGCGTAGTGAGTCTACCTGGTGTAGCAAAGGGAATCGCACACCTATTAAAAGCCAGGGCCAACTGTGTCTCTCCACAGGAGCGCCATTTGCAGGTAATCATTGCAGTACTGTGAGTGACTCAGCCTTTTCCAAATCCATTATTTTGTCTTCCAAGAGCTCCTAGTCAAAAGACCAACCCGGTCCTGAAACCTTGTCTATGGATACATCAATGTCAAAAATAATACAACATGATGGTTAAAGAATGTCTCAACCAGTTAAAAAGAAGTCATCTAGATTATCTTAAAAATGAAGGTGTAAGTTATATTCAAGAGGTTCTTGATAGCGATTTTTATTTATTTTATTTATTTATTTCACCTTTATTTAACCAGGTAGGCTAGTTGAGAACAAGTTCTCATTTGCAAATGCGACCTGGCCAAGATAAAGCAGAGCAGTGTGAACAGACAACACAGAGTTACACATGGAGTAAACAATTAACAAGTCAATAACACAGTAGAAAAAAATGGGCAGTCTATATACAATGTGTGCAAAAGGCATGAGGAGGTAGGCGAATTATACACTTTTGCAGATTAACACTGGAGTGATAAATGATCAGATGGTCGTGTACAGGTAGAGATATTGGTGTGCAAAAGAGCAGAAAAGTAAATAAATAAAAAACAGCATAAAAACAGTATGGGAATGAGGTAGGTGAAAATGGGTGGGCTATTTACCAATAGACTATGTACAGCTGCAGCGATCGGTTAGCTGCTCGGATAGCTGATGTTTGAAGTTGGTGAGGGAGATAAAAGTCTCCAACTTCAGCGATTTTTGCAGTTCGTTCCAGTCACAGGCAGCAGAGTACTGGAACGAAAGGCGGCCAAATGAGGTGTTGGCTTTAGGGATGATCAGTGAGATACACCTGCTGGAGCGCGTGCTACGGATGGGTGTTGCCATCGTGACCAGTGAACTGAGATAAGGCGGAGCTTTACCTAGCATGGACTTGTAGATCACCTGGAGCCAGTGGGTCTGGCGACGAATATGTAGTGAGGGCCAGCCGACTAGAGCATACAAGTCGCAGTGGTGGGTGGTATAAGGTGCTTTAGTGACAAAACGGATGGCACTGTGATAGACTGCATCCAGTTTGCTGAGTAGAGTGTTGGAAGCCATTTTGTAGATGACATCGCCGAAGTCGAGGATCGGTAGGATAGTCAGTTTTACTAGGGTAAGCTTGGCAGCGTGAGTGAAGGAGGCTTTGTTGCGGAATAGAAAGCCGACTCTTGATTTGATTTTCGATTGGAGATGTTTGATGTGAGTCTGGAAGGAGAGTTTGCAGATGCCAGAAAGGAACATTTTAGGGTTTCTAAAGAACCCTAAATGGAATGGTTCTTTGAAGAACCATGCAAAAATCCAAAACAAGAAATGTTTCGGTCATCCTGGACTAGAATTGAATAGCCTTGCTGTAGGGTTTTAAGCAGTATTTGCATGGGGCGGCAGCGTAACCTAGTGGTTAGACCGTTGGACTAGTAAACGGAAGGTTGCAAGTTCAAACCCCCGAGCTGACAAGGTACAAATCTGTCATTCTGCCCCTGAACAGGAAGTTAACCCATTGTTCCTAGGCCATCATTGAAAATAATTATTTATTTTGAGGGCCAAGTTTAACCCTGATAGTGTGACCTGCAAGTCACCGTATAATGGCTTGTAAAATTAGGAGTAATTCCTGTTGGAATCCAGCCATAGTGGGAATATTCAACATTTGGAATTTGTATACATCCGCAATCTTCATTCAGAATGACTGCCAGGGTTGGGAAGACTACCTTAAACATCTAAACTGCAACAACCAATTCGGCAATAGATTGGAATAGTTTTGAAAAAAATATGTTTTTATATTTGAGTATATCAATGTATAAAACATACTGACAATATTTAAACAAACAATTTTTAAAAACTATGGTCAATAGAGCATGCTGGGAAATATGATAATGACTGTGGTTTTGGTTCAACTCTGGTTATAATTAACACCAACACTGTGTTTTTACACCACTGTATTTTAAGAATGTGAAATGTCAGAATAATAGTAGAGTGAATTATTTATTTCAGCTTTTATATCTTTCATCACATTCCCAGTGGGTCAGAAGTTTACATACACTCAATTAGTATTTGGTAGCATTGCCATTAAATTGTTTAACTTGGGTCAACGTTTCATGTAGCCTTCCGCAAGCTTCCCACAATAAGTAGAGTACATTTTAGCCCATTCCTCCTGACAGAGCTGGTGTAACTGAGTCAGGTTTGTAGGCCTCCTTGCTCACACACGCTTTATCAGTTCTGGCCACAAATGTTCTATAGGATTGAGGTCAGGGCTTTGTGATGCTCACTCCAATACCTTGACATTGTTTTCCTTAAGCCATTATGCCACAACTTTGGAAGTATACTTGGGGTCATTGTCCATTTGGAAGATGCATTTGCGACCAAGTTTTAACTTCTTGACTGATGTCTTGAGATGTTTCTTGAATATATCCAATATATCCACATAATCTATTTTGTGAAGTGCACCAGTCCCTTCTGCAGCAAAGCACCCCCATAACATGATGCTGCCACCCTCATGCTTCACAGTTGGGATGGTGCTCTTCGGCTTGCAAGCCTCCCCCTTTTTTTCACCTAACATAACAATGGTAATTATGGCCAAACAGTTCTATTTTTGTTTCATGAGACCAGAGGACATTTCTCCAAAAAGTATGAACTTTGTCCCCATGTCCAGTTGCAAACTGTAGTCTGGCTTTTCTATGTCGGTATTGGCGCAATGGCTTCTTCCTTGCTTGATCGGCCTTTCAGGTTATGTCGGTATAGGACTAGTTTTACTGTGGATATAGATAGTTTTGTACCTGTTTCCTCCAGTATCTTCACAAGGTCCTTCGCTGTTGTTCTGGGATTGATTTTCACTTTTCCTGAGTGGTATGACGGCTGCATGGTCCCATGGTGTTTATACTTGCGTGCTATTGTTTGTACAGATGAACGTAGTACCTTCAGGTGTTTGGAAATTGCTCCCAAGGATGGACCAGACTTGTGGAGGTCTATAATTTTTTTTCTGAGATCTTGGCTGATTTCTTTAGATTTTCTCATGATGTCAAGCAAAGACGCACTGAGTTTGAAGGTAGGCCTTGAAATACATCCACAGGTACACCGCCAATTGACTAAAATGAGAAGCGTCAGAAGCTTCTTAAGCCATGACATAATTTTCTGGAATTTCCCAAGCTGTTTAAGGCACAGTCAACTTAGTGTATGTAAACTTCTGACCCACTGCAATTGTAATACAGTGAATGATAAGTTAAATAATCTGTCTGTAAACAATTGTTGGCAAAATGAATTGTGTCATGCACAAAGTAGATGTCCTAACCAACTTACAAAACCATAGTTTGTTTACAAGAAATGGTTGAAAAATGATTTTTTTGGACTCCAACCTAAGTGTTTGTAAACTTATGACTTCAACTGTATCAATGTGCTGCGGTGTGTGCAGAAAGCAGTGGACACTGTGGCAACCACTCTAATGCAATGAAGTGTTAGGGTGCGCCCAAAATGGCACTCTATTCCCTATATAGTGCACTACTTTTGACCAGAGCCCGATGCCCTGGTCAAACATAATGTACTATATAGGGAATCGATGTGCACTTGAGAAAGGAACTTAACCGTAATTGCTCCTATAAGTCTCTCTGGCTAAGAGCGTCTGCTAAATGACTAACATCAAAATGTAATAGGGTGCCATTTGAGAAGCAGTGTGCCATTTTGGACGCAGGGTGCCATTTGGGACTTATACTTGGTCCATCTCTGAGCAGAAATAGAGAGAGAGAGAGTGGTATCAGATCACCACATGGCAACCATACTGTCGCTGCTTTATTGCCATCTCTCTGGCCATCCTTGATGTGATGACAGTCTCCCACAGGCATCATTAGGACACAGTCCACATTGCCTTGCCTTCCTCCCACTAAGCCTCATCACTTGATTTATACAGCTCTCTCTCCATCTCTGATCGCTGGGCACCAAATTCCTCAATTACTCCCTCTACTCACCAATTTGCTACTGGACCCAAATCTCTCTTTTATCCATGTCCTCTGTCTCACACACACATTAACATGTCTTATGCTTTGATTGATATAAGTATGTAACACCAGAAGAAGAAAAAATGTCATAGAGAAGTTACAACATAGTATCAAAGAATCCTTATTACAGAGACAGGCTTTTAACTGCTCAAGGCAATAATTGGTACCCCACTGCAGAGGTTTTGTAGAAGATTACTTCTGAAGAAGATGTAGAGAACTCAACATCTGTCTAGCATCATGCTGGTTGTGAATACTATTGTTTTTTTCCCCCAAACCTACTGTCTGCATAAGTCAATGTACAGTACCAGTCAAAAGTTTGGACACACCTACTCATAAACTAGTTTTTCTGTAAAAAAAAACTATTTTCTTCATTGTAAAATAATAGTGAATACATCAAAACTATGAAATAACATGTGAAGGCATGTAGTAACCAAAAAAGTGTTAAACAAATCAAAATATATTTAATATGAGATTCTTCAATGTAGCCATCCTTTGCTTTGATGACAGCTTTGCACTCTCTTGGAATTCTCTCAACCAACTTCATGAGATAGTCACCCGGAATGCGTTTCAATTAACAGGTGTTCTGTGTTAAGAGTACATTTGTGGAATTTCTTTCCTTCTTAAAGTGTTTGAGCCAATCTGTTGTGTTGTATTCTGACAAGGCAGGGGGGGGGGGGGTATACAGAAGATAGCCCTATTTGGTAAAAGTCCAAATTACGGCAAGAACAGCTCAAATAAGCAAAGAGAAACGACAGTCCATCATTCACTTTTGAATGAATAGCGTGCCCAGAGTGAACTTCCTCCTACTCTGTCCCAGATGCTAATATATGCATAGTATTATTAGTTTTGGATATAAATACTCTGACATTTCTAAAACTGTTTGAATGATGTCTGTGATGTCGGTCGCATCGCACTTCGCTCCGCAGGTTGTATAACTTTTTCATTACATTTCATTATAGTACAACGGTTGATTTGTCTAATCTTAGCAATTTCTTCTTAGCTAGCTACATAGCCGTCCTTGTATCAGAGATAATTGCATAATTATCGTATTTCGTCGCCCTAACGTAGCCTTCACTGCTATTCGCCCAGCAGCTAGCATACGCTAGCAAACGCTAGCAAACGCCCACAGATTAGCATCACTGTAGTGCTATTCACTCAACTGAACGACTTGATTAGTTTAGTGTTAGCTAGCTACATAGCTGTCTTTGTTTCCAAGATAATTGTGTAGTTTAGAGTGTGTAGTCTTGGAGTGATTATCTTAATTTACCGAGGTTCGCTAGCCAGCTATTTGTCGTCCTTAACGTAGGAGACTCTGCTAGCTAGCCAACAGCTAACAGCTAACAGCTAGCCAACGTCTACTGAATAGTATTCAACAACCCGGTCGCATTCACAGGTAGTATCACATTTTCATTTCATTTCATTACAGTACAACGGTTTGATTTGTTTGATCGTAGCTAGCTACATAGCTAGCTACATAGCCGTCCTTGTATCAAAGATAATTGTGTAGTCTAGAGCGAATTTCTAGGTTAGCTAGCCAGCTATTGTCGTTCTTTTAACGCAACGTAACGTAAACAACACTGCTAGCTAGCCAGCTAGCCCCCGAATAGTAGCACTGTAGAAACTATTACACTCAACGGAACGACTTGATTAGTGTAGTGTCAACAACGCAGCTACTGCCAGCTAGCCTACTTCAGCAGTACTGTATCATTTTAATCATTTTAGTCAATAAGATTCTTGCTACGTAAGCTTAACTTTCTGAACATTCGAGACGTGTAGTCCACTTGTCATTCCAATCTCCTTGCATTAGCGTAGCCTCTTCTGTAGCCTGTCAACTATGTGTCTGTCTATCCCTGTTCTCTCCTCTCTGCACAGACCATACAAACGCTCCACACCGCGTGGCCGCGGCCACCCTAATCTGGTGGTCCCAGCGCGTACGACCCACGTGGAGTTCCAGGTCTCCGGTAGCCTCTGGAACTGCCGATCTGCGGCCAACAAGGCAGAGTTCATCTCAGCCTATGCCTCCCTCCAGTCCCTCGACTTCTTGGCACTGACGGAAACATGGATCACCACAGATAACACTGCTACTCCTACTGCTCTCTCCTCGTCCGCCCACGTGTTCTCACACACCCCGAGAGCTTCTGGTCAGCGGGGTGGTGGCACCGGGATCCTCATCTCTCCCAAGTGGTCTTTCTCTCTTTCCCCTTACCCATCTGTCTATCGCCTCCTTTGAATTCCATGCTGTCACAGTTACCAGCCCTTTCAAGCTTAACATCCTTATCATTTATCGCCCTCCAGGTTCCCTTGGAGAGTTCATCAATGAGCTTGATGCCTTGATAAGCTCCTTTCCTGAGGACGGCTCACCTCTCACAGTTCTGGGCGACTTTAACCTCCCCACGTCTACCTTTGACTCATTCCTCTCTGCCTCCTTCTTTCCACTCCTCTCCTCTTTTGACCTCACCCTCTCACCTTCCCCCCCTACTCACAAGGCAGGCAATACGCTTGACCTCATCGTTACTAGATGCTGTTCTTCCACTAACCTCATTGCAACTCCCCTCCAAGTCTCCGACCACTACCTTGTATCCTTTTCCCTCTCGCTCTCATCCAACACTTCCCACGCTGCCCCTACTCGGATGGTATCGCGCCGTCCCAACCTTCGCTCTCTCTCCCCCGCTACTCTCTCCTCTTCCATCCTATCATCTCTTCCCTCTGCTCTAACCTTCTCCAACCTATCTCCTGATTCTGCCTCCTCAACCCTCCTCTCCTCCCTTTCTGCATCCTTTGACTCTCTATGTCCCCTATCCTCCAGGCCGGCTCGGTCCTCCCCTCCCGCTCCGTGGCTCGACGACTCATTGCGAGCTCACAGAACAGGGCTCCGGGCAGCCGAGCGGAAATGGAGGAAAACTCGCCTCCCTGCGGACCTGGCATCCTTTCACTCCCTCCTTTCTACATTTTCCTCCTCTGTCTCTGCTGCTAAAGCCACTTTCTACCATTCTAAATTCCAAGCATCTGCCTCTAACCCTAGGAAGCTCTTTGCCACCTTCTCCTCCCTCCTGAATCCCCCCTCCTCCCTCTCTGCAGATGACTTCGTCAACCATTTTGAAAAGAAGGTCGACGACATCCGATCCTCGTTTGCTAAGTCAAATGACACCGCTGGTTCTGCTCACACTGCCCTACCCTGTGCTCTGACCTCTTTCTCCCCTCTCTCTCCAGATGAAATCTCGCGTCTTGTGACGGCCGGCCGCCCAACAACCTGCCCGCTCGACCCTATCCCCTCCTCTCTTCTCCAGACCATTTCCGAAGACCTTCTCCCTTACCTCACCTCGCTCATCAACTCATCCCTGACCGCTGGCTACGTCCCTTCCGTCTTCAAGAGAGCGAGAGTTGCACCCCTTCTGAAAAAACCTACACTCGATCCCTCCGATGTCAACAACTACAGACCAGTATCCCTTCTTTCTTTTCTCTCCAAAACTCTTGAACGTGCCGTCCTTGGCCAGCTCTCCCGCTATCTCTCTCAGAATGACCTTCTTGATCCAAATCAGTCAGGTTTCAAGACTAGTCATTCAACTGAGACTGCTCTTCTCTGTATCACGGAGGCGCTCCGCACCGCTAAAGCTAACTCTCTCTCCTCTGCTCTCATCCTTCTAGACCTATCGGCTGCCTTCGATACTGTGAACCATCAGATCCTCCTCTCCACCCTCTCCGAGTTGGGCATCTCCGGCGCGACCCACGCTTGGATTGCGTCCTACCTGACAGGTCGCTCCTACCAGGTGGCGTGGCGAGAATCTGTCTCCTCACCATGCGCTCTCACCACTGGTGTCCCCAGGGCTCTGTTCTAGGCCCTCTCTTATTCTCGCTATACACCAAGTCACTTGGCCCTGTCATAACCTCACATGGTCTCTCCTATCATTGCTATGCAGACGACACACAATTCATCTTCTCCTTTCCCCTTCTGATGACCAGGTGGCGAATCGCATTTCTGCATGTCTGGCAGACATATCAGTGTGGATGACGGATCACCACCTCAAGCTGAACCTCAGCAAGACGGAGCTCCTCTTCCTCCCGGGAAGGACTGCCCGTTCCATGATCTCGCCATCACGGTTGACAACTCCATTGTGTCCTCCTCCCAGAACGCTAAGAACCTTGGCGTGATCCTGGACAACACCCTGTCGTTCTCAACTAACATCAAGGCGGTGTCCCGTTCCTGTAGGTTCATGCTCTACAACATCCGCAGAGTACGACCCTGCCTCACACAGGAAGCGGCGCAGGTCCTAATCCAGGCACTTGTCATCTCCCGTCTTGATTACTGCAACTCGCTGTTGGCTGGGCTCCCTGCCTGTGCCATTAAACCCCTACAACTCATCCAGAACGCCGCAGCCCGTCTGGTGTTCAACCTTCCCAAGTTCTCTCACGTCACCCCGCTCCTCCGCTCTCTCCACTGGCTTCCAGTTGAAGCTCGCATCCGCTACAAGACCATGGTGCTTGCCTACGGAGCTGGGAGGGGAACGGCACCTCAGTACCTCCAGGCTCTGATCAGGCCCTACACCCAAACAAGGGCACTGCGTTCATCCACCTCTGGCCTGCTCGCCTCCCTACCACTGAGGAAGTACAGTTCCCGCTCAGCCCAGTCAAAACTGTTCGCTGCTCTGGTCCCCCAATGGTGGAACACACTCCCTCACGACGCCAGGACAGCGGAGTCAATCACCACCTTCCGGAGACACCTGAAACCCCACCTCTTCAAGGAATACCTAGGATAGGGTAAGTAATCCTTCTCAACCCCCCTAAAAGATTTAGATGCACTATTGTAAAGTGGCTGTTCCACTGGATGTCTTAAGGTGTATGCACCAATTTGTAAGTCGCTCTGGATAAGAGCGTCTGCTAAATGACTTAAATGTAAATGTAAATGTATAACAGAACTCATATGGCAGGCGAAAACCTGAGAAAAACCCAACCAGGAAGTGGGAAATCTGAGGTTTGTAGTTTTTCATTTTCAACTCAGCCCCCATTGAAGATACAGGGAGATATTAGTTATGTTTCACTTCCCAAGGCTTCCACTAGATGTCAACATTATTTAGAACCTATTTTGAGGATTCTACTCTTAAGGAGGGGCTGATAATGGCTCTTATGAGTGAGATCCCATTACCTGGATCATTTTCATCAACATCTGCTAAATTGCAGGGAGCCAAATTCAAATGAAATTACTACAAATATTTAATTTTCATGAAATCACAAGTGCAATATAGCAAAACACAGCTTAGCTTGTTGTTAATCCACCTGGCATGTCAGATTTCAATAAAGCTTTTTGGCGAACGCATACCAAGCGTTTATGTAAGAACATCTCTCTCAGTAGAGACAGCTAGCAGCCAAGTAGATTGGTCACGAAAGTCAGAAAAGCAAAAAATGTAATTGCTTACCTTTGATGATCTTCGGATGTTGCACTCACGAGACTCCCAGTTACACAATAAATGTTCCTTTTGTTCCATAAAGATTATTTTTATATCCAAAATACCTCCATTTGTTTGGCGCGTTGTGTTCAGAAATCCACAGGCTTGAGTGGTCACGACATCGCAGACAAAAATTGCAAATAGTATCCATAAAGTGCGTAGAAGGATGTCAAATGTTTTTTATAATAAATCCCCAGGTTGTTTTTACAATATATAATCGAAAATATGTCAACCGGAATGTCGCTTCTTCCATAGGCGAGAGAGAGAAAATGGCTGTTGCTCATGAAAAACTCTGCTGGCACCCAGCAATCCACTGACGCGATGGGTTCTTTCTTGCTAATTTTTTCAAAATAAAGGCCTGAAACTATGTCTAAAGACTGGTCACAGCTTGAGGAAACCACAGGAAAAGGAATCTGGTTGATATCCCTTTAAATGGAGGCAAGGCATCCAATGGAACAGAGAGCTTTCAGGAAAAACAGCACATCCTTGTTGGATTTTCCTCAGGTTTTCGCCTGCAATATCAGGTCTGTTATACTCACAGACAATATTTTGAGTTTCTAGTTTCATATATATATTTGCATATGCTAGTTTCTGGGCCTGAGAAATAGGCAGTTTAAAATTGGTATGTTTTTTAGCCAAAAACTAAAATACTGCCCCCTACACTCAATAAAAACATCCTAAAGATTGATTCCATACTGAGGTTGGCATGTTTCTACTGGCTGTAATGGAACTTTCTCTAAAATCTGACACAGCGGTTGTTTATCTAAAGTTCCATGTATCACTTCCGGCGCCGACAGAGATGGCCGCATTCCTAGGAAACTATGCAGTTTAGTTTTTTTACGTGTTATTTCTTACATGAATACCCCAGGTCATCTTAGGTTTCATTACATACAGTTGAGAAGAACTACTGAATATAAGATCAGCGTCAACTCACCATCAGTACGACCAAGAATATGATTTTCGCGACGCGGATCCTGTGTTCTGCCTTTCAACCAGGACAACGGAATGGATCCCAGCCGGCCACCCCCAAAAAACGACTCCTTAAAAGAGGGAAACGAGGCGGTCTTCTGGTCAGACTCCGGAGACGGGCACATCGGGCACCACTCCCTAGCATTCTTCTCGCCAATGTCCAGTCTCTTGACAACAAGGTTGATGAAATCCGAGCAAGGGTAGCATTCCAGAGGGACATCAGAGACTGTAACGTTCTTTGCTTCACGGAAACATGGCTGACTGGAGAGACGCTATCGGAGGTGATGCAGCCAGCGGGTTTCTCCACGCATCGCATCGACAGAAACAAACATCTTTCTGGTAAGAAGAGGGGCGGGGACGTATGCCTTATGGCTAACGAGACGTGGTGTGATCAAAGAAACATACAGGAACTCAAATCCTTTAGAATTAGAATTCCTCACAATCAAATGTCGACCGCATTATCTACCAAGAGAATTCTCTTCGATTATAATCACAGCCGTATATATTCCCCCCCAAGCAGACACATCGATGGCTCTGAACGAACTTTATTTGACTCTTTGCAAACTGGAATCCATACATCCTGAGGCTGCATTCATTGTAGCTGGGGATTTTAACAAGGCTAATCTGAAAACAAGACTCCCTAAATTGTATCAGCATATCGATTGCGCAACCAGGGCTGGAAAAACCTTGGATCATTGTTACCCTAACTTCCGCGATGCATATAAGGAACCTGCCCCGCCCTCCTTTCGGAAAAGCTGACCACGACTCCATTTTGTTGATCCCTGCCTACAGACAGAAACTAAAACAAGATGCTCCCACGCTGAGGTCTGTCCAATGCTGGTCCGACCAAGCTGATTCCACACTCCAAGACTGCTTCCATCACGTGGACTGGGATATGTTTCGTATTGCGTCAGATAACAACATTGACGAATACGCTGATTCGGTGTGCGAGTTCATTAGAATGTGCGTTGAAGATGTCGTTCCCATAGCAACGATTAAAACATTCCCTAACCAGAAACCGTGGATTGATGGCAGCATTAGGCGTGTAACTGAAAGCGCAAACCACTGCTTTTAATCAGGGCAAGGTGACTGGTAACATGACCGAATACAAACAGTGCAGCTATTCCCTCCGCAAGGCTATCAAACAAGCTAAGCGTCAGTAGAGACAAAGTATAATCTCAATTCAACGGCTCAGACACAAGAGGTATGTGGCAGGGTCTACAGTCAATCACGGACTACAAGAAGAAAACCAGCCCAGTCACGGACCAGGATGTCTTACTCCCAGGCAGACTAAATAACTTTTTTGCCCGCTTTGAGGACAATACAGTGCCACTGACACGGCCTGCAACGAAAACATGCGGACTCTCCTTCACTGCAGCCGAGGTGAGTAAAACATTTAAACGTGTTAACCCTCGCAAGGCTGCAGGCCCAGACGGCATCCCCAGCCGCGCCCTCAGAGCATGCGCAGACCAGCTGGCCGGTGTGTTTACGGACATATTCAATCAATCCCTATACCAGTCTGCTGTTCCCACATGCTTCAAGAGGGCCACCATTGTTCCTGTTCCCAAGAAAGCTAAGGTAACTGAGCTAAACAACTACCGCCCCGTAGCACTCACTTCCGTCATCATGAAGTGCTTTGAGAGACTAGTCAAGGACCATATCACCTCCACCCTACCTGACACCCTAGACCCACTCCAATTTGCTTACAGCCCAAATAGGTCCACAGACGATACAATCTCAACCACACTGCACACCGCCCTAACCCATCTGGACAAGAGGAATAACTATGTGAGAATGTTGTTCATCGACTACAGCTTGGCATTCAACACCATAGTACCCTCCAAGCTCGTCATCAAGCTGGGTCTCGACCCCGCCCTGTGCAACTGGGTACTGGACTTCCTTACGGGCCGCCCCCAGGTGGTGAGGGTAGGCAACAACATCACCACCCCGCTGATCCTCAACACTGGGGCCCCACAAGGGTGCGTTCTGAGCCCTCTCCTGTACTCCCTGTTCACCCACGACTGCGTGGCCACGCACACCTCCAACTCAATTATCAAGTTTGCGGACGACACAACAGTGGTAGGCTTGATTACCAACAATGACGAGACAGCCTACAGTGAGGAGGTGAGTGCCCTCGGAGTGTGTTGTCAGGAAAATAACCTCACACTCAACGTCAACAAAACTAAGGAGATGATTGTGGACTTCAGGAAACATCAGAGGGAACACCCCCCTATCCACATCGATGGAACAGTAGTGGAGAGGGTAGTAAGTTTTAAGTTCCTCGGCATACACATCACAGACAAACTGAATTGGTCCACTCACACAGACAGCATCGTGAAGAAGGCCTCAGGAGGTTGAAGAAATTCGGCTTGTCACCAAAAGCACTCACAAACTTCTACAGATGCACAATCTAGAGCATCCTGTCGGGCTGTATTGCCGCCTGGTACGGCAACTGCTCCGCCCACAACCGCAAGGCTCTCCAGAGGGTAGTGAGGTCTGCACAACGCATCACCGGGGACAAACTACCTGCCCTCCAGGACACCTACACCACCCGATGTCACAGGAAGTCCATAAAGATCATCAAGGACAACAACCACCCGAGCCACTGCCTGTTCACCCCGCTATCATCCAGAAGGCGAGGTCAGTACAGGTGCATCAAAGCTGGGACCGAGAGACTGAAAAACAGCTTCTATCTCAAGGCCATCAGACTGTTAAACAGCCACCACTAACATTGAGTGGCTGCTGCCAACACACTGACACTGACTCAACTCCAGCCACTTTAATAATGGGAATTGATGGGAAATGATGTAAAATATATCACTAGCCACTTTAAACAATGCTACCTAATATAATGTTTACATACCCTACATTATTCATCTCATATGCATACGTATATACTGTACTATATATCATCTACTGCATCCTTATGTAATACATGTATCACTAGCCACTTTAACTATGCCACTTTGTTTACATACTCATCTCATATGTATACACTGTACTCTATACCATACTGTATCTTGCCTATGCTGCTCTGTACCATCACTCATTCATATATCTTTATGTACATATTCTTTATCCCCTTACACTGTGTATAAGACAGTAGTTTTGGAATTGTTAGTTCGATTACTTGTTGGTTATTACTGCATTGTCGGAACTAGAAGCACAAGCATTTCGCTACACTCGCATTAACATCTGCTAACCATGTGTATGTGACAAATAAAATTTGATTTGATTTATAATAGTTGTATGTTTATTATGAGTATTTCTGTAAATTGATGTGGCTCTCTGCAATGTCACCGCATGTTTTAGAACTACTGAATGTAACGCGCCAATGTAAACTCAGATTTTTTTATATAAATATGAACTTTATCAAACAAAACATACATGTATTGTGTAACATAAAGTTCTATGAGTGTCATCTGATGAAGATCGTCAAAGGTTAGTGATTCATTTTATCTCTATTTCTGCTTTTTGCTGGCTGTGTCTTTCTGTGGCTTGGTGGTGACTTAACAATCGTTTATGGTGCTTTCACTGTAAATCCTTTTTGAAATCAGACACTGTGGCTGGATTAACGAGAACATTATCTTTAGAATGGTGTAAAATACTTGTATGCTTGAGGAATTTTAATTATGAGATTTTTGTTGTTTTGAATTTGGCGCCCTGCACTTTCACTGGCTGTTGCGGGGGGGGGGGATTCTGCAGTCCATGACAGACTAAGACATGAAGGTCAGTCAATGCGGACATTTTCAAGAACTTTGAAAGTGTCTTTAAGTGCAGTCACAAACAACATCAAGCTCTATGATGAAACTGGCTCTCATGACCGCCACAGTAAAGGAAGAAACAGAGTTACCTCTGCTGCAGAGGATAAGTTCATTAGAGTTAACCTCTTGCTCCTACCTGACACGCAGGCGTCCCATCTACACATCTGGAAATGCAAATGCGCTACGCTAAATGCTAATAGTACTAGTTAAAACTCAAACGTTCATTAAAATACACATGCAGGGTATTGAATTAAAGCTACACTCGTTGTGAATCCAGGCAACAATTCAGATTTTTAAATTGCTTTTCGGCGAAAGCATGAGAAGCTATTATCTGATAGCATGTAACACCCCAAAAGACCCGCAGGGGACGTAAACAAAATAATTTGCATAGTCGTCGCTACACAAACCGCACAAATAAAATATAAAACATTCATTACCTTTGACCATCTTCTTTGTTGGCACTCCTAGATGTCCCATAATCACTATTGGGTCTTTTATTCAATTAAATCGGTCAATATATAGCCTAGATATCGATCTATGAAGACTGTGTGATAAACGGAAAAAAATAGCGTCTTATAACGTAATGTCATTTTTTAAAATTAAAAAAGTTGACGATAAACTTTCACAAAACACTTCGAAATACTTTTGTAATGCAACTTTAGGTATTAGTAAACGTTAATAAGCGATCAAATTGATCACGAGGCGATGTATATTCTTTAGCTGTCCGTCTGGAAATAATGTCCGGGTAAATCTCAACCAAAATATCCGGTCGGAGACTTGAACAAATGGCTTGTCTCTTCTTCGTTTGACCAAGAAACAAAGCCTAGGCAAATGACAAGACTGTTGACATCGTGTGGAAGCTGTAGGTATTGCAACCTCAGTCCCATTTATTGTGGTTTGCCTTTATCAATGGGTAGAAGTGGCGGATGGATATATATTTCCATTTTCAGTGATCAGATTTTCCTGCGCTTTTCGATGAAACGCACGTTCTGTTATAGTCACAGCCGTGATTTAACCAGTTTTATAAACGTCTGAGTGTTTTCTATCCACACATACTAATCATATGCATATACTATATTCCTGGCATGAGCAGCAGGGTGCTGAAATGTTGCGCGATTTTTAACAGAATGTTCGAAAAAGTAGGGGGTAGGAGTAACAGGTTAACTGCACCACAGATCGCAGTCCAAATAAATGCTTCGCAAAATCAACTGTTCTGAGGAGACTGCGTGAATCGGGCCTTCATGGTCAAATTACGGCAAAGAAACCACTACTAAAGGACGCTAATAAGACACTAATGCTTGGGTTCAGAAACACGAGCAATGGATATTAGACCGGTGGAAGTCTGTCCTCTGGTCTGATGAGTCAATTGTTGAGATTTTTGCTTCCAACCGCTGTGTCTTTGAGAGACACAGAGTAGTAGGTGTGTGGTTCCCACTGTGAAGCATGGAGGAGGAGGTGTGATGGTGTGGCAGTGCTATGCTGGTGACACTGTCAGTGATTTATTTAGATTTCAAGGTACACTTCACCAGCATGGCCACCACAGCATTCTGCAGCGATACTCCATCCCATCAGGTTTGCGCTTGGTGGGACTATCATTTGTTTTTCAACAATTGAGATTGTTTGGGAAGAGTTGGACTGCAGAGTGCTCAGCATATGTGGGAACTCTTTCAAGACTGTTGGAAAAGCATTCCAGGTGAAGCTGGTTGAAAGAATGCCAAGATAGGAGCAATACTGTCATCGAGGCAAATGGTGGCTACTTTGAAGAATCTGAATTATAAAATGTATTTTTTGTTGTACTACTTGATTCCATATATGTTATTTCTTAATTTTGATGTCTTCATTATTATTCCACAATGTAGATAATATTAAAAAAATAAAAAATAAACTCTTGCTTGAATAGGTTTGTCAAAACTTTTGACAGGTACTGTATGTCTGGGTGATTGATTCATCATTTGTTATGAACACGCTTCTCAATATCTCAATAGTGTTGTTTAATGAATGGAAACCATGCTTTTTTTAAATGACCACATGATTAATGAGTAGCCTCACTGGCGACTTGTCATTCAGAGCACCTGTTTTGAGCCCCGCATTTTTTTTAATGTTATTTTGTCACATATCAGTTTGCAAACAATGCAAACAGATTGCAAAAAAATACATATCATTGAATTAATAAGCTGTATACAAACATGGTCTCTTTTTTATATTCTTGAGTAAGGCAGCTCCAAAATGCAGGTGGTTCAGCCTAGCTCAGTGCTTTCAGTGGTGGTGCAACAAGCCATCAGAAAATATGGAGCATTGCGCCATGATTGGCTTTAGTGCTCTGTCACTCATGAGGACGCTACGTCACCGCCAAGTCTAATACCCTGACTACACCGCTCGCCTCGATTGCGGGCGAGTTGCAAAATAAATGTAGAAATCTATATTATTCAATCATTGCACCCACACTGCTCACGCACGCCGATGAGTGTCTGCGTTGCCTAGGGAAAACATAGAAGTCAGTTCTATTTGTGAAACAGATCGCGCTGCTCTGGCTCTCCCATCTCCTCATTGGTTATACCCACGTGGGTGACTGAAAGATGAACGAGGTCGGTGGCGGTAATGCACTTAATATAAAGTCCAGAGAAGAAAAAGCCTGGAAGGAGGAGTGATGACTAGAAACTATTCTGTTGACTGTTTTACGTGTGGATTAATTGTCGTAGTAGAGGACCTTGTGCATTTCAGGTAAAATAACAACTCAATGTTTATATCCCAGGACAAATTAGCTAGTAACAGCAAGCTAGCTAAATAGCACATATTAGCTAGCAAGTGCAAGCTAGCTAGCTAAATTTCCATAAATGTTTAATGCTTTTTGACCTGTCCCCAAATTAATGTAATTGGTTCAGAGTTTGTTTTGATATTTTAACCTGTGTGTTTTGATCGCGTTTAGTGTGGGGGGACAAAATAAATGTATGCATCAATGGGTTGAAGTGGCGGATGGATATATATTTCCATTTTCAGTGATCAGATTTTCCTGCGCTTTTCGATGAAACGCACGTTCTGTTATAGTCACAGCCGTGATTTAACAAGTTTTATAAACGTCTGAGTGTTTTCTATCGACACATACTAATCATATGCATATACTATATTCCTGGCATGAGCAGCAGGGTGCTGAAATGTTGCGCGATTTTTAACAGAATGTTCGAAAAAGTAGGGGTAGGAGTAACAGGTTAACTGCACCACAGATCGCAGTCCAAATAAATGCTTCGCAAAATCAACTGTTCTGAGGAGACTGCGTGAATCGGGCCTTCATGGTCAAATTACGGCAAAGAAACCACTACTAAAGGACGCTAATAAGACACTAATGCTTGGGTTAAGAAACACGAGCAATGGATATTAGACCGGTGGAAGTCTGTCCTCTGGTCTGATGAGTCAATTGTTGAGATTTTTGCTTCCAACCGCTGTGTCTTTGAGAGACACAGAGTAGTAGGTGTGTGGTTCCCACTGTGAAGCATGGAGGAGGAGGTGTGATGGTGTGGCAGTGCTATGCTGGTGACACTGTCAGTGATTTATTTAGATTTCAAGGTACACTTCACCAGCATGGCCACCACAGCATTCTGCAGCGATACTCCATCCCATCAGGTTTGCGCTTGGTGGGACTATCATTTGTTTTTCAACAATTGAGATTGTTTGGGAAGAGTTGGACTGCAGAGTGCTCAGCATATGTGGGAACTCTTTCAAGACTGTTGGAAAAGCATTCCAGGTGAAGCTGGTTGAAAGAATGCCAAGATTGAGCAATACTGTCATCGAGGCAAATTGTGGCTACTTTGAAGAATCTGAATTATAAAATGTATTTTTTGGGGTACTACTTGATTCCATATATGTTATTTCTTAATTTTGATGTCTTCATTATTATTCCACAATGTAGATAATAAAAAAAAAATTAAAAAAAACTCTTGCTTGAATAGGTTTGTCAAAACTTTTGACAGGTACTGTATGTCTGGGTGATTGATTCATCATTTGTTATGAACACACTTCTCAATATCTCAATAGTGTTGTTTAATGAATGGAAACCATGCTTTTTTTAAATGACCACATGATTAATGAGTACCCTCACTGGCGACTTGTCATTCAGAGCACCTGTTTTGAGCCCACATTTTTTTTTATGTTATTTTGTCACATATCAGTTTGCAAACAATGCAAACAGATTGCAAAAAATACATATCATTGAATTAATAAGCTGTATACAAACATGGTCTCTTTTTTATATTCTTGAGTAAGGCAGCTCCAAAATGCAGGTGGTTCAGCCTAGCTCAGTGCTTTCAGTGGTGGTGCAACAAGCCATCAGAAAATATGGAGCATTGCGCCATGATTGGCTTTAGTGCTCTGTCACTCATGAGGATGCTACGTCACCTCCAAGTCTAATACCCTGACTACACCGCTCGCCTCGATTGCGGGCGAGTTGCAAAATAAATGTAGAAATCTATATTATTCAATCATTGCACCCACACTGCTCACGCACGCCGATGAGTGTCTGCGTTGCCTAGGGAAAAAATAGAAGTCAGTTCTATTTGTGAAACAGATCGCGCTGCTCTGGCTCTCCCATCTCCTCATTGGTTATACCCACGTGGGTGACTGAAAGATGAATGAGGTCGGTGGCGGTAATGCACTTAATATAAAGTCCAGAGAAGAAAAAGCCTGGAAGGAGGAGTGATGACTAGAAACTATTCTGTTGACTGTTTTACGTGTGGATTAATTGTCGTAGTAGAGGACCTTGTGCATTTCAGGTAAAATAACAACTCAATGTTTATATCCCAGGACAAATTAGCTAGTAACAGCAAGCTAGCTAAATAGCACATATTAGCTAGCAAGTGCAAGCTAGCTAGCTAAATTGCCATAAATGTTTAATGCTTTTTGACCTGTCCCCAAATTAATGTAATTGGTTCAGAGTTTGTTTTGATATTTTAACCTGTGTGTTTTGATCGCGTTTAGTGTGGGGGGACAAAATAAATGTATGCATCAATGGGTTGAAGTGGCGGATGGATATATATTTCCATTTTCAGTGATCAGATTTTCCTGCGCTTTTCGATGAAACGCACGTTCTGTTATAGTCACAGCCGTGATTTAACAAGTTTTATAAACGTCTGAGTGTTTTCTATCGACACATACTAATCATATGCATATACTATATTCCTGGCATGAGCAGCAGGGTGCTGAAATGTTGCGCGATTTTTAACAGAATGTTCGAAAAAGTAGGGGGTAGGAGTAACAGGTTAACTGCACCACAGATCGCAGTCCAAATAAATGCTTCGCAAAATCAACTGTTCTGAGGAGACTGCGTGAATCGGGCCTTCATGGTCAAATTACGGCAAAGAAACCACTACTAAAGGACGCTAATAAGACACTAATGCTTGGGTTAAGAAACACGAGCAATGGATATTAGACCGGTGGAAGTCTGTCCTCTGGTCTGATGAGTCAATTGTTGAGATTTTTGCTTCCAACCGCTGTGTCTTTGAGAGACACAGAGTAGTAGGTGTGTGGTTCCCACTGTGAAGCATGGAGGAGGAGGTGTGATGGTGTGGCAGTGCTATGCTGGTGACACTGTCAGTGATTTATTTAGATTTCAAGGTACACTTCACCAGCATGGCCACCACAGCATTCTGCAGCGATACTCCATCCCATCAGGTTTGCGCTTGGTGGGACTATCAGATATCATTTGTTTTTCAACAATTGAGATTGTTTGGGAAGAGTTGGACTGCAGAGTGCTCAGCATATGTGGGAACTCTTTCAAGACTGTTGGAAAAGCATTCCAGGTGAAGCTGGTTGAAAGAATGCCAAGATTGAGCAATACTGTCATCGAGGCAAATTGTGGCTACTTTGAAGAATCTGAATTATAAAATGTATTTTTTGGGGTACTACTTGATTCCATATATGTTATTTCTTAATTTTGATGTCTTCATTATTATTCCACAATGTAGATAATAAAAAAAAATTTTTTTTTTTAAACTCTTGCTTGAATAGGTTTGTCAAAACTTTTGACAGGTACTGTATGTCTGGGTGATTGATTCATCATTTGTTATGAACACACTTCTCAATATCTCAATAGTGTTGTTTAATGAATGGAAACCATGCTTTTTTAAATGACCACATGATTAATGAGTACCCTCACTGGCGACTTGTCATTCAGAGCACCTGTTTTGAGCCCACATTTTTTTATGTTATTTTGTCACATATCAGTTTGCAAACAATGCAAACAGATTGCAAAAAATACATATCATTGAATTAATAAGCTGTATACAAACATGGTCTCTTTTTTATATTCTTGAGTAAGGCAGCTCCAAAATGCAGGTGGTTCAGCCTAGCTCAGTGCTTTCAGTGGTGGTGCAACAAGCCATCAGAAAATATGGAGCATTGCGCCATGATTGGCTTTAGTGCTCTGTCACTCATGAGGATGCTACGTCACCTCCAAGTCTAATACCCTGACTACACCGCTCGCCTCGATTGCGGGCGAGTTGCAAAATAAATGTAGAAATCTATATTATTCAATCATTGCACCCACACTGCTCACGCACGCCGATGAGTGTCTGCGTTGCCTAGGGAAAAAATAGAAGTCAGTTCTATTTGTGAAACAGATCGCGCTGCTCTGGCTCTCCCATCTCCTCATTGGTTATACCCACGTGGGTGACTGAAAGATGAATGAGGTCGGTGGCGGTAATGCACTTAATATAAAGTCCAGAGAAGAAAAAGCCTGGAAGGAGGAGTGATGACTAGAAACTATTCTGTTGACTGTTTTACGTGTGGATTAATTGTCGTAGTAGAGGACCTTGTGCATTTCAGGTAAAATAACAACTCAATGTTTATATCCCAGGACAAATTAGCTAGTAACAGCAAGCTAGCTAAATAGCACATATTAGCTAGCAAGTGCAAGCTAGCTAGCTAAATTGCCATAAATGTTTAATGCTTTTTGACCTGTCCCCAAATTAATGTAATTGGTTCAGAGTTTGTTTTGATATTTTAACCTGTGTGTTTTGATCGCGTTTAGTGTGGGGGGACAAAATAAATGTATGCACAATGGCGCACACATGCAGCTGGTTTGGGTTCCGTGTAAGGGTAGACCTCGAAAATTCTAGCCACTTGGGTGCTGCGATAGAGTGACATTAGAAGTGCCCATCCAAGAAGGCTCAAGGTCATTGGCCACAGATAAAATTACGTCAAATCACGTTATATGTACAGTAGCTTTGAGTGGACTGATCGTTTCAACACCATACTTTCAAATTCTTAGCTAAAAGTCATCATCGTGAATCAAGTCGATAATCTATTTGCAAATCCTTTCTTAGTCCGCCCCATCCCGCATGCGGGATCGTGACTACAGCCTCAAGCTCATTACCATAACGCAACATTAGCGATTTCTAAAAAATGCAAATGAAATGAAATAAATATGCCTGCTCTCAAGCTTATCCTTTTCTTAACAATCCTGTCGTCTCAGATTTTCAAAATATGCTTTAGAACCAGAGAAAATCAATAATTTGTGTAAGAGTGGTGATAGCTAGCTTAGCATTTAGCGTTAGCATTTAGCACGCAACATATTCACAAAAACCAGCAAAGGGATCAAATAAAATAATTTACCTTTGAAGAACTTCAGATGTTTCAATGAGGAGACTCTCAGTTACATAGCAGATGTCCAGTTTTTCCTGAAAGAATCTTGTGTAGGACACAACGTTCCGTTTTGTTACTATGCATTTGGCTACCGAAACTAACCGAAAATTCAGTCACCTACACGTCAAACTTTTTTCCGAATTAACTCCATAATATCGACTGAAACATGGAAAACGTTGTTTGAATCAATCCTCAGGGTGTTTTGTCATATATCTCTTCATTGAAATGCCAGTCCTAGAAGCCTGCATTCTTCTCTGATTCGTAGGTGACTTTTGCGCACCAATTTCCACACAGACACCGTGCGGGACCCCTGGTAAATGTAGTCTCTTATGGTGAATCTTCCAATGATATGCCTACAAATACGTCACAATGCTGCAGACACCTTGGGGAAACGCTAGAAAGTGTCCGTTCATTCCTGTAGCATTCACAGCCATATAAGGCGATCATGGAAAACATACCCTCAAAAATCCTGTTCATTTCCTGGTTGCTCAAACATCTTGGTTTTGCTTGTAGCTTTACTTCTATGGCACTCACAGTGAAAATCTTTGCAGTTCTGGAAATGTCAGAGTGTCTTCTTTCCAAAACTATCAATTCCAAGCATAGTCGAGCATCTTTTCGTGACAAAATATTGCGCTTAAAACGGGCACGTGTTTTTATCCAAAAATGAAATACTGCCCCTATAGGACTAACAGGTTCCTTGTCATATGAAGATAAATAATGAAGAGAAATTACAGATAAAATGTATCGGTGCTCATCGACCATTGGACAAATACATTACACAACAAGTTGGAAATCTCAAATTCAACAATGAGCGGTTTGGAAGGATTCAGTGACAGTGGCTGTGTGGTCCCAAATCTGGAATTAAGGGGCTCTTTCCCAAGTTTAAAATTATAAAAATGCAACATTGGACATGCTGCGCCGCACTCAAAACAATTGTTAACTCGGAACTGAGATAATTTGACTTCAGTGAGTTCAAGACAACTGGCAAGTCGGGAATAAAATAGCTCCAACTGGGAAAATGTGTTTTGAATGGTCATCCAACTCAGAATTGCAGATCTGGCTCCTTCTAGAGCTACAACCTGAAGATCAATGACATCATCATGATTCAACCTTGTTTTTTCCGAGTACCCAGTTGTTTTTTTGTTTGACAGGCTTTTGAAAAATTAACTATTTTTCATAAAATTGTACAGTTATCTTAGCTAGCTGAATTGCTAGCAGAATTGTTTACTTGTTGCTAAGCAGTTGCTAGGGACTCTCCTGGAAGAAGCTAGCTCGCTTACAAAGAATAACAACAAAATATATCTAGTTAACAGAAGAAAGGAAGACAAAATAAGGACAAAAGAAGGACAGAAGAAAAAGGAAAAGAAAGAGGACAACAAAGTGAAACAGTCAGCACTTCTATTGCAACTTCGTATTTCGTTGTCCTAACGTAGTCTACACTGCTATCTGCCCAGCAGCTAGCAAGCTAGCAAACGTCCACCGTCTACCGAATAGCAGCACTGTAGAAACTATTACACTCAACTGAACGACTTGATTAGTGTAGTGTTAGCTACATAGCTAGCTACATAGCTACATAGCCGTCTGTGTATCAAAGTGTATCAAAGATAATTGTGTAGTCTAGAGCGATTTTCTAGGTTAGCTAGCCAGCTATTGTCGTTCTTTTAACGCAACGTAACGTAATCAACACTGCTAGCTAGCCAGCTAGCCCCCGAATAGCAGCACTGTAGAAACTATTACACTCAACGGAACGACTTGATTAGTGTAGTGTCAACAACGCAGCCACTGCCAGCTAGCCTACAAAGTCAACAACGCAGCCACTGCCAGCTAGCCTACTTCAGCAGTACTGTATCATTTTAATCATTTTAGTCAATAAGATTCTTGCTACGTAAGCTTAACTTTCTGAACATTCGAGACGTGTAGTCCACTTGTCATTCCAATCTCCTTGCATTAGCGTAGCCTCTTCTGTAGCCTGTCAACTATGTGTCTGTCTATCCCTGTTATCTCCTCTCTGCACAGACCATACAAACGCTCCACACCGCGTGGCCGCGGTCACCTAATCTGGTGGTCCCAGCGCGCACGACCCACGTGGAGTTCCAGGTCTCCGGTAGCCTCTGGAACTGCCGATCTGCGGCCAACAAGGCAGAGTTCATCTCAGCCTATGCCTCCCTCCAGTCCCTCGACTTCTTGGCACTGACGGAAACATGGATCACCACAGATAACACTGCTACTCCTACTGCTCTCTCTTCGTCCGCCCACGTGTTCTCGCACACCCCGAGCTTCTGGTCACAGCGGGGTGGTGGCACCGGGATCCTCATCTCTCCCAAGTGGTCATTCTCTCTTTCTCCCCTTACCCATCTGTCTATCGCCTCCTTTGAATTTCATGCTGTCACAGTTACCAGCCCTTTCAAGCTTAACATCCTTATCATTTATCGCCCTCCAGGTCCCCTCGGAGAGTTCATCAATGAGCTTGATGTCTTGATAAGCTCCTTTCCTGAGGACGGCTCACCTCTCACAGTTCTGGGCGACTTTAACCTCCCCACATCTACCTTTGACTCATTCCTCTCTGCCTCCTTCTTTCCACTCCTTTCCTCTTTTGACCTCACCCTCTCACCTTCCCCCCCCACTCACAAGGCAGGCAATACGCTCGACCTCATCTTTACTAGATGCTGTTCTTCCACTAACCTCATTGCAACTCCCCTCCAAGTCTCCGACCACTACCTTGTATCCTTTTCCCTCTCGCTCTCATCCAACACTTCCCACACTGCCCCTACTCGGATGGTATCGCGCCGTCCCAACCTTCGCTCTCTCTCCCCCGCTACTCTCTCCTCTTCCATCCTATCATCTCTTCCCTCTGCTCAAACCTTCTCCAACCTATCTCCTTATTCTGCCTCCTCAACCCTCCTCTCCTCCCTTTCTGCATCCTTTGACTCTCTATGTCCCCTATCTTCCAGGCCGGCTCGGTCCTCCCCTCCCGCTCCGTGGCTCGACGACTCATTGCGAGCTCACAGAACAGGGCTCCGGGCAGCCGAGCGGAAATGGAGGAAAACTAGCCTCCCTGCGGACCTGGCATCCTTTCGCTCCCTCCTCTCTACATGTTCCTCCTCTGTCTCTGCTGCTAAAGCCACTTTCTACCACTCTAAATTCCAAGCATCTGCCTCTAACCCTAGGAAGCTCTTTGCCACCTTCTCCTCCCTCCTGAATCCCCCTCCCCCTCCCCCCTCCTCCCTCTCTGCAGATGACTTCGTCAACCATTTTGAAAAGAAGGTCGACGACATCCGATCCTCGTTTGCTAAGTCAAACGACACCGCTGGTTCTGCTCACACTGCCCTACCCTGTGCTCTGACCTCTTTCTCCCCTCTCTCTCCAGATGAAATCTCGCGTCTTGTGACGGCCGGTCGCCCAACAACCTGCCCGCTCGACCCTATCCCCTCCTCTCTTCTCCAGACCATTTCCGGAGACCTTCTCCCTTACCTCACCTCGCTCATCAACTCATCCCTGACCGCTGGCTACGTCCCTTCCGTCTTCAAGAGAGCGAGAGTTGCACCCCTTCTGAAAAAACCTACACTCGATCCCTCCGATGTCAACAACTACAGACCAGTATCCCTTCTTTCTTTTCTCTCCAAAACTCTTGAACGTGCCGTCCTTGGCCAGCTCTCCCGCTATCTCTCTCAGAATGACCTTCTTGATCCAAATCAGTCAGGTTTCAAGACTAGTCATTCAACTGAGACTGCTCTTCTCTGTATCACGGAGGCGCTCCGCACCGCTAAAGCTAACTCTCTCTCCTCTGCTCTCATCCTTCTAGACCTATCGGCTGCCTTCGATACTGTGAACCATCAGATCCTCCTCTCCACCCTCTCCGAGTTGGGCATCTCCGGCGCGGCCCACGCTTGGATTGCGTCCTACCTGACAGGTCGCTCCTACCAGGTGGCGTGGCGAGAATCTGTCTCCTCACCACGCGCTCTCACCACTGGTGTCCCCCAGGGCTCTGTTCTAGGCCCTCTCCTATTCTCGCTATACACCAAGTCACTTGGCTCTGTCATAACCTCACATGGTCTCTCCTATCATTGCTATGCGGACGACACACAATTAATCTTCTCCTTTCCCCCTTCTGATGACCAGGTGGCGAATCGCATCTCTGCATGTCTGGCAGACATATCAGTGTGGATGACGGATCACCACCTCAAGCTGAACCTCGGCAAGACGGAGCTGCTCTTCCTCCCGGGGAAGGACTGCCCGTTCCATGATCTCGCCATCACGGTTGACAACTCCATTGTGTCCTCCTCCCAGAGCGCTAAGAACCTTGGCGTGATCCTGGACAACACCCTGTCGTTCTCAACTAACATCAAGGCGGTGGCCCGTTCCTGTAGGTTCATGCTCTACAACATCCGCAGAGTACGACCCTGCCTCACACAGGAAGCGGCGCAGGTCCTAATCCAGGCACTTGTCATCTCCCGTCTGGATTACTGCAACTCGCTGTTGGCTGGGCTCCTGCCTGTGCCATTAAACCCCTACAACTCATCCAGAACGCCGCAGCCCGTCTGGTGTTCAACCTTCCCAAGTTCTCTCAAGTCACCCCGCTCCTCCGCTCTCTCCACTGGCTTCCAGTTGAAGCTTGCATCCGCTACAAGACCATGGTGCTTGCCTACGGAGCTGTGAGGGGAACGGCACCTCAGTACCTCCAGGCTCTGATCAGGCCCTACACCCAAACAAGGGCACTGCGTTCATCCACCTCTGGCCTGCTCGCCTCCCTACCACTGAGGAAGTACAGTTCCCGCTCAGCCCAGTCAAAACTGTTCGCTGCTCTGGCTCCCCAATGGTGGAACACACTCCCTCACGACGCCAGGACAGCGGAGTCAATCACCACCTTCCGGAGACACCTGAAACCCCACCTCTTTAAGGAATACCTAGGATAGGATAAAGTAATCCTTCTCACCCCCCTTAAAAGATGTAGATGCACTATTGTAAAGTGGCTGTTCACTGGATGTCATAAGGTGAATGCACCAATTTGTAAGTCGCTCTGGATGAGAGCGTCTGCTAAATGACTTAAATGTAAATGTAAATGTTTTGAAACCATAAATCCAGAGAATGCCAGACCTTGATAAAAAAAACTGCCCACAAAGGACCGCAGCGCCACCTTCCTGTTCAAGTGAGCACAGTACAACAAGGTGAGTCCAAAATGTATTGTATGCTGCTGTATAAATTATGTAATATGCCAGAGAGATATGTATACTCTAGCTAACAAAGTAATACTAAGTGTATGTTGTAAGATGTTAGTAGCCCAGGTGCCTCA
The DNA here is from genome assembly GCF_023373465.1 of Oncorhynchus keta. Lineage (NCBI taxonomy): Eukaryota > Metazoa > Chordata > Actinopteri > Salmoniformes > Salmonidae > Oncorhynchus > Oncorhynchus keta. The sequence goes on from NC_068424.1 coordinate 36,518,643, forward strand.
CCCTAATAATTTTGTCTATTTACCCATCATAATTTGGCCTACTGTTCTGACTTGGTGGTGCACATGTAGCCTATAACCTGTTTTAGAGAAATGTAATCATCCATCATCTTAGAGCTTCCATTGTCTGCTATTATGCCCCCTTTATTAATCATATGATTCTGACTTGGTGTACAGAGAGAACAGTATAAGAACGGCCCATGTTCGGAATTCTGTTGCTGTAAATTTCAAAAGTGTTAAACAAATAACTATATTGACTACGTCCATCCTAGCTCACTCATTAATGTCTTAATCGAAATTACAGATTGCCTCTTATCCACTTGTCGTCCCCTTATGCCATAGTTTCTACATCTCAATTTTCCATTAGAAACCACATTTGTTTAAGCAATCCAGTCATGTCAGCTATGTTTTTTTTAAGCCAGTAAATGAAGCTGAATTAACTGTTTCGCTGCCAAGACAAGGCTCTGCTGATACCAGGGTGTAGCAGTGGTAAGATGTTGGGACTGCTGTTGGGACAGCTTTATGTAGGCCCTAACAGTTTGTGGGCATCGTTTGTCACCGCAATAGTGCAATTAATGTATTGTTTAGTATTGTGTTGTGTTGTGGCTTTGCTGGCATGCATCAAAAAAACATTTTTTTGCCCCACCAGGATTTACATACTGAAATCACCACTGAGTACCCTGCCTACAGTCTTAGAAGTAAAGTTGCCTGGAAGAACATTTTGAATTAACATTGTAGAGGTGGCAGCCTATGAGATTGTAGGCGTGGTTTATTGGAGGAATGACTTTAAGGTAGTTCATTTTTGTCACCTGTTAGCATTTATGCTATTTCTGTTCATGATGGTATGTTTGTGCACTGCATTCTTAATTATTCTTTAAATAGTTATGTATATGCATACCCCATAGAAAATCTTTGGAGGGAGTAGAATGTCCGTGTTGCCCAGCAACAGCCCCAAAACATCACTGCTCTAGAGGAGATCTGCACAGAGGAATGGACCAAAATACCAGCAACAGTGTGTGAAAACCTTGTGAAGACTTACAGAATACATTTGACCTCTGTCATTGCCAACAAAGGGTATATAACAAAGTATTGAGATAAACTTTTAGTTATTGACCAAATACCTATTTTCCACCATAATTTGCAAATACATTCATAAAAAATACTACAATGTGATTTTCTGGAGAAAAAAAAAATCTCATTTTGTCCGTCATAGTTGAAGTGTACCTATGATGAAAATTACAGGCCTCTCTCATCTTTTTAAGTGGGAGAACTTGCACAATTGGTGGGTGACTAAATACTTTTTTGCCCCACCCAAAGACTAGTTAAATATTAGTTATCAATGGTGTGAAAATTATAAATTACAACATAAATCTTTAATAAAGAATAGTGCACTATTGTGAGGGCAATTCTGATTCATAAAATTATTTATTTGGCCGCTTCTCCTTCCAGTTCTCTGCTGCCAATGACTGGAACGAACTACAAAAATCTCTGAAACTGGAAACACTTATCTCCCTCACTACCAACTGTCAGAGCAGCTCACAGATTACTGCACCTGTACATAGCCCACCTATAATTTAGCCCAATCAACTACCTCTTTCCCAACTGTATTTAATTAATTTATTTATTTTGCTCCTTTGCACCCCATTATTTTTATTTCTACTTTGCACATTCTTCCATTGCAAAACTACCATTCCAGTGTTTTACTTGCTATATTGTATTTACTTTGCCACCATGGCCTTTTTTGCCTTTACCTCCCTTCTCACCTCATTTGCTCACATTGTATATAGACTTGTTTATATTGTATTATTGACTGTATGTTTGTTTTACTCCATGTGTAACTCTGTGTCGTTGTATCTGTCGAACTGCTTTGCTTTATCTTGGCCAGGTCGCAATTGTAAATGAGAACTTGTTCTCAACTTGCCTACCTGGTTAATTAAAGGTGAAATAAAAAAATAAAAAATAAAAAAAGGTACATGTAGTCATGAGCAAATCCTAGCCCTGGAAATTATTACACTGTGTTTATTTCAGCATAAGAGATGCCTGCAAGAAAAAACATAATTTTTACACATATTATTCACAATGATAGATAATTATCTGAAGATTTTATCTTACTCATCTGAGCTCTTTTTTATGTATTTGGCTGGCATGGAAATGTGGGTACTCTGAGGAACAGTCTTTCATTTTCAACACAATTACTTATTTTCTAAGTCACATCCCTCTAGGTGAAAAACAACATTACTGAATGCTCTTTCCTCCTCCTTTTTTGAAGAGTTGAAGATAGCTTTTTGGACGTAATGGACTTCACAGAGAGAAAACCGTTCGTAAAAGAAAAACCCACAGGGTGCCAATTGTTTTAATGGAGAATATTGGTGATGCCAAGCTGCCCATTTGGGCCAAGAATCCCATTTCCCATTTCCTTTTCCTTTAATTTGTCAGCAAATCACTTCACTTACGGCCAGCAAGTAATGGGGAGTTCTAAGCAACCTTTTTTTTATGAGCAGTGCATGTCATTGAGTAGTAGTAGTATTCAAGCAGTGCATGTCGTTGAGTTCGTTATAGTTGTGTTTTCAATTATATGTTAACATGAGGTTTCAAAATGTGCTCCATAATATTTTGTAGATATGCCCCATATCTTGTTTTACTATGAACTCAACATATTGATTTGTCTATCCAAAAACTCGGCATCAGAAATTGGTGTCATACAAACCCTTTGGAAGTCATTACACAACAACAAAAATGACATAAATGGTGCCTAGTGTGAGGATAATAATTTACAATGGTGGGTAGCTAAAAGCCTGTTCTTATCTCCATCATGTCATCATGGGAGATCAGATGTATTATTTGTTGAATGGTAAACCATGAACTGAAGGTAGTACAATACTCTGTGTAAATCCAAAATGGCACCCTATCCCCTATATAGTCCCTATTGGCCCTGGTCAAAATAGATGCATTATATAGGCAATAGGTTGTCATTTGGGACACAGCCTTTCTGTTCAAAGTGCTTTAATTGGCCTCCAACATCTAACAGATAGGTGATTCATTTATATTAGGGGGCCATTTCAATGGTTTTTATCATGCCTCATTTTCTGAGACTGATTAATGTGAAAATGTTGAAATGAAACACCTCTTGGTGGTAGTAATGGTTTGTCCCATGGCCAGTCGTCTTTGGCACATAGAATTTCAGATACCTTCCCAAATGGCGCTCTATTCACTACATAGTGCACTACCTTTCGGCAGAGCCCTATTGAACCTGGCCAAAAGTAGTGCACTATATACAGAATAGGATACCATTTGGGACTTAAAACCACGTCAAAGTCTGATTCAAGGTCAGCCACAGACTTTCTTGCAGCAGTGGGTTGAAGGGAATAATCTTTTGATCCAATGTATTCTCTGTCTTCTTTCTCCATCTTTTTACACTGTCCTACATGCCTACCCTAGAAAATGTCTGTTATTATTGATGCCCTTGAGAAGGACAAGGTTCTTGAAATACTTTTCAAAACACTTTCAATAACAGGGACGAACTTTGGTGGTCGATGACCTTAATAATTTCTAATTCCATGTGTGTTGTGTATAGCACAACAATAGAAAATAACAGAGAAGAGTAACACATGTAGGGCTTGTAGAATAAATACAGTACAGTTCCAATAAAATGCATGTTAGCTAAAGTAGTACAAAAAATAAACAAAAAGAAACAACTATACAATAAGTACACCATACATTTAAACAACATACATTAAACTAGTCACTAAGCATTACTGAAGTTAATCATGAAGGCTTCTGTGTCATAAATCGTCTTATGGCTGGGGGGGGGCAGTATTGAGTAGCTTGGATGAATAAGGTGCCCAGAGTAAACTGCTACGAAGGCCCAGAAGCTAAGATATGCATATTATTAGTAGATTTGGATAGAAAACACTCTGAATTTTTTGTTTGAATGATGCCTGTGAGTATAACAGAACTCATATGGCAGGCAAAAACCTGAGACAAATCCAACCAGGAAGTGGGAAATCTGAGGTGTGTAGTTATTCAACTCTTTGCCTATCCAAGATACAATGTAAATTTGGTCCGATTGCACTTTCTAAGGTGTCCACTAGATGTAAACAGTCTTTAGAACCCCATTTCAGGCTTCTACTGTGAAGGAGGAGATAAAACGAGCTGATTAAGTAAGAAGTCTGCCAGAAGGCCATGAGCTCAGTCAGGCGCGCTCACGTGAGAGGTAGCTGCGTTCCATTGCATTTCTAAAGACAAAGGAATTCTCCGGATTAAATATTATTGATGATGTATGTTCAAAACATCCTAAAGATTGATTCTATACATCATTTGACATGTTTCTACGAACTGTAATGGAATTGTTTTACTTTTTGTCTGTCCTGCCTCTTAGTACTGTACTCAGATTACTGCATGGTGTGCTTTTTTGGTAAAGCTTTTTTGAAATCTGACACAGCGGTTGCATTAAGGAGAAGTTTATCTTTCGTTCCATGCATACCTCTTTTATGAATGTTTATTATGAGTATTTCTGTACATTTTGGAAGCAAACATTATTGAACGTAACGTGCCAATGTAAACTGTGATTTTTGGATATAAATATGATATTTTTCGAACTAAATATACATGTATTGTGTAACATGAAGTCCTATGAGTGTCATCTGATGAAGATCATCAAAGGTGAGTGATTCATTTTATCTATATTTCTGCTTTGTGCGACTCCTCTTTTGCTGGAAAAATGGCTGTGTTTTTCTGTGACTAGGTACTGACCTAACATAATCAGATGATGTGCTTTCGTCGTAAAGCCTTTTTGAAATCAGACACTAGGATTAACAACAAGTTTATCTTTAAAATGGTTTAAATACTTGTATGTTTGAGGAATTTTAATTATGAGATTTCTGTTGTCATATCGATCCCGTTAACGGGATCTCAGCCGTAAGAAGTTTATAAACAAATTCACTGATGCAGCTAACATACATTTAATAACCTTTTCTGTGACGTAATATTTTGTTTACACACAATATTACATCCCACAAATGGCCATACAGTGCATGTTTAATTTCTAAATTGTATTTATTTCAACACTATGGCCTATGTATTGCCTTACCTCCCTTATCTTACCTCATTTGCACACACTGTATACAGTGGGGTAAAAAAGTACTTAGTCAGCCACCAAGTGGGAGAACCAAAAGTTCTCCCACTTAAAAAGATGAGAGAGGCCTAGCTCCACTTCAACTAATGACAGACAAAATGAGAAAAAAATCCAGAAAATCACATTGTAGGATTTTTAATGAATTTATTTGCAAATTATGGTGGATAATAAATATTTGGCCACCTACAAACAAGCAAGCTCTTCTTTAAGAGGCTCCTCTGTCCTCCACTCGTAACCTGTATTAATGGCACCTGTTTGAACTTGTTATCAGTATAAAAGACACCTGTCCACAACCTCAAACAATCACACTCCAAACTCCACTATGGCCAAGACCAAAGAGCTGTCAAAGGACACCAGAAACAAAATTGTAGACCTGCACCAGACTGGGAAGACTGAATCTGCAATGGGTAAGCAGCTTGGTTACAGGCGCGAGCTGCCCAGTGACGCGAGTCTACCAGATGAGCTAAATTACTTTTATGCTTGCTTCAAGGCAAGCAACACTGAATCATGCATGAGAGCACCAGCTGTTCTGGATGACTGTGTGATCACGTTCTCCGGAGCCAAGACCTTAAATATGTTAACAATCACAAGGATTACCAGGACGCGTACTCAGACCTGGTGGAAAGTGTTTTCACTGAGATTTTTAAACTCTTCCTAACCCAGTCTGTAATACCTACATGTTAATACCTACATGTTTCAAGCAGACCACCATAGTCCCTGTGCCCAAGAACACCAAGGTAAGCTGTCTAAATGCCCCATAACACTTACATATGTAGGCATGAAATTCTTTGAAAGGCTGCTCTTGGCTCACATCAACACCATCATCCCAGACAGTCCAGACCGATTTAAATTCACATACCACCCCAATTACACTCCACACGGTCCTTTATCACCTTAACAAGAAGAACACCGACACAATCTCCTTTCTCCACCTAAACAAGAGCAACACCTATGTGAGAATGCTGTTCTTTGACAGCAGCTTAGCGGGATCCTGGGACTGAACACTGCCCTCTGCAACTGGATCCTGGACTTCCTGACGAGACGCCCCCAGCCGTTGAGGGTAGGTAATAACACATCCGCCAGGATGACCCTCAACACAGGGCGCCCTCAGTGACGCGTGCTTAGTTCCCTCCTATATTCTTTGTTCACCCACGACTGCATGGCCACGCACGACATTGAGTTTGCCAATGACACGATGGTGGTAGCAGGACAAAGGAACTGATCGTTGAATACAGGAAACGGAGGGCCGAGCACGCTGTGTGAGTGCAGTGATTGAATAACATGTAACAAGTCACACACTTGCGCATGCGACTTCAGCGGTGTGGTCAGCGTTTAAGTTTTGACTCGGGAACAGCAGAAGAGAGCATTTATTTATTTCAGCCTCTTGAGAGAAATGTGACTGCGAAGTTTGATACTGTCTGTAGAGGTGCTATTTTTATGAGCATCTTAAATGCTGATTTTATTTCAACCACATAAAATATGCCTTTGCATCCAAGCCTACCTGAAATCTTATTAGAAACATGTTGGGTCATTTTGACAGCTTTCTATTTCCTTACAACAGGTCAAACTGATGTCATATGGACATTTTGCACAGAAGATATTTCCTCTTTTCTTTTAGTTATTGCATTTTCATCATGGTCTTTAACCGTCTTTGCTCTGTGAAAGAAGCAGAGATGACGGAGAGAACATTACCCAATGTCAACTAGACTGAATCATTAATTATATAATTTATGACAGTATTCTGGTGTGCAAGAGTTTATTTAGTCTTCTAGTGCAACATACGTATAATGACAGAATAGAAGCTGTATGTACAGTGTATAATTATAGACAACTTGACTAAATAAATAGCCCACCAAAATGCACAATGTCTTGAACCAACAGGACCCTGAACAGCTTTTACCCCAAGACATAAGACTGCTAAATAGTTAGTTAAATAGGTAACCAAATAGCTACCTGGACTATTAACCCTTTTTTTGTTTATGACTTGTTATGTTGCTTCTGTTTATTATCTGTCACTTTATTCCTAGATATATGTATACAGCGCATTCGGAAAGTATTCAGACCCCTTCCCTTTTTCGACATTTAGTTTCGTTACAGCCTATTCTAAAATCGATTAAATGATTATGTTTTCTCATCAATCTACAATACCCCAAAATGACAAAGTGAAAACAGGTTTAAAAAAAACAAAAATGCTTTATTTAGATTAGTATTCAGACCCTTTGCTATGAAACTCGAAATTGAGCTCAGTTGTAACCTGTTTCTATTGAACATCCTTGAGATGTTTCTACAACTTGATTGGAGTCCACCTGTGGTAAATTAAATTGATTGGACATTATCTAATCAAATCAAATTAAACTGTATTTGTCACATGCGCCGAATAGAACATGTGTAGACCTTACTTTGACATTATTAATTACAAGCCCTTAACCAACAATGCAGTTCAAGAAATAGAGTTATTAAATAAAATGAAGTTTAAAATAAAATAGAATTTAACAGAATAAAATAACAAAACGAGGCTATATAGAAGAGGGTACCGGTCCCGAGACAATGTGCCGGGGTACAGGTTAGTCGAGGTAATTTGTACATGGAGGTAAGGGTAAAGTGACTATGCATAGATAATAAACAGCGAGTAGCAGCAGTGTAATAACCAAGGGAGGGGGTCAATATAAATAGTCCAGGTGGCCATTTGATTAATTTTTCAGCAGTCTTATGGCTTGGGGGTACTGTAGAAGCTGTTAAGGAGCCTTTTGATCTTAGACTTGGCCCTCCAGTACCAGAAAGGCACAGACTTCTTGTTTCGAGAAGTATTCTCCCCCATCCTTCCTCACCCTCCATCTCCCTCACCACCACCTCACCCCTCCCTCCCACCTCCAGGCACCCCATTGTTGTGTGATTAACTTCCAATGAGCAGCGGGGGAGCTTACATTCCTATTACCCAGGTTTGATGGCAGGAACAAAAACACTTCTTAATCACCAATCACGACCAGGAGGAAAAGCACTCAAGACCAGCTTGCCAGCCTCTGAAATATGTGTGGTGTGCTGCCAGCGTCTTAGGAGGAGAGTGTCGGTGTGCACTTATTCTGCTAAAGCTTCTCTCAACACACTTACTCTTTTAGCAGTTGCTCAAATAATCTTTCTCCTTGTTGCCATGGTGCTTTGCAATACAAAAGCATATTTTTAAGCGAGGAATGTAGAATATTCAATTGATGTCATTCCTGTAGTTGTAGAGGCCCATTTTGATTGGCCACTTAGTACGCTATTATTTGGAAATATGTTGTATATTTGAAAAGCTGGGTTTGAAGTGTTAAAAGGTTGTTGAAAAACTGTTGATGGAGATGTGTGTAACCTTCACTTTTCCCTACACCCTAGCATCAAAGAGGATTTGTGTTCGAAGATCTTGATATGTGCTGTCAGATTGATTTTCGTGCCTACCACATTGTCCTATCTCTGTTCACTCTGTCGCAAAGCCTTCCTCTGTTACTCTTTTTCTATCACTCCATCCCCCGTTCTCTCAAAAGAAGCCTCTCACTGGGCACAGACACCAGTTCAACGTCTAGGTTTGATTTCAATATGAAATCAAAGAAACATTTCACCATGTCATTGGATTCAGTTTAAACGTTTCATGAAAAAAAAAAAAATACAAAATCCCCAACCAGTTTTCTACGTTGATTCAACGTCAACACATAACATTTTTGGGTTTAAATGACATGGAAACAATGTTGATTTAACCAGGTTTTGCTCAATGGGCTGTGACACTTTGAATTAGATGAACCTTGGATTCAATGCACCATACATACGTAAGAACGTGCCGTCCTTGGCCAGCTCTCCCGCTATCTCTCTCAGAATGACCTTCTTGATCCAAATCAGTCAGGTTTCAAGACTAGTCATTCAACTGAGACTGCTCTTCTCTGTATCACGGAGGCGCTCCGCACTGCTAAAGCTAACTCTCTCTCCTCTGCTCTCATCCTTCTAGACCTATCGGCTGCCTTCGATACTGTGAACCATCAGATCCTCCTCTCCACCCTCTCCGAGTTGGGCATCTCCGGCGCGGCCCACGCTTGGATTGCGTCCTACCTGACAGGTCGCTCCTACCAGGTGGCGTGGCGAGAATCTGTCTCCTCACCACTGGTGTCCCCCAGGGCTCTGTTCTAGGCCCTCTCCTATTCTCGCTATACACCAAGTCACTTGGCTCTGTCATAACCTCACATGGTCTCTCCTATCATTGCTATGCAGACGACACACAATTAATCTTCTCCTTTCCCCTTCTGATGACCAGATGGCGAATCGCATCTCTGCATGTCTGGCAGACATATCAGTGTGGATGACGGATCACCACCTCAAGCTGAACCTCGGCAAGACGGAGCTGCTCTTCCTCCCGGGGAAGGACTGCCTGTTCCATGATCTCGCCATCACGGTTGACAACTCCATTGTGTCCTCCTCCCAGAGCGCTAAGAACCTTGGCGTGATCCTGGACAACACCCTGTCGTTCTCAACTAACATCAAGGCAGTGGCCCGTTCCTGTAGGTTCATGCTCTACAACATCCGCAGAGTACGACCCTGCCTCACACAGGAAGCGGCGCAGGTCCTAATCCAGGCACTTGTCATCTCCCGTCTGGATTACTGCAACTCGCTGTTGGCTGGGCTCCCTGCCTGTGCCATTAAACCCCTACAACTCATCCAGAACGCCGCAGCCCGTCTGGTGTTCAACCTTCCCAAGTTCTCTCACGTCACCCCGCTCCTCCGCTCTCTCCACTGGCTTCCAGTTGAAGCTCGCATCCGCTACAAGACCATGGTGCTTGCCTACGGAGCTGTGAGGGGAACGGCACCTCAGTACCTCCAGGCTCTGATCAGGCCCTACACCCAAACAAGGGCACTGCGTTCATCCACCTCTGGCCTGCTCGCCTCCCTACCACTGAGGAAGTACACTTCCCGCTCAGCCCAGTCAAAACTGTTCGCTGCTCTGGCTCCCCAATGGTGGAACAAACTCCCTCACGACGCCAGGACAGCGGAGTCAATCACCACCTTCCGGAGACACCTGAAACCCCACCTCTTTAAGGAATACCTAGGATAGGATAAAGTAATCCTTCTCACCCCCCTTAAAAGATTTAGATGCACTATTGTAAAGTGGCTGTTCCACTGGATGTCATAAGGTGAATGCACCAATTTGTAAGTCGCTCTGGATAAGAGCGTCTGCTAAATGACTTAAATGTAATGTAATGTACATAGAGTACTCAACATGCAAGGCTGTTTCAGGGTTCTACACAGAGGATGATGGTTAAAAAATAAGGTTAAAATAAGTGACGTTTAAATTGTGGTATGTGCAAAGAATTATCAGACTTGTATTGCAGAATAGTGTCTAACTGTTGTCTGTACTTAACGTATTACCCAGTGGGGAACCATCAGGGCCTTCTATGCTCAAATAATTGTTGTATTTTTTAAATCTAAATGTTGATTTCTATTTCATGTTTTCAAGAACAATTAATTGATATCCTGATTATATTCTTCTTTTCAATGACATTCTGATTTAATTTCTTCAATTTGTGTTGGAAAGGATTAAAACTGAGGAGAGAAAAAAGATCCAATCAGGATGTTTCTTTGGTGGTCTGTAGGGAAAGTAATATATCTAGATATCACACCATTTGCTAGGCCATTAGAAGCTTGATAGAAGGCATCTGTCATTTAACTGTATTAGAGAAAATGGAATCAACCAATCACATTTTGACTTGTAATGCGTGGGACCATTTTTACAAAAACGTTTGCTGTTGTTACCTATCTCTTTTAAAATAATGCTTAATGCATGTGAGACATCGTTGCATTTGAACTTCAGATCACTGGTTACTTTGTGTGCTGAACATGATAACAATGTTTGCAATGGGAGGTAATAGTTGTATATTCAATATAACCTTTGGCATTTTTATGAGGCGGAGACCCTCATGGTTCTTAGAAAGATTGCATGTTTGATATGTGTTGGATAATAAGTCAAGCAAAGTTATAACTGGAGATAGAGTGTCAAGAACATATTTGGATATTTATCACATTTGAGTCACCCATGTTTAATTTAGTCAATTTAATCACAGAAATGGATACCTGAACAGTCAAACATGTCTGCTTCCCAATTGGCACCATTCGCTATATACTGTAGTGCACTACCTTTGACCAGAGACCTATCAGGGGGTTGCATTTGGGATGCAGACATAGTGTGGGTATGATACTGATTTCTTGTGATAAGTCAGTTATTCAACCCGAAGGTGATGCTCCTTGGACAGCAGCAGTATGGTGTTAAGGCTGAACAAGTAGCTCATACTGCCACCACAATCTAATATGTTACATCTGTGACTGTCACGTTCTGACCTTTATTTCCTGTGTTTTGTATTTAGTTAGTATGGTCAGGGCGTGAGTTGGGTGGGCAGTCTATGTTTGTTTTTCTATGATTTGGGTATTTCTATGTTTCGGCCTAGTATGGTTCTCAATCAGAGGCAGGTGTCATTAGTTGTCTCTGATTGAGAATCATACTTAGGTAGCCTGGGTTTCACTGTGTGTTTGTGGGTGATTGTTCATGTCTCTGTCTTTGTACCAGATAGGACTGTTTTGAGTTTTCACATTTCTTGTTTTTTGTAGTCAGTTGTTCATGTGTACCTCATGGGGATAGGGCTGTCTACTGCCCCCGCTGGAGTAATTGCGTGCCCATAGTAAACATAATTTTTTTGTTGTCAAAAGTTGCTAATATATGCAAATAAAAAATATTATTGAATAGAAAACACTCTAAAGCTTCCAAAACCGTTTAAATTATGTCTGTATGTAAATCAGAACTCTCAGGGCAGTCATTCTCCCAAACTCTCTCTTGTCATCATAGAAGTTGGCCCAACTTTGACGTCATCGCCCCCACCCTCCCCAAGCAGTTACAGGTCTGGGAACAGTCTCTCTGTCTTCAGCGCGATCTCAGATTTCAATGGGGCTTCTCATTGTGAGAATCGCGCGCTCACGAGAGTTTTGGCGGGCCGAAACCTTTCGGTCACGCGAAAAAACAGGTCACTTTTATGCGCGCTCTGCTCAGGTCCTGTCTTTTTTCCAAGATCGATTATACAATGCATGCGTTTCTGTTCGTCCTCACGATTGCTGTACACCTTTATAACATGTTAAAGCTTGATTATGAAGTTAGTTTGACAAGTTTAATCAACATATAATATGTAAGTTTGACGTTTTGGTGCGCATCCACTTGACTTTTGGCTACATTTCAACCGAAATGGTCAGAACTGAAATCTACTTCCGGGTTGGAGCGAGCGGTCGCATTCGCACTTCGGTCCGCAGGTAGTATTACTTTTCATTACTTTTCATTATAGTACAACGGTTTGATTTGTCTAATCTTAGCAATTTCTTCTTAGCTAGCTACATAGCCGTCTTTGTATCAAAGATAATTGCGTAATTATCGTATTTCGTCGTCCTAACGTAGTCTACTGCCCAGCAGCTAGCCACATAGCTAACGTCCACCATATAGCAACACCGTAGAAACTATTACACTCAACTGAACGACTTGATTAGTGTAGTGTTAGCTAGCTACATAGTTGTCTTTGCTGTCTTCGTATCCAAGATAATTGTGTAGTTTAGAGTGTGTAGTCTTAGAGTGATTATCTTAATTTACCGAGGTTAGCTAGCCAGCTATTTGTTGTCCTTAACGTAGGAGACACTGCTAGCTAGCTAACAGCTAACAGCTAACAGCTAGCCAACGTCTACCGAATTAACTTCCCACTCAACAACCCGGTCGCATTCCGCTTCGCTCCACAGGTAGTATCACATTTTCATTTCATTACAGCACAACGGTTTGATTTGTTTGATCGTAGCTAGCTACATAGCTAGCTACATAGCCGTCCTTGTATCAAAGATAATTGTGTAGTCTAGAGCGATTTTCTAGGTTAGCTAGCCAGCTATTGTCGTTCTTTTAACGCAACGTAACGTAATCAACACTGCTAGCTAGCCAGCTAGCCCCCGAATAGCTGCACTGTAGAAACTATTACACTCAACGGAACGACTTGATTAGTGTAGTGTCAACAACGCAGCCACTGCCAGCTAGCCTACTTCAGCAGTACTGTATCATTTTAATCATTTTAGTCAATAAGATTCTTGCTACGTAAGCTTAACTTTCTGAACATTCGAGACGTGTAGTCCACTTGTCATTCCAAACTCCTTGCATTAGCGTAGCCTCTTCTGTCGCCTGTCAACTATGTGTCTGTCTATCCCTGTTCTCTCCTCTCTGCACAGACCATACAAACGCTCCACACCGCGTGGCCGCGGCCACCCTAATCTGGTGGTCCCAGCGCGCACGACCCACGTGGAGTTCCAGGTCTCCGGTAGCCTCTGGAACTGCCGATCTGCGGCCAACAAGGCAGAGTTCATCTCAGCCTATGCCTCCCTCCAGTCCCTCGACTTCTTGGCACTGACGGAAACATGGATCACCACAGATAACACTGCTACTCCTACTGCTCTCCCCTCGTCCGCCCACGTGTTCTCGCACACCCCGAGAGCTTCTGGTCAGCGGGGTGGTGGCACCGGGATCCTCATCTCTCCCAAGTGGTCATTCTCTCTTTCTCCCCTTACCCATCTGTCTATCGCCTCCTTTGAATTCCATGCTGTCACAGTTACCAGCCCTTTCAAGCTTAACATCCTTATCATTTATCGCCCTCCAGGTTCCTCGGAGAGTTCATCAATGAGCTTGATGCCTTGATAAGCTCCTTTCCTGAGGACGGCTCACCTCTCACAGTTCTGGGCGACTTTAACCTCCCCACGTCTACCTTTGACTCATTCCTCTCTGCCTCCTTCTTTCCACTTCTCTCCTCTTTTGACCTCACCCTCTCACCTTCCCCCCCTACTCACAAGGCAGGCAATACGCTCGACCTCATCTTTACTAGATGCTGTTCTTCCACTAACCCCATTGCAACTCCCCTCCAAGTCTCTGACCACTACCTTGTATCCTTTTCCCTCTCGCTCTCATCCAACACTTCCCACACTGCCCCTACTCGGATGGTATCGCGTCGTCCCAACCTTCGCTCTCTCTCCCCCGCTACTCTCTCCTCTTCCATCCTATCATCTCTTCCCTCTGCTCAAACCTTCTCCAACCTATCTCCTGATTCTGCCTCCTCAACCCTCCTCTCCTCCCTTTCTGCATCCTTTGACTCTCTATGTCCCCTATCCTCCAGGCCGGCTCGGTCCTCCCCTCCCCGCTCCGTGGCTCGACGACTCATTGCGAGCTCACAGAACAGGGCTCCGGGCAGCCGAGCGGAAATGGAGGAAAACTCGCCTCCCTGCGGACCTGGCATCCTTTCACTCCCTCCTCTCTACATTTTCCTCCTCTGTCTCTGCTGCTAAAGCCACTTTCTACCATTCTAAATTCCAAGCATCTGCCTCTAACCCTAGGAAGCTCTTTGCCACCTTCTCCTCCCTCCTGAATCCTCCCCCCTCCTCCCTCTCTGCAGATGACTTCGTCAACCATTTTGAAAAGAAGGTCGACTCCGATCCTCGTTTGCTAAGTCAAACGACACCGCTGGTTCTGCTCACACTGCCCTACCCTGTGCTCTGACCTCTTTCTCCCCTCTCTCCAGATGAAATCTCGCGTCTTGTGACGAAGGCCGCCCAACAACCTGCCCGCTTGACCCTATCCCCTCCTCTCTTCTCCAGACCATTTCCGGAGACCTTCTCCCTTACCTCACCTCGCTCATCAACTCATCCCTGACCGCTGGCTACGTCCCTTCCGTCTTCAAGAGAGCGAGAGTTGCACCCCTTCTGAAAAAACCTACACTCGATACCTCCGTGTCAACAACTACAGACCAGTATCCCTTCTTTCTTTTCTCTCCAAAACTCTTGAACGCGCCGTCCTAGCCTCCCGCTATCTCTCTCAGAATGACCTTCTTGATCCAAATCAGTCAGGTTTCAAGACTAGTCATTCAACTGAGACTGCTCTTCTCTGTATCACGGAGGCGCTCCGCACCGCTAAAGCTAACTCTCTCTCCTCTGCTCTCATCCTTCTAGACCTATCGGCTGCCTTCGATACTGTGAACCATCAGATCCTCCTCTCCACCCTCTCCGAGTTGGGCATCTCCGGCGCGGCCCACGCTTGGATTGCGTCCTACCTGACAGGTCGCTCCTACCAGGTGGCGTGGCGAGAATCTGTCTCCTCACCACGCGCTCACCACTGGTGTCCCCCAGGGCTCTGTTCTAGGCCCTCTCCTATTCTCGCTATACACCAAGTCACTTGGCTCTGTCATAACCTCACATGGTCTCTCCTATCATTGCTATGCAGACGACACACAATTAATCTTCTCCTTTCCCCTTCTGATGACCAGGTGGCGAATCCCATCTCTGCATGTCTGGCAGACATATCAGTGTGGATGACGGATCACCACCTCAAGCTGAACCTCGGCAAGACGGAGCTGCACTTCCTCCCGGGGAAGGACTGCCCGTTCCATGATCTCACCATCACGGTTGACAACTCCATTGTGTCATCCTCCCAGAGCGCTAAGAACCTTGGCGTGATCCTGGACAACACCCTGTCGTTCTCAACTAACATCAAGGCGGTGGCCCGTTCCTGTAGGTTCATGCTCTACAACATCTGCAGAGTACGATCCTGCCTCACACAGGAAGCGGCGCAGGTCCTAATCCAGGCACTTGTCATCTCCCGTCTGGATTACTGCAACTCGCTGTTGGCTGGGCTCCCTGCCTGTGCCATTAAACCCCTACAACTCATCCAGAACGCCACAGCCCGTCTGGTGTTCAACCTTCCCAAGTTCTCTCACGTCACCCCGCTCCTCCGCTCTCTCCACTGGCTTCCAGTTGAAGCTCGCATCCGCTACAAGACCATGGTGCTTGCCTACGGAGCTGTGAGGGGAATGGCACCTCAGTACCTCCAGGCTCTGATCAGGCCCTACACCCAAACAAGGGCACTGCGTTCATCCACCTCTGGCCTGCTCGCCTCCCTAGCACTGAGGAAGTACAGTTCCCGCTCAGCCCAGTCAAAACTGTTCGCTGCTCTGGCCCCCAATGGTGGAACAAACTCCTCACGACGCCAGGACAGCAGAGTCAACCTTCCGGAGACACCTGAAACCCCACCTCTTTAAGGAATACCTAGGATAGGATAAGTAATCATTCTCACCCCCCTAAAAGATTTAGATGCACTATTGTAAAGTGGCTGTTCCACTGGATGTCATAAGGTGAATGCACCAATTTGTAAGTCGCTCTGGATAAGAGCGTCTGCTAAATGACTTAAATGTAAATGTAAATGTAAATGTGTCGTGTTTGAGAACCGAAAGACACAGACTGCAAAACTAAACGCTGTTTTTGGTAAGTATAATTCCTTCCAGGTCTTCTGATGGAAGAACAGCAAAGGTAAGGGAATATTTACGTGGTAAATTTGGGTTTATGTGGACTCCAAGATAGAGGAGCCATAATGCTACTTTTTGAGCGCCTACTCATATTATAGCCTAGTGAACGAAACCTGTAACGTTAAAAATAAATGTAACACAGCGATTGCATTCAGAAGAAGTGTATCTAACTATATATATGTAGAACATGCATATTTAGTCAAAGTTTATGATGTGTATTCCTTGTTAGCTGACGTTATCTGCCGGAGCTATCGTCATTTCTCAGGACATTTGAGTAGCATTTTTTTGAACGATGCATCATTGTAAACAGAGATTTATGGATATATATAGCATATTATTGAAAAAAACATAAATGTACTGTGTAACATGTTATATTACTGTCATATGATGAAGATTTCAAAAGGTTAGTGCATTATTTTTCTTTTAATCCTGCGTTTGTTGATTGCATATTTTTTTCAACTTGGCTATGCAAATTAGCCGTGTCTTCGGTGGTGGTTTGACATAAATATGTGCTATGTTTTCGCCGTAAAACATTTTAGAAATCTGACTTGCTGGGTAGATAAACAAGGTGTTTATCTTTCATTTGAGCCATTGGACTTGTTAATGTGTGGAGGTTAAATATTTTTAGGAATATTTTTGCGTTCCATGCGCCACCTTCCAGCTGAACGTGGGGGGGGGGGTGTTCCAAAATTGGAACCCTAGTCCCCTTCTGGTTAACGTATTAAAAAGAACCATGGACACTTACCACGCCGCGTATTGGTCCTCTGATCCGTTTCGCCTCTCCTCTTCGGAAGAAGAGGAGGAAATTCATTACAGTGACTTACTCACATGTCAAGATTACAGGTAATATGTAATAGTAGCAAACTGGACATTTACATTACATTTAAGTCATTTAGCAGACGCTCTTATCCAGAGCGACTTACAAATTGGTGCATTCACCTTATACAGCCAAAGCTTTACAATTGAGGGTTAAAAAGTTAATTTTAACCACATTTTTGGTATTTGTAGAATTAGATAAGGGTATTTGTTTGGTTAATCAAATTAGAACGTTAAACGTTTTTTTGACATCTAATTATCAATTTCTCAAGGCTTTGTTAATATATACTTTTTTTCTCTATACTGATGATGTCAATATGTTTCAATACAGAATATGGCAAACTATGTGTTAATCCAAATAAGAGGATGAATTCAGCTTGAGAATATTTAATTACGAAATTTAATGAAAATCATAATGTATGAATTGAGTACTAGCTCGGTAATGAATCACTTTCTACGCACATTTTATGCCAATTTATTTTGAGTTTGAATAAACCCTAATTGTGTACATTAGTTAAGTCAATGCCTTAATATTTAATGAATCCTGGATAATTCCACAGCAATCAATTTAGATCAGAATGACTTTTCTCCAAAGGTAGACAAAGAAAAAGAGGCTGGGGTTCAGCAAACTCATCCACAGTACTACACCATAATAATACCTACTATTATATGCAGGGGCT
The DNA here is from genome assembly GCF_023373465.1 of Oncorhynchus keta. Lineage (NCBI taxonomy): Eukaryota > Metazoa > Chordata > Actinopteri > Salmoniformes > Salmonidae > Oncorhynchus > Oncorhynchus keta. The sequence continues at coordinate 36,536,639 of NC_068424.1, forward strand.
TTGTTGAACTCCAGGATGGGTAATTACTTTATTTACATCTAATAGTTCCAACGAACCACTAGGTGCAAGGGTTAGATCGACAGGGCTCATTACTCTGTATATAACATTTCATCATGCAGGAAACCTTGGTCCAATAACTGCCTTAATCTGAAGCAAATTAATACCACACAATGTGGCAGCTATATACACTGACAAAAATACAAACACAACATGTTGGTCCCATGTTTCAAGAGCTGAAATAAATATCCCAGCATTTTTCCAAATGCACAAAGAAGCTTATTTTTCTCAAATGATTTGTAAAAGTATGTTTGCGTTCCCGTTAGTGATTTTTTTTTGTCTGTTGCCAAGATAATCCATCCACCTGACAGGTGTGGCATATCAAGAAGCTGCTTAAATATAATGACCATTACATAGGTGCACCTTGTGCTGGGGACAATAAAAGGGCACCCTAAAATGTGCAGTTTTGTCACACAACACAATGCCACAGATGTTTCAAGCTTTGTGGGAGCATGCAATTGGCATGCTGACTGCAGGAATGTCCATCAGATCTGTTGCCAGAGAATTGCCTCACAACCGTGAGGACCTCCACATCCGGCTTCTTCACCTGTGAGATTGCCTGAGACCAGCCACCTGGACAGCTGATGAAACTGAGGAGTATTTATGTCTGTAATAAAGCCCTTTTGCAGGGAAAAACTCATTCTGATTGGCTGGGCCTGGCTCCCCAGTGGGTGGGCCTAGCTCCCAATCATGTGAAATCCATAGATTAGGGCCTAATGAATTTATTTCAATTAACTTATTTCGTTATATGAAATATAACTCAGTAAAACCGTTGAAATTGTTGCATTCATATTTTTGTTCAGTATATAATACATTTACATTGCAAGCAGAGCCGTTACCAGGGTTTGAGTTATTTGGAGAACAGCAATGATGATCCTTGTCTGCTGTTAGGGCTGCTACCATGGCTATATTACCACCACACCGGCAGTCATGAGTAATGATTGCAGTCAAATTTCACATCACCGTTTGGTAACGGTAACTAAGCTTCTGCAAAACTGCACAGCTGATGATCATTAGTAGCCTACCAAACTTGCTAACTGCCAGTCGCTAATGGCCTGGTACTCAGCACTGTATTGTCCATCTAATCACTCTGACATCAATGCAAATGCTATTGACAATCAAAACAAAGACTTCATGAGATTCCTTGAGCTCATGTTACGCAACATTTCTATAGACTATGCAATTGTGTGAGAAAACAGAGTTTTGATGGCCTTTATTAAAAAGAGGAGGATCGCATCAACTTTCTTTAGGATTACTGTATTTATTTTTCAACTTTCCTAATATTAAGCATATTGCTTTGCTTTACAACAGGAGTAGTCTACCGGGCTGGCATGAAAATGAACCGTGGGAAAAGCGTCCTCTGTTCGCTATTTAAGTGCATACAGCTTACTTATTTTTTTCCCCCCTGCTACTGTTCCGGTAGGTGCATGATAATGGTCAATTCTAAATCAAAACTTATTTCACACATATATTATTCAGAATATGTAAAGACAAGATTAAATCGAGAATAGTCTGATGGTTGACAATATTATCACTTGTGAATGATGCCCAGCTTGTGCAGTCTAAGGCAAGAAACATGTATTTTTCTCTCTACTTTTTCTAGTCATAGTAGCACGAATCATGTAGCTTAGCACATAGGCCTATATATTTCGATAAGGTTTGTAATCATAACTAGTGGCCAAATAACAAAAAAAACGTAGCCTACAGGCCTAGGACCCCTGGAACACTGGAGAGCACATAGCCTAAAGAGCCTAGTGAAATGTCTTTATATAAGCAAAGTCATTGCACAATAGAGTTTTGACTGGCCATGATTTAAAAGAGGATCCCAGCATTTTTGTTCTGCTATATTTACTGCTCAATCCATAAAACGAAGCACATTAATCAGCTTTACAACCGGTGTAGCCTACCTGGCATACATATGCAGCGTTTGGGTTTCAAGTTTGGGGAAACTAATTTTCCCCATAAAAATGCAACTTTATAATAAAGCATTCCATGCATCATCGCATATGCAGACTTAAGTAAGGTAGCCTATATTAATAATGTGATGAGTAGATTGGATAGTCATAATTTAGGCTAATAATATAACTCAATCACAGTTCGCAAAAAAGGATTGTTCAATGCATGGCTGAGCGTGTATAGAGTAGGCCTAGGCCATAGGCTATATCAGATAAGTTTCTTCTTTGTATGGGAAAAATGTTGCCATTTTATAAACACATTTCATGCAATTTTACTACAATTTATATGACTGAGGCCATCAGCAGAATATTTTTTGATACACAAATTACAGTGTAGCCTACTCAGCTGACACTGACAAACAGATCAGTAAAAACAAAGTTGTCCATATAATAGGCATATGAGAAGGGGAGACGCAAATAGAATATGAAGTCCATCTAAACTGGAGGAGGAAATGATTGGCAAAAAACAAGTAGCACTAAGTAGCACTGACATAACAATGACAAATAGTGAATGTGTGCCCTGCGTGCTGAGGCTCTCTGCTGGTGCCAATAAGATAGGCTGTACTGTTGATCACACAATTGTATTGTCTGCTCTTTACAGCAGTAACCATTTGCTTTCCAAACATTTTTTTTCCTGCGATTGTATTTTGAAATATTGCGATATGCCTGCTTTGGCCTCTATTTTTCACAGACATTCACAACTCAACAATAATCTGCCCAAATTGTGCACTGCTTTTCCTTCCGAGTGGAGGCACATGTTTTTTTTTTAGTAGCTAATGATCCACTGTGACCAAACTTTAAGATGCTATTTGGGAAAAAAAGCTAAAATGACCCCAGCCATGACGATCCATGGCTGCTGCCTGCTGTTCATTGACATCTGTCGATCTACAATCACATAGCGTATTAGCAATACAGTGTAATGTTATACCCCTGAAAGGCGAGGAAATACAGTCACGTAGCATCAACGACAGAATGAAAATGTAGACAATTTTAGAACTGAATTGTTTGCATTTTGATTGCATTTCAATGTAGGCCTATAGGGAAGATAGGCCATGCGTTTATATTCAAACATCATTTTGATTTGTTCCTAACTTGTTTGATTAACTAGTCAGGTTGTCTCAGGGAACCCCTCATGTGGCTGCGAACCCAAGTTTGGAAATCACTGTACTAACCTCTCTCTCAGCTTGCTTCATGACTCTACGTCTCCTCTGCTTCCACCTGCATGAATTGCATCCTGCCTGAACCTCAACAAAGAGTGCCACATTACTGTCTGTCAGTAGCCTACTCTCTGTAAGGCAAAGTTATTATAAGAATTTAGTAGTGTATTTTTTGCTCTTGCTGAGGTAGGCTCCGTTTAATGTTAGCTTCTTTCTTCATCATTCTAGCTGGCTAAGTAATACTAGACAGAACCAATCAACGTTACTGTGATGTTAGTCTCTGCCAGCAGCTATCCACCTGACTGACTTACATACACTTCAAATGAGTGACACGTGTATAAAATCGAGCACACAGCCATGCAATCCCCATAGACAAACATTGGCAGTAGAATGGCCTGTACTGAAGAGCTCATTGACTTTCAACATGACACTGTCATACAGTAGGATGCTACCTTTCCAACAAGTCAGTTCGTCAAATGTCTGCCCTGCTAGAGCTGAACCCAGTCAACTGTAAGTGCAGTTAATTGTGAAGTCGAAATGTCATTGAGCTACAATGGCACATCCGCAAAGTGGTAGGCCACACAAGCTCACAGAACAAGACCGCCGAGTGCTGAGGCACGGAGCGTGTAAAAATCATCTGTCCTCAGTTGAAAGACTCACTGCTGCAACCGAGGAATGTCAGTACAAGAACTGTTCGTCAAGAGCTTCATGAAATGGGTTTCTATGGCCGAGGAGCCGCACACAACCCTAATATAACCATGCGCAATGTCAACTGTCAGCTGGAAGGGTGTAAAGCACGCCGTTATTGGACTCCGGAGCATTGGAATCATTTCAGCACAAAGCCAGGTCCATACAGAAATGGTTTGTTGATCGGTGTGGAAGAACTTAACTGGCCTGCACAGAGCCCTGACCTCAGCCCTATCAAACACCTTTGGGATGAATTGGAACGCTGACTGCGATCCAGGCCTAATCGCCCAACATCTGTGCCCAACCTCACTACTGCTCTTGTAGCTGAATGGAAGCAAGTCCCTGCAGCAATGTTCCAACATCTAGATTGGAGGCTGTTATAGCAGCAAAGGGGAGACCAACTCTATATTAATTCCAATGATTTTGGAAATAGATGCTCGACAAGCAGTTGTCCACCTATTTTTGGACATGTGGTATATCTATAAGCAACTATTTACCAGTTTACCTGTTTTTGTTTATTTGGGGGGATGCGACAAGTGAAGAGTTGCGTGATGGTTTTAAAATAGCTTTTTATCAGGTTTCTTGCAAACACACATTCTGCAGTGTCTGTTGCCTTCTTGAGCAGACTCAGGCCCTTGCCCTGTGCCACAAGAGGGTGGAGTTATCTGTTTGATAGTGGTGAATGTGTTGCTAAAAAGACAAATCCGGGAGGCAAGTCAGGGGTACCTAGGTGAACATAACGAACAAGCCACTGTTCATGATTCCACTCGTTCGCAAAGAGGCAGGTGCTAATAAAACTCAGTCAAATCAAGAATATACGCGTTCTGAGCTTTGATCAATGCTGGGAGCAATATTTAGATGATTTTCTTTACTGCCAAAATATATGATTGTATTATTTATTTCATTTTTTGACTAGAAAAAAATGCCCATACACTATGTAGCTTGACCATGATAGAAGGGGATGTCATCACTAACTGTGGCATCATTGCTTAAATCAGGTTTATTCCACTGTCCCAATGGTCAATCCTGCATTTATCTGATTAGATTCTTTAAACCACTCTAACAGTGAAGTTGGCTGTTGTCAAACTAGGACGTGGGATTCACTACCAAGAAATGTACAGACTTGAATCTTTTCTTGTACAAACTTGTTTTTAATATTGTACATTTTGCTCCTGTTGCCCTGATGTGACTTACAGTAACTATTTGCATATTGTCCGTTTTAGTGATTCTTTTAAACCCCATTTGTCATTATAGATTACAGACAGCACCATATGTGTGTATCACTTACAGTATATTTCAACGCAACTACCCTCAAAAAACAACGTTTTGGGGTGTTTATGCACATAATGACTTGTTTTGATAAATTAGTTGATGACTTAATTTCATTAGAAACATCAGCTTTATTCCTTCAGGCTATCTACATAATGTGATTAACATCCCATTTTTGTTTTGATAATTGTATCACTTGTTTACATTTGCATAATGTAAATGTGTGCAAGGACCCCCTTCCTTCCCCCCCTACCTACTGGGGCTTTCCGGGAAGTGCCTATATTAATTTTAATACATAACTCATGACAAGAAAGAATAAAACCATGTTTTATAAAGAAGTTATGTGTAGATGTTTCAAATGATGAGCAGATCAATAAAGCATTTCTTTAGGTCAGCCTAGAAGCTTCATTGAGTTTGAGCTTAGTGGGGCGCATGGTATTCCATCTTTGCAACAAGTAAACCTTAGAGGGGTTTTTAAAATAGTTGTTTTTCTTTTGCGTCTTTAGTTGAGGGATTAGTTTAACACGATGCATTGCATAATATCTCAAAAATACCATATTCTGGAATATTGATTGATGGATGGAATGATGGATGGATTGGAGGACAGATGGATGTACTGTACAATGAATTGGTTCTTCATTAAAACATCAACACAGACATTGCACTCACTCTTAATTGACCACATATTCAAAAGCAGAGCAGATGGACTTGTCTTTGTTACAACCTTGTAATAAGTGGAACACTAACCAGGAACCAATTAGGCCTCCCCACAGTAATATGACTGTTATTGTCTAGGAGCCAACTAACGCCAAATTTCTCCAGCAGGCTGTGTCATAGGAACAGGACTAATTGCAAAAGCCAGTTTCAATGTTACCATGTATATATTTGCAACTGGAGAACTGGAGGAAGTTGGTCAACTTACTGGGATTTCACAGGTTTAAGCATATATTAATTTTCCATAGCTATTTTGGTATAATAAGTAATCTTATGTTGTGGTGAAATTGAATTGAGAAGGTGAAATCAATAAGCGATTAAAGCTAATCTAGGGTGGCTAACTAGTAGGCTTCATGAGGTAACCAAACATACAAGATTAAAAATAGAACACTGAACTCCCATCTGGTTAAAAGGTAGGTCATGAGTACGATACTACACTAACTAACGGAAATATGTTGTTACAATCATTACCAAGTCACAATATCAAGTGAAGTCACTGCAATCCTTAACAAGGAGCTGCAATCAGTTTTCGAATGGAGATAGTCCCAAATTTATAAAAAACTAAAAGCATTCTATTTGGGACAAATCACTCCCTAAACCCTAAACCTCCTCAAAAGATTGTTATGAATGTGGAAATTCAGCGAGTTGAGGATACTAAACTGATTGGCACAACCCTAGATTGTAAACTGACATGGTTAAAACATATTGATGCAACAGATAGGGAGAGGTCTGATGAAGTGCTGCTCTTCTTTCTTGACATTTCAATCAACCAAACAAGTCATACAGGCCCTAGTTTTATCACACCTGGACTACTGCCCAGTTATATGGTCAAGTGTTGCAAAGAAGGACATACTGTAAGCAAATTACAGTTGGCTCAGAACAGAGCAGTACTGTACACGGAAGGCTAATATCAAGAATATGCAAGTCAATCTCTCTTGTCCCAAAGTAGAGGAGATATTGACTCCATCACTACTTGTTTTTTGACGTGATATTGACATGTTGAAAGCAGAGAACTGTCTGTTCAAACAGCTAACACACAGCTCAGACACCCATACATACCCCACAAGACAAGCATCCAGGGGTCTCTTCACAGCCCCTAAGGCCAGAACTGAGGCTGGGAAACGCACAGTACTACATGTGTCTCTTCCACAAGCTAGCAGTAGAATTGGATAAAAAAAAAACAGATAAACCAACACCTCACGTCACAACATAGACTGTGAAGAGGCACACACTTACACACACACAAACGCATACGCATGCATGCATGCACACACACACACACACACACACACACACACACACACACACACACACACACACACACACACACACACACACACACACACACACACACACACACACACACACACACACACTGTAATGTTGTAGTATTATAATGTACATTTTAAATGTGTACTGGTAGAGCAATGTGGATGTAAACAACACCTCACGTCACAACATAGACTGTGAAGAGGCACACACTTACACACACACAAACGCATACGCATGCATGCATGCATGCACAACACACACTGCACGCACGCACGCACGCACGCACGCACACACGCACGCACGCACGCACGCACGCACACACACACACACACACACACACACACACACACACACACACACACACACACACACACACACACACACACACACACACACACACACACACACACTGTAATGTTGTAGTATTATAATGTACATTTTAAATGTGTACTGGTAGAGCAATGTGGATGTAAATAGCGCACAATGTCTTGTGTGATGTATTGTTGAAGACCATTTTTGTTGTTGTGATGTGTTGTTTTGTTCCTGTTTGGACCCCAGGAAGAGTAGCGACTGCCTTGGCAGCAGCTAATGGGGATCCTCATAAAATACCAAAAATACAACATTCAAATAGACGTTTTCATGAAACAATTAACTGTGTTTTAAGGAAAGTGAGGAAACGTTCTTGCTGTGTCTACACAATTAACCGATTTCATCAACACTGTACAAATATATTCACTCTAAAGAAGAAAAGATTCAGTAAGAACTCACCACTTAGTAAACATACTCACTGCATATGGGTATTTCTAGAAATAATGGGACCAATGTGTGACATTGGGATAAAACATTCAAAATGGTTTGAAACAAAAACATATGTAAACTTGATCTCAATACCTTACCTCTGCTAAATCAAACGAGACCCTGCTGTAAATTAAGCCGACAACAACAGATGATCAACATCAATATGTTATCTATATGAGATCCAACGTGGATCCAGGTACAACTGTCTTCACCAGCATAACTAATGAGACACCAAAATATTTTGGACATTCCTTGCGAAACAATTTTTTGTTGTTGCATCGCATGCCTATCACAACAGATGTTCGTCACTTGACTGTCATTCGGAAAATTCCGGCCTGTATCAGATGATGATGTGCGAAAATATCACAGCATGACTAGTCCGCTGGACACCAAATGTGCATCCAACAAGTATTATGGATAATTGTGTTTTGAAGCATCAAGGTATGGTGATAAGGTGACTTGGCTAAAAGTATTCGATTTTGCAATGCGTAGGCCTACATTGTTTTTAGATTTTTGTGCCGATGAAAACTGTTACACTGCACATCTAAGAGATCTCTATTCAAAAAACTGTCAGACTGATATATCCAGTATTCTTACAGGGTTCAAGTGCAATGTCTCATGTAACGGATTAATGCATAGATATGATATAACAACAATTTACACTGGCATAAATGCAAGGAAAGAAAATGCATTTTGTATGTCACATGATTTTGGACAAAAACGTCAAGACACCAACCCTGATAAAGGGTTTTAAATCAACTCATGAATTTTATTGAATATAGCTATGATCCCCCTTATATATTAATGTACCTCTTAGGGCTAGGGGGTTGTTTCGGAAGTTTGGATGAATGACGTGCCAAAAGTAAATTGCCTGTTACTCAGGCCCAGAAGCTATGATATTAATGGAATTGGTAGCATTGGATAGAGAACACACTGAAGTTTCTAAAACTGTTAAAATAATGTCTGTGAGTATAACAGAACTGATATGATCTGTCATTTGATCTCAGTATATATACACCTGTTCTGAAAGGCCCCAGAGTCTGCAACACCACTGAGCAAGCAAGCAAGCAGCACCATGAAGACCAAGGAGCTCCCCAAACAGGCCAGGGACAAAGTTGTGGAGAAGTACAGATCAGGGTTGGGTATTAAAAAAAATATCAGAAACTTTGAACATCCCACGGAGCACCATTAAATCCATTATCTATATATATATATTTTTTTAAAGAATTTGGCACCACAATAAATCTGCCAAGAGAGGGCCGCCACCAAAACTCACGGACCTGGCAAGGAGGGCATTAATCAGAGAGGCAACATAGAGACCAAGAAGAATAACCCCGAAGGAGCTGCAAATATCCATAGCGGAGATTGGAATATCTCACCATAGGACCACTTTAAGCCATAAACTCCACAGAGCTGGGCTTTAAGGAAGAGTGGCCAGAAAAAAAGCCATTGCTTAAAGAAAAATAAGCAAACATGTTTGGTGTTCGCCAAAAGGCATGTGGGAGACTCCCCAAACATATTAAAGAAGGTACTCTGGTCAGATGAGACTAAAATTGAGCTTGTTGGCCATCAAGGAAAACGCTATGTCTGGCATAAACCCAACACCTCACATCACCCCAAGAACACCATCCCCACAGTTAAGCATGGTGGTGACAGCATCATGCTGTAGGGATGTTTTTCATGATCAGGGACTGGGAAACTGGGAAAAGTTGGCTCTACAACGTATTGACGTTCAGAAACTTTGAACGTTGTAGAGCCATAGTTATGCACGCTCAAGTTTTCTGTTTTTTTGTCTTATTGCTTGTTGGTTTGACAATAAAAAATATTTTGCATCTTCAAAGTGTTAGGCATGTTGTTTAATCAAATGATACAACCCCCCCCAAAATCTATTTGAATTCCAGGTAGTAAGCTAACAAAATAGGAAAAATGCCAAGTGGGGTGAATACTTTCGCAAGCTACTGTAATGCATTTGTTTTGTAATTCCTTTATTCCATCTATTATCTCAACATCCCTTTATTTGAATCCAACCTGAGGAAACAGTCTTTTGCCAATTGACTTATTTGTGTTACAGTGTAGTGTTTCTCAGGAGATCAGTGTGAAAATGATTCCTTTGTACAAATTGAGTTTGTGAAAGAAATAAAGCTATACCGTGGAGAATAATATCAGGACACAGTAGTGGGGTTATCAGGATGTAGATAACTTCCTAGCCTCCCCAGTTACTTGAACATGAGGCAACCTTCCCTATCAGAGAGAGAGAGAGGAAGCAGAGGGAGGAAATAGTTAATCAGACAATCTCACTCTACATGTCATAATCCTATATATCTTCAAAATCCAAATGGATATTTTTTTCCTCATAGGATATCCTTTCAGAAATTACCATTTACCAATTACCCAATGTCAGGAGTGATTCATATCTCTGTAATGAGGAGTGACATTGTGGAGAGGGGAGCGGCGCTCCGGGTTTGACTCCTTTCTCTGTGGAAAGCAATGATCTGTACATGGGCTCACCAGCCTCTGGATGCCAGACAGACAGTGAGGTGTGACACAAAGGACACGCTGTTTCTCAAATTGCATCCTATTCCCAACCGATGAAGGATCTTTTGGAATTTTAGCATTTTAATTTAGGTATTTATTTTTTAATCCACTGTTGATACAGTACATAAAATGTTTGCATGTCAACAGTCACATTTTCAAGATATTGGACATTCAAGAAGCAAAGTGTCCTCGGCCACATCATCAATATCTTGAAAACTTCACTGCTGACATGCAAGACATTTTAGGACCCTATCAACAGTGGTCTACTGAAAAAAATACCAAAATATTGTTTTTGAGTGGAGTTTCTCTTTAATTTGAGATAGAGAACTTTCCTACAATGTAGGACATGTTACAATTGTAATGTGTTTGAGGATAGGATTAAGGATAGGCAGAATACTGCCCCCTTTGGAGGAATTGCGTGCCCATAGTAAACTGAAAGAAAATCTGTCCAAAATTGCTAACATATGCATATAATAATTATTATTGGATAGAAAACACTCTAAAGCTTCTAAAACCGTTTGAATTATGACTGTAAGTATAGCAGAACTCACAGGGCAGGCAATCTCCCAAACTATTTTTGGGGGCCTCAAACTTAGGGCAACTTTGACGTCATCGCCCACACCCTTCCCAACCAGCTATGGATCTGGAGACACTTTCTATTTCTTCCACTAGATGTCCTCATTCAGTACAGTGGTTAATTGTGCAAATCCCGCGGGTTTTGACTGAGTGTCGCGAGAAAATACCAAGTCAGGAGAGCGCGCATTTTGGAGAGACGTCCCTTTGTTTCAGAATGCCTGAGAGCAAGCAAGAATGTCCGATAGATTAGATAATTGTTTTGTACGTTTAGAACATCCTAACGCTTGATTCTGCACTTAGTTAGACCAGTTTAGTCGACATATAATATGTCATTTTGAAGTTTTGATGCGCAACTGTTCGTGACCAGAAGTAATTTTTGGTAGTATTTCAGCTGGAACTGGCAGCATGTGCTAATACAAAGACACACGACTTGAAACCAAACGATGTTTTGGGTAAGTATGACTTCTTCCACTACATTCTGATCGAAGACCATCAAAGGTAAGGGAATATTTATGTTGTAATTTTGTGTTTCTGTTGACTCCAACATAGCGGAGAAATATTGTCTGAGCGCCATCTCAGATTATTGAAAAATGAACGATTTCTTTAACGTTAAAAAGAAATGTGACAAAGCGATTGCATTAAGAAGCAGTGTATCTTTCTAACTATATGTAGAACATGTATATTTAGTCAAAGTTTATGATGTGTATTGCTGTTATCTGGCGTTATCTGGCGGAGTTATCTATAATTTCTCCGGACATTTTTTAGCATTTTCTGAACATGGCGTCAATGTAAACGGTGATTTATGGATATAAATTGCATATTATTGAAAAAAACATAAATGTACTGTGTAACATGTCCTATTATTGTCATCTGATGAAGATTTTCAAAAGTTTTGTGAATTATTTTTGTTTTAATCCTGTGTTTGTGATTGCATCTTTTGTTCGACAAAATGGCTGTATATCGGCTGTGTCTTTGGTGGTGGTTTGACATAAATATGTGCTATGTTTTCGCCATAAAACATTTGAGAAATCTGACTCGCTGGGTAGATGAACAAGGTGTTTATCTTTCATTTGAGCTATAAGACTTGTTAATGTGTGGAGGTTAAATATTTCTAAGAATATTTTTGCATCCTGTGCGCCATCTTTTGAGTTGAGCGTGGGGGGGGGGTGCCCTTGGGGAACGTGGTAGCATGAACAAGTTAAAAAGGCTTCTGAAGTTTCTAATTTCCACGTTGAAATGTCAAACTTGATTTTCCCTTATGAAAAATGTATCAACCCCGACAACAATGTCCATTTATTATAATCCACATAATAATTCACATTTCCTGCTTGTAGCAAACTGGCTCAAATTAAGATCCTGCATGTGTATTTAGTGCACTACTTTTGAAGTCTGGGGTCAAAAAAAAAAAGTCTGGGGTCAAAATAGTGCACTTTATAGGGAATAGGGTTCCATTTGGGACTTAGACAGTTTGTAAGTATCTGTGGCAGGGTTTCCCTTCTAGCATGGTGAGGAATACAAATCCTAGAATTAGGTATAGCTGCCTTTCATAGATCAGGCCAAGAGAGAGACTACCAGGGAGAGAAATAACAACCTGCAGCCCTGATAAGTCTGAGCAACTGTAGAAACAAAGAGAAGATGATTGAAAAGGTTAAGGGCATCATCAGCCAAGGAGAGGACATTTTTTTTACTCATTTACATTGTTAGGACAGAAATACACTAACCTTTCCAAAGATTGGGGTCACTTAGAAATGTCCTTGTTTTTGAAAGAAAAGCTATTCATCAGAAATATAGTGTAGACATTGTTAATGTTGTAAATGACTATTACAGCTGGAAACGGCAGATTTTTTATGGAATATCTACATAGCGTACAGAGGCCCATTATCAGCAACCATCACTCCTGTGATCCAATGGCACGTTTTGTTAGCTAATCCAAGTTGATCATTTTAAAAGGCTAATTGATGATTAGAAAACCCTTTTGTAATTATGTTAGCTCAGCTGAAAACTGTTTTGCTGATTAAAAAAGCAATAAATCTGGCCTTCTTTAGACTAGTTTGTGGTTTTGTGGTTTCAATTACAGGCTCAAAAGGGACAGAAACAAAGAACCTTCTTCTGAAACTCATCAGTCTGTTCTTGTTCTGAGAAAGGAAGGCTATTCCATGTGAGAAATTGTCAAGAAACTGAAGATCTCCATTCACAGAACAGCGCAATAATGGGCCTCTGTGCGTCAATGCAGATATTCCCACAAAAAAAAATATGCCATTTCCAGCTACAATAGTCATTTACAACATTAACGATGTCTACACTGTATTTCTGATACATTTTATTTTATTTTAATGGACAGAAAATGTCTAAACAAGGACATTTCTAAGTGACCCCAAACTGTTTAACAGTAGTGTAGATAAGAGGGAAGGGGGGGCAACAGTCATTGCTACAATAATTTTTATCCGGTGCAGCGCTGACACAGGGAGTAGAACATTTCAGGGTATTAGTCTCTGTGATTCATCAAGTTGGGCTCCCGATTGGCGCAGCGGTCTAAGGCACTGCATCTCAGTGCAAGAGGCGTCACTACCGTCCCTGGTGTATCACATCCGGCTGTGATTGGGAGTCCCATAGGGCGGCGCACAATTGGCCCAGTGTCATCCGGGTTTGGCCAGGGTAGGCCGTCATTGTAAATAAGAATTTGTTCTCTATCTGACTTGCTTAGTTAAATCCTTTTCCTTTTGTTATTCTAGCTACAATTTCAAGGTGAATGTGGTTCTATGATGATCATTCTGGCATTTTTGTATATTTTGTATTGCTAAAGTTGTGGTAATCAATATATGATTTACATTTTGGAGTGTTGTCTTGTCTTAGACTATGTACTCTAAAATATTTGGAAATAATATATATTTTTACTAAATATTTTCCTCCTCTAATAAAACTACAATTCATTCCTATCCAATTTATTGTCAAAGTGCCTATGCTTGTCAATGATACTGTATGAGAGGACCTCCCATGTATTCAGAGGCATAATGGGATCCCCTCTTCAAGCTGTGTAATGGCTGATCAATTTTCCCTTGTGCATATGCCAGTCCGTGTATGAGGGATAATACCATAATGGGGACTACAATACTCAATTGTTGAGTGAGGTAATACACCGTGCCACCATACTTACAAGTCACTTGATTAGCTCTTTCTTTCTGTTATGGCTTTTTATTTAAATGAGAATTATGGTTTTCATATCACATGGGTTTAGATGGACTGGAGCTTCCTAAGTGTGTGGGGTGGTGGTGCGGTGAAATAATATAACAAATGAGATGCTTCAATATCTTTCTCAATATCAACAAAACATTTAATTTTCTGACTCGATCCAAAGTATTGCTATATCTTCCCAGGTGAGTAATTTTTTGTTGTTGCCCATACTTATATGTCAATGCTGAAAATGCACTTTTATAAAACAACAAACAACGAAGCACAATATGAATAAAATACCTAGCTATCTTTTGGCCTTGGGCAGGTCTTCGGCTTAAAATACTGAATTTGATTACGAGCAAAAGTTTTCGGTCTGCCATTCATGAAGCACAGAACCAAGAGAGGAGGAAGAACTTGCACTATTTATTTGATCATTCATGTTCATCTCAGTGTATCTCTTCATGAGTGTGCTATTGATGAACAAGTAGATTAAGAAAAATCTAAAATGACCTCAGCTGAATTCTCAAAGTTGAACTTTACACTTCTCACACCAGTACAAATACTTTCAGTTTAATACAATTTTTGTGGTTTCACTAAAGTAGATTGGCTCAAAGGACTGTAGGTTTTGTGCAAAAACAGCTGTTATTCCCCACTGAAATATAAATGTGTGGTATTTAACACAGTTTCCCTGTGCTGTTACGATGTTTGTTTTTTGGTCAACAGTTAATATTTCATTCATTATCTGTCCTCTTAACAGCGTTCTAAAAATCCCCGAAAAATAAGAGGTTGGTGAAACATTTTTTTTTTAAATACAACAGAGTCACCTGGGAATTGTTATTTGACTAAAGGAAGCCTAAATGTACTTACTGTATATTTGGTTACTTTGCAGTCCCTCTGGAGTGATGGAGTGATCGCTTCAGCTTTTAAAACACCAGACAAGCTCTAACAATTACATGAAAGATCTTCCCAAAATATAACAGTTGAAAAAAAAAAAACATTTTGGAGGATGAATCATATAATAGTTACTTTTTAATTATTGCATACATTTTAATACCATGTGAAACCTCATCAACATTTAGACATCCCATTAAATGTGTGTTTCTTTTAGCTCAAGTCATTGAGATATGCAAATTCTGTCATAGGGATGACCTTCTTCATTGAAAGCATTCCGTCAGAGCCAAATTCATTGGAGCAGAAACATTGATTTTGTGTCCATGTCCCCTTGAAAATACTGTTTTTCACTTTATGGCAAGGTAACTGTGTTTTGTTTCTTTTTTTAACAGTAGCTAGATAATGTTCATAGGAACTGACTATAAATGCTCCTTCTAATTTGTGGTATGTTGCCTACAATCAAGATATGGTCCAATTACTGTTTTTTGGGGCCTGAAGATTTGTATAGCGGTATAATCTCTGTAGAAAAGGCAGAGAGAATGATAATAATCTTTGTCAGCTCAACACTCTCTAGAGTAAAGGATGCACATTTCTAATTTGCTGCCAGCCACAAGGGAATTAAAGTAGTGAACGGGAGAAAGGCGGTAGGTAGTGAAAGTGAAGAAGAGGGTAGTGAACTGGAGAACTGCAGTAGTGAACGGGAGAAAGGTGGCAGTGTACCGGCACAAGGCACTGAGGCACACTCTGCATACACACAACAAGTGGTTATAGGTATACCACCGAGTGGCAACACAGTGTGATCTATGTACAGTATGCAGTTGCCAAAACATTGTTTACTTGTAGATTCACGCAGGGTTAATGCCAGATTAACCATTTTAAAAATAAATTGGGGTCACACTTTATTTGGATAGTCCATCTTTAGAATGTCTACAGATGGTCATACTATAAACAAACAGAGCCCTGGTCAACAGTAGTGCACTATATAGGGAAAAGGGTGCTATTTGGGCCATAGACAATTTGAATTTCTCCATTGCATTCAGCTTTAGTACGATACACATGGTGCCATTTCTCTGTTACTACTCAGAATTTTCCACCATTAGATGAAAGAAATAACATAATACCTTTCCTTGTTTAGTGTACCTTGACGTATGAAATGTTTGTGAATGGGCTGTCATGTATCATGAGAGTGTGTTTTTTTCTCTACAGCATAAGCAGATATTTACCATACCACCTGACAGCTAGGTTCATACATAGCGACTCCCATATCATTAACTGAGAATGTTTAATATTTTCATAGTTGTAATGTGGACCTCGTGAGGTGAGAAAGTGATTATCGGTGTTATTTTCAGGGACATTGTCCCATTGTGTGTTCACTAGATATCTGTTATTCTGGCCATCAGCCATCATAGAAATACATTTTATTCTCTCTCTACCAAACAAGTCATGGGTTCTTTGTAGTTATCAAGGCCATTTTGATATAAAGGATTGTCCCCTTTGTTTTCTTCCTTGCTGCTCTTTGTTCATTTTTCTCTTGTCATGGTCTGGGAGGGACCCTAAATATTATGTTTCACTATGTTTCACTTTACCTTATATGAAACCATTTACATGGACTGACTACCCCATGCAGGTTAAACTTCAAACTGAAATGCTCCACACACACAGACAGTGTGGTGAAGAAGGTGCAACAGCACCTCTTAAAACTCAGGATGCTAAAGAAATTTGGCTTAACACCTAAAACCCTCACAAACTTTTACAGATGCACAACTGAGAGCATCCTGTCGGGCTGTATCACTGCCTGCTATGGTAACTGCACCGCCCACAACCGCAAAGCTCTCCAGAGGGTGGTGTGGTCTGCCTAACGCATTCCCGCTGGCAAACTTGCTGCCCTCCTGGACACCTACAGCACCCGATACCATAGGAAGGCCAAAAAGATAATCAAGAACATTAACCACCCGAGCCACTGCCTGTTCACCCCGCTATCATCCAGAAGGCGAGGGCAGTACAGGTGCATCAAAGTTGGGACCGAGAGACTGAAAAGCAGGTTTTATCTCAAGGCCATCAGACTGCTAAAGCTTGTTAGGGCTAGGGTCCTTTTTTTCAAAATTTCCGCCTGACTGACGTGCCCAAAGTAAACTGCCTGTTACTCAGGCCCATAAGCCAGAATATGCATATAATTGGTACCATTGGATAGAAAACACTTTGACATTTTAAGAAATGTTGAAATATGAGTATGAGACTAGTATGAGACTATAACACAATAGATTTGGCAGGTGAAAATCCAAAGAAAAACCAACCAGAACTTTTTTTTTGAGAGAGCCCATGCTCTTACAATGGAAAGTATAGGGGCATATCCAAATCCAGCTCCCAGATTGCAATTCCTATGGCTTCCACTAGATGCCAACAGTCTTTGTTCAAGGTTTCAGGCTTATTTCTTCCCAAACGAGGAAGAATTATGAGTTTTAGTACTGGGACTCAGAGTTGGACATCAGTCTGTGCAGGCGCGATGAAGAGGACAAGCAGAAGCTTTTTGGATTCCTTTCTCTGCATGTTGAACAAGTGGATTACTCAAATCGAATGCACCAACTACACAGACTTTTTGGGATATAAAGAAGGATTTTATCTAACAAAATGACACTACATGTTGTAGCTGGGACCCTTTGGATTGCAAATCAGAGGAAGATTTTCAAAAAGTAAGTGAATATTCAATCGCTATTTGTGATTTTTATGAAGCCTGTGCAGGTGGCATGTTTTCGGACAGTGCAGTTAGATTAACAATTATTTCAGCTTTAAACCGATATAAGACAATTGTATGTATCTAAATGTTTAATATCCATAATTTTTTTGATTATTGATTTGAATTGTGCGCCCTTCAATTTCACCGGAAGTTGTTAAGCCCTAAACAGCCATCACAAGCACATAAGAGGCGGCTGCCTATAGAAATAGATTAGGAATCACTGGCTACTTTTAGAAATGGATCACAAGCCACTTTAATAATGTTCTGAATCTAGCATTACTCATCTCATATGTATAAACTGCACTCCACACTATTCTACGGTATCTTAGTCACTTCTAAATTGTGTTTACATATTGCATCACCTATTTCATATGTATATACTGTATTTTATTCGATACTACACCACTGACTTTAAAACTGCCATCTCCAGCACATCAGAGTCTGCTGCCAATATACATAGATTAGGAATAACTGGCCAATTTAAGGAAATGAAACATTAGCCACTTCAATAACATCTCAGTATCTTGCATTACTCATCTTATATGTGTAAACTGTACTCTATACTATTCTATGGTATCTTAGTCACTTTAATTGTTTGTATACATTCCATTACGATCTTATATGTTTATACTGTACTCTATGCTGGCGTGTCCCCCTGCTTAAGCCAATTTGTAAGTCACTCTGGATAAGAGCGTCTGCTAAATGACTTAAATGTAAATGTAAATGGAACAAGCACCCGTCATACTGCTCAGGAAGGAGATGCATTCTGTCTCCTAGAGATGAACCTACTTTGGTGCGAAAAGTGCAAATCAATCCCAGAACAACAGCAAAGGACCTTATGAAGATGCTGGAGGAAGTAGGTACAAAAGTATCAAATCCACAGGTAAGCGAGTCCTATATCAACATAACCTGAATGTCCGCTAAAGCAAGGAAGAAGCCACTGCTCCAAATCCGCCATAAAAAAGTCAGACTACGGTTTGCAACTGCACATGGGGACAAAATCATACTTTTTTACTTTCTTTTACATTTGGAGGAAGAAGGGGGATGCTTGCAAGCCGAAGAACACCAGTACTGGGGTGGCAGCATCATGTCGTGGAGGTGCTTTGCTGAAGGAGAGACTGGTGCACTTCACAAAATAGATAGCATCATGATGGTTCAAAATTATGTGGATATATTGAAGCAACATCTCAAGACATCAGTCAGGAAGCTAAAGCTTGGTCGCAAATGGATCTTCCAAGTTGACAATGACCTCAAGCATATTTCGAAAGTTATTTCAAAATGGCTTAAGGACCACAAAGTCGAGGTATTGGAGTTGCCATCACCTCAATCCAATAGAAAATGTGGGGGCAGAACTGAAATAGTGTGCGCGAGCAAGGAGGCCTACCAACCTAAAATCAAATCAAATCAAATAAAATGTTATTTGTCACATACACATGGTTAGCAGATGTTAATGCGAGTGTAGCGAAATGCTTGTGCTTATAGTTCCGACAATGCAGTAATAACCAACAAGTAATCTCACTAAAAATTCCAAAACTACTGTCTTATACACAGTGTAAGGGGATAAAGAATATGTACATAAAGATATATGAATGAGTGATGGTACAGAGAAGCATAGGCAAGATACAGTAGATGGTATTGAGTACAGTGTATACATATGAGATGAGTATGTAAACAAAGTGGCATAGTTAAAGTGGCTAGTGATACATGTATTACATAAGGATGCAGTCGGTGATATAGAGTACAGTATATACGTATGCATATGAGATGAATAATGTAGGGTATGTAACATTATATTAGGTAGCATTGTTTAAAGTGGCTAGTGTTATATTTTACATCATATCCCATCAATTCCTATTATTAAAGTGGCTGGAGTTGAGTCAGTGTCAGTGTGTTGGCAGCAGCCACTCAATGTTAGTGGTGGTGGTCTGATGGCCTTGAGATAGAAGCTGTTTTTCAGTCTCTCGGTCCCGGCTTTGATGCACCTGTACTGACCTCGCCTTCTGGATGATAGCGGGGTGAACAGGCAGTGGCTCAGGTGGTTGTTGTCCTTGATGATCTTTATGGCCTTCCTGTAACATCGGGTGGTGTAGGTGTCCTGGAGGGAAGGTAGTTTGCCCCCGGTGATGCATTGTGCAGACCTCACTACACTCTGGAGAGCCTTACGGTTGTGGGTGGAGCAGTTGCCGTACCAGGCGGTGATACAGCCCGCCAGGATGCTCTCGATTGTGCATCTGTAGAAGTTTGTGAGTTCTTTTGGTGACAAGCCAAATGTCTTCAGCCTCCTGAGGTTGAAGAGGCACTGCTGCTCCTTCTTCACAATGCTGTCTGTGTGAGTGGACCAATTCAGTTTGTCTGTGATGTGTATGCCGAGGAACTTAAAACTTACTACCCTTTCCACTACTGTTCCATCGATGTGGATAGGGGGGTGTTCCCTCTGCTGTTTCCTGAAGTCCACAATCATCTCCTTAGTTTTGTTGATGTTGAGTGTGAGGTTATTTTCCTGACACCACACTCCAAGGGCCCTCACCTCCTCCCTGTAGGCCGTCTCGTCGTTGTTGGTAATCAAGCCCACCACTGTTGTGTCGTCCGCAAACTTGATGATTGAGTTGGAGGCGTGCGTGGCCACGCAGTCGTGGGTGAACAGGGAGTTCAGGAGAGGGCTCAGAACGCACCCTTGTGGGGCCCCAGTGTTGAGGATCAGCGGGGTGGAGATGTTGTTGCCTACCTTCACCACCTGGGGGCGGCCTGTCAGGAAGTCCAGTACCCAGTTGCACAGGGCGGTGTCGAGACCCAGGGTCTCGAGCTTGATGACGAGCTTGGAGGGTACTATGGTGTTGAATGCCGAGCTGTAGTCGATGAACAGCATTCTCACATAGGTATTCCTCTTGTCCAGATGGGTTAGGGCAGTGTGCAGTGTGGTTGAGATTGCATCGTCTGTGGACCTATTTGGGCGGTAAGCAAATTGGAGTGGGTCTAGGGTGTCAGGTAGGGTGGAGGTGATATGGTCCTTGACTAGTCTCTCAAAGCACTTCATGATGACGGAAGTGAGTGCTACGGGGCGGTAGTCGTTTAGCTCAGTTACCTAAGCTTTCTTGGGAACAGGAACAATGGTGGCCCTCTTGAAGCATGTGGGAACAGCAGACTGGTATAGGGATTGATTGAATATGTCCGTAAACACACCGGCCAGCTGGTCTGCGCATGCTCTGAGGGCGCGGCTGGGGATGCAGTCTGGGCCTGCAGCCTTGCGAGGGTTAACACGTTTAAATGTTTTACTCACCTCGGCTGCAGTGACACCAGCTCTGTCAGGAGGAATGGGCAAAAATTCACCCAACTTATTGTGGGAAGCTTGTGGAAGGCTACCCAAAAGTTTGACCCAAGTTAAACAATTTAAAGGCTATGCTACCAAATACTAATTGAGTGAATGTCTGTAAACTTCTGACCCCACTGGGGATGTGATGAAGTGATGAATAAAATAAACGCTGAAATAAATCATTCTCTCTACTATTATTCAGACATGTCATATGTCATACACTACCTAATCCGCTATATAGGGAATAGGGTGCTTTTTGGGATGCAAATATAACAGGCATCAGTCTGTCTCTCTCTTGGGAGAGTAATTACTCAGCACTACAAGGTCCATTGCTCATGTATTAGGGTTGGTCCCCTCAGCTCTGAAGGCTCTGCCATCTTCATAATGCAACATGAGGTAAACACCTCTCATTTTAATCAGTTCATTCTATTAGCTTGAAGGTATGCATGCTAAATATGCAAACCGAGGTGGAGTGGCCAAACTGTTTTTAATTAAATTAAATTGATTGTACATGTGTTAAATATATATTTTGTGATAGGGTGGCTAATATCAAAACATCTAGTCCATGTACTGGTTTTACTAGCCAAAAGCAACTGTGAATACTTATTCCTAGTCTTATAATGTATTTTGGGATAATAAAACATACCATAAAATTAAATACATAATGTATTATACACAGGTAGTGCATATTAAAAGTGTTACCACTATTTGTTTTTCAATTGCAGGCTATATATTGAATATATCTGGGTTAAACTGAAAAACATCTGCAGCCTCACCAAGTTGCACACAGCAGTCTAGAAACTGAAAATTCTATCTGCTATGCTGAATTCAGTTAAGCCTGTGTTTGCATGGCAAAGCAAGTGTGGCGGTTCGATTATATCCAGGATGTAACATGCTGTGGAAAGCAACATAATAATCTGTTGAAAAAGGAAAAGAAAAGACCTGGCAATTTCTGCAAAACACAAATGTATGTCTTTTTTCTCCCCTCTGATTGGTCACACTCAGTCTTCAGGTAAAGCCGAAGCTGACTAAAGCAAAGGTACTCACTGCTGACAGAACAGCGTCACTCTGCTCATCTTCGCAAACGCCAGTAGAAATCCATGTCACTACATTTGCGTGCTCAAATCTTGACACCCCAACCCAGCTCCCATCTTGATTTGGATATCAAAAAATATAGGGTAATTTGGTGCCACACTACTCCCTTGTCAACTTAGCTTCTACAGCTGAAACCTGATCTTTGTTTGCTATGGCACTTCCGGCTCCTTACAATTGCGCCTGGACGGCTTTGGTGTTTAAACTTCGCCAGACTACGTGAAGATGGTTGCCAGGAAGAAATACCAACATTTGTCATATAATTATTCATCTGCCAATTCTGTCCTTGGAAAAAGCGAGGGAGTCCAGAACGTAAGCATTTGTTAATCCAACTGTAGTTTGATGTTTATTGAATATTTAACTTTTTTTTTGGTCTCTTTGTCTCTCATTGTTTAGTTTATATTGCTGGGAATGTTTTCACTGCCACACTCTGCTATTATCTTGGGCCTGAATTATTCTACATCATACCCTAAATAGGGTGTTCCAGGGTACACATAGTCTACTACTAGTCCTACGCAGCCAGGCCTGGAATAAGCCATCAGGGAGATGTGCAATAGATGGTCCATGTATAGGGACTCCTAGACTATGTCTGTCCTTGGTGCCTTATGCTGTCAAACAGAATAAAATACCACACATAAACAGCAGCCAAAGAGTATTTCTTTCAATCAAAACCTCAGGCAATAAAATACCCTGAATGGTGTATGTATTAGAGTCGACAGGTTGTCTGACAGATATTTTCACATTTGTTTTCATGATAGGCATCTATTTCAAATTCATCATGTTGGGTGCCTGAAAATATTAATCCTAGTGACAGCAGGTATTGATACAAGCAAGGTGTTCTGGCATCAGACATTAATCATTGTTTGGGTAATGAGGACCAGTTGGCACTTTGGGTAAGAAGTGAGGGCCTACATCTAGGGCTTTGTCCCAAATGGCATTCTATTTACTTTTTAGTACACTTCTTCCGGCCAGACCCTCAGGGCTCTGTTCAAAATTAGTGCACTATATAGGGAATAGGGTGATATTTGGGATGGAATCCCAGGAATAAAATAGGACAGTCAGACATCGCCATTCAAGTGCCTATGAATACTTTACAAAGGTTTTGGCTTGATACACTGTGGTTGGAAATATGGAATCATACCCAGAGACAAAATAATGTTCTTTAAAATCCATGTAGTCAAACTTCACAGCTAAATACATAGTTCCATGTACCATAGCAGCAAGCATGTGATGAAAAGTCCAATTTAGAATGATGAAAAGAACACAGATCACAGCAAAAGGAAACTTCACTGTGTTTATTTGTATTGTTTGTGCAGCTGATGATTGGTATGAAGGTCTTCAACTTTGAACTATGAGGGTTCAGAGTAACTGATGTATTGCTCAAATATCTGAGATAAATGGCACAATCAATCACTAGCATTTCCTTGATACATATGGTTACCGCTGCTAGCTAATCGTCCTTCAAATAAAACAGTTAAATGTTTACTTCAGTAGTTCAGCGGTATGGATTCAACAATTATGAAAGCCCTGAACTGCATTGGGAAAAACATATTCTGTATATTGCTGTCTGTTTTGTCTCAGTGACTTATCTTCTGTGGACCATTTACTCTAGTGTGTCATATGAGATTTGGGTTTCATCTCCTGGAAAGCATATCTAAGTATTTTCAACAACACATCTTGATAAGTTACTGTATCTCCTTTTCTGGAACACACTGTAAGCCCGAGAGACTGCCATAACATTTGATTTGACATGTTTATGTGAATTGCATACCAAAACCTCATTTAAAGGATAAAGTGCTGTTTTTCATGTTTGTGTTTTGTACACGTTTTTTTATTCTTATTTTTATCATTTCAAAGGTAAACTCTTCTTCAATTGTTACATTCCTTCAGATTATGATTTTATTTCTAAAATGTATAAAATTAGGAAATTCTTATTTCAATACTACGGATTTATCAAGAGAAAATGTAAAAAATACAGATGTTATGTGATTAAGCTCACTTTAATCTATTAATAATTAGTTGACTCCATTCATATTAGAGCAGTAACAAATTGAGCTCCCAGAGCAGCCTTTACCGTTGACATTATGAGCACAACAAATTGATAATTAAAGCTTCTCTCTTTACCTGGCATGACATCTCTACACCTGTACAAGAGTGGTCCTTTTGACACTAATAAGAGTCTAAGGGGGAGTTGAGGGTTACATACAGCTGAAAACAAGCCAGCACCAGACACACAGATACCAGGCAGCTGGGGCTATGTTGGCACTAGTCTAACTCTCACAGAGAAGTTCACAGATGGCTCTCTTATACCATTCTCAGTGTTCTCAGTCAACAAAGCTGGTTGTACCCCCCAAAGGGTGATACTACACTCCAACAGGAGTCCAAGGCTGTGGCCCAAATGGCAGCCTATTCTCGATACAGTGCACTATATTTGATGAGATCCCATAGGGAATAGGGTGCAATTTGGGATGAAAGCCCAGTGTTGGATGAGGTGTTGGACACTTTGGAATCCTAACTTGAGATATCCTCGGAATAAGTTAAGGCTATCCAATAATGTATTTATCAGGAAATACCGTATTTATCAGCTATCTCTTCTAATTTTACGTGAGCCCAGCAATTGTAATAAAACTCTCTCTGCCGTACTCTATATACAGTATATACAGATTCCATTACAATTCATCTGGTGTATGGAGCAAAATAGCCTTGGTTTGACAGACTGATTCTCCATATAATGCAAAATATCAACCATTCTGGACACTACTGCCAACAGGCACAAAGGTGCTTCCATACAATATTCATGGACCTTAACATTTTCATATTGAACTGATTCCGTGCAAAGCAAGGGCGTAGATAGGAGGAGGGTATCTCTGATTGCTTGTGGAATAAGACAGAAATGGGATACAGTAAGTGCCAATGTATTCTAAGCATGTCTACACAATCTACTCTTTGTGTTCATTGTGGTTGTTTAACATAGCCATAAAATATTTATACACTGTTAGCAATAGGTAAAAATGACCCTAGATTACCCTATTGTATTTAGGAACCTACAGTATGTGTCCAGATAACTTTGAGATCTTTTAAGAGAGGTTGGGGATGTCTTACAAACCGTAATGGGCAAACTATGGTGGATATGCTGGTAAAGTTTTATTCAATAAAGAGTCATGTCTACAAACAAGGAAGAAATTACAGTCCCAATAAGACACATATTGTCAAAACAGCGACATTCCTTGACCAAGTTTTCATTTTTAAACTAAACTCTCATTCATGCTCCTCTCTCTAATAGTTTAGGTTTTGTGTTATTTTACAGTTGTATCACAATATACCATTCAGGAAACTGGAATGCTTGAGCTGAGTGTGTGCTTTCCCCTGGGGGAAACTGTGAATCTGAGGACTTGGGGATTTGAATGGCAAAAGGATAAGCTTAGCACAAAACTTCAAGGATCACAGCCTTTGTTGACTCAGCATGATTTTAGAATAAAATGTTACACTGCATATTTTCCATATTATGCTAACTACTTCATGATTTATGAATTGATCAAATTGAACAGGACTTCTGAAAAAGTACCAGTCATCAGATTCACTGTAGCTATATTGCTAGGGTTGAAGGACAAGAAGACGGGGTTCTACAATGACGGGGTTCTATGGGTTCTACAATAATTGCCAAATAGCAAATAGCCATAACGCATAAAATGATAGAGACTGGGACCAGTATCCCTGGCATTGCCACATGATATTGTGGAAAAGCATGGGTGGCTTTACCTACTAATATGTACACACACGTTTACATTAAAAGTGATTTTACAGCACATTTAAAAGGCGTTACAATTACATTATGCACAGCAAAATAAATATTGTACATATAATTCCAATAGTGTAAATGTACACTATTTTATGTGAACATATGAGTCCCGCTGAACTGGTGTAAAATAACACTGTGTTACCTATGTTTCTCTGTTGCAGTGTTTCCCGTTCAACTCTTAAAGTGTTCAAATTAACTTAATTGTGGTGTTTGCATAGCTTTACAGTAGAGTATGACTGTATTAGTTAGTGGCAGATACATAGTTATTGAATTATTTCCTTATAAAGCCTGTAGAATGCACTGAGTATCCAGGTGAATGCTGTCATTAAAATTACACTATACATACTGTATATCATAAAGCCTGAATTCAAAATGACTGTCAAGGTTAGGAAAGTTGAAAAGAAGTATCTAAACCATTTTAAACTGTAACAACCATTTCAGTAATGGGTGCAATAAATCCAACTAGCTGATTGGATTAGTTTTCATCTTTGTGTAGCTTAAGATGAATCAATCAATGCAAAAACACAGATATCTTAAAAAATCAAACTGCTAGTAGAGTATTCTGGGAAATTTGATTATGATGGGTATGCTTTTGATTGGAAAATAATAACTCTGGTTATTAACACCAACACTGGGGGTTATTTTGCACCACTGAGAGAGTGAATTTAAGTCCTGAATCAACACTAGAAATGTTACAGTGAAAAATCAACACTGGGAAATTTGCTGTGTGTGTTCCTACAAATAAGGGTACATGGGGAATGCTTCATAAAAATAAAAATAAACCATTTTTGTTTATATTTCCTACCTATTATTTACAAACATCCTGTCATATGAGAACACAAGAGGGTATGATATCCTCATATGAGTCTCTGAATACATGCTCATTTGTTCCACTTGGTAAGGGTAATGGTAAGGGTAATTTTTCAATGCAGACTTAACATAATAAGTGATGCTATTAGATGAAATGAGATCTGAGAAGCAGATGAACAGATTGTTGAGATGAGTGAGATAAAAGCATGTTGTGGAAACGGTGTATCAATACCAATTTGAATTTGTTCATAATCCTGAAGTTACACTAACTGTACATAGTGGAAATATGTTTGTTTATCTTCCACAGTCTCACTGCAGTGTACTTCAGGATCCATGCTAAAATCTCTATTGATACTAGCATGGTCCAAACATGTTTAACATGAATGCTTAAATAATGGTGGGACGGCGTTTTCCTTTTACCCACTTTCTCACACATATACAGTTAATAAATTGTGGGGGAAATTGCAATAGTGTATACGGTCTTCCTAAAATGCGGGACATCACTTATCCAGATCAACACCGGTATGTATGTGTAGGCTACCTCTAGCCTGGTACTCCATGTGGTAGAACAATGAGCTGGGCAGTCGACACAGTTAGATCTCTAATGTAAGCCTCAAAGCATTTTTTAAAACATATTTTTTGAGGGGTCAATTTTTAAGGCTGATATTTCCCCTTCTGAGTCCTGCCTTAAGTTGCGTGTCCCACATATTTAGAACACTATCACATCCTTAATAAAAAGTGTTCAGTGATGGGTGATTTAACACGCATAGCCCAGTCAAATGGAGTGATTATTATTTAAATTGGCTGGCTAAATGTACACAATAGTCTCCACAAACACCTGATGCTGCACTGTTATTTATGTATTTGTTTAGATTAAACATCTCCCAAAAGGAAATAACAGAGAATAGATGCAGCTTTCCATTTCCATAATCTAATGCTGGTGTTTATGAGCTACCATGCTGCAATTTGAATAAAAATTACGCTGATAGAGATTCAGGAAGTGTCAGTGTGGAAGAGTACCTCCCTAAGGTCCGTCTGCGCCACGCAAGCCGAAGTCTCTGCAGAGTCCAAGTATACTTCACGCACGCTGGGCATACATAATTCAGTGATCATTTATAATTTGGATATGCGGCTTAAATACAATTTCCGAGAGAGAGACAGAGAGAGAGAGAGAGAGAGAGAGAGAGAGAGAGAGAGCCCCTCAGCATTTTAACTGCAGTGTTGTTCTGTCATCCTCAGTGGGATCAGTGCCCCATGCCAAGCTGTGTACATGCAATAAAATATGCATCACTTGTGTTGTAAACCCATTTTTACATTTTCTATGGGCTGCCTGCCTTCATTTGGACTTTCTCCTAGGTTTGTGTCCCACTTAGTTTAGAATGAGGCTCTGGGGCTATATTGAAAGGATAGCCAGGGGGGCCCTTGGAGATGGAGGAAACATGCTAAACATAAGAGATAACGCAGAGGAACAATGTGGAGAGAACCCCAGCAGGACCCACTACTACAGGCCAACCTCCTGCAGCATGTAGGGAAGGAAGGAAAATAATGTGCCAACAGACTGCCGTACAGTATAGCAGAGGAAGATAATGCTTGTCCAGCCTGTGGTAATTCTCTCACAGTATATTTTATTGATGTACAAGGTTCTGGAAATGTATATTTTTGTTTCAGTAAAAACAAATCATACTTTTTTATTTTTTCATTTCCTGGGGCACAAAAAAACATAAATAAGATTCAAAATCCTTGATACTGAAAACAGTCACTTAAACACTGTCATGACGTTGGCCTGGGGGGTAGGTTTATGACAGTCAAAAATACCTCTTCCCCCCTTTTTCCTCTCTCTACCCTACTGAGGTTACATTTGCAAAACCCTTGGTTAACACAGAGATTTGGGGAACATCAGAAGGTGGGGGGAAATTAGATATATTCTGGTAATGCGACCAATTGAACATATGAGGTGGTACTTATTGAATGTGATGTCAGTTCGGTTGTCATCTGAGACATTCTCATCAATGATAAGATGACAAACTCTACAGTGGAAAGTCTACACATCAGAGTTATCGGATTCACATGGAATTGTTGTTCAATTTAAATGTTTGAATATTAAATTATTCGTGATGGGATGAAATGTGATTTTAGCTTCTAAAATGTGAGATTTGGGTTTTCATAATACAGGGCTCTGCTCAATCAGTGGCCCACCCCTGTGAAGGGACATGGGCTATAAAACTTTTCAAACACGCCCTCCTCTCCCCTCCTATATAAGCCCTTGACAACAATATAACCTCCAGTTCCGATGATGTGAGGACGACGGTCCAATGTCAGAATGGTTCAGATAATAACTTCAGAACGAAGCCAACATCAGCGTGAGTTTGGTTGCGAATGGTATGAACTTTGAACTCTTATTCACTACATAAGTGATACCTCCTAGCCGTTGAGTTAGCAACAGCAGATGCAACGAGGGTTAGGAAGGAACAGACAGAGTATCCCGTCCATTACCCAACGACATTACTACAACGTATCCAATTGACAACCAGAGACATTCTTCAAAGGACTCGGTTTGGCAACACAGTCTTCCATCTACCACCAACCTACCAAAGCGCAGCTCAGAGTAAATATTTATTCCATTTTCCTTTTCCAAATGGGCGGTAATTTAGAATCCATCAGATACTGTATTTACGATAGCACAGCTTCTCCCTGTGTCCCTCAGTCTTCCCGCTCTTTCACTCAAACTCATCGCTTTTCCTTTGTGTAACAAGCTGTCATATCTGTTCTACCCACTAGGGACGTTTTCCTTTACGACACCATTTGTAATGAAGTTATGATTTCATTATGTGTATTTGTAATTCTGTGTGATTAGTTAGGTATTTAGTAAATAAATAATTAAAACCAATTTTGCATTCCTGATTCAAATTGTTAGCCAGGGTCTCGTGCAGAATTCACAACTTTCAGATGAGATTGAATTAAGAGAGGATTAATATTGACTGCTATTGATGTAAAATATCACTAAGTCTTTAAGAGTTTATTCGGAAGATAACAGCTCTATAAATATTATGTTGTGGTGCCCGACTCTCTAGTTAATTACATTTACATGATTAGCACAATCAGGTGATATTAATTACGGAGAAATTATTTAATAGAATAGAATGTCATATCACTTAATCCGGCATAGCCAGAGACACGACAACACCTGAGTAATCTTGACACCCAGAACCAAATCAGCTACTCAAATTTTAGTGTTAAGGCTGTGACAAGAGATTCAACTGATTAACAAACACCAACATTTCAAAAGGTGAAGGAAGTACCAGAAAGTATTTAACATTCACCAGATGTTGCTAACTGTTGTGGTTGCAGCGGCATATTACCCAGTGTTCTTTTCATGTTCACATTTACAAGTTGGTCATTTAGCGGACACTCTTGTCCTTAGCAATTTACAATCAGTTCATTCAACCAAGATTGATTAAAAACAAAAACATATCACAGTCATCAAGTAACCAGTTCATGTAACAATTACGGAACATGTTGTTGTCATTAACCTGTTAAGTCGACCCTCTACTTTTTCGAACATTCTGTTAAAAATCGCGCAACATTTCAGCGCCCTGCCACTCAGGCCAGGAATATAGTATATGCATATGATTAGTATGTGTGGATAGAAAACACTCAGACGTTTATAAAACTGGTTAAATCACAGCTGTGACTATAACAGAATGTGCGTTTCATCGAAAAGTGCAGGAAAATCTGATCACTGAAAATGGAAATAAATATCCTTGCGCTACTTCCAGGAATTGTTCAAAGTGAACCAAATTAAATGAAGCCGAGGTTGCAGTGCCTACCGCTTCCACACGATGTCTAGAGTCTTGTCATTTGATTCAGCTTTGATTCTTGGTCAAACCGAATCAAGGGAACCGATTCCCTCCGGTCTCCGACCGGATGTTTTGGTCGAGCTCTCTCCAGACATTTTTTTCGAGACGGACACCTATAGAATTGACATCGCCTCCTGATGAATTTTATCCCTTATTAACATGTACTAATACCTAAAGTTGCATTACAAAAGTATTTCGAAGTGTTTTGTGAAAGTTTATCGTCGACTTATGAAACGCTATTTTTTTCCGTTTATCACACAGTCTTCATAGATCGATATCTAGGCTATATATGGACCGAAAAACGAATTGTCCCAACGGATATATTATCAAATAGATTTTAGAAAAACACCTTGAGGATTGATTATAAACAACGTTTGCCATGTTTCTGTCGATATTATGGAGCTAATTTGGAATATTTTTTGCAGTTTTCGTGACTGCAATTTCCGGGCGATTTCTCAGCCAAACTGAATACTGAATACTTTTGTACCTGTTTCCTCTAGCATCTTCACAAGGTCATTCACTGTTGTTCTGGGATTGATTTGCACTTTTCACACCAAAGTACTTTCATCTCTGGGAGACAGAATGCGTCTCCTTCCAGAGAGGTATGACTGTATGACACCACTCCAGCCGAGGCTTGTTGTTGAGCATGGTGATCTTAGGCTTGTGTGAGGCTGATCGGCCATGGAACCCCATTTTATGAAAATCCTGATGAACAGTTCTTGTGCTGATGTTGCTTCCAGAGGCAGTTAGGAATTTGTGCTGCATCCGAGGACAGACGATTTTTACGCACTTCGCACTTTAGCACTCGGAGGTCCTGTTCTGTGAACTTGTGTTGCCTACTATTTCACGGCTCAGCAGTTGTTGCTCCTAGACATTTGCACTTCACAATAACAGCACTTATAGTTCACGGAGGCAGCTTTAGTTGGGCAGAAATTTGATGAACTGACTTGTTGGGAAGGTGGTGCTACGTTGAAAGTCAGTAAGCTCTTCAGTAAGGGCATTCTACTGACAATTTTTCTATGGAGATTGCATGGCTGTGTGCTCGATTACTATACACCTGTAAGCAATGTGTGGGGCTGACATAGCCGGATACACACATTTGATGTGTCCACGTTCTTTAGTATATATACAGTAGCAGTCAACAGTTTGGACACACCTGCTCATTCAAGGGTATTTCTTTATTTGTACTATTTTCTACATTGTAGATTAATAATGAAAACATAAAACTATGAAATATTGTTAAACAAATCAAAATATGTTTTACATTTGAGATTCTTCAATGTAGCCACCCTTTGCCTAGATGACAACTTTTCACACTCTTGGCATTTCATTCTCTCAACCAGCTTCATGAGGTAATCACTTGCAATGCATTTCAATTAATAGGTGTGCCATGTTAAAGGTTAATTTGTGGATTTTCTTTCCTTCTTAATGCATTTGAGCCAATCAGTTGTGTTGTGACAGGGTAGGGTTGTAAACAGAATATAGCACTATTTGGTAAAATACCAATTCCATATTAATAAGCAAATAGAAATGACAGTCCATCATTACTTAAAGACATGAAGCTCAGTCAATGCGAAACATTTCAAGAACTTTGAAAGTTTCTTCAAGTGCAGTCGCAAAAACCATAGAGCGTTATGATGAAACTGGCTCTCATGAGAACTGCCACAGTAAAGGAAGACACAGGGTTACCTCTGCCTTATAGAATAGGTTCGTTAGAGTTACCAGCCTCAGAAATTGCAGCCCAAATAAATGTTTCACAGAGTTCAAGTAACAGACACATCTCAACTAGAGGTCGACTGATTATGATTTTTCAATGTCGATACCAATACCGATTATTGGTGGACCAATAAAATCAGATACCGATTAATCGGCCAATTGTTATATATATTTGTTATAGTGACAATTACAATAATACTGAATGAACAAGGAACATTAATCTTAACTTAATACCATACATAACTAAATTGTATTTAGTCTTGAAGAAAGTAAAAGTGCAGTTGGTGCCATGTAAAAAAGCTAACGTTTAAGTTCCTTGAATTCACAGTCTGGGACCTGTTGGATCAGAGAATGAGGGCTAGGGCTATTCCCCCCAGAAATGTCCAGGAACTTGCAGGTGCCTTGGTGGAAGAGTGAGGTAACATCTCACAGCAAGAACTGGCAAATATGGTGCAGTCCATTAGGAGGAGATGCACTGCAGTACTTAATGCAGCTGGTGGCCACACCAGATACTGACTGTTACTTTTGATTTTGACCCCCCTTTGTTCAGGGCGACATTATTAAATTTCTGTTAGTCACATGTCTGTGGAACTTGTTCAGTTTACGTCTCAGTTGTTGAATCTTGTTATGTTCATACAAATATTTACTGAAAATAAACGCAGTTGACAGTGAGAGGACATTTCTTTTTTTGCTAAATTTATATTCTCTGTAATCCTGCATAAAGCTTCCCATAATGCTGAGGTTCTGTGGTTCAACTACCCATAAGTATGGCTGCAGGCATGTATAGTTGTAGTTAATCCATTTCTCACCTTGATGGAATTATACCACCAATAAACTAATGGCTGATTTATCTCTTTTCATACAATTCTCTATGCAATTATAGAGCACAAGACTAAGGTCGTAGCCATGTTAGGGACAGACAGGAAGGATTTCTCCTACATTATGAAGTAGACATGAATAGTAATGTCTTGTAACACTGTTAATTATGGAGAGATTTGAATATGGAATAAGATCGATAGCATGGCCAAATTAATGTCCTCTGATCAGCTACAAATTATGTGTGGTGTAAAGTGTGTGTGTTTGTGTGTGAGAGAGAGAGAGAGAGAGAGAGAGAGAGAGAGAGAGAGAGAGAGAGAGAGAGAGAGAGAGAGAGAGAGAGAGAGAGAGAGAGAGAGAGAGAGAGAGATAGGGAGGGAGCGAAATGGTGGGTACATGGACAAGCGTTCAATGTTGTCGTCTCTTGCGTGACAACTAGCTAACTCAATAAAACATTTTCTTTAAACAGATTTGTTACTGTAACTGTCTAAACAGACAGTTAAATCACCCATTTCTTTGAGTTGAGAACAAAGACAATGTAGACAAGTGTAATGATAAAGTCCATTTTTATCACACTAAATACAACTTGTTGGTAGTTTCAACAGAAATGAAACATGAAATGAGCCTAAACATTTGCAGCAACAAACACTGACACAAGCAGTTAGGAAATTTAGTGCCTAGACAAAATGCTTTTAGTGTTTCCACAAAGCACACAGGGGGGACTGTTTCAGAGCAAAGAGATTGTATTATTGCCCATTAGTTTTCTTTGTGGTGATGCTTGCTGCCAGGTCTAGTTTATTTCTGCAGTACAAATAAATCCACACACTGCAACGTTGCAGGAAAGATTTTATAGATATTCCCACAATAGGAGTTAATGTAATAATGATTACTCTACTGATCTGATGATGACTATACAAGCTTCAAGACACAATTGATGCTATCCAGATATCCAAAGGTATTAAGGACCCAGAATTCCTGAAGTAATAACAATTTAGACATTGAAAAATGCAGATTGTATTCATTTGAGAAAATCTGATTATTAGAAGGCTCTCTCTCTCTCTCGCTTTCTCTCTTTCTCTCTCTCTCTCTCTCTCTCTCTCTCTCTCTCTCTCTCTCTCTCTCTCGATTAGGGGTCATATTAGCAACGCCGAGCAGCGTTTCTTTGCATTGCAGGTGTTAGAGACCAGGGCCAGCAGTAGGTGGCCACATCAGGTTGTTGTTGATCTACTGTTACTTTTAGCAAGTCATGTGGAAAAGTGGAGAGGCGTACTTAGGGTTGTCTGCACGTGATTAATAAGGACACAGAGAGGCAAATATGTGGACACAGTCGACTGGTAATGAGCCGCAAATGTGATTAGGTCTTCACGCTGCACCTGCCTCCAATTGAGCGCAAAGACACAGCTTAGCTTCCAAACACTGACATACGTACGGCAGCTACACACACTAAACATCCTCAAAGTTGTCATTATGTTTTGAAAGTGAGATATGGCATTTTGAGACCATTTGAAGTACTGTAGCTTGAATTGAGCGCATACAAAACTGATGGCTCAATTGAATATGAATGCATTACCATAGACTTAATCTACCTTTGTGTTCAGGTAAAATCTCAGAATGGTTTTCAGGTACTTTAAAATGAATAGGGAGTTAGCTATCTAACATGTATTTTCATAAAAAAAAGTGAAGTAAAACCCCTATTCCATAGCTCGAATAGCACATGTATAGATCTGTCCATGCTGAAACATTAATGCTGCACGGGTATTATGCCATCAACTAGCATAATGCATTTCTTAACCAAGATGATGCAGCGCTCATATACTGTATGTCCTTGACTTCTTTGAGGATCATACGTTCATACAAATGCTATACATCTAATGCATATTGCTTACAATATTTTTAACCCATTTATTTCTTTGTGTTTAGTGACAAACTTTAAACTGGGGTGGTTGTCCTCACTTCCTATAATCGCCAGTTCGCCTGCAGGTTTTCAAAAACAATTGTTTCCGATTCCAGTGAATTGTCAGGTTGGCTATCCATCAGCAAAGGTGGGCCATACCTCCCGCATAAAAGCCAATAAAGCTGTCTATCGAGTTATGAAAGTGTCCACACC
Organism: Oncorhynchus keta; assembly: GCF_023373465.1. Lineage (NCBI taxonomy): Eukaryota > Metazoa > Chordata > Actinopteri > Salmoniformes > Salmonidae > Oncorhynchus > Oncorhynchus keta. Next base: position 36,571,962 of record NC_068424.1, read on the forward strand.
AAATGCTGAATGGGACAAGTCAGCAGATGTAACCTCCTGACCTGAGACTACTCACCCAGAAATCTATTAAACAGCCCAAATTTGATTTCCAGCCACCTATTGATTAGCCTTAAAGTTTCCACTGTGGTCACTGGTCTAGTAGAACAGGAAATCAGTGCCACGGTCGAAGAGGACCAATCAAAATGACAGACAAAATACACCTCTAACAAGGCTGTCTGGTTTATGAATGTTGTATGTAAGGAGATTACGTTAGCCATTTAGCGTATAATACTTCCACTTTACATCATCCACTCAGTAAAACATGGCTTAAATCTGTCTTTGGCTGTAATAAGAAACATGTAAAGTTGAAGAAATAAGCCCTTACATTCACACACACACACAAATACCTTTGTGCAGGTGCATGTTCACACACAGACACAACGAACACAGTGTAAAGGTCCAAATATTGCAAGAAACGTCAGATGAAAATGGGCAGGTAAACAGTATTTCAGCTGCTGTCAAAAAGTACTTTAGTATCCCTAGGTCAGACCTAGCTAGCAGTTACAGCACAGGAGTCAGTTACAATACAGTAAAGGTTTTTGGAAATAATATTAGTGAAGAAATTCACATAAATGCTTCAACACCATGCCATTTCTGCCCTGTATTTAACGGAACAGTTTTAACATTGAAATGCTTTAACAATGCTCCTGAAAAATGTATCATATTAACATTTCAAGGGTATGACAGGAGTCTAGCCTCCCACAATGCCGTGTTCCTGTGTCCCCACCCACCTGTCTATGTTAGAGTCCTTGTGAAAAGCTACCTTTCAAGAGCTATGAGCTTCTTTCATACAGCTGTCACTCGCCCTATTCTAATACTCGAAGTACCTTTCATGTTGACTGCAGGTTTGAGAGAACACGCTAATAAGAACTTTGTTAGTGTAGCTGACTACTTTGATGTGATGGATTAACATATACATTCCGCTTGAGCCCCTATTAAATATCAGCTCCACCATTCACAGTGTTATCTGAACCATTTACTCTACTAAAAGATGTGTTGGGTAAATGTGTTAGGAAATAAGAACCGTACATTCTGCGAAGGCTTAACGGTAAACCTGCAGCATCTTTTCATGGAGATCAATATGAATAACTTGATACTTAGCAATTCAGAATCTATCCACACTCACAATGTAGTCCATTTTTGCTGGACCACTTACCTAAAAGTAAATTAACATAAAAAATAACCAAACACAAATTTAACATGTCCAACAGAAATCACCTTCAAATCTACAAAATCCTTTGGTCTAAATACTTTATCTGTTACCTACTGTATGTGCACAGTATCCCCTGCATGTTACCTGTATGCTACTGCACTATCCTCTGCATGGACAGCCAATGATTTAACATCTTTCTCCCCTTTTAAATAACTTGGACACAGTGCCACCATAAAATATTTCTGAATTCCGGGGTATGTTGGAGGTGACGGGGTGATTTTGGAATATATGGTCTGAGAGGCTCCCACCAGACAGATGAGGGCAGTAAAGCAGAGCAGACAGACACATTACCTTTTGTCATATAATGGACACTTGCCTGTGAAACAGACAAGGCTCTGTCCCAAATGGCACTCTATTCCCTATATAGTGCACTACACTTTATAATGAATAAATAGGGAACAGGGTGCCATTTGGATGGATCACAGCCTCATATGCCTGCACTGTCTGCAGCCTATCACCCTCAAATGAAATGTAAAAACAAAATGTGGTATTTACTTTCTAATTAAATGTAGCATCGATTGTCAATGCATTTAGATAGTTCATATTTTCAAACAGCAAATTCACTGATGCATATGACAACAAGTGGTGCATGATTTACAGAAAATATTATCTGTATGAGTGTATACATGCATGTGAACTGGGTGGGTGGGTGGTGGGTGTACCCAGGGTCCAGTAAGCACACAAAACACACTACAGTACCTACTTCGTATATGCAGCATGCATCAGTGCTAAATATTGGATCACACATACGTTACAGAGCATGACATCACTTTCGATCGTGTCTCTTGAACATGAATTGATTCACAAAACGTTATCGACAACTCTTCAAAATGCTCAAGTAGCAGAACATTTCCATTAGGTTAAGTTGCCATCATGTAATGTCAGATCCACGTAAAAGGCCCAAACACACTTGGCATTCTGCTCACAGTCTCTCATCATGTCAATTTATATGGGCCTTAGCGAGACACTAATATCCCTTACATGATGATTGTTAGCAGTACAAGCATTTAAAAATTCAAAAACCTGAATTGCAGAATGTAAATCACAGTGTTTAGCATTCATTGCCAGATGTACATTAGTGGGAGAAAATGGTTGAATCAGTTATTTTTCAAGCTTAATCATCTGCCCGTGTACCGCTGGGGAATGTATGCATGTGTGATAAAGACAGTGAGAAGAGATTTTAACGGTGAAAATTAAAATGCATCAAGTGAAGACAAGGAGATTTTATAGACAAACTGCAGTATAGTGTATGATAGGGCTGTCTTAGAACATTTGAACACAGGAAACATAAAAGCTAATTAAATGGTTTACGTTAGCTTGTTAGAGTTTAGCTAGGCCAATTTCTTGCACACACACAGGATAGTGTAGCACTGACCTTTTGCTCAGTGGAAAGGTTAATAAATCATCATGTTTAGTACTGTATGTGATCCCTTGTGTAGCTACATGAATGGCACCACAATAACAGAGCTGGAGACACATTTAATTTGATATTTGTAATGCCTGCAATATACATTAAACAGGGAAATGTGCACACCCATACTATAAAGATCCAGAACCTTGCCTGAGACCTGAAGACTTTCATTAGCCCCCCCCGAGGCCTATTTTTTTAACCCTGTTCGTTTGGTCCCCAAATACAAAGTGATGGTAAAGGTTAGATCTTACTTAGCCAAGAGGACTGCTGCTTGCCTGCTTTTCTGATTGCCATTTGCCTTGTACCTGCAGCAGTCCGCTCTAGGGATACGGGATAGGAGTGTTTACAAATTAGGGCAATGGGCTCATTGGGCAGCTATCATGCCTTTGGATCAACGGCTCAGGGCAACAATTGATCTATTATCATTGGGTTGGATCAGGTCCCTAAAGGCTGAGATGGACACTTGTCTGAGTGGTAGTTGGTAATTGGCAGAAACTCAAGGTCACAACTACTGAAGAAGACAAGGGTAAAGTGATGTCACAATTGACACTCAAATTCCCTATGTAGTGCACCGAACAAGATTATGGGACCAGGTCAATAGTAATGCACTACGGTATATAGTGGAACTGTCACGTCCTGACCTTAGTTCCTTTGTTATGTTTCTTGTTTAGGTTGGTCAGGGCGTGAGTTGGGGTGGGCATTCTATGTGTTGTTCTAGTTTTGGTTTTCTATGTGTTTGGTTTAGTATGGTTCTCAATCAGAGGCAGCTGTCAATCGCTGTCTCTGATTGAGAACCATACTTAGGTAGCCTGTTTTTCCCACTTGATTTGTGGGTAGTTGTTTTCTGTTTTGTGTGTTTTCACCTTACAGGACTGTTTCGGTCACTCTCTTTGTTGTTTTGTTATTCAGTGTTCAGTTGATTTATTAAATATTAACATGGACACATACTACGCTGCGCATTGGTCCGATCTTGACTACTCTTCCTCAGATGACGAGGAGAACCGTTACAGGAACACAGCCAAGGAGAAAGGAAATACAATGTTGCCTGATATAAGAAGATACATGGTGATTAAAATATTATTTGGAGTTAATCCTTATGAACTGACTGAAGATAATTTGCTGACTTTACTCATTGATCCACTTCCTTTGAACCTGGGATTCACAGCTTCCTATTGTCTTAAATGTGTTTACTTGCTTGTTTGGTCCTTTCTGTCTAATTGAAATGATCATGTTTTGTCAGATATCAATTTGGTAGAACCCATCCAATGCTACCCTTCACATAGCAATCATCGGCAGTACAAATACAGTATGACTATGTGGTACAACAACTTGTATCAATCTTTTATGAATTCAGCATTTTCTTTGGTTTGGTTGAATAAGCTTTCATTTTATTCAAAAATGTATTTAAAAAAGGCATTTCTTGGATATGATTTCACTTCCTCGATAAATTGGGGAATATCCATTTTCCAGTTCAATGGAATTCAAATAAGGGGAGAGCGAGAGGCTTATCTGATCGGAAGAGAGGCCTTTGAACAAAAATGCTGACACGATCATTACAATGTACAGCACAGAGACAGTAATATAGTACAGTGCTGATACTTTTGTTCACCTATCAGTATTGCATAATAGATTATAGGACCCTTTGATAGGACCCACATGCTCTTCTTGCAATTTTTCTTAAGATTTAAAAGCGTATGATCAAGATGTTCTGCCAATGGATTTGATTGAATATGCATGCTACTACATGTCAGAAGATCAACTCCATACCCCTCTCCTTCACCACTACTGTAGCATTGGGTTGCTAGTGATCTTCTCCTTCCCCTTGCCTTATCCATTTTTAGGATGTTCGTGATTCATTCAAAGGGCCACACACTATGCAGTCACCTCCACATTGGCCTAATCATTGGATTGTTTATTTCACCACAATGACAACATGTTGAGTCATTTGAAGCAACATATACTAAGGTTACAAAATAAATAATGGGGACAAATACAAAACTGAAGTAAAAGCATCCATAGAAGAATGACAAAAGAACAATAACTACAGCTAAAAAAAAAATTCTACAACTTGTGAGAAATTGAATTTACAGAATGTAAAATATTTTCAGGTCACACTTTTTTTTGGATAGTCTGTCTGTTGATACTTTATAGATGGTCATACTATCAACAAACTATCAGTTGATAAGCAACTGCTTGAATAAGTGTAAGGCTTGGGGTTAGGGTTAAGTTTAGCATTATGATAAGGGTTAGGGCTAGGATTAGTAGATGGACTATCCAAGTAAAATGTTAACGATGTTTGTTGCAGTTGTCATATAAGCCTTTTGCATTGCATTCTGTCCAAACCCTGTGTCACGTATTTGAAGAAGAGTTTGGAATGCATTCACATTGTTTAATTCCGAACCCACATACTGTACATTGCTGCTGGTTTTGCAAAAAATGCAGCCACAAAGCATGCACACTAGCAGTTACAATGTGAGGCTAATATGGGCCAATAACATAATATTTTCCAGCCAATAGGTGGCAATATCATGTTTTTACAACTACACATAAAACACCAGTGGCCAGGCTTCCCTACATTTTTGACCAAAAAAACATGAATATATACAATTATTTATCTTTCATCTCTCTGCGTTTTCATAATTTTCAATCAATTCGCAAGTGGCTGAATCTCACCGGAGAAATCATCCAAGTGAGGAAACAGCATCCCTCTATCTCAGTATGTGTAGCCCATGCATCTGGTATTGTCTGGACCAAAAGAGTATGACATGTTGCGGCCGTAGAATTTGATTTATACCAGGAATAATTTGGTCTCCCTTTATAAAAGAAAAACATAAATACAAAATAATTAGCCAAACAGTGTTGAGCTGAGCTCAACTGTGGGTTGTCATGATGCAGAAAAATGACCCCCAAGGGAGGTCAGTTTGGATTTGGCTTCACACCAAACAAATCACATCCTAAGCAAAACATAGTTAACATTTCTGGTCTGCTTGTGTTGATGTCCTGCAGTAGCTACTGTAGCTTGCTAAATCGGCCCTTTCCTAAGCCATGGATAGAGATGGGGATTTAGACTTGTGGTTTTGGCTTAATTATCTGTACAGTTCAATGATTATGATGGCGTTTCTGATGTAACCATACATTAATATGTTGTGCCACTGGCCTAAGACTATTGAAAGTTAAATTTGTATCCTAGATGTAGCCTAGCCCTTTTAGGCTCACGTGAACTAGCTGCTAACTTAGCTGGTTCATTGTTGCCCATTTAGTTAGGTAGCCCATGACATCAAAAACTAAAAGTGCACTGTATGAAAGAGCCCTAGACTGTTTTACCAAGATGAAAGAGAGGAGGATGACATTGGCATTCAACTAGTCTACAATAAGGGTGAGTGAAAACATTGATTTACACACACACACACACATGCACGCACGTACGCACGCACACACACATACACACACACACGCACACACACACACACACAAAAAAAAATCAGTACCATGGAAAGCCACCTGATATTTAGCTATATTTTTTGGGACTAAATGGTTTTTGGTATCTTCAAGTTTGCTTTTAGTGTATTAAGCTAAGCATATATAGCCTTGTTTTTTTTATAATGTTAAATGTTTAAGTTGAAATGGTGCTGATATAGCGGAGGCAGTGCTCCTGTTGTCGTTGTGCTGACTTGCAGTTTCTCCGCGGTTCAAAATCAGTAGTTGTTTAGTAAACTGTCAAACATTACTTTCTTGATCATGTTGCAGGTCATTCTGTATACTGTAACTGTTTGTTACATGCAATATTTGCTTTGTGAATGTCACCAGACAGATGTTTCTCTCCGGTTTTGTGATAAAACAAACATACATTATGGTTCAAAAGTTTGGGATCACTTAGAAATGTCCTTGTTTTTGAAAGAAAAGCAACATTTTTTTTCCATTAAAATAACATCAAATTGATCAGAAATACACGGAAGACATTGTTAATGTTGTAAATGACTATTGTAGCTGGAAACAGGCAGATTTTTTATGGACTATCTACATACATCTTCTGTACAGGCGTACAGAGTCCCATTATCAGCAACCATCAGTCCTGTGTACCAATGGCACGTTGTGTTAGCTAATCCAAGTTGATCATTTTAAAAGGCTGATTGATCATTCGAAAACCCTTTTGCAATTGTGTTAGCACAGTTGAAAACTGTTTTGCTGATTAAAGAAGCAATACAACCGGTCTTCTTTAGACTAGTTGAGTATCTGGAGCATCAGCATTTGTGGGTCCGATTACAGCTCAAAATGGCCAGAAACAAACTCGAAACTCGTCAGCCTATACTTGTTCTGAGAAATGAAGGCTATTCCATGCGAGAAATTGCCAAGAAACTGAAGATCTCATACAATGCTGTGTACTACTCCCTTCACAGAACAGAGCAAACTGTCTCGAACCAGAATAGAAAGAGGACAGGGGGGTCCCGGTGCACAACTGAGCAAGAGGACATCTAGTCTGAGAAATAGACGCCTCACAAGTCCTCAACTGGCAGCTTCATTAAATAGTACCTGCAAAATACCAGTCTCAATGTCAACAGTGAAGATGTGACTCTGGGATTCTGGCCTTCTAGGCAGAGTTGCAAAGAAAAAGCCATATCTCAGACTGGCCAATAAAATTTTAAGGTTAAGATGGGCAAATAAACACAGGCACCGGACAGAGGGAAATTGGAAAAAAAGTGTTATGGACAGACAAATCTAAGTTTGAGGTGTTCGGATGACAAAGAAGAACATTTGTGAGATGCAGAACAAATGTAAAGATGCTGGAGGAGTGCTTGACGCTATCTGTCAAGCATGGTGGAGCAAATGTGATGGTTTGGGGTGCTTTGGTGGTGGTAAATAAGGAGATTTGTAGGGGTATAAGGAATCTTGAATGAAGGCTATCACTCCATTTGCAATGCCAAGCCATGCCCAGTGGACGGTGCTTAATTGGAGCCAATTTCCCCCTACAACAGAACAATGACCAAAAGCACAGCTCCAAACTATGCAATAACTATTTATTGAAGAAGCAGTCAGCTGGTATTCTGTCTATAATGGAGTGGCCAACACGGTCACTGGATCTCAACCCTATTGAGCTATTCTGGGAGCAGCTTGACCGTATGGTACATAAGAAGTGCCCATCAAGCCAATCCATCTTGTGGGAGGTGCTTCAGGAAGCATGGGGTGAAATCTCTTCAGATTACATCAACAAACTAGAATACCAAAGGTCTGCAAGTGTCACGTTCTGACGTTAGGTCCTTTGTTTTGTCTTTGTTTTAGTATGGTCAGGGTGTGAGTTGGAGTGGGCAGTCTATGTTTGTTTTTCTAGGTTGTTATATTTCTATGTGTTGGACCTAGTACGGTTCTCAATCAGAGGCAGGTGTTGTTCGTTGTCTCTGATTGAGAATCATACTTAGGTAGCCTGTTTTCCCCATTTTGGTTGTGGGTGTTTATTTTCTGTTCTGTGTTTTGTTGCACCGTTCAGGACTGTTCGTTTGTCATGTATAGTTTTGTTTCAGTGTTCATTAAAACCGTTTGAACACTTACCACACTGCACCTTGGTCCTCCTCTCTATCTCCCGACGACAATCCTTACAGAAATACCCACCACAAAAGGACCAAGCAGCGTGGTAACGGGCAGCATCAGCGATCGCAGGACTCCTGGACTGCGTGTGCATAGCCGGGTACGGTACATCCCAGCGCTTCATATCGGCCGGGCTAGAGTGGGCATCAAGCCAGGTGCCATGAAGCCGGCTCTACGCATCTGGTCTCCAGTGCATCTCCTTGGGCCAGCGTACATGGCACCAGCCTTACGCATGGTGTCCCCGGTTCGCAAGCACAGCCCAGTGCAGGCTATTACACATCGCCGCACTGGCCTGGCTATGGGGAGCATTCAACCAGGTAATGTTGGGCAGGCTCGGTGCTCAAGAGCTCCAGTGCGCCTGCACAGTCCTGCCTGTCCTGCGCTGACAGTGTCTCCCGGCTGTCTGGTGCAACGGAGTCTCCCGTCCATTCGGGACCCATTTCTAGGGTCCCCAGTCCGAGGTTGGCGGCGGCCACTCGTAAGAGGCCACGGAGGCAGACAATGAGGCAGAGAAAACTGTGGTGAAGTGGGGTCCACGTCCCGTGCCAGAGTCGCCACCGCGGACAGACGCCCACCCAGACCCTCCCCTATAGGTTCAGGTGTTGCGGCCGGAGTCCGTACCTTTGGGGGTGCTGTCACGTTCTGACCTTTATTTCCAATTTTTTTTATTTTTTTTTATTTCCTCTTCCTCCAGAAGAGGAGGAAGAATGCCGTTACAGCAAGGCTGTAATTGCTGCAAATGGAGGATTCTTTGACGAAAGCAAAGTTTGAAGGACACAATTATTATCTCAATAAAAAATCAGTATTTATAACCTTGTCAACATCTTTACTATATTTACTATTCATTTTGCAACTCATTTTAAGGATGTTTTCATGAAAAACAAGGACAAGTGACCCCAAACTTTTGAATGTTAGTGTATGTGTAATTCCGTCACTTTGTGACTGTTGAATTTGGTTGTCACGGCTGACTGTATATCACATTGGCATATGAATGAATGGGTTATAGAGCGAACAATGGAATTATCACAACATAGGTTGTAATATGGATTTTTTACTGGCTTTGCTTGGATTCCTCTGTGATTTTACCCACGTACCGCTACTGTAAAACACACATGCATCTGTGAAGTAATTGTAATTTGGGACCCAGCTGTGTATCATCCATCCCCTCCCTAGTGCTATTTCACGCAGAGTAATGGTTGAGGTGATATGGGGGTGTTTGACATTTTAATCTCCCAAGTCTGAACTTGGAACCAGTGTCTAAGTACTGTTAATTACTGTTTGTGAAACACTAATAATTCCATCGTGGAAAAGTATTTTCAATTGGAAGTCACAGACTTTTCAATTGGAAGTCATTTGTCCTATGCTTTTGGAATCTGTCTTTCAGGAGCGAGCTTTAGTCTCAGACAGCCGACCTGAGATACAATGTTGGAGATGATCAAGTCTTAGTGTCAATACATTGCCCCACAAAATGACCTCCTCTCAGCTCAACCTACTTTAATCCTTCGTCCTCTCCTCTGTCCTATTGAAAACTTAAAATGGGTTTACCAGTGATTGACATCTTTGTCCACCTGACAGGATGTAATGCAGGGGAGGACAAAAAAACAGATCAGGAATTCTTTGGCACTAATCTGGTGCCGCCGATTACATTTTATTTTCCAGTCTTATTCTTCTTTCTTGTATAAGATGGCTCTTTTCAGGTATTGTGTGTGATGTGAGAGACATTTTCACTTTCCTCAAACATTCTTATCAAGGACAGTTTCTCTGTAGTGTTTACCATCTTTCCCATATCCCCCTTCTATCTCTGTTCTGCTGGACATAATGTCGGCCATCATGAGAAATTCAATTTCATTATGAGACCGACAAAGCTACTTGGCCTTCATGCCTAAACAAACTAATACTTCCTCTGGAAAAAAGTGGACTGACTGAACAAAACTGTACTGCAACATAAATAAACATATTGTCATGACTCTCTCTCCTTGGTGAGGATCAAATGTTCTAGATCAGCTTGGCACATGGCTGACAGATAGTTAGATCTTGTGCATTCTTACTTACTTAGGTGTCCCTCTTGTCCAGATGGGATAGCGCAGTGTGCAGTGTGATGGTGTTTGCATCATCTGTGGAAGCAAACTGAAGTGGGTCTAGGGTGGCCGGTAAGGTGGAGATGATACGATCCTTGACTAGTCTCTCAAAGCATTTCATGATGACAGAAGTGAGTGCTATGGGGCGATAGTCATTTAGTTCAGTTATCTTTGCATTCTTGGGTACTGGAACAATGGTGGCCATCTTGAAGCAATTGGGGACAGCAGACTGGGATAGGAAGCAATTGATTATGTCCGGAAACACACCAGCCAGCTGTTCTGCGCATTCTCTGTGGACGTGGCTAGGGATAACGTCTGGGCCAGCAGCCTTGTGAGGGTTAACACATTTAAATGTCATTCTCAAATCTGTGTGGGGGGGGGGGGGCTCAGTCCTTGGTAGCAGGCCTGGCAATGTATTACAGTGGCACTGTATTTTACTCAAAGTGGGCAAAGAAGGTGCTAAGTTTGTCTGGAAGCAAGATGTCGGTGTCCATGACATGGCTGGATTTCTTTTTGTAGTCCATGCCACATATGTCTCATGTCTGTGCCGTTGAATTTCGACTCCACTTTTCCTTAAACTGACATTTCGCTTGTTTGATTGCCTTGCGGACGGAATAACTACACTGTTTATATTCGGCTTTATTCCCAGTAGTCTTCCCATGGTTAAATGCGATGGTTCGCACTTTCAATTTTGCACGAATGCCCACGGTCTCTGGTTAGGTGAGGTTTCAATAGTCACAGGGGGTATAACATCGCCAATGCACTTCCATACCTGAAGGGCACTTTTCGGCATTTGCTGTATGATTGATGAGAAACTCCATATTGCAAATGTACGGTCCGTTACTAGACGTCCGTGAATGTTTGTAAAACTTGCCGATGGCGGTGGGCCGTGCACCGGGGCCAGATCTTCCGGGAAGTCATCGAACGAAGTCTCTCGGACTTTCGGTTCCCAATTTATAAAATGTTCCAATTTTGGTCATAAATTCCACCAGATGGCGAATGGAATCTTATTGCAAATGTAAAAAACATCACTAATCACGACATGTCCATTTCTCCTAAAAATGGAAAAGATTTCAAAGACAAAACATTTTGAGCATAGGTTTGGACGAATGGGCTGTTAGCCCCGAAACAAGCTGGCCTTAACGCTTTTTGAGTTAAGTATATTTCAGCAATTATATTTAATTTTGATACTTAAGTATATTTAAAACCAAATACTTTTAGACTTTTACTCAAGCAGTATTTTACTGGCTGACTTTCACATTTACTTGAGTAACTTTCTATTAAGGTATGTATACTGCTGTATAAGAGATTTGAGATTTTTGTTTACAACCGCCGTGTCCTTGTGAGACGTAGAGTAGGTGAACGGATGATCTCCGCATGTGTGGTTCCCACCGTATGTATACTTGTCACGACTTCCACCGAAGTTTGTCCCTCTCCTTGTTCGGACGGCGTTTGGCGGTCCAAGTCACCCACCTTCTAGCCATCGCTGATCCTCTCTTCATTTTCCTTTGGTTTTTGTCTTGTCATCCATCACACCTGGTTCCAATCCTATCAATTACATATTGTGCTCTGTTCCCCCTCATGTCCTTGTCGGTGATTGTTTATTGTAAGTGCTTGTGCACGTCTGTCCTGGTGTGCATTGGGTTATGTAGCCATACATTTTTTATTCTGTTTTCCGGTTTTGTTTTTGTTAATAAACTGCGCCGTTGGAAACACGGTTATTTCTCTACTGCGTCTGACTTCTCTGCCGCCAGTTCGCACCCCTTACAATACTGCTGCATAAGTGTGACAATTGGGTACTTTTTCCACCACCGGTCGTAGTAGTAGTAGTAGTAGTGCAGCACTAGTAGTTGTATTAGTAGTGCAGCAGAAATGGTAGTAGTAGTGCAGCAGCAGTAGTAGTAGTAGTAGTAGCAGCAGCAGGCATGAGCACATGTCTCTTTACCATTCCAGTCTCTAAAGTGTGGTTTTGTTTTTGTTGTTCTGCACCCAGTTCCTGCAAGTCGTTGTTAAATTTGGGTTAAACATGTGTCATTTAATTAGCCATTAAGATGTGGCCATCTATTGCTTTCATGTTGCTAAATTTAAAAAAAGTCATAATTGCACGAGTCTGACCGCAGTTGCAGATGTTTTGTTGGGGGTTGCCCTTTTTTTGTTTGAGCACCTGCCCCCTGAAAGGTCTGTGCACAACCCTGAGTAGGTAGTTACAGTAGTAGCATTACAAAAATGACTTACAATAAATCAACCCAACCATGAGGACAAAGGCATGTATTATAAATATAGTAGTAGGATGTCAGTCTAAATTACCAAAATTATAGAAAATATAATGCAATATGTATCACCAGACATTCCTCTCACTTTGCATTCCAAGCAACCCTTTGCATGAGCATTGTTTGTTGAAACGTCAAATTTCTGTGACATGGTAACCCCCGAGGTTGTTTGCCATTCTTTGATGTCAGCAGCCTGTCTGATAGGATCTTCAGTTTTCTCTAGGAAGCAACATAGATCTGCCACAGGGAATAAATCACAATTTGGATGTGAGTAGCACAGATTTGTCTCTCATAACTCCAGAATGTGGCTTAGATACATGTAAAAAAAAACAATAGAGCACTGTCGGTACCGCTTTAAATTCCTGTTCTGTAATAACCGGGCAAAAAGGTGATAATAACTATGTATTTATAAGGTAATTACCATTAGCTTCCATTAGTAGTTACCATATTGTTTCCCCCCAAATCTTTCCTGACATCCCAACCAGCCCATGGTTTTTACCTGGAACTATAGTTTATTTGCAATATTGCTGTATCAGTACTAGGAAATGTATCATTAGCTGTTTCTCTTTAGATCTACCGTTATATCCCTTTAAATATCCCAACTATCCCATGGTGTGTTACATGGAAACAGAGATGGAGGTTTCTATGTGAAAACACTGATGTCAGCAATTTAGTGTCAATTTACAAGGACATACAGTACCAGTTGAAGCTCGCATCCGCTACAAGACCATGGTGCTTGCCTACGGAGCTGTGAGGGGAACGGCACCTCAGTACCTCCAGGCTCTGATCAGGCCCTACACCCAAACAAGGGCACTGCGTTCATCCACCTCTGGCCTGCTCGCCTCCCTACCACTGAGGAAGTACAGTTCCCGCTCAGCCCAGTCAAAACTGTTCGCTGCTCTGGCCCCCCAATGGTGGAACAAACTCCCTCACGACGCCAGGACAGCGGAGTCAATCACCACCTTCCGGAGACACCTGAAACCCCACCTCTTTAAGGAATACCTAGGATAGGATAAGTAATCCTTCTCACCCCCCTAAAAGATTTAGATGCACTATTGTAAAGTGGCTGTTCCACTGGATGTCATAAGGTGAATGCACCAATTTGTAAGTCGCTCTGGATAAGAGCGTCTGCTAAATGACTTAAATGTAAATGTAAATGTAAAAGTTTGGACACACCTGTTCATTCAAGGGTTTTTCTTCATTTGTATAATTTCTACATTGTAGAATAATAGCGAAGACATCAAACTATGAAATAACACAAATGGAATCATCTAGTAACCAAATATATGTTGAACAAATCAAAATATATTTTATATTTGAGATTCATCAACGCAGCCACCCTTCGCCTTGATGACAGTTTTGCAAACTATTGGCATTCTCTCAACCAGCATCATGAGGTAGTCACCTGGAATGATTTTCCAACATTTTTGAAGTTCCCACATATGTAGAGCACTTGTTGGCTGTTTTTCCTTCACTCTGCGATCCAACTCATCCCCAACCATGTCAATGGGGTACAGGTCGGGTGATTGTGGAGGTTAAGTCATCTGATGCTGAACTGAATCTCTCACCTTCTTTGTAAAATTGCCCTTACACAGCCTGGAGGTGTGTTTTGGGTCCTGTAGAAAAATAAATGATAGTCCCACAAAGCACAAAGGATAGCGTATTGCTGCAGAAGTCTGTGGTAGTCATGCTGATTAACAACACTGTCATCTCAGATTTTCAAAATATAATTTACAGCCAACGCTAGACAAGCATTTGTGTAAGTTTATCATGGCATAATGCTATGCTAGGCTCTGCTGGCAGCAGGCAACCTTTTCACGAAAATAAGAAAAGCAACCAAATTAAATCATTTACCTTTGAAGAACTTTGGATGCTTTCACTCAGGAGACTCCCAGTTAGATAGCAAATGTTCCTTTTTTCCAAAAATATTATTTTTGTTGGCGAAAAAGCTCCCGTTTCTTCACCTGAGAAATCGACCGAAAAATGCTACAACTATAACGTCAAACTTTTTTCAAAATTTGCTCCATAATATCGACAGAAACACGGCAAACGTTGTTTAGAATCCATCCTCAAGGTTTTTTTAACAAATATATTCGATAATATATCCGTCGAGGCAGTTGGTTTCTCATAAGAAGCGATTGGAAAAATGGCTACCTCAGTATTTTACACAAGGTTTTCTGTGGGAGACACCATGTGACCACATGCCATACAGTGCCTTGAGAAAGTATTCGGCCCCCTTGAACTTTGCGACCTTTTGCCACATTTCAGGCTTCAAACATAAAGATATAAAACTTTATTGTTTTGTGAAGAATCAACAACAAGTGGGACACAATCATGAAGTGGAACGACATTTATTGGATATTTCAAACTTTTTTAACAAATCAAAAACTGAAAAATTGGGCGTGCAAAATTATTCAGCCCCCTTAAGTTAATACTTTGTAGCGCCACCTTTTGCTGCGATTACAGCTGTAAGTCGCTTGGGATATGTCTCTATCAGTTTTGCACATCGAGAGACTGAATTTTTTTCCCATTCCTCTTGCAAAACAGCTCGAGCTCAGTGAGGTTGGATGGAGAGCATTTGTGAACAGCAGTTTTCAGTTTTTTCCACAGATTCTCGATTGGATTCAGGTCTGGACATTGACTTGGCCATTCTAACACCTGGATATGTTTATTTTTGAACCATTCCATTATAGATTTTGCTTTATGTTTTGGATCATTGTCTTGTTGGAAGACAAATCTCCGTCCCAGTCTCAGGTCTTTTGCAGACTCCATCAGGTTTTCTTCCAGAATGGTCCTTACAGTTTTATATCATTATGTTTGAAGTCTGAAATGTGGCAAAAGGTCGTAAAGTTCAAGGGGGCCGAATACTTTCGCAAGGTACTGTATATGGTCCCTTACAGCCATTCTTCAATGGAAATGCCTAAAAAGACGTCACAATGTTGTAGACACCTTGGGGAATACGTGGAAAATGTAAGCTCATTCGTAGCTCATTCACAGCCATATAAGGAGTCATTGGCATGAGGCGGTTTCAAAAAATGCCGCACTTCCTGGTTGGATTTTTATTTGGGTTTCGCCTGTAACATCAGTTCTGTGGCACTCACAGACAATGCATTTATTTGCAAATTATGGTGGAAAATAAGTATTTTGTCAATAGCAAAAGTTTATCTCAATACTTTGTAATATACCCTTTGTTGGCAATGACAGAGGTCAAACGTTTTCTGTAAGTCTTCACAAGGTTTTCACACACTGTTGCTGGTATTTTGGCCCATTCCTCCATGCAGATCTCCTCTAGAGCAGCAATGTTTTGGGACTGTTGCTGGGCAACACAGACTTTCAATTCCCTCCAAAAATGTTCTATGGGGGGTTGAGATGTGGACACTGGCTCCAGGACCTTGAAATGCTTCTTACGAAGCCACTCCTTCGTTGCCCGGGCGGTGTGTTTGGGATCATTGTCATGTTGAAAGACCCAGCCACGTTTCATCTTCAAAGCCCTTACTGATGGAAGGAGGTTTTCACTCAAAATCTCACGATACATGGCTCCGTTCATTCTTTCCTTTACACGGATCAGTTGTCCTGGTCCCTCTGCAGAAAAACAGCCCCAAAGCATGATGTTTCCACCCACATGCTTCACAGTAGGTATGGTGTTCTTTGGATGCAACTCAGCATTCTTTGTCCTCCAAACACGACGAGTTGAGTTTTTACCAAAAAGTTATATTTTGGTTTCATATGACATTCTCCCAATCTTCTTCTGGATCATCCAAATGCTCTCTAGCAAAGTTCAGACGGGCCTGGACATGTACTGGCTTAAGCAGGGGGACACGTCTGGCACTGCAGGATTTGAGTCCCTGGTGGAGCAGTGTGTTACTGATGGTAGGCTTTGTTAGTTTGGTCCCAGCTCTCTGCAGGTCATTCACTAGGTCCCCCCGTGTGGTTCTGGGATTTTTGCTCACCGTTCTTGTGATAATTTTGACCCCACAGGGTGAGATCTTGCGTGGAGTCCCAGATCGAGGGAGATTATCAGTGGTCTTGTATGTCTTCCATTTCCTAATAATTGCTCCCACAGTTGATTTCTTCAAACCAAGCTGCTTACCTATTGCAGATTCAGTCTTCCCCAGGCTGGTGCAGGACTACAATTTTGTTTCTGGTGTCCTTTGACAGCTCTTTGGTCTTGGCCATAGTGGAGTTTGGAGTGTGACTGTTTGAGGTTGTGGACAGGTGTCTTTTATACTGATAACAAGTTCAAACAGGTGCCATTAATACAGGTAACGAGTGGAGGACAGAGGAGCCTCTTAAAGAAGTTACAGGTCTGTGAGAGCCAGAAATCTTGCTTGTTTGTAGGTTACCATATACTTATTTTCCACCATAATTTGCAAATAAATTCATTAAAAATTATACATTGTTATTTTCTGGATTTTTTTCTAATTTTGTCGGTCGTAGTTGAAGTGTACCTATGATGAAAATTACAGGCCTCTCTCATCTTTTTAAGTGGGAGAACTTGCACAATTGGTGGCTGACTAAATACTTTTTTGCCCCACTGTACATATCTATCTCAATTACCTCATACCGATGCACATCGACTCGATACTGGTACCCCTTGTACAGTACCAGTCAAAGTTTGGACACACCTACTCATTCAAGATTTTTCTTCATTTTTACTATTTTCTACATTGTAACGTAATAGTGAAGACATCAAAATTATGAAAAAACACATATGGAATCATGTAGTAACCAAAAAAGTGTGAAACAAATCAAAATACATATATATTTTAGATTCTTCAAAGTAGCCACTGTTTGCTTGATGACAGCTTTGCACGCAATTGGCATTCTCTCAGCCAGCTTCACCTGGAATGCTTTTCCAACAGTCTCGAAGGAGTTCCCACATATGCTGAGCACTTGTTGGCTGCTTTTCCTTCCATCTGCGTTCCAACTCATCCCAAACGTTTTCAAATGGGTTGAGGTTGGGTGATTGTGGAGGCCAGGGGATCTGATGCAGCACTCAATCACTCTCCTTCTTGGTCAAATAGCCCTTACACATCCTGTAGATCTGTTTTGGGTCATTGTCATGTTGAAAAACAAATGATAGTCCCACTAAGCAAAAAGCAGATGGGAGGGTGTATCGCGGCTGAATGTTGTATCACTGCAGAATGCTGTGGTAGCCATGCTGGTTAAGTGTGCCTTGAATTCTAAATAAATCACAGACAGTGTCACCAGCAAAGTAACCCCACGCCATCACACCTCATCCTCCATGCTTCACTGTGGGAACCACACATGCGGAGATCATAAATTCACCTGTAACCAAAATTCTCTAAGTTGGACTCATCAGACCAAGGGACAGATTTCCACCAGTCTAATGTTCATTGCTCATGTTTTATTGGCCCAAGCAAGTCTCGTCTTATTACTGGTGTCCTTTAGTTGTGGTTTCTTTACAGCAATTCAACGATGAAGGCCTGATTCACGCAGTCGCCACTGAACAGTTGATGTTGCGATGTGTATGTCACTTGAACTCTGTAAAGCATTTATTCGGGCTGCAATTTCTGAGGCTGGTAATTCTAATGACCTTATGCTCTGCAGCAGAGGTAGCTCTGGGTCTTCCTTTCCTGTGGAAGTCCTCATGAACGCCAGTTTCATCATAGCACTTGATGATTTTTGCGACTGCACTTGAAAAACGTTCTAAGTTCTTGACATTTTCTGGATTGACTGACCTTCATGTCTTAAGGTAATGATGGACTGTCATTTCTCTTTGCTTATTTGATGAGTTCTTGACATAATATTGACTTGGTCTTTTACCAAATAGGGCTATCTTCTGTATACTACCCCCACCCCTGGCTTAAACATGTTAAGAAGGAAGGAAATTCTGCAAATGTACTTTTAACAAGGCACACCTATTAATTGAAATGCATTCCAGGTGACTACCTCATGAAGCTGGTTAAGAGAATGTCAAGAGTGTGCAAAGGGTGGCAAAAAAAATCTCAAATGTAAAATATATTTTGATTTGTTTAACACTTGTTTGGTTACTATCTTATTCCATATGTGTTATTTCATACTTTTGATGTCTTCATTATTATTATACAATGTAGAAAATAGTAAAAATCAAGAAAAACCTTGGAATGTGTAGGTGCGTCCAAACTTTTGACTGGTAATGTATATAGCTGTCACGCCTTGGTCTTAGTATTTTGTGTTTTCTTTATTTATTTGGTAAGGCTAGGGTGTGACATGGGTTTATTTTGTGGTGTGTTTTTGTATTGGGGTTTTAGTAGGTATTGGGATTGTAGCTGAGTAGGGTTGTCTAGGAAAGTCTATGTTTGCCTGAGGCGGTTCTTAATCAGAGGCAGGTGATTTTCGTTGTCGCTGATTGTGAACCATATTTAGGCAGCCATATTCTTTGAGTGTTTCGTGGGTGATTGTTCCTTTCTCTGTGTTAGTTGTCACCAGATATGATGGTGCAAAATACATCAACACGGTCGGTCCCTGGGATTGGGCTGGCCAACACGATTCGGTTTGCTTGGAAGGAAAAGGAGTTGGAGCCTTTAGGACGGGAAACTTTTGGAAGGATAATATTGATGGGGATTCTAAAGCTGACGGTGAAGGACGTGTTTTGTTTCCAAGGCAACTCGTTGGAGGGAGCATACGACGTGGCACTATATACAGAGGAGAAACACGATGATATCCTGAGAAGGGCAAGAGCAGTGGGAGGTGAGAGGCCGATGAGCCACTATGAAATAACAAGCCTGGCGAAGAACAACTTTAGGGTTGTAACTGTCAACATTTACAACCCATACGTTAAGGACGAAGAGGTGAGGGCCTTTCTGGGGAGATACATGGATAACGTCTCCTCAGCAAGGCACCTCAAAGACTCCCTTGGGTTTTGGAATGGGAGGAGAGGCTTCCAGGCCCTCCTCAGGGAGGACCCAAAGGGACATGGTTGCTACCTCCATCCTCCTGCTATGTTCTCCCTAGGGGCTGACAGGGGGATGTTGTTTTATGCACGTCAGCCCCCATTTTGCAGGCGCTGTATGGCCTACGGCCACATATTCGCTTCGTGCAGCACAAGAAAATGCAGATTTTGTGGATCTGAGGAACACGAGGCGAGGGATTGTGACAAGCCTAAGGCGTGCCACGGGTGTGGCTCGTCAGCACACCTGTGGCGGGGGTGCCCGGCTCGTCAGAGGTCATATGCGTCTGCAGCTGGGGGGGTAGCAGGAGCGGGGGATGGGGGAAGAAGAGGAGGGGAAGGAAGCACGCCTCATGACCAGAGTACAGGTCCAGAGGGGAAGGCCGCAAGGAAGGAGGAGGAGCAAGAAGCGGTGGATGGAAGAGAGAAGGAAACGGAAGGCACGGGAGTAGGAGAAACAGGAAAAGTGGCGGAAGAAGGCAACCGAGTGGAGGAGCATGAGAGAGAAGAAAGCGAGGGAGGAGTGTTGGAGACGGTGGAAGAGCAAGTGGACTGGGGGGAAAGTGCCCTGGTGGAAGAGATGAGGGGTATGGTGGAGGAGCTGGCGGGGGGAGGGTGGTATCTCTCCACTGCCGCCATCACCAAAGAAGAGAATGAAGAGGAGGGTGCGATTGGCCGACAGTGAGAGGGAGGGGATGGCCAAGAGAGTGATGGGGGTGGGAGAAACCTCTGGGTTGCTGCTGGTTTCCCCAGGCCCTCAACTTCTGTTGGGTGGGGACACACCTAACAAGTCTCAGGACTGGGTACAGGAGGAGGTGGGTAGTTTTTTGTTTGGGGACTCAGCCTCCCCGATTTTTTTCCAATCCAGCTGCAGCACTGGGGAGAGGGAGGATTGTGGGGGTAGACCAAACACTATTCCTGCATCCTGGGTTGGTGAGATGGAGGAAGAGGGGGGGGGATGTCGGGAGTACGGATGGTGTTCTCACCGGTAGATATGGAGCAGGGGAGCATCGGGTGAGTCTCCTGTTTTTGTTTTTCTGTCTGGGTTTAGAATTTGAGTGTATTCCAACTTTTTATTTTATTCTTTCATGGGGTTTAATTTTACTTTTGTTAGTTTAAATGTAAGGTGTTTAAGGGATTTTGTTAAGAGGAGGGCGGTTTTTAGTTATTTGGAGGGTGTGGGGTTTGATTTTTGTTTTTTACAGGAGGTTCACCTGAGGGATGGAGGAGATGTTAGTAGGTTTAAGAGGGAGTGGGACAAGGGGGAGTCGGTTTGGGGTATTGGGGGGGTGCACTCATCGGGGGTAGGGATTTTGTGTGGGCACAGGGAGGTAAAAGTGGAGGATTCTTTTGTGGTAATGCAGGGGAGGGTTATAGGGGTGGATGTCACGATAAGGGACTGTACATTTAGATTAGTGGTGGTGTATGGGCCACAGGTGGTGGCAGACAGGAGGGAGATGGTGGACTGTCTGACGCCCCTGTGTGTCACAAATAGGAAATTAGTGATAGGGGGGGATTTTAATACAGATTTAGGAATATGGGGGGATAGCAGTGCAGGCGCCATTGCCGGGCTAATGGCTTGCCATGGTCTGGTAGATGGTGGTCTGCACACTACTCCGAAAATGGCCGGTCCTACATGGCGCAACTCCAGGGTGGTTGAGCGGAGGCTCGACTATATTTTTGTACCCAGGTCTTTGGGTAAGTTGTCTGGGCGGCTGTTGCCTGTTTTTTTTTCGGATCACGACGGGGTGCTCCTGCGGGTGGGGTCGCCAGTCTACCTATTTGGTAGGGGGTACTGGAAGTTAGATCGGGATGTGCCTGAGGAGCAGGCTTTTGTTGACGGGTTTTATGGTTTCTTTTGGAGGCTTGAAGGCCTCCGGTCCATGTGCGAGGGGGTGTTAGAGTGGTGGGAATTAGTTAAGGTGAGGATTAGGGCTTTTATAATAGGGTATTGTAAGAGGGAAAAAAGAGAGGAGAGGAGGGAGGTGGATCGTATCCAAAGGTTAATTGAACTCGAATACAAGGCAGGCAACCTCGGCGGGTCGTTTGACTGGGACAGATCCGCAACCCTAAAGGCGCAGCTCAGGGAGTTGCAGGAGCGGAAGGCTCAAGCTTTTCTGGAGCGTGCGCATAATGGCTTTCTAGAACATAATGAGACTTGTTCTGCTATGTTCCTTAAGTCGGTTAGGGCCAGACAGAGTAGGAAGGTAATGCATGGTGTTAGGGAAGAAAATGGTAGTATAGTTAGGGAACCAGAGGATATGGTCAGGGTGACAACTGATCATTTCCAAGGTTTATTTAAGGAAAGGGAAATAGATGTAGAGCAGGGAAATGTGTTTTTAGAACACTAGACAACACTAGGACATTAGAGAAGCGATGGAGGCCCAGATTTCACTAGAAGAGGTTGAGAGCGCTCTTAGGAGGATGGGAAAAGGGAAGGTGCCTGGGATGGATGGACTGCCGGCTGAGTTTTATCTCAAGTTTTGGGGTATACTTGGACCAGTGGTCCTCAAAGTCTTGAAGGCCATCCTTGAGACAGGGGTCCCGGGGGGATCAATGGCTGTTGGTGTGCTGTCACTTTTATATAAGAAGGGGGAAGTAACAGACCTTGGCAACTGGCGGCCGTTGACCATGCTGTGTGTAGATTACAAGCTACTTGCAAAGGTTTTAGCAGACCGGTTGAGCACAGCCCTTCCCTACGTCGTCCATGAGGATCAGACGTGCGGGGTAGAGGGCCGCTCTATTAGATGGAACCTACAGTTAATCAGGGACTCCATCGCTTGGGTTGAAGATAGAGGACTGCCTTTAACCTGTTAGGCCGCCCCATCCCGGATCCGGGATTGTGACTACAGCCTCAAGCTCATTACCATAACGCAACATTAGCGATTTCTGAAAATTGCAAAATAAATGAAATAAATATGCCTGTCCTCAAGCTTATCCTTTTCTTAACAATCCTGTCGTCTCAGATTTTCAAAATATGCTTTAGAACCAGAGAAAATCAATAATTTGTGTAAGAGTGGTGATAGCTAGCGTAGCATTTAGCGTTAGCATTTAGCACGCAACATTCACAAAAACCAGCAAAGGGATCAAATAAAATAATTTACCTTTGAAGAACTTCAGATGTTTCAATGAGGAGACTCTCAGTTACATAGCAGATGTCCAGTTTTTCCTGAAAGATGCTTGTGTAGGACACAACGTTCCGTTTTGTTACTATGCATTTGGCTACCGAAACTAACCGAAAATTCAGTCACCTAAACGTCGAACTTTTTTCCGAATTAACTCCATAATATCGACTGAAACATGGAAAACGTTGTTTGAATCAATCCTCAAGGTGTTTGGTCATATATCTCTTCATTGAAATGCCAGTCCTAGACACGTGCATTCTTCTCTGATTCGGATGGAAAAATACTGGGACCTGACTTTTGCGCACCAATTTCCACGCAGACACCATGCGGGACACTTGGTAATTGTAGGCTCTTATGGCCAATCTTCCAATGATATGCCTACAAATACGTCACAATGCTGCAGACACCTGGGGGAAACGATAGGAAGTGTCCGTTGATTCCTGTGCCATTCACAGCCATATAAGGAGATCATGGAAAACGTGCCTTCAAAAATCCTGTTGATTTCCTGGTCACTCAAACATCTTGGTTTTGCCTGTAGATATTGTTCTATGGCACTCACAGTGAAAATCTTTGCAGTTCTGGAAACGTCAGAGTGTCTTCTTTCCAAAACTATCCAAGCATAGTCGAGCATCTTTTCGTGACAAAATATCGCGCTAAAAACGGGCACGTCTTTTTATCCAAAAATGAAATACTGCCCCTAGAGTTCTAACAGGTTAATGGTAGCAGCGCTAGATCAGGCGAAAGCCTTTGATCGCGTGAATAGATCCTTTTTATTCAGAGTGTTAGGTCGATTAGGATTTGGGGAGAAGTACATAGGATGGATTCGTACATTATATGTCGGAGCGGGGTGCCGAGTTAGTGTAAATAGTCACTTGGGTGACGTTTTGACCTCTCGTCTGGGGTCAGGCAGGGGTGCCCACTCTCGGCTCTCCTCTTCGTTCTGTACATGGAGCCTCTGGGGGCTGCCATTAGGGCAGACACAGGGGTGGAAGGCTTGTTGATCCCTGGAAGTGGTGGGCTGCGTGTTAAGATGACGCAGTACGCCGACGACACTTCCTTGCTGCTGTGCAAGGACTCGTGCCTGACAAGGTCCCTTGCCATCTTTGGGGATTTCACCCGAGCGTCGGGAGCAGTTTTGAACCATGCAAATTCTTCCGTCAAGTTTTTCGGAAGATGGCGCGGTAGAACGGATGTGCCTGGGGGGTTATCTCTCTGTGAGGGGGCCCTGAGGATTCTCGGGGTCCATTTTGAGACCTCCGGCTCAGCGACGCTAAACTGGAACATGCGTATCGCAGTGGTACAGAGGAAGCTAGCAATGTGGAAGGCTAGGTATTTGTCTTTTATGGGCAAAGTCCTGGTCCTAAAGGTGGATGTGTTGCCGTCTCTTTTGCATTTGGCGTACATCTACCCATTGCTGGCTTGTCTGAGGAGGCCTCTAATGAGGCTTGTGTTTCAGTTCATGTGGAGTGGCAGGTGCGAGTGGGTCGCCAGGGCACGCATGATCTGTCCCATCGGGGAGGGAGGTAGGGGGGTACCATATTTCCCCCTCAAGCTGGACACAATTTTGTTTCTTTCTTGTTAACGGAGCTTGCTCATCCAGTGATACACCCGTCCGGTTACCTCCTGCGGGTGTTCTTCTCGTATCAGGCGAGAAGCGTAATGGTGTGGTCTAACACGGGTCCAGCTGCCGTGGCACTTTGGTCATGCAGCCAAGTGGCTGCGTGCGCACCCTGAGGTTGAAGTTGCCCGAGTAGGTTTAGATTACAGGCACCTGTACGAGGTGGTCAGAAAGGCAGGGAGACCGGCGCCTGTCGTGGGCATCTCGGAAGTGGTCTGGGAGGGAGTGCAGGCGCGGGGTCTGGACAACAGGCTCAAGGACCTGAATTGGTTGAGCCTCCATAGGTGCTTGCCGGTACGTTCCATCATGTACCGGTATAGTTTGGTGCAATCCCCCACCTGTCCAACTTCCTCTTGTGGCAGGGAGGAGACTGTGCGCCATGTCTTTTGGGACTGTGCCTTTGCCGGAGTAGTATGGGCTAGGGCACGGGTGTTGTTAGGTTTGGTAAGGGGGGATTTTGTATTGACGTGGGCCAGGTTAGAGAGAGGTGTAGGGAGAGCGAGAGGGACGGATAGGGACAGGTTTCTGCTCTGGCTTCTCATGAGTCTCTTTAAACGGGGGCTGTGGGAAGCCAGGCAGAACATGGTGAAGACATTTAAGACAGGGACAGATTGGGGGGTGGAAGGGATAGTGAGGAGGGTGGAAGGAGATTTGAGGGGGAGGATGAAGAGGGAGGAGAGGAAGTGGGGGCAGCATGCTGCTCAGGAGAAGTGGAAGGGGGGTTTAGGGCTGGGTGTCATTTAGATTTGTAAGGGGATAGATTAGGGACGGGGAGATAGGGAAAGGTATTTTGTAGGGAGACGGGGAGGGAAGATGCTCCCCTGAGGTTTTGTTTGGGGTTTATGTTTAGTTAAATTAGTTTAATTAAAATACCATTATTTGAGTATGTATGAAAATTATGAGTTGTAAAGAATGAATGGTATTGAAGATAGTAAATTATTTTTTATAAAAAAAGAAGAAAAAAAAAAGATAGGCTGTATAGGGTTTCACGGTCCATTTGTTGTTTTTGTATTGTTCGTGTTTTTTTTCTTCATTAAAGATGTATCGAACTATCCACGCTGCATTTTGGTCCGACTCTCTTTCGACGGAAGAAAACCGTAACAATAGCCAAGTTATCGTTACTCATTTGGTATCTTTTATTACTTTAATTATTACATGTTTTACATTTCTCTATTTTCTTTCTTTCAGCATTTTTGGGAAAGGCCTGAAAGTAAGAATTTCACTGTTAGTGTCACGTTCTGACCCTAGTTCTTGTGTTATTTGTTTGCTTTAGTTGGTCAGGACGTGAGTTGGGTGGGCATTCTATGTTTTGTGTTTCTAGGTTGGTTTTCTGTGTTCGGCCTAGTATGGTTCTCAATCAGAGGCAGGTGTCGTTAGTTGTCTCTGATTGAGAATCATACTTAGGTAGCCTGGGTTTCACTGTTGTTTTGTGGGTGTTGAGTTTTTTCATATTAAAAACATGGACACTTACCACGCCGCATCTTGGTCCGATCCTTGCTACACCTCCTCAGAAGAGGAGGAGGAAAACCTTTACAGAATCACCCACCAACCAAGGACCAAGCGGTGTGGTAACGGGCAGCAGCAACACCGGCCGAAGACACAAGACTCCAGGACGTGGGGGGAAATCCTAGACGGGAGAGGACCCTGGGCAAAGCCAGGGGAATATCGCCGACCCAAAGTGCAGCAGGAGATTAAACATTTGAGAATAGAAAAAAAAAAAATCTTTGAGCTATTATCAAAAATATGACTCTGGGGTCAAAATTACCCCAGTCGTTAGTTTGAGGGATAAGCATCCTATTTGACGTATCATTCAGTGTAATTACACCATGCAATGCAATGATCCATCAACTAATGCAATGATTTTTCAGTATTGCCCCAATTTACTTTCCCACCCAGTCTGTGTCCAGCAACCCCAGCTTGCACCGCTAGGCTAAACTTCACATTAAGTTCCCAGGATGTACTCCTTCTTACCACGCTAAGTCTGCCCTTACCTTTTAATCCCCACATGAAAAAGCAAACGTTTTCTGTCAGACAGCTCAAAAGATAGATTGCTTTAAAAGTATGTTATCCTCAAAGAACTCGATCTCTCGATCTCGTTTCAGAGACCAAAGGAGGAGCAATACCTGTTCCAAATTTTTCATACCCTCAGAATTTAAAGGTCTTTTGTTTTCCATTTCCTCCTGTTTTTTTCATGGTATATTTGAAGTGAGAAATGTCAGATGCTTTGGTGTCTCAACATAGTTGCCATGTAAGACGTATGAAACACTAGTATCCAGAGACATACCATTGGCCTTTGATGATACACAGGATAGGAAGAGAACGTGGTCAACTCCACATTCTCTTGTGTAAACAAATGAAAAGGGTACTTGGAACCAAAAATGTATCCCATAAAAATGTATTTAGACATTGCAATTACTTAAAGAATTACAACAAAGCTTCAATAACATATTTGATTAAACCCACCTCTGACCTTCAGTAGCTTATAAATGAACAAACCAAAAACAGCCAACATGATTTGACAATCCTTGTGATAAGTACAATTTGAAAGTCCATGTTGTTATATTATTAGAGCAGTGATGTTTATAGATTAAGGAAATTACCCCTTTTGTCCACTTGACTTGACGTTACACCTTGACTTTTACACAGTATTGCATTGCATAGTATCAGTTTAACATGGATGTCGTCTCACTTCGGCGGAACACCATTATCTACAAAACTTAACCACAACTAACCTTTTGTAAAGGTCAGATGAAACAAGTTCAACCAGAACTTAATTGAAATAGGTTTAAAGATTATTTTTGTCAAGGTACCATACTGAAATCTATATTTATTTTATACTCTCACTCTTTACTTCTGTTGGCTGGAGAGAAGGGTTCTGATGTTAAAGGGATTGTACCTAAATGTATATTCATTGTCATAGCAATAAAACTATAAAATAATTGCCTCAGGGTGTGACTATTTTTCCTATGTGGAGAGATTTTGAAAAATGTATTAATTAACTTGAGTGAAATAAAGCCTTCAATCATTACAACAATACCTTTTACAATGGACTTAAACAGGTAAAACCATACAAACGCTACAGCAGGGCTCTCCAGCCCTGTTTCTGGAGAGCTACCGTCATGTAGGTTTTCGCTCCAACCCAAATTTAGTGCACCTGATTCTAATAATTAGGTGGTTGATAAGTGAGTCTCTGATCCAATTCTACGCAGATGACACCATTCTGTATACTTCTGGCCCTTCTTTGGACACTGTGTTAACAACCCTCCAGGCAAGCTTCAATGCCATTACAACTCTCCTTCCCTGGCCTCCAATTGCTCTTAAATACAAGTAAAACTAAATGCATGCCCTTCAACCGATCGCTGCCTGCACCTGCCCGCCTGTCCAACATCACTACTCTGGACAGCTCTGACTTAGAATACGTGAACAACTACAAATACCTAGGTGTCTGGTTAGACTGTAAACTCTACTTACAGACCCACATCTAACATATCCAATCCAAAGTTAAATCTAGAATTGTCTTCCTATTTTGCAACAAAGCATCCTTCACCTCGACTTCGGCGATGTCATTTACAAAGTGGCCTCCAATACCCTACTCAGCAAATTGGATGCAGTCTATCACAGTGCAATCCTTTTTGTCACCAAAGCCCCATATACTACCCACCATTGTGACCTGTACGCTCTCGTTGGCTGGCCCTCGCTTCATACTCGTCGCCAAACCCACTGGCTCCATGTCATCTACAAGACCCTGCTAGGTAAAGTCCACCCTTATCTCAGCTCGCTGGTCACCATAGCATCACCCACCTGTAGCACGCGCTTCAGCAGGTATATCTCTCTGGTCACCCCCAAATCCAATTCTTTCTTTGGCCGCCTCTCCTTCCAGTTCTCTGCTACCAATGACTGTCAGATTTGACGCCAGGACAGCGGAGTCAATCACCACCTTCCGGAGACACCTGAAACCCCACCTCTTTAAGGAATACCTAGGATAGGATAAAGTAATCCTTCTCACCCCCCTTAAAAGATTTAGATGCACTATTGTAAAGTGGCTGTTCCACTGGATGTCATAAGGTGAATGCACCAATTTGTAAGTCGCTCTGGATAAGAGCGTCTGCTAAATGACTTAAATGTAAATGTAAATGACTGGAACGAACTACAAAAATCTCTGAAACTGGAAACACTTACCTCCCTCACTAGCTTTAAGCACCAACTGTCAGAGCAGCTCACAGATTGCTGCACCTGTACATAGCCCACCTATAATTTAGCCCAAACAACTACCTCTTTCCCTACTGTATTTATTTTATTTATTTATTTATTTTGCTCCTTTGCACCCCATTATTTTTATTTCTACTTTGTACATTTCTCCACTGCAAATCTACCATTCCAGTGTTTTACTTGCTATATTGTATTTACTTTGCCACCATGGCCTTTTTTTGCCTTTACCTCCCTTATCTCACCTCATTTGCTCACATCGTATATAGACTTGTTTATACTGTATTATTGACTGTATGTTTGTTTTACTCCATGTGTAACTCTGTGTCGTTGTGTCGAACTGCTTTGCTTTATCTTGGCCAGGTCGCAATTGTGAATGAGAACTTGTTCTCAACTTGCCTACCTGGTTAAATAAAGGTGAAATAAAAAATAAAAAATAAAAAGCTGAAACAGGATAGGTATAACTTGAGTTGGAGCTAAAACCTACAGGAGGGTAGCTCTCCAGGAATAGTGTTGGAGAACCCTGCCCTACAGACAGTAATACTCTGAACTATATCAACCTCTAAGTACACCAATGGCATTGAGGTAACACTTTCCATTCCAGCTCAGTAATAACCGGGTAAAAAAGATGGTAACAACTATGTATTTACAACTACCATTAGTAGTTACCATGTTGTTGTCCACCCCAATCATTTTCTGACATCCCAACCAGCCCATGGTTGTTACCTGGAAATGGAGATAGAAACTACATTCTAATCATGTTGAATCAGTGCTGTAAAAATCAACATTACCTGTTTTTCTTTATATCTACCATTATATGCTTTTAAATATATCCCAAAAAGCCCAGGGGTGTAACCTGGAAACAGAATTGGTAGTTTCTATGTAATAACGCTGAATCTGGGGTGGATAAAACATGCCCATAGCAAACATAAAATAGCAGTGACATACAGAACCAGCCAGAAGTGTGGACACACCTACTCATTCAATAGTTTTTCTCTATTTCAATACTTTCAAAACATTGTAGAATAATAGTGAAGACATCAAAGTATGAAATAACACAAATGGAATCACGTAGTAACCAAAAACCACCAGATTCTTCAAAGTAGTCACCATTTGCTTTGATGACAGCTCTGCACTCTCTTGGCATTCTCTCAACCAGCTTCATGAGGTAGTCACCTGGAATGCATTTTAATTAACAGGTGTGCCTTGTTAAAAATAAATGTGTGAAATTTCTTTCCTTCTTAATACGTTTGAGCCAATCAGTTGTGCTGTGACAAGGTATGGGTGGTATAAAGAAGATAGGGCTATCTGGTAAAAGACCAAATCAAATTATGACAAGAACTGCTCAAATAAGCAAAGAGAAATGACAGTCCATCATTACCTTATGACATGAAGGTAAGTCAATCCAGAAAATATCAAGAACTTTAAAAGTTTCTTCAAGTGCAGTCGTAAAAATCATCAAGAGCTATGATGAAACTGGCTGAGGACCTACACAGGAAAGGAAGAACCAGAGTAACCTCTGCTGCATTGGATAAGTTCATTAGAGTTTACCAGCCTCAGAAATCATCAATTAACTGCACCTCAGATTGCAGCCCAAATAAATGCTTTACAGGGTTCAAGTAACAGACATATCTCAACATCAACTGTTCAGAGGAGACTGTGTGAATGCGGCCTTCATGATTGAATTGCTGCAAATGAACCACTACTAAAGGACACCAATAATAATAAGAGACTTTCTTGGGCCAAGAAACATGAGCAATGTTTAGACCGGTCAAATCTGTCCTTTGGTCTGATGATTTTTGAGATTTTTGGTTCCAGCCGCCGTGTCTTTGTGAGACTCAGAGTAGGTGAATGGATGATCTCCGCATGTTCTGTTCCCACCGTGAAACATGGAGGAGGAGGTGTGATGTGTGGGGGTACTTTGCTGGTGACACTGTCTATGATTTATTTAGAATTCAAGGCACACTTACAAGTACATTTTTACTCCTGAACTTATTTAGGCTTGCCAGAACAAAGGGGTTGAACTCTTATCGACTCAAGGCATTTCAGCTTTTCATGTTTTATTCATTTGTAAACATTTCGAAAAACATATTCCACTTTGACATAATTGGGTAATGTGTGTAGGTCAGTGACAATAAATCTGCCTGTAACATAAACATGTGACCCATTTCAAGAAACTAGGCATATGTCGCACATCACTACTTCACAGGAAAGGCATTTGAACGTTTATTTTTAAAATCCAAATATGATTTTGGGCAGAAAT
The DNA here is from genome assembly GCF_023373465.1 of Oncorhynchus keta. Classification (NCBI taxonomy): domain Eukaryota; kingdom Metazoa; phylum Chordata; class Actinopteri; order Salmoniformes; family Salmonidae; genus Oncorhynchus; species Oncorhynchus keta. The sequence continues at coordinate 36,602,657 of NC_068424.1, forward strand.
ACCTTCTGGAACTTTAATGTGCCTTAATAACAAAAGTGTATGACATCTGTAAATACAAATACAATTGTTACACAACGAGCCTAGATGGTTCAGCCGCAGATGAATACAAGAACCTTCCCGCTAGCCATTATTGGCTGAGATATGCCGAGAAATGAGTTCACATTGGTCTCTATGTACCTTGTTTCTGTCTATAATGATTTAATAATAATCTTGTTATATAATAACTTGTCTACCGTGGCTTTTTTTAAAGATATCATGATGAACTGAAAAAGTTCTGCAACTGCTCTCAAAATTGCTGCCCTGAAGTTAATAGCGCTATCGACAAATCTCATTGGGAAAACACTTTCTAGAGGATGACCATGCCATGCTGACTCTCTCTGACGGAAAATGAATCAGACAATGAGGAAATCCCTGATTTATGTAAAAACATTTTAATTGAACAAGATATTGAGAGTCCTCTGATGACAATGGTGGGGAAGAAACATTGTCATTGTCACGGAAGAAGTTGAAAGAGTTTTGATATCAGTGGAATGCATGGTGGAAGCAGAGAGATGATTGCCAAATGCAGAGTGTCCATAATGAGAACACAAAAAGAAGGCTGTTGTAAAAAATATTACATCTTCAAACTAAGGGCATCAATGACAGAGGGAGAAGCGTTCAACCATGTATACCGGTAAGAGTCTAGCTACTTTTTCAGATTTTAGACATTTCTAATTTTGTTGTTTTCATTGCAAGTTAAAGCCTACTGTTAGCTAGATAGTTAATGTTAGATGGCTGGCACGCTAGCTAACAATACTTGTATGATCTGTGAAGGAGATCTAGAAAGAGGCCCGAGTTTGAATTCTGAGTAGGATGACCTTTCAAAATGGTTCAAGTGGTTAGAGCATTGGACTAGTAACTGAAAGGTTGCAAGTTCAAATCTGTCGTTCTGCCCCTGAACAGGCAGTTAACCCACTGTTCCTAGGCCGTCATTGAAAATAAGAACGTGTTCTTAACTGACTTGCCTCGTTAAATAAAGGTAAAAAACGACATTTTTCCCAGTTGTTTTGAATGCGACATTAGAGTTGGGTTTATGGTTCATTGTTTAGCTAGCTAGCTAGCTACATGTCTAAACAAAAGACTCCACCACGCATTTGACTGTACGATTTACATCTTCTGTATCCTGTCCATACGACAAATAAACATAGCTTTTATTTGATATATTCTGTGTTTGCCAGAGATGGTAATGTGAAGAACAACATGATCTGCACCAAAATCAGATTAGGATTTTTTTAATTTTTTTTTAATTAATCAAATGTATTTAATCAAATGTATTTATAGAGCCCATCGTACATCAGCTGATATCTCAAAGTGCTGTACAGAAACCCAGCATAAAACCCCAAACAGCAAGCAATGCAGGTGTAGAAGGTGGCTATGAAAAACTCCAGAGAAAGGCCAAAACCTAGGAAGAAACCTAGAGAGGAACCAGGCTATGTGGGGTGGCCAGTCCTCTTCTGACTGTGCCGGATGAAGATTATAACAGAACATGGCCAAGATGTCCAAATGTTCATAAATGACCAGCATGGTCAAATAATAATAATCACAGGCAGAATAGTTGAAACTGGAGCTGCAGCACGGCCAGGTGGACTGGGGACAGCAAGGAGTCATCATGCCACGTAGTCCTGATTGGAAAGCTGCCGCAGTCATCCCCCTCTTCAAAGGGGGAGACACCCTGGACCCAAACTGTTATAGACCTATATCTATCCTGCCCTGCTTATCTAAGGTCTTCGAAAGCCAAGTCAACAAACAGGTCACTGACCATCTCGAATCCCACCGTACCTTCTCCGCTGTGCAATCTGGTTTCCGAGCCGGTCACGGGTGCACCTCAGCCACACTCAAGGTACTAAACGATATCATAACCGCCATCGATAAAAGACAGTACTGTGCAGCCGTCTTCATCGACCTCGCCAAGGCTTTCGACTCTGTCAATCACCATATTCTTATCGGCAGACTCAACAGCCTCGGTTCTTCGGATGACTGCCTTGCCTGGTTCACCAATTACTTTGCAGACAGAGTTCAGTGTGTCAAATCGGAGGGCATGCTGTCCGGTCCTCTGGCAGTCTCTATGGGGTGCCACATTGTTCAATTCTCGGGCCGACTCTTTTCTCTGTATATATCAATGATGTTGCTCTTGCTGCGGGCGATTCCCTGATCCACCTCTACGCAGACGACACCATTCTGTCATTGGACACTGTGCTATCTAACCTCCAAACGAGCTTCAATGCCATACAGCACTCCTTCCGTGGCCTCCAACTGCTCTTAAACGCGAGTAAAATCAAATGCATGCTTTTCAACCGATCGCTGCCTGCACCCGCATGCCCGACTAGCATCACCACCCTGGATGGTTCCGACCTTGAATATGTGGACATCTATAAGTACCTAGGTGTCTGGCTAGACTGCAAACTCTCCTTCCAGACTCACATCAAACATCTCCAATCGAAAATCAAATCAAGAGTCGGCTTTCTATTCCGCAACAAAGCCTCCTTCACTCACGCTGCCAAGCTTACCCTAGTAAAACTGACTATCCTACCGATCCTCGACTTTGGCGATGTCATCTACAAAATGGCTTCCAACACTCTACTCAGCAAACTGGATGCAGTCTATCACAGTGCCATCCGTTTTGTCACTAAAGCACCTTATACCACCCACCACTGCGACTTGTATGCTCTAGTCGGCTGGCCCTCACTACATATTCGTCGCCAGACCCACTGGCTCCAGGTCATCTACAAGTCCATGCTCGGTAAAGCTCCGCCTTATCTCAGTTCACTGGTCACGATGGCAACACCCATCCGTAGCACGCGCTCCAGCAGTTGTATCTCACTGATCATCCCTAAAGCCAACACCTCATTTGGCCGCCTTTCGTTCCAGTACTCTGCTGCCTGTGACTGGAACGAATTGCAAAATCGCTGAAGTTGGAGACTTTTATCTCCCTCACCAACTTCAAACATCAGCTATCCGAGCAGCTAACCGATCGCTGCAGCTGTAGATAGTCTATAGGTAAATAGCCCACCCATTTTCACCTACCTCATTCCCATACTGTTTTTATACTGTTTTTTTATTCATTTACTGTTCTGCTCTTTTGCACACCAATATCTCTACCTGTACATGACCATCTGATCATTTATCACTCCAGTATTAATCTGCAAAATTGTATTATTCGCCTACCTCCTCATGCCTTTTGCACACATTGTATATAGACTGCCCATTTTTTTCTACTGTGTTATTGACTTGTTAATTGTTTACTCCATGTGTAACTCTGTGTTGTCTGTTCACACTGCTATGCTTTATCTTGGCCAGGTCGCAGTTGCAAATGAGAACTTGTTCTCAACTAGCCTACCTGGTTAAATAAAGGTGAAATAAAATAAAATAAAAATAAAAAAAGGTGGGGTTACAAGTTAAGCAGAATTACTTTCTCAATGTAGCTCAATTGCAATGTTTGATATACCATTTTCTATCTTGTAGTCTCTACTTTTATCCAATGTAAAAAACACAATTTCAAATTTTGTTAAATTGGACTGAATCCAGGTGTTCGGGCAAGGGGTTTGAATACTTTCTGATAGAACTGTACATATTGTGTTGGATAGTTTTTTTTGTATGTTAATTTTTCAGACTCTCATCTACTGTATATCTCACAGTCAATTAATCAACATTCAAATAGGGTTTGACAAAGCAGCTTGCCTATCCTCAAACCCAGTAATTGGAAGCTATTAGCAAGGCTTTGCCCTTCACCCACTATATGAAATCTATTATTATCATACCAAAGAGATAACAGTCTGTTCCTTCAGAGATGGCAATTTCTGGTTTGGGAACACAAGGCAGTTAAGGTTGCTGTCTAATAAATTAGTTCTTGTCATGTTTGCAGATGCTCAAGGTCCCTGGCGTCAGTCGGCCCAGCGAGGATTCATGCGATAGGGAGGGGTCCGTCCCGATCTAAGCTGATGTTCCAATGATCAAGAGCACATCGCAGACAACACTCCTCTGAACTAAGAGACCGAAAGAGAAGGACAGGAATTGTTTATACCCCCTCCATGTTCTCTCTCTATATTTCTATCTCGCTGTCTGTCTCTCTATTTCTCTCTCCCTTTTTAAAACCGGCAGGCATATTCATGAGGGGAGCATAATCAACCAGTCACAGTTTGGAAGGCATCCAGATGGATGAGTTATGATTGCCGTTATTGATACTGGCTGGTATGAGGCCTCTGCTATCGGGGATTAATGCTGTTAGAATTTAGAACCCTGACACCCTCCCACCACTTAGTCCCATGATGAATAGTGTTGGTCAAAGTCGTTTGCACAGACATTCACTTAGCTTCTGCGTATTTAATGTACTTTTGTTTTCTTATTAAGGCTTTTACTAGTAGCTTATTTTCCTATTCAGAATTATCCTTTTTGTGACCCAGATGGTTTTTATGTAGTGAATGTAATTAAATTATCTGTAAATATCTTCCATCCTCTCATCCATCTCTGTTCCATGAACACTCTATTTTTGTTTTAATTAAATTAATGGGTGCCATGTCTAGACACTCCTAACCCCGAAAGAAATCGAGAGAGAATGTGTTTCAGTCAAGAGAAGGTGCTGTGCTCAATGAGCAGTAGCACAGATAACTGAAAGAGGATCCTTGTATTCAATGCAACCCCTTTCAAACATTTATGAGCATATTTGTGTAATTTTGTTAAAGGTCCAATGCAGCCATTTTCATCTCAATATGAAATAATTTCTGGGTAACAATTAATAACCTTAATGTCTGGGAGGGATTTGCAACCTGAAATCTAGCTGTCTTTGTCTATTAAAGAGGAACTACTTCCTAGTACCATGTTCTCAGGGTATAAAAACCTATGTGGCATCGATATGAATCAGAATGAGATTTGGAAGTGAGTGTGTCACGACGGGTATGGCTGGGTTGAAATGGATTACTTACTGTACATGCCCACTTTCTGCAATGATGTCCAATTGCCCAGAGACAACAATGTGTTGTCCACAACCTATAATACATGGCAAATCAAATCAACTCAAATCTAATTTTATTTGTCACATACACATGGTTAGCAGATGTTAATGCGAGTGTAGCGAAATGCTTGTGCTTCTAGTTCCGACAATGCAGTGATAACCAACAAGTAATCTAACTAACAATTCCAAAACTACTGTCTTATACACAGTGTAAGGGGATAAAGAATATGTACATAAGGATATATGAATGAGTGATGGTACAGAGCAGCATACAGTAGATGGTATCGAGTACAGTATATACATATGAGATGAGTATGTAGACAAAGTAAACAAAGTGGCATAGTTAAAGTGGCTAGTGATACATGTATTACATAAGGATGCAGTCGATGATGTAGAGTACAGTATATACGTATGCATATGAGATGAATAATGTAGGGTAAGTAACATTATATAAGGTAGCATTGTTTAAAGTGGCTAGTGATATATTTACATCATTTCCCATCAATTCCCACTATTAAAGTGGCTGGAGTTGGGTCGGTGTCAATGACAGTGTGTTGGCAGCAGCCACTCAATGTTAGTGGTGGCTGTTTAACAGTCTGATGGCCTTGAGATAGAAGCTGTTTTTCAGTCTCTCGGTCCCAGCTTTGATGCACCTGTACTGACCTCGCCTTCTGGATGATAGCGGGGTGAACAGGCAGTGGCTCGGGTGGTTGATGTCCTTGATGATCTTTATGGCCTTCCTGTAACATCGGGTGGTGTAGGTGTCCTGGAGGGCAGGTAGTTTGCCCCCGGTGATGCGTTGTGCAGACCTCACTACCCTCTGGAGAGCCTTACGGTTGAGGGCAGAGCAGTTGCCGTAACAGGCGGTGATACAGCCTGCCAGGATGCTCTCGATTGTGCATCTGTAGAAGTTTGTGAGTACTTTTGGTGACAAGCCAAATTTCTTCAGCCTCCTGAGGTTGAAGAGGCGCTGCTGCGCCTTCTTCACGACGCTGTCAGTGTGAGTGGACCAATTCAGTTTGTCTGTGATGTGTATGCCGAGGAACTTAAAACGTGCTACCCTCTTCACTACTGTTCCATCGATGTGGATAGGGGGGTGATCCCTCTGCTGTTTCCTGAAGTCCACAATCATCTCCTTAGTTTTGTTGACGTTGAGTGTGAGGTTATTTTCCTGACACCACACTCCGAGGGCCCTCACCTCCTCCCTGTAGGCCGTCTCGTCGTTGTTGGTAATCAAGCCTACCACTGTTGTGTCGTCCGCAAACTTGATGATTGAGTTGGAGCGTGCGTGGCCACGCAGTCGTGGGTGAACAGGGAGTACAGGAGAGGGCTCAGAACGCACCCTTGTGGGGCCCCGTGTTGATGATCAGCGGGGAGGAGATGTTGTTGCCTACCCTCACCACCTGGGGGCGGCCCGTCAGGAAGTCCAGTACCCAGTTGCACAGGGCGGGGTCGAGACCCAGGGTCTCGAGCTTGATGACGAGCTTGGAGGGTACTATGGTGTTGAATGCCGAGCTGTAGTCGATGAACAGCATTCTCACATAGGTATTCCTCTTGTCCAGGTGGGTTAGGGCAGTGTGCAGTGTGGTTGAGATTGCATCGTCTATGGACCTATTTGGGCGGTAAGCAAATTTGAGTGGGTCTAGGGTGTCAGGTAGGGTGGAGGTGATATGGTCCTTGACTAGTCTCTCAAAGCACTTCATGATGACGGAAGTGAGTGCTACGGGGCGGTAGTCATTTAGCTCAGTTACCTTAGCTTTCTTGGGAACAGGAACAATAGTGGCCCTCTTGAAGCATGTGGGAACAGCAGACTGGTATAGGGATTGATTGAATATGTCCGTAAACACACCGGCCAGCTGGTCTGCGCATGCTCTGAGGGCGCGGCTGGGGATGCCGTCTGGGCCTGCAGCCTTGCGAGGGTTAACACGTTTAAATGTCTTACTCACCTCGGCTGCAGTGAAGGAGAGACCGCATGTTTTCGTTGCAGGCCGTGTCAGTGGCACTGTATTGTCCTCAAAGCGGGCAAAAAGTTATTTAGTCTGCCTGGGAGCAAGACATCCTGGTCCGTGACTGGGCTGGGTTTCTTCTTGTAGTCCGTGATTGACTGTAGACCCTGCCACATGCCTCTTGTGTCTGAGCCATTGAATTGAGATTCCACTTTGTCTCTGTACTGACGCTTAGCTTGTTTAATAGCCTTGCGGAGGAATAGCTGCATTGTTTATATTCGGACATGTTACCAGACACCTTGCCCTGATTAAAAGCAGTGGTTCGCGCTTTCAGTTTCACGCGAATGCTGCCATCAATCCACGGTTTCTGGTTAGGGAATGTTTTTATCGTTGCTATGGGAACGACATCTTCGACGCACGTTCTAATGAACTCGCACACCGAATCAGCGTATTCGTCAATATTTTTATCTGACGCAATACGAAACATGTCCCAGTCCACGTGATCGAAGCAGTCTTGGAGTGTGGAGTCAGCTTGGTCTGACCAGCGTTGGACAGACCTCAGCGTGGGAGCCTCTTGTTTTAGTTTCTGCCTGTAGGCAGGGATCAGCAAAATGGAGTCGTGGTCAGCTTTTCCGAAAGGAGGGCGGGGCAGGGCCTTATATGCGTCGCGGAAGTTAGAGTAACAATGATCCAAGGTTTTACCACCCCTGGTTGCGCAATCGATATGCTGATCAAATTTAGGGAGTCTTGTTTTCAGATTAGCTTAGTTAAAATCCCCAGCTACAATGAATGCAGCCTTCGGATAAATGGTTTCCAGTTTGCAAAGAGTTAAATAAAGTTTGTTCAGAGCCATCGATGTGTCTGCTTGGGGGGGGATATATACGGCTGTGATTATAATCGAAGATAATTCTCTTGGAAGATAATGCGGTCTACATTTGATTGTGAGGAATTCTAAATCAGGTGAACAGAAGGATTTGAGTTCCTGTATGTTTCCTTCATCACACCATGTCTCGTTAGTCATGAGGCATACGCCCCCGCCACTCTTCTTACCAGAAAGATGTTTGTTTCTGTCGGCGCGATGTAGATGGAAGGGACTTTATTGCCAATTTCACCAAGAGAGCTGCGCATGTCAGTGTGTGGTTAGACAACCAAATCCTTAGAATAGTCCATATAAATAGAATACCATGATATTTCTGGGACAGCTGAAGTTGTACTTAAAAATGTTATGCTCATTCTTCTGTCTGTGGTTGTACACACAACTTAATTTATTTACTAGGTAAAGTATAGGCAAACTATCTTCATAAGCAAATCAATATGATAGCCTATTTACAGCATAAAATGTTTGGTCTTTGTAACACAAACACCCATTGATTATTTTTGTTGTTGTTGATACATGTATCTACACTGACATATGTTTGCAATGTCCACATATAGCCTACACTTAGTTCTGGTATTTATCCCCCAGGAAAGATCTAACTTGCAAGCTACTTTCATAGCAAGGTGTTGTAGAACGAGTGTCTCATGAAAAACCTTCCAGATATCGGTACTTCATGCTATTTTGCCATAACTGTGATTTGACAGAGAAATATTGGCTAGCCAGCTGTAGATATCCCCAAGCTATGCTAGGTAGCTAGCTAGGTGCTGACTTTTATCTACACACAACTTAATTAGCAGATAATCTTGAGATTGTGAGTCAGTCAGGAGAGGAGAAGTCCTCAACTTAAAATCTTCTAAGTTACTCACAACTGCCATGTTTGTTTTGTTGTGATTGAATGACATAGACAAACCCAAGAAAACCCACAATTAACCACACCCCAAAGACAACTCTTGTTTGGGCTTTAGTAATTGCCTCTGCATTTCTATTCCATAGCAAATTGAAAACACGAAGCAGACCAGACTCTTTGGTTCTTTAAAAAACTGCTGTATAAATAAACGTGACTCCAGATGGCAACATAATTATGTTTGTTTACAAAATTAGGTCTGTTTTCCTAAAGAAGGTGAATCCGCTTCGTGTTTTGTTTCTTTACCACGATACTAAAGAGTATAATAAGAACATGATTTGGGGGGCTCTTAGATATAAAGAATAATATCGGCTAGAATTAAATACATGAGGGACATGGAATCTACTCAGCAAAAGAGTACACCACTTTTGGTATTACAGTACACAATATAAGGTAATACAGTAACACTTGACATCAAGTTTTTATGCATGTGTAGTAACTTTGTGATTATTACAATAGCAACATTGTTGTTCCATAGGAATTTGGAAATTGCTTTATAATTGCATAAGTTATTACAACAGTTACTATTCGTCTTCTGTATGGTAGTTACAAACTCTAAGCACATTACTATGCAATTAAAATGCAAATACCAAAGAATTATGTAACAAAATGCTAATAAAATGTTGCTCCAAACGTAATTTGTTTAAGTTTCAAGTTTTAATGTCATGCACAAGTACGGTGAAATGCCTTCCTTGCGAGCCCTAACTCCAACAATGCACAAATCAATAACAATGTAGTACTAAAAATAACAGGGTAGAACAAAAACTCACAAGATATAAAAATAAGAACTTGGAAGAATACGATAAAGTATGTAAGCATCCTATATACAGGGTCAGTTCCAGTACCATATTTACAATGAGCAGAGATATAGAGGTAAAAATGTATAGGGGTAAGGTGACTAGGCATCATGATATACAGTAAGCTGTTCAGGAGCCGTTTGGTGTCAGACTTGCTTTTAGGGCCTATACCAAGCTTTTTTAACCTCCTGAGGGGAAGACGAGGTCCGTGACCTGGCATTGTAGGGCCGGAACAACAACCTCTTCTTCATGTGAGCATGTGTGTGGACCGTTTTAAGTTCTCAGTGATTTGACGCCGAGTAACTTGAAGCTCTCGACCTGCTCCACTGCATGTGGAAGGGGACTTGCTCGCCTCCGTTTCATGTAGTACACGGTCAGCTCCTTGGTCTTACTGACACTGAGGGCTATGTTGTTGTTCCAGCCCCACACTGCCAGGTCACGGTCCTCCTCCCTGTAGGCTGTCTCATCGTCGCCGGTAATCCGGCCTGCCACCGTCGTGTCGTCAGCAGTCGAGGGTGAACAGGGAGTACAGGAAGGGACTAAGTTACAGTCTTATTCCACGGACACAAGAACCGTTTAATGTTAAGTGCTACTGAAAATGCTAACAGTAAAACAATATGGCTCATAATTGTTGAAAGGAAACAACATTTCCTGAATCGTCTACAGTCAAGGAAGGTGGAAAAACATGTTAGTTTGTATTCTGAGTAAATTATCCCTTTAAATATGGTATAGTGTCTGTTTAGAACAAGAATACTTACCCTCTGATGGACAAAGTGGATTGAAGTTGTTGTTGCTAAGCATCCATCTTTCTGCTTGCAAATTGCTTTGGATTACCCTGCAGTATGTTCAGGTATCGTACTATTCATTGGAGCTTTCAACCTTTTCAGTGGCATGTTGAAAGAGACATAGTTAAGTGTCATTAATTTTTATATTTATCTGTACAAAACAGCATTGGTTAATTTGTTTGACTTGATAGAGATTCTCTATTCATTATATTTTGATATTCAGCATGCAGTTCCAGATGCAGCCCTGCAATTAGTTGAATGTAGTCAATCCAATAGTTTCTGAAATGTAGTCACTTCCTGAGTTCTCTATTCAAATTGTTTAAAAACAAAATTCCTTTCTGAGATCTATATTCCAATAGCTTTAAAAAGTTGTAGTTTTTGGGGATCTGTATTGAAATAGTTGTAGTCACCTCCAAAGTAATAATATGTTTTTATGAACAATTCCACAAAACATAGTTAAAACTATAGTTATCCCAGGTCTGGTGCAGACTGCGGCAAGAGACACTCGATCCATTTTTCTGTTGCAACCAGTGGAGGCTGCTGAAGGGAGGACGGCTCATAACAATGGACGTAACGGAGCAAATGGAATGACATCAAACACACGAAAACCATGTGTTTTATGTATTTAATACCATTCCACCAACACCGCTCTAGCCATTACCACAAGCCCATCCTCCCCAATTAAGCTGCCACCAACCTCCAGTGGTTGCAACCTATATTATATTAAGTAGCGATGGAAGGATGGAGAAAAAAATGAAGGGGGGGATTTGAAGGACATGCTTTCATCATCACCTAATCACATTCCAACCCCAACTCACATTTCCAATTTATCCGTGAGTTAAACATGGGCAAATTAATAATTGAAAAAGGGACAGTTATGGTGTACCTCCACTAGGTGTGTGGTGAGCTTTGTACATGTTGCATGTCCACATAGCAAGGGATGGGCTGAATGGCTGACTGGTATTGTACGCATTAAAAGAAGGGCTTTAAAACTGAGAAATGCTTTGATTTCCCCGAGGCTTTTTTCTCTCTGAGCTGAAAGAAAATGCTCTGGATGTATAAAAGGTAATCCCCTAATAAACACACATGCAAACACACACACACACACACATTTATAGGCCTATAACTACACACCACAATCCACAGAATGAAAGACTATTACATTATATTATATGACCTTCGCTACATTATGGATAATGGATTCAAGGATTTAGTGTTCTATGAGAATGGATTGCTTTACATGAGCAACGTAGGTTTTTCATATAATTTGTAGAGAACTTGGTACAGGGGCACACAATAAGTCTTAATTGTAGGGATATATACTGCAAACCCATGTCCAAAACCACAAACATGCACACTCTCTTTCCCATTATAAAACATGTTTGGGTTAAAAACAACCTAATTTGTGTTATTTGGTAAGCCAGCAATGGGTAAATATTCAATAAGATCTCATAGTTTCCCTTCAGAATATGATGCATTATGGACAAATGTCTATTTTGTTACAAACTTAATTCTACATGGTTATGTTAGAAACTCATCCACTTTTGTAAGCTTCATAAAAGTTACAGAACTACCAGTTTCAACATTAATGTGATAACAATACAACAGAGCAGATGAACCAGAATGACATTTACTCTCACTTTCACGACTTCCACCGAAGTCGGTTCCTCTCCTTGTTCGTGTGGCGTTCGGTGGTCCTTTCATATTCCATTTGTTTTGTCTTGTTTTTCCACACACCTGGTTTACATTTCCCTCATTACTTGTTGTGTTTTTAACTGTTCCCCCCCATGTCTGTGTGTGGAATTATTCATTGTTTCGTGTATAAGCACGTTAGACTGGTTGCGCTGGTTTATGTCAACCCGTATTGTGTTTAATGTTCTTTATGCCGTGTGTTTTGTTTGCCTAAATAAAAGGCTCTGTTTGCTACCCAAATTCTGCTCTCCTGCGCCTGACTCCGTTACAGCCAGTTACGCATACGTAACACTCACGGTTGGCCAAAAATAACTATCTGAAAGGCACGCTTCTACTAAGCCACACCTCCAGTTTTCTCATCCGACCAACTGGGTCATATCTCAACAATCCAGAATCAATAACCCTGCATCAACAACCCAACCTTGCTTTTTTTTTTAAAGAAAACTACAAAGTAAGTGACCCAATGCCTGCAACCCATCCAAACAACCCAGCATTTTTTAGATTGCAGTTGGTATCACTGATACACATACACCATTGTTGTGTTCCAATAGTGTCTCATTCCTCTTGAAGTGTGCACTTGTTCATTTCCCTTCATGGATTCTAAAATAAATGACTGGTATAAAGGGACTTCCTGTAGCCCATGCCTAAACCCATCCAATGCTTTTAAACGTGTGGGGAGTAGTGAACGTGTGCACATTTTAGGAGGAAAGAAAGATTATTAGGAAGCAACCAATGGTTGTTAATGTGTTTCTTACCTGATATCCCTGATCCCTAATTGGTGAGGAACACATTCTCATGGGGAATGTGAACAGATGTACTCTCTGTAGCTAGAAGCAGTTTGAGTTTGATTTGGAGAGGGGGGCTGAGAGCAGCCATACACACACACACAATGTGATGAAAGAATGCAAGTGGCAGGGGCGCAACTTTCACTGGCAGGGGCGCAACTTTCAGTGAAAGAAGCAGCATTGGTGTGCTTTAGGGCTATACAAGTGCCTCAGAGGAATTTGGATTTAAGGCTGGATTTAGGACCATGCAGACACCAGAGCGTGCGGAAAGGCTGTGTGAAGACAAAGCGTCTGAGAGGCACAGTGCTGCTGTCTGCAGCTGCTGTCTCTATGTCTTGCAACTAATCTCTGAGTTGTAAAAGCAAGCAGAGCAGAAACTGGCTCCTCTTTTTAAAGTTGTGATTTTTTTTATTTCACCTTTATTTAACCAGGTAGGCTAGTTAAGAACAAGGGGCTTTACCTAGCGAATACCTATAGATGATCTGGAGCCAGTGGGTTTGGCAACGAATATGAAGTGAGGGCAAGCCAACGAGAGCCTACAGGTCGCAGTGGTGAGTAGTATATGGCGCTTTGGTGACAAAACAGATAGCACTGTGATAGACTGCATCCAATTTGCTGAGTAGAGTGTTGGAGTAAATTTTGTAAATTACATCGCCGAAGCCAAGGATCGGTAGGATAGTCAGTTTTATGACGGTATGTTTGGCAGCATGAGTGAAGGATGCTTTGTTGCGAAATAGGAAGCCGATTCTAGATTTAATTTTGAATTGGAGATGGAAGGAGAGGATAGTTTACAGTCTCATCAGACACCTAGGTATTTGTAGTTGTCCGCATATTCTAAGTCAGAACTGTCCAGAGTAGTGCTGCTGGATGGACGGGCAGGTGCTGGTAGCGATCGGTTGAAGAGCATGCCTTTTGTTTTACTTGTATTTAAGAGCAGTTAAGATGCCACGCAAGGAGTGTTGTATGACATTGAAGCTTGTCTGCAGGTTAGATATCCCAGTATCCAAAGAAGGGCCAGAAGTGTACAGAATGGTGTCGTCTGCACAGAGTTGGATCAGACAATCACCAGCAGCAAGAGCAACATCATTGATGTATACAGAGAAAAGAGTCAGCCCGAGAATTGAACCCTGTGGAACCCCCATAGAGACTGCCAGAGGTCCTGACAACAGGCCCTCCGATTTGACACACTGAGCTCTATCAGTGAAGTAGTTGGTGAACCAGGCGAGGCAATCATTTGAGAAACCAAGGCTGTTGAGTCTGCCAATAAGAATGTGGTTATTGACAGAGTCTAAAGCCTTTGCCAGGTTGCTGAATACAGCTGCACAATAATGTCTCTTATCGATGGCAGTTATGATATTGTTAAGGACCTTGAGCGTGGCTGAGGTGCACCCATGACCAGCTCTGAAACCAGATTGCATAGCGGAGAAGGTACAATGTGATTCAAAATAGTCAGGAATCTGTTTGTTAACTTGACTTTCGAAGACCTTAGAGATGCAGGGTAGGATAGATATAGGTCTGGGTCTAGAATGTCTTCCCCTTTGAAGAGGGGGATAACCGCGGCAGCTTTCCAATCTTTGGGAATCTCAGACATTTCAAAAGAGAGGTTGAACAGGCTAGTAATAGGGGTTGCAATAATTTCGACAGATAATTTAAGAAAGAAAGCGTCCAGATTCTCTAGCACGGCTGATTTGTAGGGGTCCAGATTTTGCAGCTCCAGATTTTTCTTCGTTCCCCTCGGACTGCTTGAAGATAGTGTATATTATTACGCTGATGTCCGGGAGGGCACTCGCCTTGGCCACGGTGGTGTGGGAGCAACAATCCACACTCTGCCTCAGTCTGGAGGTATTCGTGGCAGAGGTGAGAAAAGTTTGAGGCTCCGGTGTCCGGGAGAGAGGCTGCCTGGAACCCTCAGTGTGGCAGACTATGTGGTGGAGTTCCGCAGCAGCGGAGGGTACCTGGAGTCCGGAAGTGCTGTAGGACAAATTCCTGCACGGATTATCGGATGAGGTAAAGGATGAGCTGCCAGCCAGAGAACCACTGACGGATCTCAACTCACTCATCGCTTTAACCATCCGGATCGATGGTCGGCTACGGGAACGTAGCAGAAAGAAGAGGTCCGATTGCGGTCCCAATCACTACCTCAGGGATCACACCTTGCATCCTGTACCTCACAGGGGTCTCAGCAGGGTCAGGCAACCTGGGAAGTTCAGTCTAACGTGTTGCAGATACAACACTTCATTCTCTCTGCAGTAAACACTGGACAAGCCAGAAGCTTCAAAGAAAACCTCAAGTTAATTTCCAAACTGTATCAAACGCTGATAGAGGCTTTTCCTGATAACAAAAATGTGAGGAAGACCTTATTGTTGAGGATGAATGGATACAGATATGAAGTGATGTTAATAAAATCTCAGACAAAAATTACAGCAGTTTAAGACCATTCATAGAACATACTATATGCCAGTGAAAGTGAATATCATGCACTCCGAAATTTAATTCCTCTGCTGAAAGTGTAAAACACAAAAGGCTAGCTGAAATCTGTCAGAGTTTGTTCTTTTATCTCAACATGTCAGTGTTGTAGTACTCGAGACCGGTCTTGAGTCATGTCTCGAGACCACTTATTGAGTGTCACGGATACATTTGTACTCGGTATTGACTCGGTCTCAAACTGTGAGGACTCATCATTTCTTCCAAAGACCAGCAGAGTACAAAACTCATTATCAGCTTCCATTCAGTCAGTGCATAAAAACGCAAATATATGCACTCCTTTCTTGAAACCTTAATTAAAAGTATCAATATTTATTATAGACATGTTTGCGGACCATATAACTTCAGTTTGTGACAGGCTTGAAAGGACAGCAGCCCTAATACTAGCACACTCATATAGGAGAGTGGACTTTTTGTAAAACACAAAGGGCCAGTATGTAGTGGAGGGTGTATTCAGACAGTTTTCAGAAACTTTGAGTGTTTCCACATTTTGTCATATTACAGCCTTATCCTAAAATGGATTAAAACAATAAACTATCCTCATCAATCTACACACAATACTCCATAATGACAAAGCAAACACAAGTGTTTTGAAAATGTTGCAATTGTATTAAAAAAAATAATAATTTTACATTTACGTAACATCAAGTAGCTTCAAGTATTTTTGGGTATGACGCTACTAGCTTGGCACCCCTGAATTAGGGGAGTTTCTCCCATTCTTCTCTGCAGATCCTTTCAAGCTCTGTCAGGTTAGATGTGGAGCTTCACTGCACAGCTATCTTCAGGTCTCTACAGTCTTGGCCAAAAGTTTTGAGAATGAGAAATATTAATTTTCATCAAAGTCTGCTGCCTCAGTTTGTATGATGGCAATTTGCATATACTCCAGAATGTTATGAAGAGTGATCAGATGAATTGCAATTAATTGCAAAGTCCCTCTTTGCCATGCAAATGAACTGAATCCCAAATAAATAATTTCCACTGCATTTCAGCCCTGCCACAAAGGACCGGCTGACATCATGTTAGGGATTCTCTCGTTAACACAGGTATGAGTGTTGACGAGGACAAGGCTGGAGATCACTCTGTCATGCTGATTGAGTTCGAATAACAGGCTGGGAGCTTCAAAAGGAGGGTGGTGCTTGGAATCATTGTTCTTCCTCTATCAATCATGGTTACCTGCAAGGAAACACGTGCATTCATCATTGCTTTGAACAAAAAGGGCTTCACAAGCAAGGATATTGCTGCCGGTAAAGATTGCACCTAAATCAACCATTTATCGGATCATCAAGAACACTAAGGAGAGCGGCTCAATTGTTGTGAAGAAGGCTTCAGGGCGCCCAAGAAGGTCCAGCAAGCGATAGGACCGTCTCCTAAAGTTGATTCAGCTGCGGGACCAGGGCACCACCAGTACAGAGCTTGCTCAGGAATGGCAGCAGGCAGGTGTGAGTGCATCTGCACGCACAGTGAGGTGAAAACCTATGGAGAATGGCCTGGTGTCAAGAAGGGCAGGAAATAAGCCACGTCTCTCCAGGAAAAACATCAGGGACAGACTGATATTCTGCAAAAGGTACAGGGATTGGATCCTGAGACCATTCATTTGTGGGATGGCTTCTCAGCCAAGGGAGTGGGCTCACTCACAATTTTGCCTAAGAACACAGCTATGAATAAAGAATGGTACCAACACATCCTCTGAGACCAACTTCTCCCAACCATCCAGGAACAGTTTGGTGACGAACAATGCCTTTTCCAGCATGATGGAGCACCTTGCCATAAGGCAAAAGTGATAACTAAGTGGCTCGGGGAACAAAACATCAATATTTTGGGTCCATGAACAAGAAACCCACCAGACCTTAATCCCATTGAGAACGTGTGGTCAATCCTCAAGAGGCGGGTGGAAAAACCAAACCCCACAAATTCTTAACTCCAAGCATTGATTATGCAAGAATAGGCTGCCATCAGTCAGGATGTGGCCCAGAAGTTAATAGACAGCATGCCAGGGCGTATTGCAGAGGTCTTGAAAAAGAAGGGTTAACACTGCAAATATTGACTCTTTCCAACAACTTCATGTAATTGTCAATAAAAGCCTTTGACAATTATAAAATGCTTGTAATTTTACTTAATTCTTGATGCACCCATCCCGTTAGCGGGATCATTTTCTTCAACATCCGCTGAATTTCAGAGCGCCAAATTCAAATTAAATTACTAAAAATATAAATTTTTCATGAAATCGCAAGTGCAATATAGCAAAACACATCTTAGCTTGTTGTTAATCCACCTGGCATGTCAGATTTCAAAAAAGCTTTTCGGTGAAAGCATACCAAGCGTTTATGTGAGGACATCTCTCTCAGCAGACAAAACATTACAAACAGCTAGCAGCAAAGTAGATGGTTCACGAAAGTCAGAAAAGCAATAAAATGAATTGCTTACCTTTGATGATCTTCAGATGTTTGCACTCACAAGACTCCCAGTTCCACAATAAATGTTCCTTATGTTCCATAAAGATTATTTATATATCCAAAATACCTCCATTTGGTTGGCGCCTTATGTTCAGAAATCCACAGGCTCGAGCGGTCACGACGAGGCAGACGAAAATTCCAAATAGTATCCGTAAAGTTTGTAGAAACATGTCAAACGTTTTATATTTTTATTTTTTATTTCTTTTTTTTTATTTTTTTTTTTACCTTTATTTAACCAGGCAAGTCAGTTAAGAACATATTCTTATATTATCAATCCACAGGTTGTTTTTACAATATTTAATCAATAATATTTCAACCGGATGATATCTTCTTCAATAGGAGAGAGAGAGAAAATGTCTGTTCCACTCTGTTGGCTCATGCAAAATGCTGCTGGCACCCAGCCATCCAATGACGCGATGTGATCTTTCTCCCTCATTTTTCGAAATAAAAGCCTGAAACTATGTCTAAAGACTGTTCACACCATGTGGAAGCAATAGGAAAAGGAATCTGGTTGATATCCCTTTAAATGGAGGCATGCAATGGAACAGAGAGCTTTCAGGAAAAATGGCACTTCCTTGTTGGATGTTCCTCAGGTTTTCAACCTGCAATATCAGTTCTGTTATACTCACAGACAATATTTTGACAGTTTTGGAAACTTTAGAGTGTTTTCTATCCTACTGATATGCATATTCTGGGCCTGAGAAATAGGCAGTTTCATTTGGGTAAGTTTTTCATCCAAACATCAAAATACTGTCCCCAACACTCAAGAGGTTTTATTAAGTATTCCATAGTAAAATCTGACAAAAAAAACATCTTAACCTCTAGCGACGAGCAATCCCGTATCCGGGAGCGTAATCATAGCCTCAAGCGCATGACCAAAATGCAACATTTCCTATTCATGAAAATTGCAAATGAAATTAAATAAATATATTCAAACACATTTCAAAATATGCTTTTCAACCAAAGCTCCACAAGCATTTGTGTAAGAGTATTGATAGCCCAGCATAGCATTACACCTAGCATTCAGCGGGCAACATTTTCACAAAAACAAGAAAAGCATTCAAATGAAATCATTTACCTTTGAAGAACTTCGGATGATTTCAATGATGAGACTTTCAGTTAGATAGCAAATGTTAATTTTTTTCCAAAAATATTATGTGTTGGTGAAATAGCTCCGTTTTGTTCATCACGTTTGGCTAAGAAAAAGACTGGAAAATGCATTCACTACAACGCCAAACTTTTTTCCAAATTAGCTACATAATTTCGACAGAAACATGGCAAACGTTGTTTAGAATCAATCCTCAAGTTGTTTTTCACGTATCTATTTGATAATATATCAGTCGTGACAGTTGGTTTCTCATCAGAAGCGAACGGAAAAATACTGCAGCTGGAGATTACGCAATTATTGCAACGGAGGACACCAAGCGACCACCTGGTAGATGAAGTCTCTTATGGTCAATCTTCCAATGATATGCCTACAATTAGTCACAATGCTGCAGACACCTTGGGGACGCGACAGAAAGCCTAAGCTCATTTGTGGCTTATTCACAGCCATATAAGGAGTAATTGGCATGAGGCGGTTTCAAAAAATGTGGCACTTCCTGATTGGATTTTTATCTGGGTTTCGCCTGTAACATCAGTTCTGTGGCACTCACAGACAATATATTTGCAGTTTTGGAAACATCAGAGTGTTTTCTTTCCAAAGCTGTCAATTATATGCATAGTCGAGCATATTTTCGTGATAAAATATCTTGTTTAAAATGGGAACATTTTCATCCCAAAATTAAAATAGCGCCCCCTATATCCAAGAAGTTAAGACACTGAAGCAGCAAACTTTGTGGAAATTAATATTTGTGTCATTCTCAAAACTTTTGGCCACGACTGTACAGATATGTTCAATCGGGCCAAGTCTCGGCTCTTGCTGGGCCACTCAAGGAAATTCAGAGACGTGTCCCGAAGCCACTCCTGCATTGTTTTGGCCGTTTGGTTATGGTCATTGTCCTGTTTGAAGGTGAACCTTCGCCCCTGTATGAGGTCCTGAGCACTCTAGAGCAGGTTTTCATCAAGGATTTCTCTGCACTTTGCCCCAATCATCTGGCTAGTGTGCCAGTCCCTGCTGCTGAATAATATCCCCACATCTTGATGCTGCCACCACCATGCTTCACCATAGGGATGGTAACAGGTTTCCTCCAGATGTGACGCTTGGCATTCAGGCGAAAGAGTTCAATCTTGGTTTCATCAGACCAGAGAATCTTGTTTCTCATGGTCTAAGAGTCTTTAGGTACCTTTGGCCAACTCCAAGCTGTCCGTCAAATGCCTTTTACTGAAGTGTGGATTCCGACTGGTCACACTATTATAAAGGACTGATTGGTGGAGTGCTGCAGAGATGGTTGTCCATATGGAAGGTTCTCCCATCTCCACAGAGGAACACTCTAGATCTGTCAGATTGACCATCGGGTTCTTGGTCACCTCCCTGACCAATGCCCTTCTCCCCTGGTTGCGCAGTTTTGCTTGGCAGCTGGCTCTAGGAAGAGTATTGGTGGTTTCAAACTTAATCCATTGAAAAATTATGGAGGCCACTGTGTTTTTGGGGACGTTCAATGCTGCAGAAATGTTTTTGGTACCCGTCCCCGGATCTGTGCCTCGACACAATCCTGTCTCGGAGCTCTATGGAATATCCCTTCAACTTCATGGCTTGGTTTTTGCTCTAACATGCACTGTCAGCTGTGGGACCTTATATAGACAGGTGTGTGCCTCTCCAAATCATGTCACATCAATTAATTTTACCACAGGTGGACTCCAATCAAGTTGTAGAATCAATGGATGATCAATGGAAACCTGAGCTCAATTTCGAGTCTCATAGCAAAAGGTCTGAATACTTTTAAAATATTATTTTTTCTACATTTACAAACATTTCTAAAAACCTGTTTTTGCTTTGTCTTTATGGGGTATTATGTGTAGATTGATGAGGGGGAAAAAAGTATTTAATCAATTGTAGAATAAGGCTGTAATGTAACAAAATGTGGAAAAGTCAAGGGCTCTGAATACTTTCCGAATGCACTGTATATGCAGGTATAAGCCATATGCCCACTTATTTTTCACTTCTTAATCCCTACTGATGCATATCAAAGTAGTGTAGAGGAGGACTACGACGTATCAATTATGCAGTACAATAGTGAAATCTATTTAAATTACAAGTTGTAATGCAACGAAATAGGAAACACGCCAAGGGGATTAATACTTTTGCAAGGCACTGTACACAGTATGATGTTGAAGGATAAGCAGTCCATAAACTCGGACACAATAATCCAGTAGGTTCGAATCATAAGAATACAAAAACACAACCATTAAGCTTTTCCCAATTAGAATTTAGATCTATTACTTTACATTCCAAAATATATTTCACGTTTAGCACACCAAGTAATCAGTGACCTAACATTTTAAGCTTTTTTTTTTGCTGCTCCAGTTTCAACTGTTCTGCCTTATTATTATTGGACCATGCTGGTCATTTATGAACATTTGAACATCTTGGCCATGTTTTGTTATAATCTCCACCCGGCACAGCCAGAAGAGGACTGGCCACCCCACATAGCCTGGTTCCTCTCTAGGTTTCTTCCTAGGTTTTGGCCTTTCTAGGGAGTTTTTAGCCACCGTGCTTCTACACCTGCATTGCTTGCTGTTTGGGGTTTTAGGCTGGGTTTCGGTACAGCACTTTGAGATATTAGCTGATGTACGAAGGGCTATATAAATACATTTGATTTTGATTTGATTTGATTAAAGTGGAACTGACAGCATATTAACTATTTATGGAGATATGAAACAAAAAGACAATCAGAATATCATAAAAAAATATAAAATTCCCTTTTTATGCTACAAAAACAACTTCATAAGATGTTTTAATAATAGGTTTCAACTTGACTCAATGCCGTATGATGTACACTAAGGTGTTGTTGGCAGAATAGATGGATGCAGTTCACTGCATGATAAATATAATTCACTAATACATTTCTTGGTTGTCCAAAAAATATTGCTATCCGGTTGTAAATCACAGCTGTCATGGTACATTGTTTTCTCTCTCCATTCGGGATGCACTGTTTCAGTTTTAATTACTAGTGTAGCTATGGCTGGTAATGTCAATACAATCAAACAAGCAAGGGCAATTGTCGCAAGTCAGTCATAACGTGGCTAATAGGCTAACGCATCTATTTATGTAGCAAGTTAAAAACATGGCGCCTAACTTCATCTCATGCCATTGGAGGAGCGGGTGAGTGACTGACTTTTTCCCCTCATATTGTTTTTCGGTGACTATACACAGCTAAAGGAGCAGGTATCATTTGATTTGCTAGGAAGAATTAAAACAACTGTTATCCAGTAAGCATATATCTTGCATTCGCAAGTTCAATCTAGCTATGTACTCCGATTTCAGAGCTCAGAACAACTTCTACATTTACGGATGTGCAACACCCGCTGAATATGACCAGTGTCGGTAAACGTAGACAAAAACAGTATAGTCAATAACACTAGATAACATGTAAACAGCCTAATCAGCTATGCTACTGTGAGTAAATAGGCCAGAGTGAGGTGTTCTCTTATTTGTATCTGGAAGTAGCTAACTTGCAAGCCAGCCATCTTTAGCCAGTTAGCTTGGGTGCTTAGGTGGGACAAGCATGTATTGGCAGGCAAGCTGCAGAAGGACGAGCAGGCTAAAATTCCCCATAGTTCATCAATGTAATTTTGATGACCGACTAGGTAAAACAGTTTGAGAGGGGCTATCTACTGTTCCTTCGTTAGATTTCAGCTCATCTTGCTCTGGCTAGCATTAGTTGTTGATCTTGTTGTTGTTAATGTGCATAACGGAGGTAGAGAGAGCCTGCCATTTCATGGTTCCTGATGCTAAGTGTACTTAATGTTTTGTCGTGTGATCGATAAACTTACACAAACGCTTGGATTGCTTTTGCTGAAAAGCATAATTTCAAAATCTGACACGACAGGTGGATTAACAAAAGACTAAACTGTGTTGTCCTATATTGCACTTGTGATTTCATGAATATAAATATTTGTAGTAATATTTATTGAATGTAGTGCTATGCTATTCAGCGGTTGTTGATGACACTTATCCCGATATCGGGATTGCAGCCATAACAAGTTAAAGCTGCTTGGAACATTCCAAAAAATGATGTCATGACTTTAGAAACTTCTGATAAGGCTAATTGACAACATTTGAGTCAATGTAGGTGTACCTGTGAATGTATTTCAAGGCCTACATTCAAACTATTCCGGCGCAGACAGAGATGGCCGCCTCACTTCGCATTCCTAGGAAACGTGATGTGATCACAACAACAAACTCAAGTCTTTCTGTTCACCTGATTTAGAATTCCTCACAATCAAATGTAAACCACATTATCTAACAAGGGAATTCTCTTCGATTATAATCACAGCCATATATATTCCCCCCCAAGCAGACACATCGATGGCCCTGAACAAACTTTATTTGACTCTTTGCAAACTGGAAACCTGTCACGCCCTGACCTGAGTATTCTTTGTTTTCTTTATTGTTTTGGTTAGGTCAGGGTGTGACATGGGTGATGTATGTGTTTTTGTACTGTCTTGGGGGTTTGTAGGTTCATGGGGTTGTTTATCATCTAGGTGTTTTTATATATCCATGGTTGCCTAGATTGGTTCTCAATTAGAGGCAGGTGTTTATCGTTGTCTCTGATTGGGAACCATATTTAGGCAGCCATCTTCTTTGGGTATTTCGTGGGTTATTATCTATGTCTATGTCTAGTTGCCTGAGTCTGCACTGTTTAAATATAGCGTCACGTTGTTTTGTAAGTTTGATTTAATGTTCTTTCTTCATTACATATAGAAGATGTTTTCATATCACGCTGCGCCTTGGTCTCCTCTCTACGACATATCCTGAGGCTGCATTCATTGTAGCTGGGGATTTTAACAAGGCTAATCTGAAAACAAGACTCCCTAAATTGTATTAGCATATCGATTGAGCAACCAGGGCTGGTAAAACTTTGGATCATTGCTATTCTAACTTCCGCGACGCCTATAAGGCCCTCCTCCGCCCTCCTTTCGGAAAAGCTGACCACGACTAAATTTTGTTGCTCCCTGCCTACAGACAGAAACTAAAACAAGAAGCTCCCGCGCTCAGGTCTGTTCAACGCTGGTCCGACCAATCAGTCCCAAAGACTGCTTTGATCACGTGGACTGGGATATGTTCCGCATTGCTTCCAACAACAACATTGACGAATACTCTGATTTGGTGAGCGAGTTCATTAGAAAGTGCATTGACAATGTCATTCCCATAGCAACGATTAAAACATTCCCAAACCAGAAACCGTGGATTGATGGCAGCCGGAGTGAGTAAAACATTTAAACGTGTTAACCCTCGCAAGGCTGCAGGCCCAGACTGCATCCCCAGCCGCATCCTCAGAGCATGCGCAGACTAACTGGCTGGTGTGTTTACGGACATATTCAATCAACCCTTATCCCAGTCTGCTGTTCCCACATGCTTCAAGAGGGCCACCATTGTCCCTGTTCCCAAGAGAGCTAAGGTAACTGAGCTAAACGACTACCGCCCCGTAGCACTCACTTCCGTCATCATGAAGTGCTTTGAGAGACTAGTCAAGGACCACATCAACTCTACCCTACCTGACACCCTAGACCCACTCCAATTTGCTTACCGCCCAAATAGGTCCACAGACAATGCAATCTCAACCACACTGCACACTGCCCTAACCCATCTGGATAAGAGGAATACCTATGTGAGAATGCTGTTCATCGACTACAGCTCAGCATTTAACACCATAGTACCCTCTAAACTCGCCATCAAGCTCGAGACCCTGGGTCGCGACCCCGCCCTGTGCAACTGGGTACTGGACTTCCTGACGGGCCGCCCCCAGGTGGTGAGGGTAGGTAACAACATCTCCACCCTGACCCTAGCCCCCCGACACATAAACTACTACAGCATAAAAACTGGAGGCTGAGACAGGAGGGGTCAGGACACACTGTGGCCCCATCCGAGGACACCCCCGGACAGGGCCAAACAGGAAGGGTATAACCCCACCCACTTTGCCAAAGCACAGCCCCCACACCACTAGAGGGATATCTTCAACCACCAACTTACCATCCTGAGACAAGGCAGAGTATAGCCCACAAAGATCTCCGCCCACGGCACAACCCAAGGGGGGGCGCCAACCCAGACAGCATGACCACATCAGTAACTCAACCCACTCAAGTGACGCACCCCTCCTAGCGACGGTATGAAAGAGCCCCAGTTAGCCAGTGACTCAGTCCTCTAATAGGGTTAGAGGCAGAGAATCCCCGTGGAAAGAGGGGAACCGGCCAGGCAGAGACAGCAAGGGTGGTTCATTGCTCCAGAGCCTTTCTGTTCACCTTCCCACTCCTGTGCCAGACTACACTCAATCATATGACCCACTGAAGACATGAGTCTTCAGTAAAGACTAAAAGGTTGAGACCGAGTTTGCATCTCTTACATGGGTAGGCAGATCATTCCATTAAAATGGAGCTCTATAGGAGAAAGCCCTGCCTCCAACTGTTTGCTTAGAAATTCGAGGGACAATTAGGAGGCCTGCGTCTTGTGACCGTAGCGTACGTGTAGGTACGTACGGCAGGACCAAATCAGAGAGATAGGTAGGAGCAAGCCCATGTAATGCTTTGTAGGTTAGCAAATGAAATCAACCCTTGCCTTGACAGGAAGCCAGTGTAGGGAGGCTAGCACTGGAGTAATATGATCAAATGTTTTGGTTCTAGTCAGGATTCTAGCAGCCGTATTTAGCACTAACTGAAGTTTATTTAGTGCTTTATCCGGGTAGCCGGA
The DNA here is from genome assembly GCF_023373465.1 of Oncorhynchus keta. Classification (NCBI taxonomy): domain Eukaryota; kingdom Metazoa; phylum Chordata; class Actinopteri; order Salmoniformes; family Salmonidae; genus Oncorhynchus; species Oncorhynchus keta. The sequence continues at coordinate 36,628,216 of NC_068424.1, forward strand.
AAGTAGAGCATTGCAGTAGTCTAACCTAGAAGTGACAAAAGCATGGATTAATTTCTCTGCATCATTTTTGGACAGAAGGTTTCTGATTTTTGCATTGTTACGTAGATGGAAAAAAGCTGTACTTGAAATGGTCTTGATATGTTCTTCAAAAGAGAGATCAGGGTCCAGAGTAACGCCGAGGTCCTTCACAGTTTTATTTGAGACGACTGTACAACCATTAAGATTAATTGTCAGATTCAACAGAAGATCTCTTTGCTTCTTGGGACCTAGAACAAGCATCTCTGTTTTGTCCGAGTTTAAAAGTAGAAAGTTTGCAGCCATCCACTTCCTTATGTCTGAAACACATGCTTCTAGCGAGGGCAATTTTGGGGCTTCACCATGTTTCATTGAAATGTACAGCTGTGTGTCAGATTGAGGAGACATAATTTATAGATCAGCAGGTAAGTGTGCTCTTGAGCGGTTAGATGTTCCTTACCATTCGGCCATCAGATTTGCCACTAATGCTCCTTATAGGACACATCACTGCACTCTATACTCCTCTGTAAACGGGTCATCTCTGTATAACCGTCTCAAGACCCAATGATTGATGCTTATTTATAAAACCCTCTTAGTCCTCACTCCCCCCTATCTGAGATATCTACTGCAGCCCTCATCCTCCACATACAACACCCGTTCTGCCAGTCACATTCTGATAAAGGTCCCCAAAGCACACATCCCTGGGTTGCTCCTCTTTTCATTTCACTGCAGCTAGCGACTGGAACGAACTGCAACAAACACTCAAACTGGACAATTTTATCTCAATCTCTTCATTCAAAGACTCAATCATGGACACTCTTACTGACAGTTGTGGCTGCTTTGCATGCTGTATTGTTGTCTCTACCTAATTGCCCTTTGTGCTGCTATCTGTGCCCATGCTGTGTTATGTGTTGCTGACTTGCTATGTTGTTGTCTTAGGTCTCTCTTTATGTTGTGTTGTGTTGTCTCTCTTGTTGTGTTTTGTCTTATATTTAAATTCTATTTATTTTTTATTTTAATCCCAGGCCCTAGTCCCCGCAGGAGGCCTTGTGACTTTTGGTAGGCCATCATTGTAAATAATAATTTGTTCATAACTGACTTGCCTTGTTATGTTAAATGAATAAAAATGTTTCACACACAAATTATTTTAAAAGAAATGGCTCACAACAGCAAGCGCACTGCAATACAAAACACGTTCTGCTCACCAGATAATGATCATTTGAAATGTATCTTCTTGTTGAAAGTTATTCTTGAATAGGGAGAAGCTTACAAACTAGCAATAGCATCCTCCTGACGGGCAGCTCCCAGGTGGTAAGAGTAGGCAATAACACATCTGACACGCTGATTTTCAACACCGGGGCCCCTCAGGGATGCGTGATTTTTTTCCCTCCTGTACTCCCTGTTAACCCACGATTGCATGGACAAGCATGACTCTAACACTATCATTAAACTACTTCGGGATCGGTGTCCCTTCCACGGGACGGTTGAGCTAATGTAGGCTAATGCGATTAGCATGAGGTTGTAAATAACAAGAACATTTCCCAGGACATAGACATACAGGGTATCTGATATTGGCAAAAAGCTTACATTCTTGTTAATCTAACTGCACTGTCCAATTTACAGTAGCTATTACATTGAAATAATACCATGCGATTGTTTGAGGCGAGTGCACAATTTGGAACATAAAAAGTTATTTAAAAACAAATTAGGCATATTTGGGCAGTCTCGATACAAAATTTAGAACCAAAATGCAATGGTTCATTGGATCAGTCTAAAATTTTGCACATACACTGATGCCATCTAGTGTCCAAAATGTATATTTCACCTGGGCTGGAATAATTCATTTTGGCCTTTCTCCTGCATTTCAAAGATGATGGTAAAAAATAATATATTTTACCAGATCTATTGTGTTATAATCTCCTACATTCCTTTCACATTCCCAAAAACCTCAAAGCGTTTCCTTTCAAATGGTACCAAGAATATGCATATCCTTGCTTCAGGTCCTCAGCTACAGGCAGTTAGATTGGAGTATGTAATTTCAGGCGAAAATTGAAAAAGAGGGGTTGATCCTTAACGTTAGGTTTGCTGACGACACAACGGTGATCACAGACAACGATCAGACAGTCTATAGGAAGGAGATCAGAGACCTTGTAGTGTTTACCAGGACAACAACCTCTCCCTCAATGTGAGCAAGACAAAGGAGATGATTGTGGACTACAGGAAAAGGAGGGCTGAACAGGCCCCCATTAACATCATCAGGGCTGTAGTGGAGCAGTTTGAGATTTTCAAGTGCCTTAGTGTCCACATCACCTTCAAACTGTCATGGTCCAAACACACCAATACAGTCATGAAGAGGGGCACGCTACAGTACCAGTGAAACATTTTGACACACCAATTAATTCAGGGCTTTTTCTTTATTTGTACTATTTCCTACATTGTAGAATAATAGTAAAGACATCAAAACTATGAAATAACATATGAAATCATGTAGTAACCAAAAGTGTTAAACAAAACAAAATATATTTTATATTTGAGATTCTTCAAAGTAGCCACTGTCATGACTTGCCCTCCTGGGTGAGGATCAAAGAGAGCCCCCTGCCTCTCTCTCCCACCAGAGAGGAAGGAGGTGGAGTGGGCCTGTTTGATGACTTTAATGACCGGTTGTAAACTTTCTCTCTCTGGCCCGGCAGTATGGAGAGTAGATGGACCGAAATACATACATGCAAAAATATGTGTTGCATTTCTAAATCCAAATGAGTAGTTGTTAGGGTGCTAAATATCCATATTTACGGTGAGAGTATTATTCAACTGTATGTACGACAGTTGAATTCATTTGCCTCTCCTTCTCCCACTCTTTCTTTCCCCACCCCTTTTACTGTGTAACAAGCCGTCATATCGGTAACAAGCCGTCATACATACCCTGCAGCAACTCGCCCACACCTCCCCAGCTTCTCCTTTACCCAAATCCAGATAGCAGATGTTCTGAAAGAGCTGCAAAACCTGGACCCATACAAATCAGCTGGGCTTGACAATCTGGGCCCTCTATTTCTGAAACTGTCCGCCTCCATTGTCGCAACCCCTATTACCAGCCTGTTCAAACTCTCGTTCGTATCATCTGATATCCCCATGGATTGGAAAGCTGCCGCGGTCAAAGGGGGAGACACCCTGGACCCAAACTGTTACAGACCTATATCCATCCTGCCCTGCCTATCTAAGATCTTCGAAAGCCAAGTCAAAAAACAGATCACTGACCATCTCGAATCCCACCATACCTTCTCCTCTTTGCAATCAGGTTTCCGAGCTGGTCACGGGTGCACCTCAGCCACGCTCAAGGTACTAAACGATATCATAACCGCCATCGATAAAAGACAGTACTGTGCAGCCGTCTTCATCGACCTGGCCAAGGCTTTCGACTCTGTCAATCACCATATTCTTATCGGCAGACTCAGTAGCCTCGGTTTTTCTAATGACTGCCTTGCCTGGTTCACCAACTACTTTGCAGACAGAGTTCAGTGTGTCAAATTGGAGGGCATGTTGTGCGGTCCTCTGGCAGTCTCCAATTCTCGGGCCGACTCTTTTCTCTGTATATATCAATGATGTTGCTCTTGTTGCGGGCGATTCCCTGATCCTCCTCTACGCAGACGACACCATTCTTTATACTTCTGGCCCTTCCTTGGACACTGTGCTATCTAACCTCCAAACGAGCTTCAATGCCATACAACACTCCTTCTGTGGCCTCCAACTGCTCTTAAACGCTAGTAAAACCAAATGCATGCTTTTCAACCGTTCGCTGCCTGCACCCGCACGCCCGACTAGCATCACCACCCTGGATGGTACCGACCTAGAATATATGGACATCTATAAGTACCTAGCTGTCTGGCGAGACTGCAAACTCTCCTTCCAGACTCATATCAAACATCTCCAATCCAAAATCAAATCTAGAGTCGGCTTTCTATATCGCAAAAAAGCCTCCTTCACTCATGCCGCAAAACTTACCCTAGTAAAACTGACTATCCTACCGATCCTCGACTTCGGGGATATCATCTACAAAATAGCTTCCAATACTCTACTCAGCAAACTGGATGCAGTTTATCACAGTGCCATCCGTTTTGTTCGTAAAGCACCTTATGCCACTCACCACTGCGACCTGTATGCTCTAGTCGGCTGGCCCTCGCTACATGTTCGTCGCCAGACCCACTGGCTCCAGGTCATCTACAAGTCTATGCTAAGTAAAGCTCCGCCTTATCTCAGTTTACTGGTCACGATGGCAACACCCACCCGTAGCACACGCTCCAGCAGGTGTATCTCACTGATCATCCCTAAAGCCAAAACCTCATTTGGCCGCCTTTCCTTCCAGTTCTCTGCTGCCTGCGACTGGAACGAATTGCAAAAATCTCTGAAGTTGGAGACTTTTATCTCCTTCACCAACTTTAACATGATGCGTTCTAATTGGAGTCGCTGTACTCATAATATACAGGAGAACGATCGCCGGCGAGAATAGCTGTGCTACAAGCCCAGCTTCAGACGCAATCGTTAGGCAAGGGTAATTTCAGTGTAGGAAAGGATGAAACAGCGTCTGTGCCACCAGTAAGTACAGATAGTAGTATAAATCCCCTGACACAGTCCCCGCAGCTGGACAACTTTCTCACGGTTTCTGGAAGGAAATGCTGTAGGAACGCTCAACCGGTGTCGCTCATTCAGCCGACAGAAACTTTCAATCGGTTTTCCCCATTAAGCAGCGAGTCGGAGTCAGAGGCAGAGCCTTCTCTTGTCTCTACTCCTCCCGTTACGGGGTCTGTGACGCCAAAGCTTCCCACCATTAGCTCTGACAAATTGAAAACTCTAGTCATTGGCGACTCCATTACCCGCCGTATTAGACTTAAAACGAATCATCCAGCGATCATACACTGTTTACCAGGGGGGCAGGGCTACTGACGTTAAGGCAAATCTGAAGATGGTGTTGGCTAAAGCTAAAACTGGCGAGTATAGAGATATTGTTATCCACGTCGGCACCAACGATGTTAGGATGAAACAGTCAGAGATCACCAAGCGCAACATAGCTTCTGCGTGTAAATCAGCTAGAAAGATGTGTCGGCATCGAGTAATTGTCTCTGGCCCCCTCCCAGTTAGGGGGAGTGATGAGCTCTACAGCAGAGTCTCACAACTCAATCGCTCTCTTTCTGGGACTCACCCACAAACAGGACCAAGCCTGACCTGCTGAGGAGTGACGGACTCCATCCTAGCTGGAGGGGTGTTCTCATCTTATCTACCAACATAGACAGGGCTCTAACTCCTCTAGCTCCACAATGAAATAGGGTGCAGGCCAGGCAGCAGGCTGTTAGCCAGCCTGCCAGCATAGTGGAGTCTGCCACTAGCACAGTCAGTGTAGTCAGCTCAGCTATCACCATTGAGACCGTGTCTGTGCCTCGACCTAGGTTGGGCAAAACTAAACATGGCGGTGTTCGCCTTTGCAATCTCTTTTTTTATTTTTTTTGGTTAACATTTGTACCCCTTTTCCTCCCCAATTGCGTGGTATCCAATTGTTGTAGTAGCTACTATCTTGTCTCATCGCTACAACTCCCGTACGGGCTCGGGAGAGACGAAGGTTGAAAGTCATGCGTCCTCCGATACACAACCCAACCAGCCGTACTGCTTCTTAACACAGTTCGCATCCAACCCGGAAGCCAGCCGGCTCGCCACAGGAGTCGATGGTGCGCGATGAGACAAGGACATCCCTAGCAACCAAGCCCTCCCTAACCCGGACAACGCTAGGCCAATTGTGCGTCGCCCCACGGACGGTTACGACAAAGCCTGCGCGCAAACCCAGGGACTCTGATGGCACAGCTGGCGCTGCAGTACAGCGCCCTTAAACATCTGCGATCTGAGCAGCCTACCAATCGCTGCAGCTGTACATCGTCCATCGGTATATAGCCCATCCAATTTGCCTACCTCATCCCCATACTGTTTTTATTTCATTAACTTTTCTGTTCTTTTGCACACCAATATCTCTACCTGCACATGCTCATCTGATTATTTATCACTCCAGTGTTAATCTGCTAAATTGTAATTATTTACTCATATGTCCTATTTATTGCCTACCTCCTCATGCCTTTTGCACACAATGTATATAGATGATTTTTTTCTACTATGTTATTGACTTGTTTATTGTTTATTGTTTACTCCATGTGTAACTCTGTTGTTGTCTTTTCAAACTGCTATGCTTTATCTTGGCCAGGTCGCAGTTGCAAATGAGAACTTGTTCTCAACTAGCCTACCGGGTTAAATAACGGTGAAATAAATAAAAAATATATTTTTTAAACGATGTTAGTAATATTTAGTTAGTTAGCAATAAATAATTAACCCAATTTGTGTATCGCTGAATCATAATTTAGACTAGCGTTCATGCAGATTTGAAGTCAACATATGAGGAAAAAAATGATTAATGGATTAATGGTTCTGATGTATTCTTGAGTTAATTCGGGAAACGGTAAGTCATTAAACAAACTTATTATGTGATTAAATTAATCATGTAACAATTAACTCATTAGCAATCATGGGGCACCACGGAAAAAGTTTGTTTAATGAGTTACCATTTCCCGAATTAACTCAAGAATACATCAGAAGCAGTCACCCATTAATCATTTTATTCCTCATATGATGACTTCAAATACAGTTAATTGATTTGATAAAATAACTGTCAATCACGTTAATGATAGTCACGTCATGATATATTGGAGCCCCGTGCGAGGATAGAATGAGGCCTTCATGTTGCATTCAGCCAATATGAAATTGAAAAGAAGATTACGTTATACACCCAGATTATGTTATCCACCATCGGAGCTGTAGACAGGAATTGTTGGATGTGTGTGTTACCATTAGAACAAGACATGGAGGTTGCCTCTGGTGTTCTCTCTGACATAGTCAGTGTGTAAGGTGAGTTATTGAATTTCTAGTACTCGGACACAATCCAGCCATTTATAGAAATTTGAGAAATAGACTCATTGGGCCAGCTGTAGTACTATTTGTGTCTGTTGCGTTTCAGGAGCGAGTAAACTCTGTCATTATTAATTTCTCGAGCAAGGAAATAGGGCCAGCCGATCGTAATTTGAGCAGATATTAGCTTGACCAAGCGAGTAATTCTCTCTCCATCTCTCTCCAGTAGCGTTAGTAGATTGAGGTATTTCTTATTTACCGCTCGTTCCAGTAAACATCGCAAAAAATGTTGCCGAAAGGGTTTGAATGTAAGACGTTATTAGTAAAACCGTGCTTACTTACAAGTACTAAACCAACATTGCAGTTTAAGGTAAAATAACAATACCGGGGCTATATACAGGGGGTAAGTGCACAGAGTCAATGTGCAGGGGCACCAGTGTCAAGGTAATTGAGGTAAAGTGACTATGCATAGATAATAACAGAGAGTAGCAGCAGCGTAGAAGGGGGAAAGCAATGCAAATAGTCTGGGTAGCCATTTCATTAGATGTGGCTTGGGGGTAGAAGCTGTTGAGAAGTCTCTTGGACCTAGATTTAGCACTCCGGTAGTGCTTGTCGTGCGGTAGCAGAGAGAACAGTCAATGACTAGGGCGGCTGGAGTTGTTGACAAATTTTAAGGCTTTCCTCTGACACCGCCAGGTACAGAGGTCCTGGATGTCAGGAAGCTTGGCACCAGTGATGTACTGGGCAGTACGCACTACCCTTTGTAGTGAATTGCGGTCGGAGGCCGAGCAGTTGCCATAACAGGCAGTGATGCAACCCGTCAAGTTGCTCTCGATGGTGCAGCTGTAAAATCTTTTGAGGATCTGAGGACCCATGCCAAATCTTTTCAGTCTCCTGTGAGGGAATTGGTTTTGTCCTGCCCTCTTTTATGACTCTCTTGGTGTGCTTTGACCATGTTAGTTTGTTGGTGATGTGCATGCCAAGGAACTTGAAGCTCTCAACCCGCTCCACTATAGCCCCGTCGATGAGAATGGGGCCGTGCTCGGTCCTCCTTTTCCTGCAGTCCGCAATTATCTCCTTTGTCTTGACCACATTGAAGGAGACGTTGTTGTCCTTGCACCACACTGTCAGGTCTCTGACCTCCTCTCTCTTGGCTGTCTCATTGTTGTCGCTGATCAGGCCTACCACTGTTAGGCCTACCACTGTTAGGCCTACCACTGACATCTGCAAACTTAATGATGGTCGTGCCTGGCCGTGCAATCATGAGGGAACAGGGAGTACAGGAGGGGACTGAGCACACACCCCTAGGGGACCCCGTGTTGAAGATCAGCGGGGCGGATGTGTTATTACCTACCCTTACCGCCTGGGGTCAGCCCATCAGGAAGTCCAGGATCCAGCTGCAGAGGGAGGTGTTTAGTCCCAGGGTCTTTAGATTAGTGATCAGCTTTGACGGTACTATGGTGTTGAATGCTGAGCTGTCGTCAATTAATAAACGGGATGTGTGGAGCGCAATAGAGATTACATCATCTGTGGATCTGTTGGGGTGGTATGCAAATTGGAGTGGGTGCAGGGTTTCTGGGATAATTGTGTTGATGTGAGCCATGACCAGCCTTTCAAATAATTTCATGGCTACGGACGTGAGTGATATGGGTCGGTAGTGATTTAGGCAGGTTACCTTAGTGTTCTTGGGCACAGGGACTATATTGTTCTGCTTGAAATGTGTTGGTATTACAGACTCAGACAGGGAGAGGTTGAAATTATCAGTGAAGACATTTGCCAGTTGGTCAGTGCATGCTCGCAGTACATGTCCAAGTAATCTGTCTGGCCCTACGGCCTTGTGAATGTTGAACTGTTTAAAGAGCTTACTCACATCAGCTGCGGAGAGCATGATCACGCAGTTGTCTGGAACAGCTGATGCTCTCATGCAAGTTCAGTGTTACTGGCCTCGAAGCGAGCATAGAAGGGATTTAGCTCATCTGGTAGGCTCGTGTCACTGGGCAGCTCTCGGCTGTGCTTCCCTTTGCAGTCTGTAATAGTTTGTAAGCCCTGCCACATCCTACGGGCGTCGAAGCATGTACAGTGGTTCCTCCTTCCTCCATCCTCCTGCTCCAGACAACCGCAAGGGGGAGTTAGAGCAAACATTATGCATTTGGGCCCCAAGGTTTTTATATGACCAATCATATTGAGTGGTTCCAATGATGAATTTGACGCGGAGCCACCCCTTCCTTGTGGCTTTCTTCAGCAAATATGGCTGACCAAACATTACAGGGAGGCAAATGTAAGTAGTTATAACGTCATAACAAGTCAAGCAAAAAAAGGTACAATTGAGAGGAATAATGTTAGTTGATGTAGAGAGAAACGATTGTGCGTATTTTTTTGTCATAAATTGAACTTACGAAAATCACTATTTTGCAAGTTTGTTTTCTGTCATGTCCAATACCAGGTGTATCAAACTCCATTCTGTGAATGCTGCTGTGTCTGCATGTATGTATTACAATTATATACTTCAACAGTGTTTATACCACTCTTGCTTCTGCGACATCAATGATTACACATTGTAACTATGCAATAGACTAGAAACATGATTTTGTAATTCATATATACAGAATAAAAAACCAATACATCCTGCAAGCACGTGGAAGAGAGCTAGGAATGAGATGGGAGTAACAATCCAGGCTATTTGCTCTCAGACCTGCATAATAATGTAATGAAACGAGCAGGGAGCAAGTTTCAAACCCTCAACATTCTTGCCGGAAGTCCAGCACTCTATCGACTGTACCCAAATGTATTAATTGGGGTTGGGCCCGATTGTGGCTAAAAACACTTTATCTATTGGGATCTTTAACATGTGGAAAGGGGAAAAAGTATATGGAAAGGGGAAAAAGTATTATTATTCGTTTTTCACAAGCGTTGCAGGGTGGGCTTTTTGTCAGAGTCTAGGTGATGTGGGTAAGGCGGAGTCAGGCGCAAGACACAGAGATGAGTAATAATAGTAACTTTACTCAAAAAAGATCTCCCAAAAAGGAGAAAGAAAAACCAGAATCACATAAATGAGACAACTGACAACAATAAACACGCTCAAAACCATGGTGACTCCAGGGGGTTAAATAGGGAAATAATAAAAACCTAATGTGTACAATACAGACATCCAGACTAGAAAGCCGGTGACATAGGAGAGGCACCAACTTCAGTGGAAGTCTTGACACTATTAGCTGAACAATAGACTATTCAACCTTTACTAAAGAATTGTCTAATAACCGAGCTAGGTGTGAACCCCCCCAACAAATTATTTGCGTCTATCTACCGACACACGTATCTACCTACACACAGTTAATGTTCTGATTTTTTAAAAATATATATATACATATGGTTCAAATCCAGACTGTATCATACCGACCGTGATTGGGAGTGCCATAGGGCGGCGCACAATTGGCCCAGCGGGTTTGGCCTGGGTTTGGCCTTCATTGACCGGGGTAGGTTGGTGCTGGGGAAGGCAACCTACATCAAAAAATGATTTGAAGAAAGAAAGTCTGCACGTTCAATCGAAACAATATAACTAATAATTAAAAGCACACATTTGTAAATCCCAAACTCTAAAATTAATTGGAAAGGTAGATACAAATTATGTGTGACACAATAAAGAATGTAAGCAAGATGTAAACAAGATGCTGTGTTTTCATTAACAGTAGTGATGGACAACTGGAGACATTTTGAAAATAGGTTTTCAAACGCTTGTTTTTCACAACTGTAGCAGGTGTACCCCTCTCCCAACACTGCACAAATGTTTCCTATTAGCAGGACAATAGACTTTTTATAACCCGGTTACTGTTGTGAAAATCCCCCAATTTACAATGTATGATTCTTAAGTACTCTAAAGTATAACATTTCTAACTCAAAACAGCACGACAGTATATATTCAGCAACATCTTTAAGCTTTAGTTTGTCAAATAAAATAATGTGAAAACAGACATTCAAATGCGGAAGTTTAGTTCAACTACATTTTAGTCGCACTTCCACCCAGCTCCACGACCACAGGTAAAACCTTGATGATCAATATATTTGTTGCAACAAAAAAAAGCCAACACATCTTGATGGCCTTGACCAGTTCATCTTTGCTTGTTGGCTTGGCAGAGTTACGGATGAACGTTTTCAGTTTATGCCAAACAAGTTTGAACGGGTTTAAATCAGGAGACCTATCTACATGGAGAGATTAAAAATATACATTTTTAGATATACTGTAGGCCAACCGAAGGTCTTTTATTTATTCATTTTTATTTAACCTTTTTTTCCTACATAAAGGTTTACTTACTCTGCTGGCGTCTTTACCCAGTTTATGCCCTCATGTGCAATGCAAACCCAGGCGGCAGTGTGTTTTGGGTCATTGTCTGCATTTGGAGAAGAAAAAAATACATTTAGCCTAACAGCAAAAATTAGATACTATAATATAAATATGCATGTAAATAGGCCCAAACATAACAAACTATTGCTATAATCCTACATTCAAAGAAACTATGTTTACCCAGAAACACCTCTTTGACGTAGGGTCCAGCATATTCCTTGATGATTTCTTCCTCAAATTAATCTCGAGCCATGATACCTCAAAAAGGAGGCAAGACTGAATTATTGTGAAACAAATAACAGTCCGTGAGTTGCAGGCTACAATATTTTATGTACCTTTTGCTTTGTAAATAGCCAGACTTACCATCAAAAATCAAATATGGGCTTGGTCCCTGGCGAGGAATTGCCCCCCCACACATAGAGTTTGAGCGGATGCTTTGGACTCGGCTTGCATGAGCTTATTCTTTTTTTTGTAGCAATTTTGAGCAAATTGCTCAAGGGCCACAGTTGATTCGTCTGTGAAGATGACATTATTGAATGTCTAGCCAGATTTGATCCATGCCTGGGCATGCAGGACGCGGAGGTCTTTGTTTGTCAGACGAATCATTGGGTCGAAACTACAGAACAGTACAAAACAAGCGAACACACATGGTTAATGTTCTGATCATTTAAAAAAAAAAATATATATATATATAAAAAACATTTCTCACCGAGCCTTTCCGTAAGTCCACCCAATTCTATTCAACTGTCTTGTTACTGTAATTAGAGCGATTGCCTTTGCCGATCGCTCGTCATCTTCATTCATCACTGAGTCGATGGCTTGAATAGTCTCGTTGGAAATTAAATACAATGTGAAAATGTGCAGCATACAGTAAAGACCAGCAGTCAATGTATTTAAGCATTATTTTTAGCATTATTGGGCCTACATAGTATATGGTATGGTAGCCTGTACCTTTTCATTTTCCTGGGCTTTTGAGTTTGGCGTAAAACAGGCATCTGATGAGTGTTTGCTAATAGCACTGTCCGTGACCAAAATCTCCAAGTCTACCAGTATTTTTGAAATGTCTCCAGTAGATGGATGGCAAAGGCAGATTAGCTACTTGTCGCCTGATCCTCACAAGGCACACCGATCTCTTTCCACAAAATCTAATTTTCTTTCTCCAGTGAATGACGTGGATGAGGGCCTGTTCGGGTGTTTGGAGTATATCCTTCCCGTCCGACTCATTAAAGAACAATTATTTGTCCAATTCGAGGTCAAAAATCACTCATCTGATGTCCAGAAGCTCTTTTCGGTCTTACGAGACGGTAGCAGAAACATGTCGTGGAAATTTCCTCTATTTACCAAAACATGGGAGCATACCACACACACACGTCAGAGTTAGTTATAAAAGTCCATGTTTAATTATACGAGCTCTATCCCAATCCTGTGACTCTCAGATAAATTCAGTGTCTCCCAGTGAATTCTCTGCGAGTCCCCTTACAATGCAACTGAGTTCCTTTAATAGCAAAGACACACATAGTCAGAAATCATAGACATAATTCATCGTTCAGCTTTGTCTCCTTTCCCAAACCCCAGAACCATAAACCAAATCCTCCATATCAACAGGCATATATCAAATTGTCATTTAGATACAACCCACTCAAAATACAAACTCCTGGACAAACTCACGGAGAGAAAAAGGTTAGGCTATAGGTTAAGATAGAAACAACATTAGAGGGAGCATAGAATAATTCCAGACACTGTAACCCTTCTTTCCCCAGAATGGGAAAGGTAGGGAGTAAAAGATATGTTTACACATGATGACACTTTGACCTCTCCCCTCTCTGTGGCCCATGCAACTTAGTCCTGACATAGAACAGATAACTGCCAATGGCCACCACTATAGTACAACAAAATACATTCTTATGAGAAGTAACTTACACACATTTGATGAATATTAAACATCTTACAAATGTTACCAACAAATTCTGATCCTTCCACGACAAACATTATGTACAAAATAAGTTAAACAATGCAAAATTATTTATAATTTTGCCGTTATAGAACGGCGTTATAGAACGGCCGCCATCCCCTCCAGCATCATTATTACATGGCATCTTCAGACTGATATAAGATGGATTTCATTTGATTAACTCTCTTTAGCCGTAATATCCATTGCATACCTTTTTAAATGTCAATGATCATGCAAGACTCCTGTAATTTATTATCACTAGGGACAAAGGTTTGTCACACTATATGGGTTAACTAGGCTCTGTGACATTATAGTAACATAAGCAAACACAGAGACCCACACACACAAGCACACACGCCCATAGACACATGCTCAAGCACAGACACACGTACACAGACACACTCACACACACAGACACACTCACAGTGTGGCATTGAGAGGTCTGTTTGGTCAAGGCACCGATGTGTCAACAGTGACTTGGATCTTTGGTAAGAAAACAGGATGAGCCCTATGTATTCTCTGTGAAGTGAGATCAAAAAAAAAAATACATAAATTAATAATTAAACACAATGTACAAAAACAAGCCTTGGCATCACACTGATGCAACAAGAAAGCAATCCTGGCCTACCCTTGTGCTGTGTGGCTGCCGGTTGCCTGGTTATTTGCGGTGTAAGGGATTTAATGCATTGAAGTTGCACTATGCAGAAATCACTCAGCCATTTCCTGGTTGCTAAAATTCTAATAGTTCACTGAATTTCAGTTTGTGACAAAATAAGCTAGTATAGCGTAGAGAATAATTGTACTATCTAAACATAATTTTTTTCCGAAAATATTGTATTTTCAGTTGTTTTGAGCTGGTGTACAAAACCAGTAAAGTACATACAAATAGAGCACATAGAACAGGTGTATCGCTTCTTAGCCTTGCATTCAATGAGAATGACAGAATTATAACTCACATTTCTACGTGAATTTAGGACCTCTTTAGGTAACCCAAAAAGTATTTAACTATTATTTGATCAACATTGAATTTGGCCACACTGCTATTAGCCCATTGAAATGCATTCAATACCAGATTCATACATGGAAAAATGGAAAGTAAAAAAATTAAATATTTAAAAGTTTATTTTGAAGTGTCTGTCCTATATCTGAGATGTATAACAAAAATTGGGAAACTGTATAATTACTTTTGACACATATTTAACCCCTTTATTAGGCATATATACTTATTTTTTTACTGATACCGGGCTACCTTCAGGTGAGTCTTGTGAGGCTTGTGTGCGTTCAAGAGAAAAACAACTGACATGTTCGTGAGAGACACATAGAGGCATCATAAAAGTTTGTAGGCCAAACCATTCAGATGCTACAGACAGAAGTTGGCAGATCGAGTCCCATGACGCTTGTGGGTGTTGTAGAGCAAAACAGCTGACATGTACGTGTTCATGAGAGTCACCTTTCCAGAGATGGTGTCATAATAGTTTCTAGGCCAAACCATTTGGACGCTAAAGATGTTTTCGTGAAAATACCGATTTTAGGGATGTCTCATGGTCTGACAGACAGCTGTGCTATTGGGGGATATGGTGGATTTGAAGCCCATGCAAAAAAACATATCTCTAACTTAAACCGACTTTGAGTGGATATTTTTTTTACGTTAATTAGTAACTTTGCAGCTACTTACTACTTTTTTCCTACTTTGCAACTACTTAGCATGTAGGCTAACCCTTCCCCTAACCCTAACCTTTACCCTTTAACCTACTTTAAGTGATCTGTTAACACTTCTTACTGGCTGAGGAATCTCAATCTTTAGTCTTGGATCATTCCGGAGACAGCCTTGTACTTTTGTCTGCCAGTATACAAGGTTTATAAAAAAAAATCCCCCCCACTTGCTTTCACGGTTAAAAAGATTATTCGGGTAGTCTTTTGAATGAGACCAAATCAACTCACATTTTATTGGTCAAATACACATGGTTAGCAGATGTTAATGCGAGTGTAGCAAAATGCTTGTGCTTCTAGTTCCAACAGTGCAGTAATATCTAACAAGTAATCTAACAATTCCCCAACAACTACCTAATACACACAAATATGAAGGGGTGAATAAGAATATGGATCAGCGATGGCTGAGTGACATAGGCAAGTTGCAGTAGATGGTATAAAATACAGTATATAAACTCAGCAAAAAAAGAAATGTCATCTCACTCTCGACTGCGTTTTTTTTCAGCAAACTTAACGTGTCAATATTTGGATGAACATATAAAGTTCCACAGACATGTGACAATGTGTCCCTGAACAAAGGGGGGGGTTTCAAAATCAAAAGTAACAGTCAGCATCTGGTGTATGAAGTACTGCAGTGCATCTCCTCCTCATGGAAAGCACCAGATTTGCCAGTTCTTGCTGTGAGATGTTACCTCACCCTTCCACCAAGGGACCTGCAAGATACAGGACATTTCTGGGGGGAATGGCCCTATCCCTCACGCTCCGATCAAACAGGTCCCAGACGTGCTCAATGGGATTGAGATCCGGGCTCTTCGCTGGCTATGGCAGAACACTAACATTCCTGTCTTGCAATAAATCACGCACAGAATGAGCAGTATGGTGGCATTGTCATGCTTTAGGGTCATGTCTGGATAAGCATGCAGGAAGGGTACCACATGAGGGAGAAGGATGTCTCCCCTGTAACGTACAGCATTGAGATTGCCTGCAATGACAACAAGCTCAGTCCGATGATGCTGTGACACACCGCCCCAGAAAATGATGGACCCTCCACCTCCAAATCGATCCTGCTCCAGACTACAGGCCCTGGGTGTAATGCTTATTCCTTCGACAATAAATGCAAATCTAATCATCACCCCTGGTGACACAAAACCGCACTTTTTGCCAGTCCTGTCTGGCCCAGCGACGGTGGGTTTGTGCCCACAGGCAACGTTGTTACCGGTGATGTCTGGTGAGGACCTGCCTTACAACAGGCCTACAAACCCTCAGCCCAGCCTCTCTCAGCCTATTGCGGACAGTCTGAGTACTGATGGAGGGACTCTGCGTTCCTGGTGTAACTCGGGCAGTTGTTGTTGCCATCCTGTACCTGTCCTGCAGGTGTCATGTTCGGATGTACCGATCCTGTGCTGGTGTTGTTTCGCGTGGTCTGCCACTGGGAGGACGATAAGCTGTTCGTCCTGTCTCCCTGTAGCACTGTCTTAGGCGTCTCACAGGACGGACTTTGCAATTTATTGTACTGGCCACATCTGCAGTCCTCCTGCCTCCTTGCAGCATGCCTGAGACACGTTCATGCAGATGAGCAGGGACCCTGGGTATCTTTCTTTTGGTGTTTTTCAGAGTCAGTAGAAGGCCTCTTTAGTGTCCTAAGTTTTGATAACTGTCACCTTATTTGCTGACCATCTGTAAGCTGTTAGTTTCTTCACCACCGTTCCACAGGTGCATGTTCATGAATTGTTTATGGTTCATTGAACAAGCATGGGAAACAGTGTATAAACCCTTTACAATGAAGATCTGTGAAGTTATTTGGATGTTTACAAATTATCTTTGAAAGACAAGGTCCTGAAAAAGGGACGTTTCTTTTTTGTGCTGAGTTTAGATGTGATATCAATGATTTAAGATATGTAAACATTATTAACCTGTTACTGCTACCCCCTACTTTTTCGAACATCTGTTAAAAATCGCGCAACATTTCAGCGCCCTGCTGCTCATGCCAGGAATATAGTATATGCATATGATTAGTATGTGTGGATAGAAAACACTCAGACGTTTATAAAACTGGTTAAATCACGGCTGTGACTATAACAGAATGTGCGTTTCATCGAAAAGCGCAGGAAAATCTGATCACTGAAAATGGAAATATATATCCATCCGCCACTTCAACCCATTGATAAAGGCGAACCACAATAAATGGGGCTGAGGTTGCAATACCTACAGCTTCCACACAATGTCAACAGTCTTGTCATTTGCCTAGGCTTTGTTTCTTGGTCAAACGAAGAAGAGACAAGCCATTTCTTCAGGTCTCCGACCGGATATTTTGGTTGAGATTTACCCGGACATTATTTCCAGACGGACAGCTAAAGAATATACATCGCCTCGTAATCAATTTGGTCGCTTATTAACGTGTACTAATACCTAAAGTTGCATTACAAAAGTATTTCAGTGTTTTGTGAAAGTTTATCGTTTAACTTTTTTAATTAAAAAAAATGACGTTACGTTATAAGACGCTATTTTTTTCCGTTTATCACACAGTCTTCATAGATCGATATCTAGGCTATATATGGACCGATTTAATCGAAAAAAAGACCCAATAGTGATTATGGGACATCTAGGAGTGCCAACAAAGAACATGGTCAAAGGTAATGAATGTTTTATATTTTATTTGTGTTGTTTGTGTAGTGACGACTATGCTAATTATTTTGTTTACGTCCCCTGCGGGTCTTTTGGGGTGTTACATGCTATCAGATAATAGCTTCTCATGCTTTTGCCGAAAAGCATTTTAAAAATCTGACTTGTTGCCTGGATTCACAACGAGTGTAGCTTTAATTCAATACCCTGCATGTGTATTTTAATGAACGTTTGAGTTTTAAGTAGTACTATTAGCATTTAGCGTAGCGCATTTGCATTTCCAGATGTCTAGATGGGACGCCTGCATGTCAGGTAGGAGCAAGAGGTTAAAGTGCCATTACTAAAACTGGCATTGTTTAAAGTGACTAGTGATTCATTTATTAAACTGTCCAGTGATTGGGTCTCAATACATTATATACATGTGATATGATTAATGTCAGATATGTAACATTATTAAAGTCGCATTATTTAAAGTGGCATTGTTTAAAGTGACAAGTGATCCATTTATTAAAGTGTCCAGTGATTGGGTCTTAGTGTAGAAAGCAGCCTCACTGAGTTAGTGATGGCTATTTAACAGTCTTATGGCCTTGAGATTGAAAAACAGCTTTTTTCTCTCGGTTCCAGCTTTGATTCACCTGTACTGACCTCGCCTTCTGGATGACACCGGTGTGAACAGGCAGTGCCTTGGGTGGTTGTTGTCCTTCATTATCTTTTTGGCCTTCCTGTGACATCGGGTGCTGTAGGTGTCCTGGAGGGCAGGTAGTCTGGAGAGCCTTGCGGTTGAGGGCAGTGCAGTTGCCGTACCAGGCTGTGTTACAGCCCGACAGGATTCTTTTGATTGTACATCTGTAAAAGTTTGTCAGGGTTTTGGGGGACAGGCCAAATTTCTTCAGCCTCCTAATGTTGAAGAGGCGCTGTTGCCTTTTCCAGCACACTGTCTATGTGGATGGACCATTTTAGTTTGTCTGTGATGTGTATGCACAGGAACTTAAAATGTTCCACCTTCTCTACTGCTGTCCCTTCGATGTGGATAGGGGGGTGCTCCCTCTGCTGTTTCCTGAAGCCCACGGTCATCTCATTTGTTTCGTCGACGTTGAGTGAGAGATTGTTTTGCTCACACCACACCCTGAGTGCCCTCACCTTCTCCCTGTAGGCAGTCTCATCGTTGTTGATGATCAAGCCCACTACTGTTGTGTCGTATGCAAACTTGATGATTGAGTTGGAGGTATGCATGGCCACGCAATCATGGGTGAACAGGGAGTACAGGAGAGGGCTGATCACACATCCTTGTGGGGCCGCAGTGTTGAGGCTCAGGAGAGTGGAGATGTTTCCTACCTTCACCACCTGGGAGCGGCCGGTCTGAAAGTCCAGGACCCAGTTACACAGGGAGGGGTTGAGACCCACGGCCTCCAGCTTGATGATGAGCTTGGAGGGTACTATGGTGTTGAATGCTAAGTTGTAGTCTAAGTTGTTCTTACATAGGTATTTCAGATGGGATAGGGCAGTGTGATGGCGATTTCATCATCTGTGGACCTGTTGGGGCAGCATGCAAACTGAAGTGGGACTAGGGTAGCCGGTAAATTGGCAGTGATATGATCCTTAACTAGCCTCTCAAAACACTTCATGATGACAGAAGTGAGTGCTACAGGGCAGTAGTCATTAGTTCAGTTATATTTTCCTTGTTGGGTACAGGAACAATGGTAGCCATCTTGAAGCATGTGGGGACAACAGACTGGGATAGGGAGCGATTAAATATGTTTGTAAAAACACCAGCCAGCTGGCCTGCATATGCTCTGAGGACGCGGCTAGGGATGCCGTCTGGGTCAGCAGCCTTGTGAGGGTTAACAAGTGTTAAAAAATTACTCACGTCAGCGGCAGGGTAGCCTGGTTGTTAGAGTGTTGGACGAGTAACTGAAAGGTTGCAAGTTCAAATCCCTGCGCTGACAATGTACAAATCTGTCGTTCTGCCCCTGAACAGGCAGTTAACCCACTGTTCCTAGGCTGTCATTGAAAATAAGAATTTGTTTTAAACTGACTTGCCTAGTTAAAAAAAAATTAAAATAAAAAAAAAACTGAGAAGCAGGGGGGTTGCAGTCTTTGTTCGCGATCCACAACATTGGCAAGGTATTATCCTCAACGTGGGCGAAGAATGTGTTTTAGTTTGTCTAGAAGGTTGACATAGCTGTTTTTGTAGACCGTGCCACATTTGTCTCATGTCTGAGCCGTTGAATTGCGACTCCACCTTGTCCCTGTACGGGCATTTCGCTTGTTTGATTCCCATGTGGAGCGAATAACTACACTGTTTATATTCAGCCATATCTCCATACCATGGTTCCATGGTTAAATGCGGTGAATTGTGCTTTCAGTTATAAGCAAATGCCGCCATCCATCCATGGTTTCTGGTTAGAAAAGGTTTTAAGGGTCACAGTGGGTACGACGTCTCCAATGGACTTATTTATAAATGCATTCACCGAGTCAGCGTATAGGTCAATATTTTCCTCTGAGGCCGATCGGAACATATTCCAGTCCGCGTGAGCAAAACAATCTTGGAGCATGTCTTCTGACTGGTCAGACCAGCATTGAAATGTTCTCTTCCCTGGTACATCCTGTTTGAGTTTCTGCCTATAAGCCGGGACGAGCAAGATGGTGATGTGGTCGGCTTTGCCGAAAGGAGGGCGGGAGAGGGCTTTGTATGCATTGCGGAAACTAGAGTAGCGGTGGCCAAGAGTATTAGCCCTACGTGTCATGCAATCAGTATGCTGATAAAATGTAGGTAGCATTTCTCTCAAATTTGCTTTGTTATATTCCCAGATACAATAAATGCAGCCTCCGGATATATAGTTTCCAGTTTACATAGAGTCGAGCGAAGTTCCTTGAGGGCCGTCTTGGTGTTCGCTTGACGGGGATGTACACAGCTGTGACTATAACTGACGAGAATTCCCTTGGAAGGTAGAATGGCCGACATTTGATTGTAAGGAATTATAGGTCGGGTGAGCAGAAGGACTTGAGTTCCTGTATGTTGTTATGATTACACCAAGAGTTGTGAATCATAAAGCACACACCCCCACCCTTCCTCTTCCCATAGAGGTGTTTCCCTCTGTTGGTGTGATGCATGGAGAAGCCCAGTGGCTGAACTGATTCCGACAACATATCCAGAGAGAGCCATGTTTCAGTAAAACAGAGAATGTTACAATCTCTGTCGCTCTGGAAGGCAACCCTCGCTCGTATTTTGTCTACATTGTTGTCAAGAGACTGGACATTGGTGAGTAGTGTACCGTTTTTGAAGCCTGACCAGAAGACTGCTCCATCGGCCCCTTCTGTGTCGTCGTTGTTTTCGGTCAGCTGCTGGATTAGATCCATTGTCCTGGGTGGTGGAGGATCTGAGAGGATCTGCTTCGGGAAAGTCATATTCCTGGTCGCCATATTGGTAAGTTGACGTTACTCTTATATCCAATAGTTCTTCCCGGCTGTATGTAATAAGACTTAAGATTTCCTGGGGTAACAATGTAAAAAATAATACATAAAAAAAATACTGCATAGTTTCCTAAGAACGTGAAGCGAGGCGACCATCTCTGTCGGCGTCATCATCCCACTATCCACATTTCCAGCTAAGATGTATTTATCCAACCAAATCTATCTACAATACTTTATTGTAGATAGAATAAAGAATAAATAAAGGTGAACTAAAAAATAAAATAAAATTGTTATGTTACTGGTATCCCCCTGACAAGAGTGCTTTTAAAATACCATTGAGATACCAATAATACCTTCTGGACAGGGGCTGGGAGGGCTAGGTCGTCCTTTCTTTCCTGTGCTAGAAAGGATGACTGGTGAACACCTTGTTCCACTGAAATACATAGATATCTAGTCTTCAAAACAGTTGTATTATTCCAGACTTTTGAAACACAAAATTATTGTAATATATATTCCAATTAACAATTATAAATTGTCATATATTCCAGTTAAATCTAACTTATTCCATGACTACACCACTCACGTCGCGTGCAGTGAAAATGTAGAAATATATAATATTCAATTTTTGCACCCACACTGCTCGCACGTGTCAACGACCGTCTGTGTTGCCAAGGGCTAAAATAGAAGTCAGTTCTATTTGTGACACAGCTCGCGGTGCAAGTCCTGCCTCTCCCTTCTCCTCATTGGTTTACAGAAGCAGATACCCACGTGCCATCTCCTCATTGGTTATACCTACATGGTTGATTGAAAGACCAACTGTGTTGTCGGTCATCATGGTAATACTATGAAAGTTTAGATGGCAATCACCATATAAGTTCAAAGAAGAATATGCCTGGAAGGAGGAGAAATTGTCACGGTTTTCTAATGGTGAAGGAGAGTCGGACCAAACTGCAGCTCGTATATTGTGATCCATGTTTATTTACACAACGTAACACGAATCCAAAACACAAACTCTACAAAACAATAAACGTAGTGAAAACCGAAACAGCCTTAACTGGTGCAAACTAACACAGACTAAGGACATCAAGACACTCACCCACAATACAACCAAAGAATATGGCTGCCTAAATATGGCTCCCAATCAGAGACAACGATAAACACCTGCCTCTGATTGAGAACCACTTCAGACAGCCATAGACTCTCCAAGAACACCCCACTAAGCTACACACCACATACAAAAACCCATGTCACACCCTGGCCTGACCAAATACATAAAGAAAAACACAAAATACTTCGACCAGGGCGTGAGAGAGATGACGAGAAATGATTCGGTTGACCGTTTTATGTGTGGATTAATTGTCAGAATAGAGGACCTTGTGCATTTCAGGAAAAATAACAACTCAATGTTTATATCCCAGGACAAATTAGCTAGCAACAGCAAGCCAGCGAAATAGAACAAATTAGCTAGCAAATGCAAGCTAGCTAGCTAAATTGCCATAAATGTGTAATGCTTTTCGACCTGTTCCCAATTTAATGTAATTGGTTCAGAGTTTGTTTTGACATTTTAACCTGTGTGTCTTGATTGCGTTGGGTGTGGGGGGACAAAATGTATGCACAATGGCGCATGCTCATAGCTGGTTTGGGTTCCCGTGGTAGTGTGTGATATGTTCACACTTTTTATTTTTCAGTCCCCCTTTTCAAATTAATCATTGGTGCTTCCACTGTTTCTAAACAAGTCCCTTCCCTAAGGATAAAATGTAAATATTTGTCGGATCCAGAAGATTGCAGCATTCAGGAAAGGAATCATAATTGTTTCCTTTTTATTTATAAAAATACAAAACTGCTGTTTCTTCCATCAAGCATTACATAAACATTTTCTACTGCTTTTGCACTTCAGTGTGCCTTTAAGTCACATTGTATTTCTCTTTTTGTAAAACCATTCCCAGGAGTCAGAGTTTTTGCTTGTTTCCTTTCTTCAAACTGTAGTTTAGCTCGGGACTAGCCTTGCAGTGTAGATAAATGTAAAACCAATACACTCCTAAGATTAATATTATGATTTCAATGGAGATTGCTGGGGAAATACCATAGAGTAATTCATATTTCATAGTCAAACCCAGATCGAGCCACACTTAAAGTGAAGACGAGAGACTGATTGTATAGTTTTATTAGTCATATGTATGGGATACACATGGTATACATCGTCCAATGAAAGGGTTACGTGCAGGTTCCCTCTCGACAACGTAACAATAAGAAAGTAAAAACTAAGAATACAAGCAAAGAAGGTGGCAGTATAATGCAGGAAGGTACAATATATAACCTCAGCAAAAGAAGATACGTCCCTTTTTCAGGACCTTGTCTTTCAAAGATAATTCTTAAAAATCCAGATCTTCATTGTAAAGGGTTTAAACACTGTTTCCAATGCTTGTTCAATGAACCATAAACAACTAATGAACATGCACCTGTGGAACGGTCGTTAAGACACTAAAAGCATACAGACAGAGGCAATTAAGGTCATAGTTATGAAAACTTAGGACACCAAAGAGACCTTTCTACTGACTCTGAAAAACACCAAAAGAAAGATTCCCAGGAACCCTGCTCACCTGCATGAACGTGCCTTAAGCACACTGCAAGGAGGCATCAGGACTGCAGTTGTTGCCAGGGTAATAAATTGCAATGTCTGTACTGCTAGATGCCTAAGAAGGCACTACAAGGAGACAGGAAGGACAGCTGATCATCCTCACAGTGGCAGATCACGTGTAACAACACCTGCATGGGATCGGTACATCACACATGTGGGACAAGTATAGGATGGCAACAACAACTGCCCGAGTTACACCTGGAACGTGCAATCCCTCCATCAGTGCTCAGACTGTCCGCAATAGGCTTAGAGAAGCTGGACTGAGGGCTTGTAGGCCTGTTGTAGGGCAGGTCGTCACCAGACATAACAACGTCGCCTATGGGCACAAACCCACTGTCGCTGGACCAGACAGGACTGGCAAAAAGTGCTCTTCACTGACGAGTCACGGTTTTGCCTCACCAGGGGTAATGGTCGGATTCACGTTTATCGTTAAAGGAATGTGCGTTACACTGAGGCCTATACTCTGGAGCGATATTAATTTGGAGGTGGAGGGTCCATCATGGTCTGGGGCGGTGTGTCACAGCATCATCATCCTGAGCTTGTTGTCATTTCAGGCAATCTCAATGCTGTGCATTACAGGGAAGACATCCTTTTCCCTCGTGGTACCCTTCCTGCAGTCTCATCCTGACATGACCCTCCAGCATGCCAATGCCACCAGCCATACTGCTCATTCCGTGTGGGATTTCCTGAAAGATAAGAATGTGTTCTGCCTTGGCTAGGAAAGCACCCGGAACATAATCCCATTGAGCACGTCTGGGACCTGTTGGATCGGATGGCGAGGAGGGCTAGGGACATTCTTCCCAGAAATGTCAGGGAACTTGCAGGTGCCTTGGTGGAAGAGTGGGGTAACATCTCACAGCAAGAACTGGTAAATCTGGTGCAGTCCATGAGGAGGAGATGCACTGCAGGACTTAATGCAGCTGGTGGCCACACCAGATACTGGCTGTTACTTTTGCTGTTAATTTTGATCCCCCCTTTGTTCAGGGACACATTTTTCAATTTATGTTAGTCACATGTCTGTAGCACTTGTTCTGTTTATGTCTCAGTTGTTGAATCTTGTTATGTTCATACACATATTTACACATGCTAAGTTTGCTGAAAATAAATACAGTTGACAGTGAGATGACGTTTATTTTTTTGCTGAGTTTATTTTGTTAATAATCAAGTGTGGTAGAGAGGTCTGCTCCCCCCGTAGATCAGAGATCAGTGGAGCTAGTTTGGCAACCTATGGTTTTTGCTCTTCTGTAATTATCCTTTAGTCATAATACCCTACTTTTTACTAAAATGTCTAACCTTTACATATGAGTTAGCTTACTTGTACACTTTGAATGACATGAAATAGTGTTTATTATTTAAAGGTAAGTGTTTAAACTTATTTGAATTGTTAACTATTATTCAAGATGAACTAGTGTCGATGTTATTTAATGACAGATCACAATCCTGCAATAAAGAGGGGAAAGTAATCTGTCTCTAATTTGTTTGTTTCTGTGTTGCATTCTCAAATTAACATAACCTTTTTGTTCAGTCATAAGCTATCCAATTAGATTCATTTGATTGTCAATTTTTCTTTAGGATATCAGCAATGTGAACCCATTTTGCAGCTGATAATGGCAATCAATGTCAAAGCAGTCATAGGCCTACAGCAGTGGTTCCCAACTCCCGTCCTTGAGTTCCCCCAACAGCAAACATTTTTGTTGTAGCCAAAGACAAACATACCTGATTCAACTCAGAGGGCCTGATGATTAGTTGACAAGTTGAATCAGGTGAGTTTGTCCGAAGCTAAAATAAATTGTACTGGAACATAATCCCATTGAGCACGGCTGGGACCTGTTGGATCGGATGGCGAGGGCTAGGGACATTCTTCCCAGAAATGTCAGGGAACTTGCAGGTGCCTTGGTGGAAGAGTGGGGTAACATCTCACAGCAAGAACTGGTAAATCTGGGTTGGGGGTACTCGAGGACTGGTGTTGGGAACCAATGGCCTACAGTATGATGGCATTTGCAATGCAGCCATTGACACTTTGCATCTGAAACAGAGAATAGCTTGACTCACACATTGTTTACATATTGTTCAGCTATATATGTTTGCAGTTTAAAAATGATACCAGTAGACAATGTATGTGAGGCTAATCATTATACTGTATTTTGCTCAATTTGTGCTGACATTAAATTGTTTAATGTAAATCCAACCCTTGTAATCTAGGTGGTGAAATGTATGGAAGCAGGAGATGACGGTATCCTTTGCTTAAAACATACACCCAATTACTAACACCAAGTTCAATGCCAGATATTATTCTCTCAGGTCTGAGTGGCACTTTGAGGTGCTACTGTGATAATGAAAACGGTTTGCCTAAGACAACAACAACAATTCGATTGTCTATGCTAAATGTGTTTAAATTGTAAAAGAAAAGGAAATAGTTGATCAATAAGACATACTTTTTATTCAATGGGGCTAGGCAAAGCAGAGAAGACAATACTTTTAATTCCACCCATACAACAATATGGACTATTATTAAAGTATAGCATTTTATTGATCTGTTGTGTCAGTAGAGTAGGCCTAGGCTACCATCATATTAAAAAAGATTCTGCTAATGTGTCCAGTCATATAAAGTGTAGATGAATTTCATTACATTTTTATCAAGGCCACTTTTTTCCATACAAAGGGAAGACATGTCTCTGATATAGCCTATAAGCCTATGCCACTATGTGCTTATTAATATCCTAAAATATCACTCACTATCCAATAATCACATTAGGAATAGTAGGCTTATATTACTCTGCAAATGCGATGATAGAGGCATGCAATCCTTTGTCATAAAGGTGCATTGTTATGGTAAAAGAATTGCTTCCCCAAAACTTGAAACTCATGCGCCACATGCTAATAGCTAGACTACAAGCTATCTAGGTAGCTAATTTTGTCTAACTTACTGTAGATAGTGTTGTTGTTAACACCTGGTTAGCATAACAGCTAAACTCGAAATCGATCAGACTAGACTTACCAGTGATAAAAACATTTGTTTGTACCTTCATTTAACAAGGAAAGTCAGTTAAGAATCAATTCTTATTTACAATGACAGCCTACCCTGACCAATTGTGCACCACCCAATGGGACTCACAATCACAGCCAGATGTGATGCAGCCTAAATTTGAACCAGGTACTGCAATGACACATCTTGCACTGAGTTGCAGTTCCTTATACCGCTGCGCCACTCAGGAGCCTGAGATTGTAGCAAAACCTGTACTTACAGGTGTCTGGTTTCAGGTCTTGATGGAAAAAAAGGTTTATTCACTTTTCTGACAGTTCTTGCATCTTATCTCAATGGTGTCACCAATGGGAATCTGTAAATCTTTTCTGCCTTGTTTGGGGTAGCCACTCGGCTGTTGTTGTCGGAATATTTAATGCAGTGGTCTTCCAACATGGCCACCAGGAGATGCCGTACATCAACTGCAAGCCCTCTATACATTCCAATATATTCCAGGTACATTCCAAATACATCATGATACTCAAGTACCTTGTATTTTTTTATAATCACTATCAGATACTACTCTAAAATAAGTTTTTGGTAGAAAATACATAGAGTCAGGTATGTTGGCACGCTTGAAAAAGCAGAGAAAAAAGACTATAAAACAAATAATACAAATACTGAGCTATATTGTATGCTCCCTGAAAATTGTGAAATGTTCTTATTTTATACATACAATTGCTCAGAGAAAGAGATGTTGTTTGACAAGTAATGGCACTGAACCTTTTCTAAAAATGTATTATGAGATTCAAGAACACTTTAGGAGGGAGTTTAGACCGTTCCTTCATACATAATCTTTCAAGATCCTTGATATCCTTCGTCTCTGAATATGGACTGCCCTCTTCAATTCAAACCACAGGTTTTCAACGGGTTTCAAGTCTGGAGACTGAGAGAGCCATTGCAAAATGTTAAATCTGTGGTCAATTAACCATTTCTTTGTGGATTAAAAACAGGGGTGTCAATAATTTTGACTGGTGTCTTTTTGAGAGAAAAAATGATTACTTGCTAAACAAAATATATTTCTCTGTCCAATTGTATTAGTATAAAATAATATAATTTCCCTTTTTTTTGCTCAGTATTATTTATTTTATAGTATTCTTTGCTCATCTTTATCAAGGATGCCAATAATTTTGGACCAGACTGTATTTCACCAAGGTGTTGTCCACACATACCGTATGTGATAAAAATAGCCACAGTGGACTGTTTAAATGCTCAATCTTAATGGTGTGATTAGTGCTGTATCTATCCCTTGGTATAACAATTTATTTTGCATCATTATGACTTTAAAGCTATGACCTGCTGACTCAGGCAGCTCTTAGCAACAAACAGTAATATTCAAATGGATATGACTATGGAAATCTATACACAAAAAAATGTAAATGCAATGTTTTATGAGCCAAATTTGTTTTTTCCCAGAGATGTTCCATACTCACAAAAGAGATTAATTCTCTCTAATGTTGAGCACAAATGTGTTTACATCCCTGTTATTGAGCATGTCTCCTTTGCCAAGATAATCCATCCACCTGACAGATGTGGTATATCAAGAAGCTGATTAAACAGCATGATCATTACACAGGTGCAATTTCGGATGGGGACAATACAAAGCCACTTTGAAATGTGCAGTTTTGTCACACAACACAATGCCACAGATGTCTCAAGTTTTGAGAGAGTGTGCAATTGGCATACTGACTGCAGGAATGTCCACCAGAGCTGTTGCCAGTGAATTTATTGTTAATTTCTCTACCATAAGCTGCCTCCGATGTTGTTTTAGAGAATTTGGCAGTACATCCAACCTGTCTCACAACCACAGTCCACATGTAACCACGCCAGCCAATGGCCTCCACATCAGGTTTCTTCGCCTGCAGGATCGTCTGGGGGGAAGGGTGCTGTGGAGAGTATTTCTGTTTGTAATTAAGCCCTTTTGTGGAGAAAAAATGCATTCTGTTTGGCTGGGCCTGGCTCCCCAGTGGGTGGTCCTTGCTGCCTAGTTGGGGGGTTGACCTCCATAATGGAACTTCAGAGAATGTTGTCTAAAGTTGTATTTGTCACAGACAAAATTTAGTCCCGACAAACATTTAATGTTCATTCGTATTCTTTGAGGTACAAATGCAATTACTGGATGTTTCAAAAACACCAAGTCAACCCTGAAGAATGCATTTGTTTATTTTGATATGAGATAAGGGATTTTTTTCCCCCAAGCTGTGTACTCTCTGCCTCCGATGCATTCATTTCAACATGACACTACTCACCACTCAGATACACTTAGGTGAATTAATATGCTAACTAACTTTGAATAGGTCGTACACTATCTGTGTAGCTAACTATTCAAACTGTATACCTGCCAGGGAAAGCAGTATAATACACACAGGACCACACCGGAGTCTTTTCTCCATGGTGTGTTGTGAATGGGTTACCTGTGATGGAATCAAAGGTTTGCTACACAACCTTGCCATATCAACAATTTTCAAACATATAGCTAAATACTGCTCACAATAACCAAAGCCCACAGATCTGCACAACGTAAAGGTGCTGTAAGGATTGAGAATATGGGAGTCATAATCACAGATCTGATATCAGAAAATCACTCTGGCAAGGGATCAAGAGCAGACTGAATGGACTAAGAAAACACAATAGAAGCCAACCTGTGTTCGATCAGAAATCCAAGTGCAGTGCAATGTTTGCAAACTATTGGGCTTGGGATGGGCTCTTTTTGACAATGATTAATTGCCTGCAGTTTATCAATGTTTGCTGACATATGGTGAGATGACACAACTTGATGGGGTGTCAATCAATCTGTCCATGATTTGAATACATGCCTATATGTATTTTCTTTTTACTTCTCGGTGTTGACAAGAATCACTGAAGTTTACTTCCAATGTCATATTTTCTTAAGGTCAATTTGTGGAGTGTTTTGGGTATAGTAATCCACAAGGGATTGACATATTTTTAATTATACTGTTTTAATGATGCATGTTATTAAAGCACAAGATAGTTTTTCATTATTTCACCAAAGTAACAAAAAGAAAACTAAGGGGGCCTTCGAAATACTTTTGAACATGCTCTTTTATTAAATCAACTTTATAAATGACAAATGTGAAGCTTTTTATTATGTAAGCATGCATGCAAAATACATACATGTCACACCCTGACCTTAGAGATCCTTTTTGTTCTCTATGTTTGGATAGCTCAGGGTGTGACTCGGGCGGGAAAGTCTATGTTTTCTATTTCTTTGTTTTTGGCTGTGTGTGGTTCCCAATCAGAGGCAGCTGTCTATCGTTGTCTCTGATTGGGGATCACATTTAAGTTTTCATTTTCCTTTTGGGTTTTGTGGGATATTGTTTTCTGTTTAGTGTTTCTGCCTGACTGAACTCTGCGCTTTCGTTTTCACTTTTGTTATTTTGTTTGAGTGTTTTTGAAATAAAATAATCATGAACACTTTCCACGCTGCGCTTTGGTCCACTCTTCCTAATACCAACGAGAGCCATTACAAAATAGCAGTTGTCATCAAATAAATGATATTACACGGAAAACAATATGAATAATTACATTTATTAAATAAGATACATTGAGCTGGGAGGGAGGTGAATCAATAACACAAGTCATGATGATCCTAGTTTATTTTCCTTTTATTTCAGCAATTTATTGTTTAGTTTTCGTCAACTTAACATAACGCCTTATGGACATTCTGTACATAATCAATGCCCAAAGCACTAATTCACTAACAGTATGTTGAAGATCAGGTTGTTTAACGCACAGGTTTAGCTTGGGGCAATAGGTTGTTTAGAATAGAGCTACAGTGCATTCGAAAATTATTCAGACCCCTAGACTTTTTCCACAATGTTACATTACAGCCTTAGTCTAAAATTGATTTAAAAAAAAAAAACATCACTCAATACCCCATAATAATAAAGAAAATTCATTTATAAAACAAATTTAACACTGAAATTTCACATTTACATAAGTATTCAGACCCTTTACTCAGTACTTTGTTGAAGAACCTTTGGCAGTGACTACAGCCTTGATTCTTCTCTGCAAATCCTCTCAAGCGCTGTCAGGTTGGATGGGGGCGTATCATGACACAAGGCGAGACCCAGATGCAGACACAGGAGACACATCGTTGGAGTCTTACAATGTTTAATCATCCAAAAGGTGTAGGTCGTGGACATGCAAAAGGTCAAAACCAGATTGTACAGAGTGGCAGAAAGGCTCGTGGTCAAGGCAGGCAGAATGGTCAGGCAGGCGGGTACAGAGTCCAGAACAGGCGAGGGTCAAAACCAGGAGGACGAGAAAAATGACAATAGCAAAGGAATGCGTACGGGAAAAACCGGTTGACCGCTGGAACATACAAAGCGAACTGGCACAGAGAGACAGAAAACACAGGGATAAATACACTGGGGAAAACAAGCGACACCTGGAAGGGGTGGAGACAATAACAAGGACAGGTGAAACTGATCCGGGTATGACAAAGTCGCTGCACAGCTATTTTCGGGTCTTTCCAGAAATGGTCAATTGGGTTGAAGTCTGGGCTCTGGCTGGGTAACGCAAGGACATGTCCCGAAGACCCTTATGCATTGTCCCGAAGCCCCTCATGTCGGAGGTCCCGAGCTCTATGGATCAGGTTTTCATCAAGGATTTCTCTGTACTTTGCTCCATTCATCTTTCCCTCGATCCTGACTAGTCTCCCAGTACCTGCCACTGAAAAACATCCCCACAACATGATGCTGCCACCATCATGCTTCACCATAGGGATTGTGCCAGGTTTCCTCCAGACGTGACACTTGGCATTCAGGACAAAGAGTTCAATCTTGGTTTCATCATACCAGAGAATCTTGTTTCTCATGGTCTAAGACTCTTTAGGTGCCTTTTGGCAAACTCCAAGCAGGCCTGTCATGTGCCTTTTACTGAGGAGTGGATTCCGTCTGGCCACTAAACAATAAAGGACTGATTGGTCGAATGCTGCAGAGATGGTTGTCCTTCTGGAAGGTTCTCCCGTCTCCACAGCAGTACTGTGGAGCTCTCTCAGAGTGACCATCGGGTTCTTGGTAACCTCACTGACCGAGGCCCTTCTCCCCTGATTGCTCAGTTGCCCGGGCGGCCAGCTCTAGAAAGAGTCTTTGTGGTTCCAAACTTCTTATATTTAAGAATAATGGAGGCCATTGTGTTCTTGGTCCCCTTCAATGCTGAAATTATTTGGTACCCTTCACCAAAACTGTTCCTTGACACAATCCTGTCTTGGCTTGGAACAGGGATGTGGACAATACCATAGTTGGTTTTTTCTCTGTGGGACCTTATATAGACAGGTCTGTGCCTTTCAAAATCATGTCAAATCAATTGAATTTACAACAGGTGGAGTATAATCAAGTTGTAGAAACAACTCAAAGATGATCAATGGAAGCAGGATGCACCCAAGCTCAATTTCGAGTCCCATAGCAACGGTCTGTTTTTGTTTTGTCATTATAGGGTATTGTGTGTAGATTGATGAGGAACAAATGTAATTTAAGAATAAGGTTGTAACGTAACAAAATGTGGAAAAAGCCAAAGGTTCTGAATTTCCGAAAGCACTGTATACTGTAATCCACCATTTTATTCATCAAAAGTGCAATGGCTGACTGCAACAGATGTGTTCCCTATAGTTTCAAACAATCCTTTAACTCAGACATATACTGAGGGATGAACAACTATGTACACTCTTAGAGAAAAAGGATTCCAAAAGGCTTCTTCGGCTGTCCCAACTCTTACCCGATGAGGTCTGGAGCCGGCGGGTTTCCTGTTCTACCTGATAATTAATTAATTGCACAGACATGGTGTCCCAGGTCTTACTCAGTCCCTGATTAGAGGGGAACAATAACAAATTGCAGTGGAACTGGCTTTTCAAGGTCCCGAGTTGAGTTTGAAGGCAATAGGAATACCAGTTTTGGTTCCAGGTTGAACTCTTTTGGGTTCCATGTAGAACCCTCTGTGTAAAGCGTTCCGCATGGACCTCAAAATTATTATAGCTGGAACCAAAAGGGTTCTTTCTACTGTTACAAAATACGGTTCTCCAATGGGGACAGCCGAAGAACCCTTTTAGGTTATTGATAGCACCTTTCTTTCTAAGAGTGTAGGTGGAAGGGTTGAGGGAAGGATGGGGAGGGCAGCTCTGGATGTGAGTGGAAGGGTTGAGGGAGGGAGGGAGGGAGGGAGGGAGGGAGGGAAGGAAGGGAGGGAAGGAAGGGTTGGGGTGGGTAGCTGTGACATGGTTTGTGTCAAAAATGGCACACCATTCCCTATGTATTTGCATGAACAGGGCCCATAGGGCACTATATAAGGAATACTGTAGGATGTCATTTGGGACACAGCCATGGTTGTGGTTGGATGGACAATGGGATAGGTTGGGTGCAGTAAGCCATGACATTTTCTCTGACACCTCACTGTTAGTTAAATAATATTCTGAGAGAGAATAGAGAATAAGGTAGTGGGTCTTGGCATATTTCCAAAGTAGCCTTTCCCTCTGTTCTCTGTCCTGGCTACGAGATAGATACCACCTTCCACAGTGTCCTCGGTTTCTACGTCGTTTCATCATATTCCAAAGAAACAAACTTAACATACAATAAAACCGGGATGATATGTAGTAATGAATTTTCCATTTCAACTGCAGCTGCTCCACAGTCTCAATTAAGCCTGGTCAGTGAAGAATAATTGTCATCTATAATTCCCATTCAAGTCTGCTGGTTAAAGGGCAGGGGGATATTGAACAGGCTGACATTACAGGAGATGGAGTCGTGAACTCTTGGAGTACTGTGTGAGATATCACAACAACTAATGGGAGAATAAACAGCTAGACACAAGGGTACACAAGTCAAATCAAATCCAATTTTTCTGTCACATGCTTCGTAAACAACAGGTGTAGACTAACAGTAAAATGTTAACTGACGGGTAATTTTCCAACAAAGCAAAGTTAAGATGATGATAACTTTAAAATAGTGACATAAGGAGTAGATACACAGTGGACAACAAATAACAATAACGAGAAGTAAGATGGCTATATATAGGGAGCACCATTACCGAGTCGATGTGCAAGGGTACCAGGTAATTGAGATAGTACAGTACATATAGGTACTGTACTATAGATATAGATTGTACATATAGGTAAGGGTAAAGTGACTAGGCAACCGGATATATAATAGATAGTAGCAGCAGTGTATAATGTGAGTGTGCGCATGCTGTTTGTATGTGTGTGGGTGCATGTAGTATGAGTGTGTATGTTTGTGTGTGTGCATGCATGTGTGTGTTGGGATGTCAGTGTAGGTATGTGTCAGTGTGTGTGCATAATCAGTGCAAAAAAAGGTCAATACAAGTAGTCAGAGTAGCCATTATATTAACTGTTTAGCAATCTTGTTTATCAATCTTATGCTTGGGGGTAGAAGCTGTTCAGGGTCCTGTTGGTTCCAGACGTGTTGCACTGGTACTGCTTGCAGTGCGGTAGCAGAGAGAGCAGTCTATGGCTAGAATTGCTGGAGTCTGATATTTTTTTACAGCCTTCCTCTGACACCGCCTGGTATGGAAGCTCTGCCGCATTATGTACTGGGCCGTACTCACCACCTGTACCAAGTGGTGTTGCAGCCAGTAAAGATGACCTCCATGATGCAGCTGTAGAACTTTAAGGATCTGAGGGCCCATGACAAATCTTTTCAGCCTCCTGAGGGGGAAGAGGCATTGTCATGCCTTTTTCACAACTGTGTGGGTGTGTGTGAACCACGTTAATTTCTTAGGGATGTGGACACCGAGGAACTTGAAGCTCTCGACCCGCTCCACTATAACCCCATTGATGTGGTTGCGGGCGTGCTCGCCCCTCTGTTTTCTGTAGTCCACGATCAGCTCCTTTGTCTTGCTGACATTGAGGGAGAGGTTGTTGTCCTGGCACCACACTGCCAGGTCTCTGCCAGCGTTCCTCCGCATAGGCTGTTTAAATGTCTTTCGCACATTGGCTACGGAGAGCGAGATCACGCAGTCATCCA
The DNA here is from genome assembly GCF_023373465.1 of Oncorhynchus keta. NCBI lineage: Eukaryota > Metazoa > Chordata > Actinopteri > Salmoniformes > Salmonidae > Oncorhynchus > Oncorhynchus keta. The sequence goes on from NC_068424.1 coordinate 36,662,857, forward strand.
GAACAGCTGGTGCTCTCATGCATGGTTCATTGTTGCTTGCCTCGAAGTGAGCATAGAAGGCATTTAGCTTGTTTGGTAGGCTCGCGTTTCTGAGCAGCTGGTAGCTGGGTTTCCCTTTGTAGTCCGTGATAGTTTGCAAGTCCTGCCATATCCGTCGAGCATCAATGCCAGCATAGTAGGATTCAATCTTAGTCCTGTATTGGCGATTTGCCAATGTTTTGGCTCATCGAGGGTTGTAGCTTGATATCTTATAAGCATCCGGATTAATGTTCCACTCCTTGAAAGCGGCACCCCTGTGTAAAGGGACGAATCGGAACCTTTTTGTGATGGTAGTTATCTAGCTATATAAAACAAGTCCCACCTCAAATACGCCTTCTCCGATGTTGGTTACAAGGCGGTACTTAATTAAATTAGGTACGAGAACATCATGTTACCATGAATCCTCCTAAATCCAAGCATTGGCAATGGGGGAGGGGACCAGTAACTCTATGATCAAACTTTATCTACGTAGATGCAACAATCATTTGTCATACTTTGATCAGGTGTCATCCAAAAACTATCCTCTTTAATAAAAAACATGATTCTGACTGTTCATGACCATTAATATATGATGGCAATAAAAGAGAAGAGATAATCAGGAATGACATTTATTCTAATGGGTGGCCAAGAAAATAAATATCTTTAAGCCATGCCACTACTAATTCCTGCCTCCTCTCCAGGGTTCCTCCAGAAACACATTGCTACATTGAACCATTAAAGGTTCCTCCCTCTCAACTAACAGAAGGTGCAAATATGTAACCTATTTCAGGAAGCTGGGTGTATGATGGACAAAACTTCAGAGGAGAGGCATAAGTTTATTCATCTAAATGCATTTAATGAATGCCATAATAATAAACTCTAACAAACGTGTATTTAAATAGTAATTATAAATAAAATGTGAAATCAAAGCTGTTTAGATACCAGAGAAAATATAAAATCTTGCCCAGCCATGATTGGTTAAGACAATGAGGGGGCTGAGATATTCATGAAAAAGAGAGCCCTGTTCTGTCACTCAAGGCTTCTCTGTAAAATGGCACAGAACTACTCTCCGTCACCAGGGATATTTGAAAGATCCATTAGATTTACTCATATTTTCATCATGGACAACACGCAAAGTGTAGCTATAGATTTCAGTAATACAGCTGCTGATATTGTCACAGCTCTGTCTTCTGTGGCAATAGAAGTCATGACTAGTTCAAGCCAAGTGGGAAGGATTATGCTGAAAGTGAAAGTTTATCTGCCATAAATCATCATAATCCATACACAGGTAAATTAAGAGTCAACATCTAAAATGACATGTGCATATGTTATTGTCACAACTGTATTAAAAAGTAATTTGAATTGCCAGCTATTGTTAGCTAGATAGCTAGCTAAACAGTTGCATACAGGTAACGTTATAGCCAACTAAACTCAGCAAAAAAAAAGAAATGTCCTCTCAACTGTCAACTGTGTATATGTTCAGCAAACTTAACATGTGTAAATATTTGTATGAACATAACAAGATTCAACCACGTTGACGTAAACTGAACAAGTTCCACAGACATGTGACTAACAGAAATGGAACAATGTGTCCCTGAACACAGGGGGGGGGTCAAAATCAAAAGTTATAGTCAGTATCTGGTGTGGCCAACAGCTGCATTAACCTCTTGAACCTATGGGGGCGCTGTGTCATTATTGGATAAAAAGACGTGCCCGTTTTAAGCGCAATATTTTGTCATGAAAAGATGCTCGACTATGCATGGAATTGACAGCCTTGGAAAGACAAAACTCTGACGTCTCCAAAACTGCAAAGATATTATCTGTGAGTGCCCCAGAACTAATGCAACAGGCGAAACCAAGATGAAGTTTCATACAGGAAATGCCCCAGATTCTGAAGGCGCTGTGTTCCAATGTCTCCTTATATGGCTGTGAATGCGCCAGGAATGAGCCTGCGCTTTCTGTCTATTCCCCGAGGTGTCTGCAGCATTGTGACGTGTTTGTAGGCATATCATTGGAAGATTGACCATAAGAGACTACATTTACCTGGTGTCCCGCCCGGTGTCCTGTGTGCGTAATCTGTAGGTCCATGCGCGTTCCATTTCTTCAGAAGAGAAATTAAACTGCCACGATGGATTTTATCATTGATAGATATGTGAAAAACACCTTGAGGATTGATTCTAAACATCGGTTTGCCATGTTTCTATCGATATTATGGAGTTAATTTGGAAAGAAGTTCGCGTTTTAATTACTTTTTTTTTTCCTTAACCAAACTTGATGAACATAATGGAGCGATTAGTCGACACAAATAATATTTTTTGTAAAAACTGAACATTTGCTATCTAACAGTCTCCTCATTGAAAACATCTGAAGTTCTTCAAAGGTAAATTATTTTATTTGAATTCTTTTCTGTTTTCTGTGGAAAATGTTGCATGCTGAAATAGAGGCATCCTATGCTAGGCTAATACTAATAATTTTACACAAATGCTTGTTTAGCTATGGTTCAAAAGCATATTTTGAAAATCTGAGATGACAGTGTTGTTAACAAAAGGCTAAGCTTGAGAGCAAATAGATTAATTTCATTTCATTTGCAATTTTCTTGAATAGTTAACGTTGTGTTATGCTAATGAGCTTGCGGATAGATTTACACAATCCTGGATACAGGTTTTTTTTCGTAGCTAAACGTGATGCAGAAAACGGAGCAATTTGTCCAAAACAAATAATCTTTCAGGAAAAGCTGAACATTTGCTATCTGAGAGTCTCCTCATTGAAAACATCCGAAGTTCTTCAAAGGTAAATTATTTTATTTGAATGCTTTTTCTGGTTTTTGTGAAAATGTTGCCTGCTGAATGCTAACGCTAAATGCTACGCTAAATGCTACGTTAGCTATCAATACTGTTACACAAATGCTTGTTTTGCAATGGTTGAGAAGCATATTTTGAAAATCTGAGATGACAGTGTTGTTAACAAAAGGCTAAGCTTGAGAGTAAATAGATTAATTTAATTTAATTTGCAATTTTCATGAATAGTTAACGTTGCGTTATGGTAATGAGCTTGGGGTTGTAGTCACGATACCGGAAGCGGGATGGCTCGACGCAAGAAGTTAAGTACTGCAGTGCATCTCCTCCACATTGACTGCACCAGATTTACCAGTTCTTGCTGTAAGATGTTCCCTCACTCTTCCACCAAGGCACCCAGAACGTTTTGGGGGGGATGGCCCTAGCCCTCACCCGCCGATCCAACAGGTCCCAAACATGCTCAATGGGATTGAGATCCGGGCTCTTCGCTGGCCATGGCAGAACACTGACATTCCTGTCTTGCAGGATATCATGCAGAGAACGAGCAGTATGGCTGGTAGCATTGTCATGCTGGAAGGTCATGTCAGAATGAGCCTGCAGGATGGGTACCACATGAGGGAGGAGGATGTTTTCCCTGTAACGGACAGTGTTGAGATCGCCTGCAATGACAACAAGCTCAGTCCGATGATGCTGTGACACACCACCCCAGACCATGACGGACCCTCCCCTTCAAATCGATGGTCGTGGACAGGCAAAAGGTCAAAACCAGTTCAGAGTCCAGGAAGTACAGTGTGGCAGATAGAATGGTCAGGCAGGCAGGTACAGTCCAGAAGCAGGCAACGGTCAAAACCGGGAGGTCTAGCTAAAGAGAATAGAAAAAGCAGGCACACGGGAAAAACACGCTGGTTGACTTGAACAGACAAGATGAACTGGCACAGACAGACAGGAAACACAGGGATGAATACCCTGGGGAAAATAAACAACACTTGGAGGGGGTGGAGACAATCACAAGAACAGGTGAAACAGTTCAGTGTGTGTACAGGGCATTTTAGTACAGCTGTAGCAGTCAACAGGCAATAATTAATTCATGTTTTAACCTATTTTTTGGAAATTGTCTTTCAGCATGAACCTGCTGTCTGTCACCAGTACAAGAACATGAACGAGGGTGAACAACGAGTGTGAACACTTCAGGTATTTTGTTTTTGTAATTTGAGCTTATTGCTTAAACTTGGGGTCAGTAAATATTATTGCTGGTATGCAAGGTTTTAATGTCTTATCTATTATTGTCTGCATTCTTCCTTTACAGCTTCAGTTGTCTGGAGCTTGGGGTTTTTGTGGCCACGGCACTTCCACTCAGATGGACCCAGGTTTCAGCAGCTGTGCAACGTTGACGTCCTTCCTCCTAGAGATGTGCAAGCATCCCCTGGACTGGACACAACCAGGCAAAAACATTTTTAAGAAGATCAGATGCCATGAAAAGGACATGGACATTATATGTCCTGCTCTAAAGGGTAGAACAGACATATATTCTCAGGGTAGATTCCTTTGTAACATCATATCATAACATGACCTGAACCAAAGTCACTCAAAGGATCTCGTTATAAAAGCCTATGTCTAGATATTTTTTTTACCTTCATGTGTTGTGTGTTTCAATTATTTCCTAATTTTAGGTTACTACCTTCAGCACTTAAAGTTAATGAACTATTTTAATATTGTAATTTTGTAAAAGCTATACATCACTGATTTAGCACATGGCCACAGTCATATCTTCACTTGTGAATTCTTTAAGAGATGGGTGGGTCTAAGGCTTAAGAGGGTATGAACGATACCAAATGGGCATAAACATAGCGCAGCACTGTAGCTGTTAAAGGTTATCTTTATTATACAACAGTAGTCAAGTTAATACTGTTAATGGTTTGCCTAATGAGGGAACTTTGTGAGATAATGTTGAGAGAATCAGTTTTGGACACATGGTGAAAGTGTTCCTTTTCTAAATATGTTTCATAAGGATTATGTAGAGCAGTGGTTCTCAATCCTGGTCCTGGGGACCCAAAGGGGTGCACATTTTTGTTTTTGCTCTAGCACTACACACCTGATTCAAATCAGCAAAGACTTTTGATGAGTTGATTATTTGAATCAGCTGTGTAGTGCTAGGGCAAAAACGAGCACCCTTTTGGGTCCCCAGGACCAGGCTTGAGAACCAGTGATGTAGAGCAAGTGTGAAAATCACAGAAAAATGGTTCCTTCAGGAACTATAGGGGTTCCTTGCGGATCACCAGGGTTCCCAGAATCACCACTAATTCTAAGTGTAGCCTTAAGCTCAGTGTAGATATTACCTGTGTCATGACTCTCTCTCCTTGGTGAGGATCAAAGGTGTCAGATCAGCTTGACACATGTTTGAAGATCCCTCTTTCCCACAGAAGAGTGTGCCGGTCTTGATATCTTAACACTAGGTTGTAAATTTAAGCCACATGGTACTTTCCCACTCTGCCTTTCAGTATCCACCAAAGGAATGCTTTGTCTAGAGTGTGGCCCGCCTAAAAACTCTGTATAATGATTGGACATTGAAACAGTATTTCTAACATAAAGAATGTTGGGAATGGTGAGAGATGGAATATGGAAAAATGAATCTGTATTTTGTGATATAATTAAAATGATCAGAAAGACGTTATAATGGAAACATTAACTTTAAAAGCTTTCACACTGTATATATCAGATGTACATCTAAATGTTGTAAAAGTTCTGATTAAATATTCAACTCTTTTTGAAAATATATAAATGTGATTTTAGCGTTCTAAATGAGATAATGGCTTTCCAAATAAACCTGGGCCCAGTCAGTAACCATGACCACGTGAGCTCATACATTGTGTTGGCGTGTTGGAACGCCCCTAAGACCAGAGTGCTTAAAAGGACTTTCTAACGTAATTTACATTAGAACAAAACATTCCGGGTTGCTGCCAGCGTGTAAAGTGGTCCTAGCTGTACCCTGAATACTAAACCATTGATACCAAAGAACGTGAGGACGTGGTCCACATGTTGAAATGGTTAGAACTACAAGACCAGAAAATGGTAAGACCCTCTGAAAGTCTCGACATGTGAAGAAGGTAAAGACTAGACCAAACATTCAGTCTGCAGTTGCGTATGTAAAGTAGTCTAGGACAATTTGACCAAAGACAAGAAGGATGAACAGATCCCTCTCACCACTGTGTGGGACACCTGAAGTATCCATTCTAAGATCACTCCAAGACAAAGAAGCCTACAACTAAGAAGGACATTGTGACCTGTGGAAGACAGCAAGAGACTTACATCGAACTACTCCCCATAGACAGATCGAGGGGTTTCAACAGAGAGACAACAGATAAAGAGTAAATATATATTGCATTTCTAATCCGAATGAGTAGTTGTTAGGGTGGTAAATATTCATATTACCGTGAGCGTAGCTTCCAAATGTATGTGTGTTGACTCTCGTTGTCTCCCTCTCTTTCTACCGCACATCCCTTTCCATTGTGTAACCAAGCAGTAATTATTTTGTTAGTCCACTAGGGACCTGTTTTCATTGCAATATGTTAGTAATCAATAACCTATACCATGTGTGTTTATGTATTTCTGTGTGATTATTTAGTTAGTAAATCAATTATTAAACTGCATCATGACATATCAGAGCCCCATGCGAGGAATCTAAGATAGAATGAGGCCTTACTGTTGCAGCAGATAGCAGATTAAGTTATACACACAGATTACATTCTACACCATCAGAGCTCTGGGCAGGAATTGTTGAGGTGCGAGTGTTTCCATTTGAAGATACATAGAGGATTCCTCCGGTGATGTTTCTCTGATGTAGGTATTCTCAGAAATAGACTAGTTGGGCCAAATGGAGTACTATTTCTGTCACTTGTGTTTCAGGAGGGAGTAGACTCGGTCATTATTAATTTCTTGAGCGAGGACATACGGGCCAGCCTTTTATATAGAAATTTGAACTAAGCGAGTAATTATCTCTCCATCTCTCACGCTTCAGTAGTGGGGGTAGACCATGGCGTGGATCTCTATGTTAGTGCTCATTCCGGTAAAATATTGCTAGCAAAGGGGACTCAGACTGGGTTGACATTGAGACGTCATTAGTAAACCCTTTCCCCTATTATAGGGGGAACGTGCTTGGAAATGGCATTCCTGTACAAGTAGGGTTAGCTTTGCACTAGATGCTAAGCTTACAAAGGGAGAGCAGACAGTTTCTTTGTTCACAGGGCAACACCCTGTGCGTTGGGAAATGGAATTCCCGCCCCTTTGGGCTCCCATTTGATGTCAGCTTTCTGTGATCTGTGACCCCTGATGGCCACTGATGTTGAATCGGCAGCAAAAAAATGTTTGAGAAACAAAATGATTTCCATGTGACAGAAATCGCATGCTCATGTCTGTTACAAAGGGTTACACTTATGATAACCATCCAATCTCAACTAAATACGATTAAGTCCACGCTAAACAACATAAATCTGTTGAGTTCTCTACAGTACAAACATGAGCGCCAACTTAGTAACATGCATGCAGTTTTGATGAACATTACTCAAAGCAATAATGATCTAGTCGTAATGCTGCAGACCAAAGACGATCAGCTAATGAACACAATGACCAAGTTGGATGACAAATCAGCAGAACTCATTGAAGTCGCTGACCAATTGAATGTTAAGAGAACTCTGGTGATGAAGATGGAAATATTGATTTCTAAGCAAGGGAAGGGAATCTCATTACTGAATCTCTCGCGTCGTTCTCAAGACCTCTAACCGCAAACCATGACAGATAAGTATGAGGCCGAACTGATCAAGTGCGAAACTCATGTGTCTAGCATCAGTACTCTAAGTGCCCAATTGGACTCTGCTATGCAGCAGAATACCACCCGTGGGTACCATTTGGAGGAATTCCAGAACAGTCACGCGCTACAGTGTGACTACCCAACCAATTAACCGGAGCTCGGTACACAAAGGAGAGAAGACGAAAGAAAGTTTCAGACTTTGCCTCTCCAGGTGTCCATCAGTCTTCTCCTCTTGGTCATTAGGCACAGAGTAACTTGGAGCCTCTTTGCCAACAAAGCCAAAACTTTGCTTCTCCTCTTGGCCTTTTGGCCCAAATTTCCCCACAGGATGACGTTAACCCTCTCTGCCCGCTAGGCACGGAACGTCTTGACAAATTCGTCAAAAACTTCTGCACCTTTGACCTCGATCCAGGTAAGCCAAACAACACTGAGACGTTCCTAGCAGACATAGAAGATTCCTTGGATGGCTACCGAAACTCTACGGGTTCTGACATGCTTTACCTGTTGAAGCAAACGTCGAATAGACACTTGACAATGATAATTTGTCTACAACAGCAACACGTGCAAAGCAACTACCCTAAACCTGCCACAGATTTGAAAATAGAATTTAGTGGTTCTGCGACTCGCAAAGACGGCAGCTCACAGGCAAACACTGTCAAACAAGCTCAGAATGAACAAGCTTCCTATCATAGGCTTTGTTCCTTATCAAGTATTGGAGCGTTGAGAGATGACGCACAATGGTTTCTACCACAAAACGTCGATACCAATACCCAACACGGTCGAAATAACTAACGTACATCGCCAGCGAAACGACTACTGCTACAATCTACCTGAACAACCACTCCACTTTGTGGGGAATATGACTACAAAACAGCCCATACCTGGAAACAGTCCTGGAGGACTGTTTAACTTCTTGGTGACAGGGGGCAGTATTTTCATGTCCGGATTAAATGCATGCCCAAATTAAACTGCCTGCTACTCATCCCCAGAAGATAAGATATGCATATCATTAGTAGATTTGGATAGAAATCACTCTGAAGTTTGTAAAACTGTTTGAATCATGTATGTGAATATAACAGAACTTATGTGCAGGCGAAACCAGAGGAAAAACCATTCAGATTTTTTTTTTTTGGTCATTATTTTTTCAATGAGATTTCATTGGGAATCCAGATTTCTAAGGGATCTTCTTCCAGTTCCTACCGCTTCCACTGGATTTCACCAGTCTTTAGAAATTGGTTGAGGATTCTCCTTTGTGCAATGAAGAAGTAGCCCTGTTCAAAACGAGGATCACTTCAAGTGTACTGTTTGTTCGAGGCGCGTGACCAGAAAGGTAGGGTCAGTTTGTTTTCTTCCTGTATTGAACACAGATCATCCCGTCTTCAATTTTATCGATTATTTACTTTAAAAATACCTAACGTTGTATTACAAAAGTAGTTTGAAATGTTTTGGCAAATTTTACTGGTAACTTTTGAGATAAATTGGAACCGGTGTTTTTGTGGATCAAACGCGCCAAATAAGTTGACATTTTGGATATAATCGAACAAAAGGACCATTTGTGATGCTTATGGGACATATTGGAGTGCCAACAGAAGAAGCTTGTCAAAGGTAAGGCATGATTTATATTTTTATTTCTGCGTTTTGTGTCGCACCTGCAGGGTAGAAATATGCTTCTCTCGCTTTGTTTACGAAGGTGCTATCCTCAGATAATAGAATCGTTTGCTTTCGCTGAAAAGCCTTTTTGAAATCTGACATATAGGCTGGATTCACAACACGTGTAGCTTTAATTTTGTATCTTACATGTGTGATTTCATGAAAGTTAGATTTTTATAGTAATTTATTTGAATTCGGCGCTATGCATTTTCTCTAGCTTTTGTCCATGTTGTTCTCTGGCCTTTGTCCACATATCCCAGAAAGGTTAACCTGTCATGCGCTAACTGATTTGGGCTCGACAATGTCACTCATCTCTCAAACGTTGTTCAATGATCTCAAAAGATCTTTGAACCCTGCTAAACATTGGTTAAAAATGGAACAATGTGACACTACACTTCCAATTTTCACTCAGACTACATCGGCTCTCACATTGAGACTCATGCTGAAATTACACTTCCAGGGCGTGTCACTTGTTCACCCTGTGTATGTTACCAGCCTCAAATCTGAACCCCTGCTACTTGGAGAAGACTTGATGGATCGTTTACTCCCACTAATGGATTGGAAAACCAACCAAGAATGGTCACAGGTCACTGTGCCGTCTTCACTGACCACACTCTCTACTCCTAACGCTAGCTGCAATGCAGTCATCCACGAGGCGTATCTGTCGACAGCACCCCTTGGGAAAAAGACGTTTCGAAACCTTGTGGTGCAGAATCTGACACAAGGACATATTATGATATCTCGTCACATTCAATCAGCAAACCTGATTGACCATTCTTTTCATGATTTTGAACCAGCATTCCCTGTGTATGAGCAACTCCCCTCCTCCTTGGAGTTGTGCAATAGTGTAGCTGAGATTAACTTCTCTTGTCCTTCAGACACTTCTGCAAGCACTGCGGCTGTCTCAGCAATATAAACATCGACATGCTGAAGGTACTCTGCTTCCGACGATATATTTTCCGTTTGGTGATACTGAAACGCCTTACAATGACACTAACAGCGTCAGTCCCGCAACTGACCCGATGACTCCCACTGGTGGAACGCTGTGCGATATCGCAGACAGATATCCTCGTCTCAGTTCTCAGGTACTGGAACAGTTATCACACGTGAACGCTGTGGTGACTGACAGGCCTCGACAGCCACTGAGCGTTTTGAAACACAAACACAAGGGAGGGCCTTGTATACCCTGGGACTATGATTTGTTATCATTGTCAATTTCAATATCACAACACATTGCTGTTCAAAGGTATTTTCTTCAAAAGAAGCAGACGTGATGAATGAGAAGAGAATAATGAGCAGACACATACCGATTCAGTACATACCATTTATTTATACAATAGGTATATTAAGAGTACATTCCAAAAATGTGTTTGTCAGGGGGGAAATACATGTCTAAGTAGCTGGTAAATAAGAAGAGAATCCAAGCTTTTTCAGTGTTTCTTACTTCGTCAGTATTTCTGTATTTCATTTCCAGTATTCCTCATTTTTGTTTGTATTCTGTCGGTAGCAGTGTAACACCATCAGGTTAGCAATTTGCTTGTGGTGCATGCTAAACGTAGTCAGTCAGTATTTACTTAATAATGTGGCATGCCTGTCACGTAATTCCTTTTCTGGGTATGTATTTTCTTCCAAAAGGAGTATGTACTGTGAATATCAATGTCTGTTCTCATCAAAGGAAAATGTTGACATACTATATGTCAGGTCTATGGTGAATTGAGTCTTTAACGGAATGCTAAATGCTAACCCATACATTTTTTGAAAAGCAAAACCAGGGTTTTGTCCTTAGCAGAATTTACCCCAGTCTTTTTCATTTTGAAGACCTATTCCTGGTTTTGGATGTTTTGCTGGTACAACCGTAGGGAAAAATGCTTTAAAACAATACACACATGCAAAGCTAAAACATGTATCCGAAGGGAAGGAGACTTTGCTATTTCCCATCTAAATGAATATCAAACACATTCATATTTTGTCCAAATGTTGTTGAAGTTTTCCCCTATATCCAGATGATAGGTAAGAAACACTGGTCCAGCAGACCCAGTGGCTTAAGCTGTAGCTCCACAGGGCTCCTGGACAATGGCAGCCACAGCAACACCAGGGCCCACTGGATCATAAATCTGTTTGATTTCATAATCCCTGGAGAGAGAGACCAAAAAGGTACCAGGGCACATACATACACACATTTGCGCACAGACACACACACATAATGGCGACGTAATGGTGCTTAAGCCCCTACAGTGGTAATTAGCCATGTTGAGCCTAACCACGTTGCAATCAGAAAATGTAATAAAAGAAATATCCCATAGTCCTGTTTCATTGAAGTGGAGAGATATAATTACATCAGGCGTTAAGCGTATCTGACATACAGTCTACTGTGTTTATTAGTAGGATGCTGTGTGTGGCCATTTAGAAAAGACAATACAACAGCACACAAAAAAACTATACATTTACTCTTGGGGGACAAGAAACATCTCGAAAGAGAGGAATCCAAGAATTGATTGTCCTCCTGTTTCCTCTGTTTTACTTTAATGTGAAGTTATTAGAGGCCTGTTCGTGCCTGCCCTGCATTGATCAACATGGTTTAGACTCACAGCTCTCCCATCCGTTTTATTACTATATATTTGGCATGAACAACACTATACTCCAATGAAGCAGCCTGCTGCACAAATCAATGTTTTGGCTAGAATTAAGGCTCAGTGTATACCGGTAGTTATATATTCTAACAATATTTAAAGTTGTGTTTCCCATCTCCAGTTCTCAAGTACCCCCAACAGTACACACTTTTGTTGTAGCCCTGGACAAACACACCTCATTCAACTCATTAAAGGCTTGATGATTAGTTGTCAAGTCGAATCAGGTGTGCTTGCCTGGGGCTACAGTAAAAATGTGTAATTCTGGATAAAATTGCAGGATAATACTTTTGCTTTTTGATGAGCCATCCTTAACTTGCTTGACATCAGTAAGTATTCATCTGGTTTTATGATCTAATTCAGGTTTAAAATGAGCATCAGCCACCTTGTGCTTTAATGCACATTCTACCAACAATATGCTATGTTTTTATTCGGATCACGCAGGATATTCATTTAGTTTTAAACTTACCTGTCACATTTACTCATGCATGCTTCAAAAAACATACTAAAGTTGTTACTTGAGTTATTTTCCACTTTTAGAAGCCATATTAGTGTGTTATAGCGAATAGTTTATTGTTGAACTCTTGAAGAGTCAACAACCACTCTTCACGGCACACTTGAGTTAGAAAATAAGTTTTACTCAAAAACAGAACCTAAACAAATCTTGAATCCTAAATCCTGCCAAACAATTCACTCATAGAAACAACTAACGGAAAGCTAGTCTGTGCACAAGGACAGAAATGAAGATTACGTCCTCCTGTCGATCAATGGGCGCTTGTGTTGAGGAGACAAAAGCAGAGCGCATTCAAAAGCACTTCTAGATAATGAAGCCAGGAGATCTAAGCTCTAGTAAGAGTGGTCTTTTATGCATTCCCACAGAGACGGTTTGCATTGTAGTATCCACTATACAAGTATGATGAAGGGGAATGCAGGCAGGCAACCGCACAGATGGCGAACAGAGGCATTATGCGAAAGACAAGCAGGGTTTGTCAAAAGCAGATAATGATTAAAAGAAAATCAGTAATTAACAGATGATGGAAGAACTCTTAAGGGCTTAGAAGACTGATCTGGTGGCAATCTGTGTCCTTAATGTGTTGAGACAGTCAAGTACTTAATTCAATCTTTGTGTTTACTGTATGCCCAGCCCTGTATACGGTACATTGCCAGATCATCTGTTTCTCATGTTACGAGTCTTTGCACCTGAAGCTGGCCGGTGATTACTGGAGAAATCCACAATGCAGCAGTATATTGTGCATATGTTGGAGTTAGAGGCCAGTATCAGTGTTTTCCTATAGCAGACTCATTTCAGGCAGATCAGGTTGTTAGGAGTTGCATGGATGGAGGGATGATGAGTTGAGATTGTGTTGCTGTTCGTTCTCCCAGGCCAGCGGGGATTAAAAGTGTGTAGGCTCTGCAGGGATTAACAGAGAGAGGCAGTGGTGCTGGGGACTGAGAGTGTCCTATTAAAATGTGGACAACAAGGATGGGGTTATCCATTTTCGTCGGGTAATAAAGGTTCAATTGATCTGTGCCAATTAAAAAAAAAAGTCAGAATATAGGAAGTAGTAGTGGGTTTGTGTTGTTTTGGTTATAACTTTTCAGGCCCAATTCCAATCCCTCCCCTGCACTCAAGTGAATAGCATTACATTGGATCAGAATCATGCTCAAACCCATATAGTTGGTTTCTTTACCCTCTCGGTTGAACTTTCTTAGAAATACACCTGTGTGGACTTCAAATGTTTGCCAGAGTTGAAAAAAATTATATTGAGAAAACGTTTGATAGCAAGTACAATGAGCCTCATTTTAAAATCGTCAGGAAAATGTAAACGATGTGCTGTTTCAGAAGTGATGTAGAGAGTGATAGTCTAGGCTAGTTTCAGCAGAGAAGATCCCATAACCTTATGTGAACTGGAGAGATGGAGATAGCTAGTGGAGCAGCAGGGCGAATCAAGTAAATATCCTTGCTTAATGGAAGGCAAACAATAATTTATTAATGTGATTTGATGGATGATGGCCAGCAGTTACAATGGCTCACATTGAGCCAGATGATCAGCGTGGATTAAGACAGACCTGCGCATGGTCTGTATCCAAGCTGTTAGTCTCAATCATTGGGAAAACACTGAGCAAATGGCTATCAACCTTACAGAATAAAACACGATTTCACGTGTGGGATATCATATGATTTCACATGTGAAAACGTGTTTTTGAAACATTACACATGCGAAAAATGTGGTTTTGGAACATTACGCAAAATGAGTCGTTATGATACAGTGTTTTTAATTGACACTTGACATTATGTACATAACTGCTCTCTGGATTTGAATTTGCAACATTTTGGTCTAGAGTGCATTAATGTCTCAGCAGTGCCACCAGAATCATTAGCATAATTGTGTGCATGGTGCAAAATATGTCGTATTTTTGCCAACCATCTGTAAAAATGTTGCACCGTTTAAGTGGTTTTGTCATTTTGGTAATAAAGCTTAAGCACTTTTTATTTTATTTTATTTTTTACACTGGCAAGTCTGCAATTGCTGTTCGAACTTGTGACAATCAAGTGCTGTACTGTTAAAGGGTTGATGTGCATGTACCAGTAGCTTAAAGGAAGCTGGTTCATATAAAGTAAGAGTTAAATGTTCTATAACTCACTTTGAACTAGCTGCTAGTTGGTTGTACATTTCACAGTAATTTACTGTAGCTAGAATACTGTGACCTGATGGTGTAGCAGATAAGTGATTATTGCCATGACATAGTAACTAGCAGAAAATAAAAGATTATGGCTGTTTAGCATTACATGCACTGTGTCAGCCTTTAGCAAGGCCGGAAACTGACAGTGTAGAAGCATATTGTTTGACAACAGAATACAACACATCAGATTAACTAGGATGACACTCCCACTCATGGGAGACCCAAAAGAGCTAGATGAAATTCACTGGTGTCCCTTGTTAAAAGTTAATGTGTTTGAGCCAATCAGTTGTGTTGTGACAAGGTAGGGGTTGTTTACAGAAGATAGCCCTATTTGGTTAAAAAAAAAATATTATGGCAAGAACAGCTCAAATAAGCAAAGAGAAATGGCAGTTCATCATTACCTTAAGACAGGTCAGTCAATTTGGAGACTTTGAAAGTTTCTTCAAGTGCAGTCGCAGAACCCATCAAGCGCTTTGACGAAACTGGCTCTCATGAGGACCGCAAACAGGGTAGGAAGACCTATAGTTACCTCTGCTGCAGAGGATAAGTTCATTAGAGTTAGCAGCCTCAGAAATTGTAGCCCAAATACATGTTTCAAATCAAATTGTATTAGTCACATGTGCCGAATACAACAGGTGTAGTAGACCTTACAGTGAAATTATTACTTACGAGGCCCCCACAATTCAGTTTAAAGAATACGGATAAGAATAAGAAATAATCAACAGGAAAGGAAGTCCCAGAGTTCCCTCTCCTGCAGAGGATAAGTTCATTAACCTCTTCGAACACTAGGGGCAGTATTTCATTTTTGGATGAAAATGTTCCCGTTTTAAACAAGATATTCTGTCACGAAAAGATGCTCGAGTATGCATATAATTGACAGCGTTGGAAAGAAAACACTCTGACGTTTCCAAAACTGCAAAGATATTATCTCTGAGTGCCACAGAACTGATGCTACAGGTGAAACCAAGATGAAACTTCAAACAGGAAATGAGCAACATTTTTGAGGCGCTGTTTTCCATTGTCTCCTTATATGGCTTTGAATGCGCCCTGAAAGAGCCTACACGTTCTGCCGTTTCCCCAAGGTGTCTGCAGCATTGTGACGTGTTTGTAGGCATATCATTGGAAGATTGGCCATAAGAGACTACATTTACCAGGTGCCCGCCCGGTGTTCTTTGTCGAAATTGGTGCGTAATCTCCAGCTGCAAGCATTCTTCCATGTGATTCAGAGGAGAGAGGAGACTTCCACGAACGATATATCATCGAAGAGATATGTGAAAAACACCTTGAGGATTGATTCTAAACAATGTTTGCCATGTTTCAGTCGATATTATGGAGTTAATTTGGAAAAAAGTTTGGCGTTTTGATGACTGAATTTTCGTTTTATTTTGGTAGCCAAACGTGACAAACAAAACGGAGCGATTTCTCCTACACAAAGAATCTTTCAGGAAAAACTGAACATTTGCTATCTAACTGAGAGTCTCCTCATTGAAAACATCTGAAGTTCTTCAAATGTAAATTATTTTATTTGAATGCTTTTCTTGTTTTTGTGAAAATGTTGCATGCTGAATGCTACGCTAAATGCTACCAATAATCGTACACAAATGCTTGTTTTGCTATGGTTGAAAAGCATATTTTGAAAATATGAGATGACAGTGTTGTTAACCTGTTAGTCCTATAGGGGCAGTATTTCATTTTTGGATAAAAAGACGTGCCCGTTTTAAGCGCAATATTTTGTCACGAAAAGATGCTCGACTATGCTTGGAATTGATAGTTTTGGAAAGAAGACACTCTTACGTTTCCAGAACTGCAAAGATTTTCACTGTGAGTGCCCTAGAACAAATGCTTCAGGCAAAACCAAGATGTTTGACCGACCAGGAAATGAACAGGATTTCTGAGGCTACGTTTTCCATGATCGCCTTATATGGCTGTGAATGCGACAGGAATGAACGGACACTTTCTCTTGTTTCCCCAAGGTGTCTGCAGCATTGTGACGTATTTGTAGGCATATCATTGGAAGATTGACCATAAGAGACTACAATTGCCAAGTGTCCCGCACGGTGTCTGCGTGGAAATTGGTGCGCAAAAGTCAGCTACCAGTATTTTTCCATCCGAATCAGAGAAGAATGCAGGCTTCCAGGGACGGCATTTCAATGAAGAGATATATGACAAAACACCTTGAGGATTGATTCAAACAACGTTTTCCATGTTTCAGTAGATATTATGGAGTTAATTCGGAAAAAGTTCGACGTGTAGGTGACTGAATTTTCGGTTAGTTTCGGTAGCCAAATGCATAGTAACAAAACGGAACGTTGTGTCCTACACAATAATCTTTCAGGAAAAACTGGACATCTGCTATGTAACTGAGAGTCTCCTCATTCAAACATCTGAAGTTCTTCAAAGGTAAATTATTTTATTTGATCCCTTTGCTGGTTTTTGTGAATATGTTGCGTGCTAAATGCTAACGCTAAATGCTAAGCTAGCTATCATCACTCTTACACAAATTATTGATTTTCTCTGGTTCTAAAGCATGTTTTGAAAATCTGAGACGACAGGATTGTTAAGAAAAGGATAAGCTTGAGAGCAGGCATATTTATTTCATTTCATTTGCGATTTTTAGAAATCGCTAACGTTGCGTTATGGTAATGAGCTTGAGGCTGTAGTAACGCGACCGCATGCGGGGTGGGGCGGACTATGAGGTTAACAAAAGGCTAAGCTTGAGAGCTAGCATATTTATTTAATTTCATTTGCGATTTTCATGAATAGTTAACGTTGCGTTATGGTAATGAGCTTGAGGCTGTATTCACGATCACGGATCCGGGATGGCTAGAATCAAGAGGTTAAAGTTACAAGCCTCAGAAATTGCGGCCCAAATAAGTGCTTCACAGAGTTCAAGTCACAGACACATCTCAGCATCAACTGTTCAGAGGAGACTGTGTGAATCAAGCCTTCATGGTATAGCTGCTGGAAAGAAACCACTCCTAAAGGACACCAATAATAAGAAGAGACTTGCTTGGGTTAAGAAACACAAGCAATGGACATTAGAACAGTGGATATCTGCCATTTGGTCTGATGAGTCCAAATTTGAGATCTTTGGTTCCAACCACTATGGCTTTGTGAGACGAAGAGTAGCTGAATGCATGATCTCCGCATGTGTTGTTCCCACTGTGAAGCATGAAGGATGAGGTGTGATAATGTGGGGATGTGTCTGTGATTTATTTAGAATACAAGACACAATTTACCAACATGGCTACCACAGCATTCTACAGTGATACACCATCCCATCTGGTTTGCACTTAGTGGGACTATCATTTGTTTTTCAACAGGAAAATGACCCAACACACCTCCAGGCAGTGTAAGGGCTATTTGACCAAGAAAGAGAGTGATAGAGTGCTACATCAGATGGCCTGGTGTACCCAATCAAGTGACCTTAACCTAATTGAGGTGGTTTTGGATGAGTTGGAACACAGAGTAAAGGAAAAGCAGCCATCAAGTGCTCAGGAAATGTGGGAACTCCCTCAAACCCATTGGAAAAGCATTCCAGGTGAAGCTAGTTGAGAAAATACAAAGAGTGTGCAAAGCTGTCATCAAGGCAAATGGTGGCTACTTTGAAAAATCTCAAATCTATTTTATTTGTTCAACACTTTTCTGGTTACTACATGATTCCATATGTGTTATTTCATAGTTTTGATGTCTTCACTACTATTCTACATTGTATAAAATAGTAAAAATAAAGAAAAACCTGGAATGAGTAGGTGCACACAATCCCTCAGACTGTCCGCAATAGGCTGAGAGAGGCTGGACTGAGGGCTTGTAGGCCTGTTGTAGTAAGGCAGCCTGTTGTAAGGCAGGTCCTCACCAGACATCAACGGCAACAA
The DNA here is from genome assembly GCF_023373465.1 of Oncorhynchus keta. NCBI lineage: Eukaryota > Metazoa > Chordata > Actinopteri > Salmoniformes > Salmonidae > Oncorhynchus > Oncorhynchus keta. The sequence continues at coordinate 36,681,311 of NC_068424.1, forward strand.
AGTCGCCTATGGACACAAACCCACTATCGCTGAACCAGATGGGACTGGCAAAAAGTGCTCTTCACTGATGAGTCATGGTTTTCTCTCACCAGGGGTGATGGGCGGATTTGCGTTTATCGTCGAAGGAATGAGCGTTACACGAGGCCTGTACTCTGGAGCGGGATCGATTTGGAGGTAGAGGGTCCATCATGGTCTGGCCCGGTGTGTCACAGCATCATCGAACTGAGCTTTGCAGGCAATCTCAACACTGTGTGTTACAGGGAAAGACATCCTCCTCAAT